>NC_141012.1:20607072-21207072 GCF_052327205.1 Somniosus microcephalus | reverse complement strand
GTCTGAGATGTGGTAAACACTCGCCAATAAAATCTAATAAAAATATTAAGTGACTGTTTGTGACCATGACATCACTGCTCCAATGTCCTAAGCAGGACGGGCTATTTTAACTCTTACTTTGGGCTTTGTTTGATACTAGCAGTAAATGAGGAATCCACAATAAATTTTTGGGTGCTCCCTTCGGAAATTGGGCTGAAATATGAGCACCGCCATCAAGATTAGTTTACACTTAATGCCATACCATCGACTGGTCCGAGATAGCAAGTGCAAAAATCGCCAGTCTAGAAATTGGATCGATCACAAATTGAGGCGGAATTCTGGTGCAGCGCACGCTGCATGGGCCTAAAGAGGCCAACGACATGACCACGCTAAATTGATCCACCAGCCTCATTTGCTTATAACCAGCCAAGCTGCGGGCACCTGTTACAGCCCCAGAGGCAGCTTGCTGGTCTTGTGGGGTGGGGGGCGGGAGGCACCGAGGCAACCGAGAGGGGAACAAGCAGTGGCCAGCAGCAGCCCGCGATTTTAATGTGGAACCGGAAAGAGCACTCCTGACTCCACATTCAAGTCAGTATTGTTTTAAAAACTTACCTTCTTGGTGGTCGCCTCCCACAGTCCCTTTAAGGACCGCTGGTTAGGCCGCACGTAGACCTGATAATCCTGAACACAGTAGGCCCAGCACAAAATAAATGAGGACTGATTTCAAGTTGTACTTTCAGCTTTTGACTTCCATTGTTTCTGTGTAATTTATTTTTGAAACTGGGCCAGTGCGAAACCCTCTTTTACAGTTTGACTTTGTAAACATCTATTCAACCTTAACTTTGTTATTTTTTTTTGCTGGGTTCTCGTGAAATGTTGTGATTATACAATTATACTTATTAAATATTTCATTGCATGTGTTTCTCTTAAATACATACTTGAAATGTTTGGCCTCTGACTCAGTGAAACTTTAAACGCCCTTCAACATTTGTGAAGTTTCTAACCGCTAACAGAAAAAGATGAACAAAAAATACCATGACATCCCCAGTATTTACTGCGTGTCATTATTAATCCTTTGCAATAAATCAAGCAAATCATGAATTCTCCAAAGACTTACCAGCTATTTAGTTAAGGGATGGGGTTCTTGGGTCCATTGTGGATAAAGATTTACGATATAAAACCACCCCCAAAATCTAATGTAAATGAGAGTAAGTACAAACAGGTTGTACATAGACTATTTTGTGGTTTGTTTTCTGTCTGGATGACACAGGACGTCCAACTTTAATGTTTTTAGCCATATATGGAAAGAAATGAAAGCTGCAGAAATTCCACAGCTACATCAGTTGGTTCGCTGTCCCCAAACGTGCTGAAACCTTCTACTTATAGCTGTCCTCACCTCCTGAAAGGGAAACATTATGGCTCCAGCTGTTATAATCTTCCATATAGGGCTCTGCATTTGCTCTTCTGGAATACTGCTGGGCAATTGAAGCAAGCAAATAAAAGTGCAATACACAGGAACGTAGGAACGTAGAAGAATCAAAGAGACCATTGTGGTCCATCACCCAGTCCCAAAGTTCAAGAATTGTTATGCACTATTTTAGCTCTCCTTACTCTCAAAGGTGTTCCTTGCCAAATATCTATTCAATTCCCTCTTTAATTCATCAGCTCCGTCTTACCTCCTTTGTCTCCCAATCACTCTGGCCAATATATTCACCTCTCTCTGTGAAAACTAGCTGCATCGGAATTGTCTGGGCACCTTCCCTCTTCTGAGTTTGAGTCCATGATAGTGAGCAGTCTTTCAACTCGCTCAACGACAGGGAGTTCAGTTATTTACCCTTTACAATAAATGTATTCCGCCACCACCCACCCCCCCCGCCCTCATTATCACTCGCTGGTCGCATTGTCCTCCCTATAGCTCATCAAAACAAATTGTGTTTGACTGGTGTATTTTTTTAATATATCATGTTGTAATAAAATCCACTGGTCTGAATGCTATTCTTTCAAACTCTGTTCAGGCTAAGCCAACAAGAATGACAGACTTGCGACCTTGCACTCGCTTTGGTCATTGGCATTCATCAGTTGACGTTGGCACTGAAATCACAGCATTGCCTTTGGAAACAAAAAAAGATGTGAGCTGATATTTCATAGTTCACTAGTGTTTCCAAGTGCAGTAATGAGAGCCTTGACAGTGTGTGTCGGCAGACTAGTTTACCATAGGTGCCCAACCTTATCCTCACCCAGTGTTCACGTGCATGCACCTGGCCTGGCTGATTTTCCAGGGTGCTGAGGTCAGCTCTGTCCCCCTTACCACTAACCTAGCTAGGATCGGCTAACGCAACATACACCAGCGATCAAACTCAGGACCTTCCTGGTCTATATATTCAGCACCACACTGGATTAACCCATTGAACCATCAGAGGTGCTAGTTCCCCAAAGGCCAACTGTTGTGTGAGCGACATAGGGTCTGATCATATGCTCAGCCTCTGCTCTGTCTTCCCTCGGATGACAAATCTCAGCCAGGGAGCATCCACATCACGTGGCTGAACGGAAGGTGTGGAGGGAGTATCACAGGGAGCGAAACTGCTTTCCCTGACACAAGTGCTAAATTAGGAATGGGACAGCAGTAGTTGACTGTTTGAGGAATGGTGTGCAAGAGAGAAATGAAAAGGGAAAGCATTGTAGAATCACCTGATCTTGATTAAATTGGACATGTTCACTCACATAATCATAACACACATATAAAAATCACACGCACCTGGGGTTCAAACTAATTCTGTGGGCTTGATGCTGGTGAGTTTTGAAAGAGTCATAAACACCCATTAACTGTGATGTGTTTTTTAAATCTATTCCCATATATTTAATAACAATAGGAAACTCCCACTCCTGTCTAAATCGTAGGGGGAGAAATTCGGTATCGCCCCATTTGGGGCGCAATTATCGGCCGGGCGCAAAGTTTAGCGCCTGGCATTAATTATCGCCTCCGACTGCAAATTTGGCTTCCTGGAGGTGATTGGAGCGCTAAATCAGGTACTACACACCTCTCTTAAGACGCTAATGCCGAGGAGCGAGGCGCTACCTCAGAGCGCTGGCGAAGTTCATGTGATGTCATTCAGCAATGGAACACAGACACACTGGCGCTGGCCAGTTCTTAAAGGGGAAGATCGATCTTGCTCTCCATCCACACCCTGCTCATTACAGCCTTGTATCTCGGCCTAGAGAGACCTGTACATCAATTGTGCTGAAAAGAACAACGGAGAGGCCCAGGGAAAGAGCTCAGAGTGCAGCCCCCATAGTCTCTTTTTTTTAATTCATTGATGGGATGTGGGCATCGCTGGCTAGGCCTGCATTTAGTGCCCATCCCTAATTGCCCTTGAGAAGATGGTGGTGAGCCGCCTTCTTGAACCGCTGCAGTCCATATGGTGTAGGTACACCCACAATGCTGTTAGGAAGGGAGTTCCAAGATTTTGGCCCAGCGACAGTGAAGGAACGGCGATACAGGTCCCCAAGTCAGGATGGTGTGTGGCTTGGAGGGGAACTTGTAGGTGGTGATGTTCCCATGCGTCTGCTGCCCTTGTCCTTCTAAGTGGTAGAGGTCGCGGGTTTGGAAGGTGCTGTTGAAGGAGCTTTGGCGAGTTGCTGCAGTGCATCTTGTAGATGGTACACACTGCAGCCACAATACGCCGGTGGTGGAGGGAGTGAATGTTGAAGGTGGTGGATGGAGTGCCAATCAAGCGGGCTGCTTTATCCTGAATGGTGTCGAGCTTCTTGAGTGTTGTTGGAGCTGCACTCATCCAGGCAAGTGGAGAGTATTCCATCACACTCCTGACTTGTGCCTTATAGATGGTGGAAAGGCTTTAGGGAGTCAGGAGGTGAGACACTCGCCGCAGAATTCCCAGCCTCTGGCCTGCTCTTGTAGCCACAGTATTTATATGGCTGGTCCAGTTCAGTTTCTGATCAATGGTAACCCCCAGGATGTTGATAGTTTGGGATTCAGCGATGGTAATGCCATTGAATGTCAAGGGGAGATGGTTAGAGTCTCGCTTGTTGGAGATGGTCATTGCCTGGCACTTGTGTGGTGTGAATGTTACTTGCCACTTGTCAGCCCAAGTCTGAATGTTGTCCAGGTCTTGCTGCATATGGACACGGACTGCGTCAGTATCTGATGAGTCTCGAATGGTGCTGAACAGTGTGCAATCATCAGCGAACATCCCCACTTCTGACCTTATGATGGAGGGAAGGTCATTGATGAAACAGCTGAAGATGGTTGGGCCTAGAACACTGCCCTGAGGAACTCCTGCAGTGATGTCATGTGATGCAAGGAAAGTCAAATCAAAATGAACCTGCAAAGTGCTGCTCAGTACCCAAAACTCTTTCACACAGCATTGAATTTCTTAGAAGTCTCTCTCTCTTTCTCAGAATGCGTGGTGCAAAAATGTCACCGACAAAAAAAGGCAGGAAACGGCCACCTTTAAGTAGCGCTCCCCCAGTCCCTTCCCGACTGCAAAACGTTCCCCTCTACCTGTCGTTGCTAGTGGCAGACGGAAAGGCAGGGGGCGCCACTCAATATCCGGTCCTGGGCGCTACCGGGGCATTGCACGCTTGACTGACATCACGATCTGCGGGCGCAGGAGATCGTGGCGGTCGTGTTTAGCGCCGCCGCAAAATGTCTGGTCAATTTCGCGAGCGGTGCAAACATCGCTAGTTGTTCTGTGACCCATTAGCGCCTTCTTAGGGCGCTAATGGGAGGGGCAAAGCAACCGAATTTTTCCCCCGTAATCTCCTTACCTGAACATGTGCTGAGATATTGCTTTGCTACTCATCACAACATAACACATCCTTAAAATTCATAGAATCATAGAATAGTACAGCGCAGAAGGAGGCCATTCAGCCCATCGAGTCTGCACCGGCTCTTTCGAAGAGCAATCCCATTAGTCCCACTGCCCCACTCTTTCCCCTATCCCTGAAATGTTTTTCTCCTTCAAGTATTTATCCAATTCCCCTTTGAAGGCTACTATTGAATCTGTATCCACCGCCCTATCAGGCAGCGCATTCCAAATCCTAACCACTCGTTGCGTAAAAAAGTTTTCCCTCATGTCGCCTCTGGTTCTTTTGCCAATCACCTTAAATCTGGGCCCTCCGATCATTGGAAACAGTTTCTCTTTATTTACTCTAGCTAACCCCTTCATTATTTTGAACACCTCTATCAAATCGCCTCTTAGCCTTCTCTGCTCTAAGGAGAACAACCCCAGCGTCTCCAGCCTATCCACGTAACTGTAATCCCTCATCCCTGGAGCCATTCTAGTAAATCTCTTCTGTACCCTCTCCAAAGCTTTCATGTCCTTCCTAAAGTGCGATGCCTAGAATTGGAAACAATGGCCTGGATTTTAGCCTGGAGGCAAGTTCCGTGCGGGGGGAGGGGGCTGTTGTGAGGTTGGGAAACCCTCAAGAACGGGTTGCCTGAATGTCCTATGGAATTTAACTGCAGGGACCCTTTAAGTGGGGTTCCCACCCACAGGCAGCCTGATTGGCAGGCTGGCGGCCTTTCTGGCAGAAAGCCTGCTTCACAAGCGAGCAGGTAGATGTACTGGGGGAGTGAGAGAGATCGTGGGAGGGGGACGGGGGTCTGGATCGCGGAGGGGTCCAGATCGCAGAGTGGGTCCGGATCGTGGGGGGGTCCAGATCGCCGGGAGGGTTCACGTCACGGGAGGGGGTCCAGATCGCGCGTGGAGTGGGGAATTAAGGGATATGGGGATTGGGCAGGGAAGTGAAATTGAGGTCCAAGATCAGCCATGATCTTGGTGAATGGCGGAGCAGTTTCGAGGGGCAGTATGGCCTACTCCTGCTCCTATTTCTTATGTTCTTATGGCAGGACCCCAACACACCCATTTATTAGAGTTAAGATTCAGCCCAATACTTCAGCTGGGGCTGAACGAGTGACTTATATAGGTTTAAAAAGAAAGAAAGACTTGCATTTAAATAGCGTCTTTCATGACCACTGGACGTCCCAAAGTGTACTGCCAATGAAGTACTTTTTGAAGTGGAGTCACTGTTGTAATGTAGGAAGCGCATCAGTCAATTTTGCTCTTAGCAAGCTCCCACAAACAGCAATGTGATAATGACCAGATAATCTGTTTTAGTGATGTTGGTTGAGGGATAAATATTGGCCAGGACACTGGGCAGAACTCCCCTGTTCTTCTTCGAAATAGTGCCTTGGGATCTTTTACATCCACCTGAGAGAGCGAACAGGGCCTCGGTTTAACATCTCATCCGAAAGTTTAGCATAACTTCCCGTCTTCTGTACTCTATGGGCTCGAATTTCCAAGCCCCGTGGAGGCAGGTTTGGAGGTGGGAGTGGTGGGAAAATTGCACAATGGGGGGCAGGAACCCATCCCGCCCCCAACCTGCCTCCGTGCCAATGTCCCAGGAGGCGGGTACCTGACCTGTGCTGGGAGCCGCCTCCCTGAGGCGGGAAGGGGATTAGTGCCAATTAACTGCCTGTTAACAGGTAGTTAACAGGCAGTTTTTTGCCTAATCCCTATTTTTAGCCCTGAAGAGTGGGCTTCCCGACGGCTCCGAACCAAGCCAAGTTAGCAAGGCGGACCGTCGGTCTGAAGGGGTTGGAGGGGTCGAGCTGTCCGGTGTTCAGGTGAGTGATGGGTGCATGTGTGCAGAGGTACGTGTGTGAGATGTGTGTAAAGTGTTTTAATAAGTTTTACTTACCTTTACTTTCTCCTGCAGGCTTCCTTCCTTCAGTTCTCAGGAGTCCCTCAGGTTCACCGGCACAGAAAGCAGAATGGCCGCTGAACTGTCAAAAGCTTCAGCATTCTGCTTTCTGGCCTGGAGAGTCTGAGTAGAAGGACTCAAGTTAGAAGACAGATTGTCAGTGTTTGACAGCTTCACAGAGCTGTCAAACGCTGACTTTTCATCTGTCAAAAGCTCTTGACAGATGAAATGTCAATCCCTGACGTCACCAGTAACCAGGTGTCCCTTAATTGGCCTGCTGAGCCCACTGGGCGGGCTTAACAAGGTCAATCAAGGGAAAATAGCGTGGGTTGGCCACAAGTCGATGGAGGCGGGACTACAACCCAAAAAGTGGGAGTCCCGCCTCCATCACGTGCCCATTGATAAAATCCAGCCCTTGGCCTCTATTTATAAAGCCCAGGCTCCCATATGCTTTATTAACTGCTTTGTTAACCTGTCCTGCCACCTTCAAAAATTATGGAAAAAGTGTACAATTTCTAAATGTATTGTTGATATTTCTGCATATAATCACATTGCAGGTCTGAGACACCAATTTCACTTCACATCAGCAGTGAAACACATTGATCAAACCGGGTACCAGCGTTACATACAATGGCAGGAATGACGTATGAGGAGAGATTGGGTCGATTTTTTTTTTTTTATTCATTGATGGGATGTGGGCGTCGCTGGCTAGGCCTGCATTTAGTGCCCATCCCTAATTGCCCTTGAGAAGATGGTGGTGAGCCACCTTCTTGAACCGCTGCAGTCCATATGGTGTAGGTACACCCACAATGCTGTTAGGAAGGGAGTTCCAGGATTTTAGCCCAGCGACAGTGAAGGAACGGCGATACAGGTCCAAGTCAGGATGGTGTGTGACTTGGAGGGGAACTTGTAGGTGATGATGTTCCCATGCGTCTGCTGCCCTTGTCCTTCTAAGTGGTAGAGGTCGCGGGTTTGGAAGGTGCTGTTGAAGGAGCTTTGGCGAGTTGCTGCAGTGCATCTTGTAGATGGTACACACTGCAGCCACAGTGCGCCGGTGGTGGAGGGAGTGAATGTTGAAGGTGGTGGATGGAGTGCCAATCAAGCAGGCTGCTTTATCCTGAATGGTGTCAAGCTTCTTGAGTGTTGTTGGAGCTGCACTCATCCAGGCAAGTGGAGAGTATTCCATCACACTCCTGACTTGTGCCTTGTAGTTGGCGGAAAGGCTTTGGGGAGTCAGGAGGTGAGACACTCGCCGCAGAATTCCCAGCCTCTGGACTGCTCTTGTAGCCACAGTATTTATATGGCTGATCCAGTTCAGTTTCTGATCAATGGCAACCCCCAGGATGTTGATAGTCGGGGATTCAGCAATGGTAATGCCATTGAATGTCAAGGGGAGATGGTTAGAGTCTCGCTTGTTGGAGATGGTCATTGCCTGGCACTTGTGTGGTGCGAATGTTACTTGCCACTTGTCAGCCCAAGTCTGAATGTTGTCCAGGTCTTGCTGCATATGGACACGGACTGCGTCAGTATCTGACGAGTCTTGAATGGTGCTGAACAGTGTGCAATCAACAGCGAACATCCCCACTTCTGACCTTATGATGGAGGGAAGGTCATTGATGAAACAGCTGAAGATGGTTGGGCCTAGGACACTGCCCTGAGGAACTCCTGCAGTGATGTCATGTGATTGAGATGAATGACCTCCAACAACCACAGCCAACTTCCTTTGTGCTAGGTATGATTCCAACCAATGGAGAGTTTTCCCCTTGATTCCCATTGACTTCAGTTTTGCTAGGGCTCCTTGATGCCACACTCGATCAAATGCTGCCTGGACTTGTATTCGCTGGAGTTTAGAAGAATGAGAGGTGATCTCATTGAAACTTATAAAATTCTGACAGGACTGGACAGACTAGATGCAGGAAGGATGTTCCCGATGGTCGGGGAGTCCAGAACCAGGGGTCACAGTCTAAGGATAAGGGGTAGGCCATTTAGGACAGAAATGAGGAGGAACTTCTTCACCCAGAGAGTGGTGAACCTGTGGAACTCTCTACCACAGAAGGCGGTGGAGGCCAGTTCATTAAATATATTCAAGAAGGAGTTGGATATATTTCTTGAGGCTAAAGGGATCAAGGGGTATGGGGAGAAAGCAGGGACCGGATACTGAATTTGGAAGATCAGCCATGATTGCATTGAATGACGGAGAAGGCTTGAGGGGCCAAATGGCCTACTCCTGCTCCTATCTTCTATGTTTCTATGTTTCTATAGCCCGCAGCTACTGTATCGCTGACCAGGACCATACAATGCAGACTGTTTAGTCTTACAGTAAAACTCAGTGGCAACTCCTGCTGTTTCAATACAATGGGCTATAGAACTAATCAAAATTGTTAGAATTGTACTCATAGTAGTTAAAGATTTATATAAAAAAAATAATGAGTACCTGGGAATGATTATAAGGCAACACTCTCATTGTGGGATTAATATTGCATTATGAAGAATGAAGCTCATGTGGTTTATTACTAACATCTGACCTCTGAGGTGAGATCTCAGTCTTGGAATCACTCCAGGGTATATTTATTTTTCATTCTTTGTACCTGGGGTAGTCAATAATTTAAATACTGTGCAGTAACTTGCTTGAGGGCACTTTCGCAATCCTACCGTGAGGCAGCATCATGTGTTTAAACAACTTTTACATCTCTCAGGCACGCGTTTGTGAATATTCGCACACGCAGTGCAACTCTTGTGGAGTTGCTCGCGGTAAGTCAGAGGACACGTTGGCCCGTAATTTCCAATCCCTAGGGGTGGGCACAAGCTGTGTACACACCCGTAGGGACCTCGCAAGTGCCGGTTTCAGGCATGCGAAGCGCATGCGCTGAAAACCGGCACTTCCGACCTGTCATGAATCCTCTTGACAGATTTTCCACCTGCCTGGGAGAAGGGTCTCTGTGAGGGGAGAGTTCCGCTGTCTGCAGAACCTCCGCCCGCTGAAATCACTTAAAAATCTTACGCCTGGTAAAAACAGGTGTAAGGCCTGCTTTTACCAGCATAAGTTTAAAAAAGCTTAAAAAAAAATTCACTCATTTATAATTTTAAAATACTTTTAAAAAAGATAAGTTTATTTTTAGCCCTGTAAAAATCTTTAATTTTTTTTCAAAAAATTAAATTTTAATTTAATTTAATGTAATTTTAACTCATTTAAAAAAATGTGATGATTTTTAAAAAATTTATTTAATGTTTTGATGTCTTTTTTCAGTGATCCCCATTCATACTTTTGACAGGTCTACCTGTCAAAAGTATGAAGGGGGATTCCCTTCTCCCATTGGCTCATCAAGCCCACGTGATCCCAGGGACGCTTGCACGTGCGCGCACCAGAAGAGGCCCAGGAGCGGAAATGGCTGGACCTCGGGGGCCCTCAAGTAAGGGTGTAGATTTTTTCCCGATAGGAGGCATCTGTACGCAGGAAGCCTCCAATCGGAAATTACGGGCTCATGTTTTAAAATGACAATGTGGTATCCTACCATGTAACGGGCAATGCATTAAATATTATGGGGCGAAAGTTTCCAAGACTCCGCATCGCTCAAAAGACCTTGGATGCAGTGGTGCTGACTTATCAGAATATTGGTAATTTTCTGCCCATTGCTGGATGGTGAATGGTGAGACGTGCAGCCAGCATTTTCTGCTAAACCTCCAGCTGTGTGCCCATAATGTACAGAAACGTTCTATGCAGTAACATAGGGCAAGATTTCCTCTACGCTTTGGTGTACTGAAATCTTAAACTCATTCTTTATAAATGGGTCTGTAATGTTACTACAGATAGCACAGCGAGGTAGTCTCCCATATGTGTCATTATACAATGAGCTGATCTCTTGTGCCACTGATCAGAGCCCCCAAAACGTGCCTGTCTTGCTGTGACTATTTCTTTTCCACTGCAGTATTCTTTCCGTCCCCTTTCTCTCTTTCTGTGTATGTTCCACCCTTTTTCTAGGTGTCTGACTCTTACACACTTTTTCCACACATATCTCTATCTGTTTGTGTCAGTCCCTTTCTCACTCTTCATCAGACTTTCTGTAAGTCTTTCCTTCCTTGGCTCTTCTCTCTTCTGTGTGTATCACAGTGTCTCTGAATGGCGCTCACATGTCTGTTTGTCAAGGTACTGAATTTATTTGTCATGCCTTTGTTAAAGCATAGGGTTCGCAGCAAGACGGGAAGTAAATATAATTAATTTGTTCCTGTGGTGTGGGCGTCGGTGGCAAGGCCAGCATTTATTGTCCATCCCTAATTGCCCTTGAGAAGGTGGTGGTGAGCCGCCTTCTTGGTCCGCTGTAGTCCTTGTGGTGAAGGTGCTCCCACAGTGCTGTTAGGGAGGGAGTTTCAGGATTTTGACCCAGCGACGATGAAGGAGTGGCGATATATTTCCAAGTCAGGATGGTGTGCAACTTGGAGGGGAACTTGCAGGTGATGATGTTCCCATGTGCCTACTGCCGTTGTCCTTCTAGCTGGTAGAGGTCGTGGGTTTGGAAAGCTTTGGCGAGTTGCTGCAGTGCATCTTGTAGATGGTACACACTGCAGCCACAGTGCGCCGGTGGTGGAGTCAGTGAATGTTTAAGCTGATGGATGGGGTACCAATTAAGCAGGCTGCTTTGTCCTGGATGCTGTCGAGCTTCTTGGGTGTACTGAATGTATCGTGGAGGTGGGTATTGTTAAGTCTGTGTGTTCCAGTTATATTTAAGGTCAATTACTGACACAGACTACAAGAATAGCTTTTCAATAGGTCTTTACTATTCGGAGGTTAGGGCTGTACTACCCAGCAAATTACTACACAGCACTTATATACCGGTGTGGTCACCACCGGTATTACCGTATACAGCAGCCAGAGAAAGTAGTACATCTCTTAAGGTGGAACAGGTTTAAGTTCTCTTAAGGTGGAACAAGTTACATACACCACAATCCTCCCTTTTTAGCTTAACAGTTATATCCCCATTTAACATAACATAATAACATATATACATATACAACTTCATGTAGAAACAGTTCAAAGGTTCAGTCTCTCAGGAGGCCTCCTGATTCGAGTTGGATAACACCTTTCAGGGGTCTCTGATTCTTGTTGCTGAGCTGACTCCTCTAGTTGGTCTCTTATGTCTTGGACATCATCATCAGGTACATTCACTGCCGAGGTAGATGCTTCAGGTTCACTAACTTCTTCCACGGTTGTCTCTGTCGTAACCATGGGTTCGACCCTTGTTCTCGATTCTACCAGTTGGTCAGCATGACGCCGTATTACATTTTTACCAACATCTACCGTGTACATCAGGGGTCCTTGTCTGGCCCGAATTGTTCCGGATTGCCATTTCTCGTTTCCATAGTCCCTGGCCAACACTGGTTGTCCTACCTCGAAACTCCGAGTGGTCTTGTTATTTATATGCTGGAACTGTTTGTTTTCAACTTCCCTCCGCACATTTGGTTTTAACAAGTCCAACCTGGACCGCAACCTCCTGTTATAAAACATCATGGCAGGACTTTGGTTTGTCACTGCATGAGCGGCGTTTCGATATGCCAGTAGAAACTTGTCCACCTTATGTTGTAGTGGAATCTGATCTTCGCTCATGGCCCTTATTGCCTTTTTGAATGTTTGTACAAATCTCTCGGCCAACCCATTTGTAGCCGGATGATATGGGGCAGAGGTATAATGTTTCACCCCATTCTTCTTTAAGAATTTTTGGAATTCTTCTGACACAAACTGTGGTCCGTTGTCGGAACATATTTGTTCTGGCAATCCGTTCCTTGCAAATATCGTTCTTAACACCGCAATTGTCTTTTCTGAAGTAGTGGTAGTCATCTTGATCACTTCTGGCCATTTAGAATGTGCATCCACCGCAATTGGAAACATGGAGTCCATGAATGGACCAGCAAAGTCAATATGTACGCGTTGCCATGGGGCTGAAGGCCATTCCCATGGATGCAGCGGTGCAATCGGAGGTGCATTTTGCACTTTTTGGCACCCTGAGCAGCTTTTCGTCAGATCTTTTATCTGTTGGTCGATACCCGGCCACCACACATAAGCCCTAGCAAGGCTTTTCATCTTGACTCCCCCCAGATGACCTTCATGCAGTTCCTTTAGAACTCTTTCCCTTAACTTAGGAGGAATAATCACTCTCGTTCCATACATCAATGTTCCTTGACAGACGGACAGCTGGTCTCGCCTTGCCGAGAATGCCGGTAACAGAGAATCACCATGTGCTGGCCATCCCTTCACTGTCACCTCGTAGACTCGGGACAGTGTCGGGTCGTTCCTGGTTTCTCTTTCAATACTTGCATTGGTGACTGGTAAACACTCGATGATGGTCGAGTGAAATAACTCAACAGGGTCAACCTTCGTTGTCTCCTCTTCTTCAGGTAGTGGCAGGCGCGACAGCCCATCAGCATTACCATGCTGCTTTGTACCTTTGAATTCTATCTGATATTGATATGCCCCTAGGAAAAGGGACCATCTCTGGAGTCTCTGTGCTGTCATCACCGACACACCCTTCTTAGGGTTAAAAATGGATACCAACGGCTGATGGTCTGTCAGAAGCGTAAACTTTTGGCCCTGCAGGTAATGATTAAACTTCTTTACTCCCCACACAAGGCTGAGAGCCTCCCTATCTATCTGAGCATAGTTGCGCTCAGCGGAGGTCAATGATCTGGATGTGAACGCGACTGGCCTCTCCGTACCATTTGGCAACTTGTGTGAGAGTACTGCCCCAATACCATATGGAGAAGCATCACAAGCCAAACGAATAGGCAGTGTTGGGTTGAAGTGAGCCAACACTTCCTCTGAGGTTATCAATTCCTTGCTTTTGCGAAAGGCCTTCTTACAGTCCTCGCTCCACTCCCATGGTACTCCCTTCTGCAAAAGAGCGTTCAGCGGGTGCAGTACCATGGATAAATTTGGCAGAAACTTATGGTAATAGTTAATCAATCCTAGGAACGGCCTCAACTGAGATACATTAACCGGAGCGGGAGCCTTCACAACTGCTTCGATCTTGTCAGGAGACTTATGAAGTCCCTCCTGGTCAATGACATGGCCACAGTACGAGATCCGCTTCTGAAAGAACTCACATTTCTGCCGATTAACTCGAAGTCCATATTCTTTCAATCTGATGAGCACCAGTTCCAAATTTGCGAGGTGTTCCTCGTCACCACCTCCTGTAATCAGAATATCGTCCAGGTAACATTGTGTGCCTGGAATTCCCTGTAATACCTGCTCCATGGCCCTCTGCCAAATTGCTGGAGCCGATGCCACTCCAAAAACCAGTCTATTATACCGGTACAAGCCTCTATGCGTGTTGATCGTGAGGTACTGGCGTGACTCTTCCTCAACTTCCATCTGTAAGTACGCCTGCGCCAGGTCTATCTTGGTGAAGTGTTTCCCGCCCGACAATGAAGCGAAGATATCCTCAATCCGCGGAAGCGGATACTGCACCGTGTGAAGCACCGGATTAACAGTGATCTTGAAATCTCCACAGATGCGAACCTTCCCTGGTTCTCCCGGCTTGTTGCTCGAAGGACGTTTCATCACGGGAACAATGGGCGTAGCCCACTCACTCCAGTCTACCTTAGACAGTACTCCTGAACATTCTAGCGCTTCCAGCTCCGCTTCCACAGCAGGTCGTATCGCATAGGGTACCGGTCTGGCTTTGAAAAATTTTGGTTGTGCATGTTCTTCAATCTTGATGTTTGCCGTAATTCCTCTCAGTGTTCCCAGTCCCTGCTGGAACACCTCTTTAGCATCGTCCAATATTCTGGACAATCGTTTAGGTTTGACATCTGTTTCCCTGGCATCTACCGTTAGTGCTTTTAAGGAATGCCAGTCCATATTCATTTTTCTAATCCACTCCCATCCCAGTAGTGGTGGACCTCCTTCAGGTAGCACATATAAGTCCATTCCTCGGCTTTCTTTGCCCTTGTGGACCACCTTTACCTCTATCTTTCCGATGGGGTATACTCTTTGCCCCGTGTATGTTTTCAATACAATCTCCGTATCCCGTAGGGGAATATGTTGGAATAACCTTTTGTAATCTTTCTTATTCATGACCGTCAATGCCGATCCAGTGTCCAATTCCATCTTCACTTGGACTCCTGCTATCTGAAGTGTGACCCAAATTGTCTGGAGGTCTGCTTCCTTACCAACGTTATGTACTCTTAAGCTACCCAGTTCATTACTGCTGGCGTCTGAATCTGACTTCTGTTCGTTCGAACTGTTCTCTGTCACCTTGTGTACCTTTCTGTACTTTCCCTGCAGTGACTTTTTGTTGCTGGTCTTCTCTCCTGACCGGCATACTTTAGCTATGTGACCAAGCCTGCCACATTTTCTGCATTCCTTATTTTTGAACCAGCACTGGTTCTGATCGTGCGTTGTCTTTCCACAACGATAACATTTTACTGTACCCAAGACCATTTGATTTGTGCTGAGTTCCGGTGACCATAGCTGCATTACTGCCGTGCCTCTCGCTGCGGCTTCGTGCGATGCTGCCATAGCGACAGCTTTATCAAGCATCAGCTCATTCTCCTCAAGCAGTCACTTTTGTGTCTCTTCTTTTAACAATCCACACACAAATTTATCTCTTAGCGCATCTGTTAGTCCTGTTCCAAACTGACAGTACTTTGCTAGCTTACGCAATTCAATTAAAAATTCAGCATTGCTTTCATCTTTCAGCTGCTTTCTGCTGTAAAATTTAAATCGTTCCGCTAGCATCAGCGGCATGGGGCTTAAATGATTTTTCAGGACGGTAACAATATCCACGAAAGTCTTATCCGCCGGTTTCTCTGGTGATAGAAGGTGTTTCAATTGCCCGTATATCTTCGCACCCATTAAGTTTAATAAGGTTAGTGCTTTCTCCCCATCTGGTATCTTATTTGCTCTACAATAAACTTCTATGCGTTCTACATACGTGGTCCAATCTTCGATGTCGCTATCAAAAGTATTAATGCTCCCATGTTTAGGCATCTTTGCAATTTTTTTTTCCAAAATGGCGGCTTCCCGCGCTTGGCGGTCTTTCCCGCGCTCGTCTTCTTCACCCGCTGGCTGCAATGGCGATTGCTGTGCTGCTGCCGGTCTCGCCTCCCCAGTGGTTAACAACTCCCCCGACGCTGCTTCTACTCCACCGCGGTTCCCGTGGGCATTCGGGCTTCCCTGCCGTCGCGCCTCGCAGCCCTTCTTGCAGCCCGGTTATGTGCACCCGCTGCGTTCGAATTCACCGCGGCTCTCGCGCCTTCAGCTGCCCCAGTCGCTGCACCTTTCGGCCCGAATGCGGCCCGGCCCTTTTCACCGGCCGCGGTCGATTTCACCGCCCTCTTTCCTCCGTCTTCCCTACCCTTCGCTACAGCCAACGCGGCCGACTTTCGCTGATTGGCTTACCCACCACCGTGGCAGAAGGAAGATAGCTGTCTGCCGCTGATGGGGGCTTCGAGTTCAGAATTTCTCTTCTTCACTCCGGGTCCTCGATGCCTCCCAGGATGATGAGGGTGGATGCCTCTTCTCGACGCCTGTTCTGAGGACGAAGCTGCCGTGGATGTAAACTGCCGCAGGGTAAGATCGGACTCGTCGCCACTGTTAAGTCTGTGTGTTCCAGTTATATTTAAGGTCAATTACTGACACAGACTACAAGAATAACTTTTCAATAGGTCTTTACTATTCGGAGGTTAGGGCTGTACTACCCAGCAAATTACTACACAGCACCGGATACAGCAGCCAGAGAAAGTAGTACATCTCTTAAGGTGGAACAGGTTTAAGTTCTCTTAAGGTGGAACAAGTTACATACACCACAGGTATTTCAATAAGTGGGGCTAGGGTGTCCAGGAGTTGATGCAACATAAGGCAGGTAAAGAAAGTGGGAGCTGGACTTTGAGGTTGGTGTGCAGCATACAGTGAGCAGATGCAGTAAGAAGCTGGGAAGGAAAGAGATACATTGGACTGGGCCTGAGATCTGGTTGCAGAAAGGACAATCTACAGCCTGGCAGCACTCAGGAACAGGGTCTAGTGTCCATTAGCACCAAAGAAATTGCTTGGGTTTTGCAATAAGCAAGTGAGGAGTTATCTGGACCCTGACGGCACATCAGGGAGGAGACCGAGGCTTGACAGCATGGCAGAAATGGAGCAATTAGGGCATGTCAGTACTCAGGAGCTGGGATTGGAGTGTGCCCGCACTGGTGGGAGGTGGTGGTGGGGGGGCAGAGGAGGGTGTGGTCTGTCAACCTTCAGGAGGGCTTGGGAGTGTGAACACTCAGGGAGACTGAGTTCTGGCAGCACTCTGGAGTGACTGTCAATACTTTGGGGTTTGGATGGAGGGGAAGAGCTGAGAAGGTCAACACTGGGAAGTGGTTAGAGTTTGGAGCTGTGGAGTGGGCTAGAAATTTGTTACAGCCAACAACTGGGCAGTCTTTAGACTAAAAATGGTGAATTAGCACCAGGTGAAAATCATCTAGACTGCATGCAAAATTCATCCTCACTCCTCATTAAAATGATTGGAGCCACAAATCTAGTCTAAAATCTCAAGCTCATTGGCGTTACACTGAAAAGATGGACCAAATTCAGGTGTAGTCTAAATGCAAGTAATGATTGTCACAGGCTTTTTTCACTGCTTAAAGGGGAGGTCCTTTGATGCTGCAGTACCTCATTCTCAGCATTGTTTGGTGTACAACTGCCTCAACAACCATAAGAAGAATGATAAAGAGAAGGAGCACTTATTTACAAATGCCGATGGCAGATCGCCACCCCAGGGAGAGAGCCCAGGGGTTTTCTGAGGAAGCTTTGGAGGCATTCATTTTAGCGATGGCGAGAAGGCAGGCGCTCCTGTACCAACTGGCAGGAGGCCCTCACCACAAATCTGCCAGACTATGTGGAGCGAGATGGAACACCACATCATGGGAAGTACTGCAGTCCCCAGGTCCCACACCTAGTGCAGGAGGGAGTTTAATGAGCTCACACGGGTGGTTAGTGTGAGTGAAGTCTTCAACAAATGCTACATACCACCATCTGTACCACAAGCTTCACACACTGCTCAATGCACCACACCCCCAGCACTCACCCACCAACAATCTCTACCTACCAACACTCACACACACATCTCACCTTGCACACAATGACAGCGATTCAACTATGGCAGGCACAAGGGTTATTAGAATGCATGTGATATGTTTATGCATAAATTTATTAACAGAGTTTGGAATATTTTATGGTCTCTCTCATTTTACCTTTACGTCCAGGAGGACTCTGTGATATCGCATGATGCAGGGATGGTATGATGGGGATGTGGTGAGCAACAGGGATCTGGGGTTTCATTCATTCAAATCGGAGTCTGATGAGCCAGTCACGGCCGTCCATCCGGAAGCCTGATTGTCTGGCTGCCTCCTCCCTCCCTCCTGTTCCTCATCTTCTTCCTCCTCATCTTCTTCCTCCTCCCTCTACGCATGTCTACTTCGTTGCCTCCGCTCCCTCTGCCGTAGATCCTGGAGGGCGAGGTGGCCAGTACAGCCCTCATGACTTTTAGCAAGTGTTGTAGATTGAATCGTTCAAGAATAAATTTTGCACTTTTCTACTTGCCACAACACTCCTGATACCAAAGAACATTCAAATCACTAAATAAAACTGTTGCAGTATCAGGAACTAACACACAGGCACTGAAACTTCACTAACCTGTCAGGTGCGAGTGATTGGGACCGATCCCTTTAAATAACATCCCTGGAGCTGGCTTCCTGGTGCTGCACGCCAGCTCTCCCTGTCGTTGTTAACTCCAGGTGGTGAGCTAAATGACGAGAAGCAATTTGGCAGATTGGGCATACAGTGAGCATTGCACACTCACTGACATCATGATCTCCCTGGCGTTGAAGTCCCCAACGATTGCTGTTACCGGCAGCGCTACGGGGTATCTTGATTTGATTCAACAGGAGCTGTCGTTACTGCTCTCAACGCTGCATTAGCACCATCTACGGTGCTAACAGGTGGCGCTAAGGGGACGAATCCCCCCCCCCCCGCCACTGTCTCATAGTGGAGGGAAGTATAATCAAAGAGATATTTAATACAGGCCCGTGTTGCCAACTTCTTTTGCCTGGTTGTAAAATGGCATGGATAGTGGCTTCATATTAGGTGACCAGGCTGCACTTTCCAATGTCCCATGTTGCATAGGATGAAGGCACTGAAAGAGGATGAATAGAAATGTTAAAATGAACAATAGGAAAGAGCTGTAGCCTAGCAAGCTAACTAACTCTGACAGGGACAAAGCGCTGTGGGAAGAATCTTCCTGAACCCGCAGTGATGATAGACAAATAAAGTAACCCAACTTGACACTGAAATTCCAAATGGTGCAACACAAGAAGATGATGGTGGGGTAGTATGCAATGTTAGTATGCAATAAACGTAATAGAACAGAGATTGACGTCATGACAGAAACATACTTTTTGTAACAATGCAATCAAGGCTCATGTATATGTACTAAATAAATAGTAGTGCGGACATTTACATACTGCCTAATCACATTGAGACATTTGCTTCATACAGTAAATTATTTATTTTAAGTGCTGTAACTGTCATATAGGCAATCACTGTACACAGCAGTGTCCCACAAACAGCATTGGGATGAATGACAGCTTACTGCTTTTGGTGTTATTGGTTGTTGGAGGGATGCTGGCCTGGGCTCCAGGAGAACTCTCCGCTCTTCTTTAAATAGTACTGCAGGATCCATCATGTTCACCTGTACCTAAAGAACAGAGAGTAGCACTATTTAACATCTCATCCAAGCACACCACCTCCAACAATGCTGTCAACCTAAATTATAACCTCCAACCCAAGTTTGGGATTTGAACCAACAACTTCTGACACGTAGGCAAGAATGCTACCAAATGAGCAAAGTGTCACATATATAACAAAACCCAGTCCAACACCAATGACCTGGAACCCGAACCTTGGCATTAATCTAAAATATTAACACTTTTAGTTACCATTCAACTCCATAACTGAGCCAAACATAATCTTTATCCAATCATAGCATTCCAATTGTCTAAACCATTTCCCAATCATTTCTATTGTTGAGAATTCTTGTTCCAAGCAATACTTCATTCAAAATTCCAATCTAAACATAAAATGTTCCCCAATTATCTGATTTTTAATGTTCGGTTCACTGAATGCAGTCTATACTCTGCCAACTTTTACCTACAAGTGGCTGTACAACTCAAGGAGTGCAATCCCTCTTGCATTCATTCTGCTTTTGTTAAGTGTTTTTGTTGAGTGTGAATTCTAAGTGATTGAGTCTGATGATGTGGCTATACCACAAAAATCTGCAAACTGGCAATTTTAATCTGGTGCTGATGGAATTGCTGACTTCAAACACAAGCTGTCTTTCTAAAAATAGACAGGCTGAAGATGCACAGCAAATCAATCGGCATCTGAAAGGGAAAAGTACATTGTTGGTTGTGGTCTGTCATCAGAACTGTCTCTGATGATGTCCCCACAATTCAATAGTCTCACATGAAGAATGAAAGATGTAGAAGAGGACTGTCTGAGAATAAAAAAATGGGAAGTGAGGGGGAAAGCTATCTATTTGCTATCACTTCTGAAGCATCGTTAACTGAACAACGTTTACTATATATTAAAGTGCATTGCTATTAAGGATGTATAAATTGCAGCTGTTCCCAGATGACCTGTTAGAAGCTCCTGAATCTTTTATCATCTGGACCATTTCCAGCTCACAGCTACACATCCCTTTGAAAGAAGTAGAAGATTCAATGGTTCATAGAAGTTCCTAGAAATTTACAGAACGGAAGGAGGCCATTCGGCCCATCGTGTCCGCGCCGGTCAATAAAGAGCTATCCAGCCTAATCCCACTTGCCAGCTCTTGGTCCATAA
Source organism: Somniosus microcephalus (assembly GCF_052327205.1). NCBI lineage: Eukaryota > Metazoa > Chordata > Chondrichthyes > Squaliformes > Somniosidae > Somniosus > Somniosus microcephalus. Next base: position 21,186,497 of record NC_141012.1, on the reverse strand, counting down.
CCTTGTAGGTTATGGCACTTCAAGTGCACATCCAAGTTCTTTTTGAATGTGATGAGGGTTTCTGTCTCTACCACCCTTTCAGGCAGTGAGCTCCAGACCCCCACCACCCTCTGGATGAAAAAAATTCCCCTTAAATCCCCTCTAAACCTCCTACCTTTTACTTTAAATCTATGCCCTCTGGTTGTTGACCCCTCTGCCAAGGGAAATAGATCCTTCCTATCCACTCTAACTAGGCCCCTCATAATTTTATACACCTCAATTAGGTCTCCCCTCAGCCTCCTCTGTTCCAAAGAAAACAACCACAGCCTCCCCAATCTTTCCTCATAGCTAAAATTCTCTAGTCCAGGCATCATCCTCATAAATCTGCTCTAGTACAATCGCATCTTTCCTGTAATGTGGTGACCAGAACTGCATGCAGTTCTGTGCACATGCAACATCACAATCCATGTACTAAATTCCCCCTTTGCATATATGCATTCAGTGCTTCGACTAAATAATTGATAAACTAATCAAACTTAGAGAAAATAAAACCCCTGGTATTCGCGCATATTAGAAGAAGTTAGGGAAGAGATAGCAGAGGCACTATTACATATATTTAAAAATTCATTAGGAAAGGGAATAGTGCCAGAGGACTGGTAGACTGCTAATATTGTTCCTATATTTATAAAGGGAGATAGAACAAGTCCAGGGAACTATAGACCAATTAGCTTAATGTCGGTGGTAGGAAAGATAATGAAATCCTTACTCAAAGATGTAATAGAAAAACATCTAGAAACTGAAAATATAATGAAGAGTAGTCAGCACGGATTCCAAAAGGAAATGTTATGCTTCACCAACTATATTGAATTCTTTGAAGAAGTAACAGAACGGGTCGATAAAGGTGATGTGGTAGATGTAATATATTTGGATTTCCAAAAAGCCTTGGATAAGGTACCGCATGGTCGACTTATGACTAAGGTCAGAATATGTGGAGTCAGGGGACACGTTGCAGAATGGAGAGAAAGCTGGCTATGAAACAGAAAACAGAGAGTAGGGGTTAAAGGTAATTACTCAGATTGGCAAATAGCAGGAGTAGTGTTTCACAAGGATCAGTGCTGGAACCACTGTTGTTCACCATTTAGATAAATGATTTGGAGTCGGGAATCAGAAGTACATTTTCAAAATTTGTGGATGACACCAAATTGGGGGGTGTAGTTAATACAGAGGAGGACTGTGACAAAATACACGAAAACATTAATAAACTTAAAGAATGGATGTGAAATTGGCAAATGAACTTCAACATAGATAAGTGTGAGGTAGTACATTTTGGACAGAAGTATAAGGAGGTCACGTACTCCTTGGAAAATAAGTGTCTAAATGAGGTAGAGGAACAGAGGGGTCTGAGGATACAGATACACAGGTCACTAAACGTAGCGACACAGAAGGCCATAAAAAAGCAAACAAAGCACTGGGGCTCATTTCTAGAGAGATAGAATTGAAAAGCAGAGAAGTTATGGTAAACTTGTATAAGAACCTTGGTTAAACCACACTTGGAGTACTGTGAACAGTCCTGGTCTTCATATTATAAAAATGACATAGAGGCACTGCAGAAGGTGCAAAAAGATTTACTAGAATGATGCCAGAACTGAGAGGTTGTACCTTTCAGGAAAGATTGAACATGCTGTGGCTCTTTTTGGCTCTTTTCTCTGGAAAAGAGAAGACTGAGGGGTGACCTGATAAAGGTCTTTAAGATTATGAAAGGGTTTGATAGGATAGACGTAGAGAAGATGTTTCTACTCGTGGGTGAGACCAGAACTAGGGGCCATAAATGTAAGGTAGTCACTAATAAATTCAATAGGCAACTCAGGACAAACTTCTTTACCAAGATGTGTGATTAGAATGTGCAACTGGCTACCACAAGGAAGATTATCACAAACCTTTCCACCATCTACACGGCACAAGTAAGGAGTGTGATGGAATACTCTCTACTTGCCTGGATGAGTGCAGCTCCAACAACACTCAAGAATCTTGACGCCATCCAGGACAAAGCAGCCCGCTTGATTGGCACCCCATCCACCATCTTAAACATTCACTCCCTCCACCACCGGCGTACCGTGGCTGCAGTGTGTACCATCTACAAGATGCACTGCAGCAACTCGCCAAGGCTTCTTCAGCAGCACCTCCCAAACCCGCAACCTCTTCCACCTAGAAGGACAAGGGCAGCAGGCGCATGGGAACACCACCACCTCCAAGTTCCCCTTCAAGTCATAAACCATCCTGACTTAGAAGTATATCACCAATCCTTCATCGTCGCTGGGTCAAAATCCTGGAACACCCTCCCTAACAGCACTGTGGGAGTACCTTCACCACACGGACTGCAGCGGTTCAAGAAGGCGGCTCACCACCACCTTCTCAAGGGCAACTAGGGATGGGCAATAAATGCTGGCCTTGCCAGCGACGCCCACATCCCATAAATGAATTTAAAAAAACAAGCTAGATAAGCACACGAGGGACAAAGGAATAGAAGGATATGTTAATAGGGTTAGATGAAGACGGGTAGGAGGAGGCTCGTATGGAGGATAAACACCGGCATGGATCTATTGGGCCGACTGGCCTGTTTCTGTGCTTTGTAAAGTTTCCCCACGTCCATAGCTTCAGGTGCAGATTGGGTGACCGCTTTGTGGAACACCTCGGTTCAGTTTGTAAGGGTGACCCTGAGCTTCCGGTCGCCTGTCATTTCAATTCACCGTTCCATTCCCACTCAGACCTCGCCGTCTGCGGCCTCTTGTATTGTTCCACGGAAGCTCACCGTAAGCTCGAGGAACAGCACCTCATCTTCCGATTAGGCACTTTACAGCCTTCTGGACTCAATATCGAGTTCAACAATTTCAGATCATAACCTCGGCCCCTATTATATTTTTATAGTTTTTATCCACACCTTTGGTTTGTGACTTTTCCTTTTTCCCTCTCTCTCCCACATGGCAGCTGTCTCTCACTCTGCCAGCGCATTTCACACTTCATCTAGAGCCATTGTATGTTTCTTTAGCTGTCCTATTACTATCTCGTCTCACCTTGAATATCTCTTAATGTCTCTTCTTTCATCCCCTCCCCCATTTCCCAGCCCCCAAACTGCCTTTTGTTTCATTTCCTGCCTTTTCTCTCAGTTCTGTAGAAGGGTTTCGACCCGATTCTATTTCTCTCTCCACGGATGTTGCCTGGCCTGCTGAGTTTTTCCAGCGTTTTCTGTTGTTGCTTCAGGTGCAATATTGGATGCGACTTTTGGGTTGTGCCCAAGGAGGAAACTGCAGGCCCATGTTCATTCAAGTAAGATATTTTGGACCGCATTCTCTAGCCTGCTGTTGTATCTGAAACTTCTGGCAAACTAGAGTCTGATGAGACTGTGCAATGTTCAGACTATCCAACACTTTGTATCTGTGACTAGTTGAAAGCACAGCGCGTGACATGTGCAGCAATGTTTAACCTGATTTCATTGAACTTTAAATAAACTGGATATGTTTATATGACAGTTTTGTCCTGAACCACTAATAAACTGAAGAAGAGGTTATGGTGACCATGACAACAAAACAAGGAACAGAGACACAACTCGAACCACAGAATGATCCTCTCCATCTCCAGTACAGTTCAAAAATAGAAAGTGGAGTATTACTCGAGCAACTATTTTGTTCAGCCGTTCACTGTAGCTGACTTGACCTTGATAATTTCTCTTTCATCATAAAATCATACAGCACAGAAGGATGGCATTTGGCCCATCATTCCTGTGTCAGTTCTTTGGAAGAGCTATCCAACCCACTCCCCTGCTCTTTCCCCATAGCTCTGTAAATTTTTCCCCTTCAAGTATATATCCAATTCCCTTTTGAAAGTTACTATTGAATCTGCTTCCACCACCTTTTCAGGCAATCAATTCCAAAAACTCCTCATCTCCCCTTTGGTTCTTTTGCCAATTATTTTAGTCTGTGTCCTCTGGTTACCGACCCTCCTGCCAGTAATGCCAGTGGAAACAGTTTCTCATTATTTACTCTATCAAAACCCCTCATAATTTTGAACACCTTTATTAAATCTCCTCTTAAACTTCTCTACTCTAAGGAGAACATCCCAGCTTCTTTAATATCTCCACATAACTCCCTCATCTCTGGTATAATTCTGGTAAATCTCCTCTGCACTTTCTTCAAGGCCTTGCTACTTGAAAAATTCCTAATTTAGCAATTCCCCTCATACTGAAAAATATTGTACTGAATAAGATATCTCTATAAAAAGGATTCATTCCAACAAAATTATTTTGCTGTCAATAGATTTACTTCACTGTTTATGGCACGGGATGAATCTTAGCAATGCTTCTTCGGAGCATTAAGTTGATGACAGGCATGGATAATGAGGATACGGTCATGTTACTTAACATAAACTGTGATCACAGGATAAGGGAACATGAGTAAGAAATTGGCAAGGATCAAGCAAGGCTGGAGATCACGTGTTTTTTTCCAATATCTCTACAGATTATAGATTCCCATCAAATGTAGTTAAGTTGAAATTATTTTGCCAGGGGAGGTGATAAGTGGAAACGGTAGCATCTGAGCATTTCAATAACACTGGCCTTTTTTAGCCAAAGCAGATTGGAAGTGTCTAAACCACCGCCTACTAGACTTTCATTTTCCTGTATTAGTCCAAGTGCTATGTTGGTTGATTCCTTTAAAATGAGCTGAATAAATATCTGGTTACCATAGGGATGGAAGGTTATGCAAGACAAGTGTAGACCTAGATTATTAAATACTCTATGGGCACCATGTCCTAAAATTTCAATTATTATAATGAGTCAGGCGTGCAAGCCAGCACTAACTGCGCTATTCATTGACCGCGCGCCTGTTTGGGTGGGCGGTAAATCGGGTTTCACTGACGTCACTTTAAGGCAGACAGCACCTCTTAAAGGGGAGGTGCACTCTGGCTACACACAGTGGGGAATGCCTTTGAAGAAAGAAATGGCTGCAAGCAATGTTTCCCGTAATTTTTTTTTTGGACTGCGCGGCCCAAAGATTCACGCATGCGTGAAATTTCGCATTGGAAAAGCTGGTCCCGGGCTGCGTGGGACTGGCAGACAGCTGCGCGATTGCACAGCTTAGAGGGAACATTGGCTGTAAGTCCTGCAGATGGAGTTCCCAGCTTCTCCGATGCCACTTTGGAGACCCTGGTCCAGGTGGTGAACAAGGGGAGGGAGCTCCTGTTTCCCCAGCCACCACAGCCATCTGAAAGATCCTCAATGGAAGCTCAGCAGCCTTCTATCTCCCATGCTGTAGCCACTTTGTAGGAGCAATAGGAGAGGTAAACAAACATACAAGACAGGCACTAAGTGGTTGCACAAGGGTGATTCTTCATTATTCCTGTTAAATATTATGAAGAGATGGAATGGAGTTGTTGTAGTTTGTTTTGTTCTGGGTCTGATTTTGGTGTCAATATTTGTAATGAAGTGAGGGCAAAACCCATAAGGTTGGACTGAACAAAGGCAATGGGATGATGATAGTAAGGATGGTGGTGATAAGCATTGCGGGACTGTTGATGTATTGAGGACAGGAGTGATAGTTCACATGAATCGCTCTTGGATGAGCTGCTCCCTCAGAGCTCTGGCAGCTACGGGCACTGATGGTTGATGCTGCTCCTGCCCTTCCTCCTCTTCATGCAGCTCTTCCTCCTCCTGCACTTCTAGGTGGTAGCAAGAGCTGGTCCCTCATGATGGTAAAGTTATGTAGCACATGACCACAAATCTGGAAACACGGCTGCACTGCAAATTTCCTCCTGAGGCAATAAAACTGAATATGTAGAATGACGATTTTGAACTTAGCTGCAAATTTTAATAAGGAGACCCTTTGCTCTCAGAATTTGAACGGCCTACTACTAGCACAAAATGCGTTTCAAACCCAGATGCAGCTGGGACTAAAACTGCAACCACATGTGGATCAAGCGAACGTCATAACTGCCTTGTTTTTGGCGTCAGCACCAAACACAGGAAACGTTGCTAAATAGATTAAATATGTAATGATTTCTCAGAACACCAATAATAAAAATAACATGCACTGCCTATTGACAATGTTAGACTGGCTTGATATGACTTTAATCGATCCTGCCAGAGATTGGATCTACCCGATTCAACCTTGCACCGCAACAAGGTGGAGCCATTCCCCCCCTCACCCCTATTCTATTCTCAAAACAAAGCCAGGAGGGGAATGCAAGGAATTTGATCGATGTTTTCCTCTGCATTTTTCTGGAACATGATATGAGCCAGGCTGTTAAAATTCAAACCCAGATTAAAGAATACAGATGATGAAATGCTTCTTCTATACAGCTAGTTGGCTTGTGAGATTCAAAATAATGTTTCAGTATAAGTATTTTTTGGAACAACTGCAGTATTAATCTTTTATTAGCTGCTACAAAATGTTGAACAGTCCATTTCATTTCAGATGTTCTGCTGATTTCCAAATGTCAAAACTGTTACAGAAATTGGTGAGAAAATTACAAGATCCACCCAAGAGAATGTTTCACTTGTCCGACTGTTTAAGAAAGAAAGAACTTGCATTTATATAGCGCCTTTCATGACTTCAGGACATTCCAAAGCCCTCTACAGCCGATGAAGTAAATTTGAAATGTAGTCACTATTGTAATATAGGAAAAGCGGCAGTCAATTTGCACACAGCATGGTCCTACAAACAGCAATGAAATAATGATCAGATGATTTATTTTTTAGTGATGGTGATTAAGGGATAAATATTGGCCGGGTCACCAGGGAGAACTCCCCTGCTTGAGGGGGCAGACGGGACTTCAGTTTAACATCTCATCAGAAAGACAGCATCTCCAATAATGCAGCACTCCCTCAGTACCAGTATCAGGGAGTGCCAGCCTAGACTTTGTAGTCAAGTCCCTGGAGTAGGACTTGAACCCACAACATTCTGATCCTGAGGCGAGAGCGCTACCCACTGAGCCACGCTCAACACTGACGTAAGCATGAATAGCATGTAAAATGGCAGCCATGTAAACATTACGGGCTGGATTTTCATTGAGGGGGCGGGTAGGAGGCGGGACTACAACTTTCGGGGTTGTAGTCCCGCCTCCATTGAGTTGTAGCCAACCCACGCGATTTTGACTTGAGTGACCTTGTTGAGCCCGCCCAGCGGGCTCAGCAGGCCAATTAAGGGCCACCCGGCAATAGGTGACATCACAGATTGATATTTCATCTGTCAAGACCTTTTGACAGATGAAATATCAGCGTTTCACAGCTGTTTGAAGCTGTCAAACACTGACAATCTGTACTCCAAGTTAATTCCTTCCTCTCAGGATGATTTAGAGATCTCTCTGGAACAGAAAGCTGAATGCTGCAATTTTTGGCAGATCGCGGCCACTCAGCTTTCTGTGCCGGTGAGATGAGGGACTCCCGAGACCTGAAGGAAGGAAGGCTGTAAAGGTAAGTAAAACTTCTTTAAACACTTTAAACATACCAAACACACTTACCTCTGCACTCATGCACCCATCACTCACCTGAACACCAGACATCTTGACCCCTCCAAGCCCTTCAGCCCGACGGCCCGCCTCGCTAACTCGGCGTGGTTTGGAGCCGTCGGGAATCCCACACTTCAGGGATAAAAATAGGGATTAGGCTAAAATCTGCCTGTTAACTACCTGTTAACAGGCAGTTAATTGGCACTAATCCCCTTCCCGCCTCGGGGAGGCGGGTCCCAGCACAGGTCGGGTACCCGCCTCCTTTGAAACGGGCATGGAGGCGGGTTGGGGCGGGATGGGTTCATGCCCCCCGATTTTGGAATATTAACCCCCCACACGCCTCCAATCCCACCTTCGCGACCCAATGAAAATCCTGCCCTACAAGTTTAAAGCAAACTTGTAGCCTGCTGGCACAATCTGAGCACGTGGAACAATCCCAGACAACTCAATCTGTCTTCAGTATTTAACGGGGAAGGCAGCTTTAATATTTGTTCAAAGTTCTCCCCTTTCTGAAAAAAACTTGTTAGTTGTTCCCCCATCATGTTAAGCCACTTTGATGGTCTTACCAAGTGTCAGGGTCCCAGCTACACTTTCCTCAGCTGGCCGCCAGTGGGCGGTTTAGGAGGCCTCAGTACACTGCTGCCATGTCTCTGTACCTCTCTCCTCACCTGTGTCTCATTAGAGTAACTGTCTCATCAGAGTAATCAGGCCTGTTATTTAAGCTATTTCCGGCCCCAGTCGCTCAGTCTTGAGTTCTCATGCCTGCAAGTCACAGGTTAGTTTTTAGTCCTTGCCCTGCATGTTGTATACTCGCTCTTGTTTCTTTGAATTGTTACTTTGATCTTTTGTTTGAAAAATCCTCTGTACGTCCTGTATTTGAAGAACCTTCTACTAAAGCATCTTTTGAGTTTTACTCCATCTCAGGTCTCTGGCTGCCTGTCTGCATTTGGGTCCACTACCACACCCATAACACCAAGGGCACGTATCCCTGTACAGCACAGAATGGCTCCATGATGACTAGTTGGGTCTGGGGCTTCTGACCGGTTTGAGAGAGATACATTGGAGTACTCCAGTCACATTAGATTCTGAGAAATCTGTATACTGAGGCTATAATGATACACAACTGGCTTCAGAGCAGCTCTTGGGCTAGTCTAAAAATGTGTCCCCTGCGTTTACTATAGAGATGCTCCTAGGCACGGACCCTTGGTAATGAAACTGAAGCAGCCTAGCAGCCAGAAGACCCTATTTGGGGGTTTCCATGCAGGTAACTTTCTTTTTTTATATATATGTATACAAAAGTGTCAACCAAAATCCTCCTGAGGATAATATTTTCTTCTGTAAAAAAGTGAATACATTGAACAAAATTTACTCCTGCTAGTGTTTCAACACACTTAATGAAGCAGTGCTTTTATCCAACTGGTCATTTAATCGAAAGGTGCACAGCCCTCTATCATCCCCATTCAACTGTTTCAATTCAATTGAGATATCCTGTCCTGACATTACAGCGCACAGAGAAAATGAAGAGCAGCATGCAAGCCTCCCGTGCTAGTAAATTCAGCTAGTTTACTGGTTCGGCATAAAACTGCACTCCTGCCTCATGTACTGACAGGGCAACTCAAAATAAGTCATTGCGATGTCAGCATTGGCTGAGTGGCAACACTCTTGCCTCTGACTCAGAAGGTTGTGGGTTCAGCCTCACTCCAGAGACTTGAGAACAAAATCTAGGCTGGCACTTCAGTTCAGCAGTGAGGGAGTGCTGCACTGTCGGAGGTGCCATCACTTGGATGAGATGTTAAATTGAGGCCCTGTCTGCCCTCACTGGACATAAAAGATCCCATGGCACTATTCAAAGAACAACAGCGGAGTTCTCCCGGTGTCCTGACCAACATTTATCCATCAACAGCACCTAAAACAGATTATCTGGTCAATTACTTCATTGCTGTTGGTGGGATCTTGCTCTGCATAAATTGAATGCCACATTACCTACATTTCAACAGTGACTACACATCAAAAAAATAAGTACTTCATTGGCTGTGGGACGCCCTGAGGTCGTGAAAGGCGCTATATAAATGTAAGTTCTTTCTTTATCGTATAATAGAAAATAAGAATTATGGATTGGAGCGGCAAACACTGGTTTACTGACACCAAGGGAGCAGTGCAGCAAAAACACACCTGCACAGCTGAAGGAACACAACATCGATGAGAAGCCCAATGATGTAAGGTCGATGCTTCTGATGCTTGCTTAAATACAGGATAAAGGAGGTCTTACAACAACAGCTGGGAACTTGGGGAAACACAGTCTTCATTGTGTGGCTGCATATTTTACTGGTGAGATATTGTACGTAAATTTGTTAAGGTTATTAAAAATCTGGACTATTTCTTCAGTGCTGTTTTAATAAGCAAGAAGCAAAATTATGTAAAGTCAAGAGTGCTGCCAAGAGTGATACACTAGAAGGTTTCCATTCAAGTAGAATTACAGTTGATGTCAATGAACGGCGGGCATTCCTTAGCAAAGGAGTTTTCTCAGGCACCAAGCGACATGCAATTTGTTTCTATGGAGAAGGGTACATTCTGTGCTCAACAAAGTGATGGGGAATGGAATACATCTCCATATTTTGCATCCAGTGCCCTTATCAAGCACTTCTAATTAAAATGTAGCACAAGTGTGATACAGGGGAGAGCTCCATTTATTTTGCCACACAAGTATGTCCTAACCAAGACCTCAAACAATCTCCTTCTGCATCAGTGTCACGCATCCATATCCTTCAGCTGCCATCTTTGTACTCATTAACATGGCCAATCATATTCTGAACATTTTTGCACTGTTGAGCAGTAGAAATTGGATTGAATCTGCCGGAATTTATTTCATCTACATCTGGTGCAGAAAGGTTACTTTCATCCTCAACGGTTGGATTGAACCCAATCATTGCCAACTGATGCGTAAACAGTACTAATAATGTTTAATTACATCAAAACAACGTTCAGATAGCGAAGTCAATCCTTTGTTTATAGTTGCCACTCTCCCTCCCTGTCCTCTTCGACCTCATGGCCTGCACTCTTGAATCACCATCATGCCAGAGAACGGCTAGTGCAATGTTCGGTGCGGAAGGACATCTCAGCACCAGCAGCAGGTGTACCTTTGAATAGACTATGAGCTAGTAATTCATTATAGCCAAGGAATGGGCGGGATCAGTAGAAAAGTTGGAGAATTAGCGGCAGGTGCTATTGCTTTAAACTGCACGCAAAATTTGTGGTCACTGCACAAAAAAATAATTGGAGCACTAATTCAAGTCTTAAAGCCCAAGGTCATTGGCGTTACACTCAAAGGATGGACCAATATCAGGTGCGGTCTAATCGCAAGTCACAATTGCCACAGGCCTATTTCAGTACTTAAAGGGGAGGTTCATTAATGCTGCAGCACCTCACTCTCAGCATTGCTGGCTGTGCAGCTGCCTCACCAAGCAAAAGCAGGACAAGGAGAAGGAGCCGGAGGATTGAACCAGGTGTACTCATGGCAGATCCACGCCCCAGGGAGAGAGCCCGCAGATTCTGCGGTCAAGCATTGGAGGCGTTGGTTTTCGCTGTGGAGAGACGGAGGGCAGTGCTCTACCCGGCAAGTGGCAGGAGGCCCTCGCCACAAGTCTTCCTGACTATGTGGAGGGAAGAGGCACACCATGTCTCGGGCAGCACTGTGGTCCCCAGGATCCACATACAGTGCAGAAAGAAATTTAATGATCTCACTCAGGTGGTCTGGGTGAGTCAATCCTTCAACAAATGCTACATACCACCATCTGTACTACAATCTTCACACACTGCCCAAAGCACCACACTCCTAGCACTCACCCACCAACAATCTTTAACTACCAACACTCACACCCACATCTCACACCTTGCACACAACGACACACTTTCCTCTCTCTTGCAGGCCAAGGTGGCTCACAACAGGAGGGAGCAGTAGCACACAGGTGAGGGACGATCCAACACCCAACCACTGTCTGCGCTGGTAAATACAGTGCTGTAGATTATTGGACACCAGGCGGTGGGCACTGTTGTGTATGTACCTTTAAGGGAATAACTGGTCTCAGACTGCAGTACCGGCAGTGACCACCCCTGTATAAAAGGCCCTAGCAGGCTTCTGTAGTTTCAGTTTCCAGGTTGTCTCCATTCAGTAAAGACTTGTTATAATCAACTCCTGCAGTCCGTGTCTCAATTATACACGGACATAATATTGGCGACGAGTAAGAAACAAACTTACCTGCAACTCGGCAGCACCTCAGACGACGTTACTGAAGGTCGAAGCCAGAAGAAAGAAAAAAAAAAAAATCCAAAGAAACTCGAGAAACGGGCGTCGACCGTGGGCAACCGCCCTCCAAATCATCGAATTGAAAAGTGCAGGAGAGACTGTCGAGAGCCAGGCTTGGTTCTCCAGTCTGTGGTTTCGCAGCTAATCGGGCTGGTGGCAGGTAGTGCACTGATCCTTCCTGGGCTGCGGCGGGCTAGAGCTCGATCGGGTGGCTCTGCAACAGGGCCAGGCAGCGAGTCGGGAAGCAAAGAGAGAGAGAGAGGGTGGAGCACACAGGGTGCGGCCGGTGCTTCAAAGCCGAGCAGCGTTCGGACCTAAGAAGAGAGAGGGAAGTGTCCCAGAGGGTCCGCTCCACGACGGGAACGGTTCTTCAATTAACGGAGCAAATATTGAAGCGCGATAGAAAAATAAAAATACCGCGGAGAGCGGTGTGGCAGCAGCGATCGGGGAGGCACGAAGACCATAGGGCGTCGACATTACAGGATAGTAAAATAAATATAATCGCCAGCAACAGCGTTGGCAGCAGCGGCGGGAAAGCGCGGGAGGCGCCATCTTAACTCGGCGGGGAAGAAGGAAAAGCGCGGGAGGCGCCATTTTGATCCATTGGGGACGAAGGCAAAGCGCGGGAGGCGCCATCTTAGATTTTCAAGATGTCAAAGACTGGCGATATCCCTGCCTTCAATAATGCAACAGAAGACTGGACCACGTATGTGGAAAGAGTCGAGGTATATTGCGAGGCAAACGAAATATTCGATGAGAAAAAGGCATCGGTATTGCTAAATTTAATGGGCGCAAGAACGTATGGCCTATTGCGGGACCTGATTACTCCAGCCAAACTGAAGGCGAAGAGTTTTAACGAAATTGTTCCTATCCTACAGGAACACCTAAATCCTACACCGCTGCTGATAGCAGAAAGATTTAAATTCCACAGGAGAAATCAGCATAAAAATGAGAGCAATGCTGATTACCTTACGGAACTACGCAAGCTACCAAAGCACTGCCAGTTCGGAGCAGGACTGGCAGATACCTTACGGGACAAATTTGTCTGTGGACTCCTGAGTGAAGGAACCCAGAAGAGGTTACTCTCAGAGAAAGAGCTGACGCTAGATAAGGCTTTCAGCGTGGCAGTATCATACGAAGGAGCAGCAAGGGGAGCTGCGGAAATACAACAAAAGCCACAGGAATACGGCACCCATGAAATGACATGGGGATTTGCAAAATGTTATCGCTGCGGCAGAACAAACCATGACCAGAAGGACTGCTGGTCCAAGGACAAAATATGCAGGCAATGCGGAAAGATGGAACACATTGCACGAGTTTGCAGGTCTGGGAAGAAGACCAACGACAACAAAAAGGCTACTAAGGAACGGTACAGGAAAGTACAAAAGATGACGGACAGTAGTTCTGAAGACCAGATGAGCGATAGTGAATCCGGGAACAAGAGACTAAGCTGTCTCAAACTTCACAACGCAATCGCAAAAGAGGATCACCGAACCATTTGGGTCACCCTCACGATAGCAGGGTCCCAAGTCAAAATGGAATTGGATACAGGATCAGCTCTAACCGTCATGAATCGACAAGCAGCTATTCTCACACATACCCTTGAGAGAGACATCCATTGTCTTGAGGACGTATACGGGGCAAAAAGTATACCCCAGAGGAAAAATAAGGGTGCCTGTCGAATACAACGGCAAGAAAATACGGAAATTGTATCTCTACATTCTGCAAGATGGTGGACCACCGTTATTGGGACGTGAATGGATCAGAAAGATAAGTTTAGACTGGCACTCCATTCAGGCACTGACGGTGGCTGGTAAAAAGGATGACGACGTCACTCCTGGACGATTGTCAACAATCTTAGCTGACGCCAAAGAGGTATTTCAACAAGAACTGGGCACTCTTAAAGGCGTAACCGCCTCGATAAAAATAGAGGAGAATGCAATTCCCAAGTTTTTCAAAGCAAGACCGGTGCCAAATGCAATTCGCCCAGCCGTCGAGGCAGAGCTGGAGAATCTGGAGAATGCAGGCGTGTTATCTAAGGTGGGTGTGTTGTCTAAGGTCAACTGGAGCGAGTGGGCGACACCCATCGTTCCTGTCATGAAGAAAACATTAAACAATAAGTCTGAGGAGCCAAGGAAGATTCGCATCTGTGGGGACTTCAAGGTGACGGTGAACCCAGTCCTTCACACAATACAATATCCTCTTCCAAGGATAGAAGATATCTTCGCCTCACTATCTGGAGGGAAGCGTTTTACAAAAATTGACCTAGCACAAGCATATTTGCAGATGGAGGTTGAAGAATCCTCTAGGAAGTATCTCACGATAAACACTCACAAAGGTCTTTACCAGTATAATCGACTGGTATTCGGAGTAGCATCAGCTCTGGCGATATGGCAAAGAGCGATGGAACAAGTCCTGCAAGGGATTCTGGGGACTCAGTGTTACTTGGACAACATCCTAGTGACAGGTGAAGATGACAGTGAACACCTTGCCAACCTGGAGCAGGTGCTCACTAGACTACGTGAACATGGGCTACGAGCCAATCGCCCCAAGTGCGAGTTTTTTAAGAAACAGATATCGTATTGTGGCCACATGATTGATGAAGAGGGGTTGCATAAGTCCCCTGACAAAATTGAAGCGGTAGTTAAGGCTCCAGCGCCTGAAAATGTGTCGCAACTGAGGTAATTCCTCGGATTGGTGAATTACTACCATAAGTTTTTGCCGAATTTGTCCACAATTCTGCATCCACTGAACGCCCTACTACGAATGGGAGTAGCATGGAAATGGAGCAATGAATGTAAGCGGGCCTTTCAGAAGAGTAAGGACCTAATCACTTCAAGAGAAGTATTGGCTCACTACAACCCATCACTACCGATAAGATTGGTGTGTGATGCGTCTCCCTACGGCATTGGGGCGGTACTGTCACATAAATTCCTTGATGGTTCAGAGAGGCCGATAGCTTTTGCGTCACGCTCGTTAACTTCAGCCGAGCGTAACTACGCCCAGATTGACAGAGAGGCCCTCAGCCTGGTGTGAGGGGTGAAGAAGTTCAATCACTACCTGCACGGTCAGAAATTTACTCTACTAACTGATCATCAACCTCTCGTCTCCATTTTCAACCCTCAGAAGGGCGTACCGATAATGACGGCACAACAGCTACAGAGGTGGTCCCTTTTCCTAGGGGCACACCAATATGACATCGAGTACAAAGGAACTAAACAGCATGGGAATGCTGATGGATTGTCGCACCTACCGTTGCCGACGGTGGAAGAAGAACTGGCAGTGGATCCAGTGGAGTTATTCCACTCGACTATAGTCGAATGTTTCCCTGTGACGAATGCAAACATAGAAAAGGAAACACGAAATGACCCAACACTCTCCTGGGTCTATGATTTAATGGTGAAGGGATGGCCAGCACATGGCGAACGACTGCTGCCAGCATTCTCGCCAAGAAGAGAACAGCTGTCAGTGTGTAGAGGAATCTTGATGTATGGATCCAGAGTAGTAATTCCACCCAAATTGAAGGATAGAGTGCTCAATGAGCTTCATGAGGGTCATCTGGGAGGGGTAAAAATGAAGAACTTAGCCAGAGCGTTTGTGTGGTGGCCGGGAATCGATAGAGAAATCGAAGAGATGACCAAGAGCTGTACAGGATGCCAGAAGGTCCAAAACGCCCCACCACAAGCCCCTCTACATCCATGGGAGTGGCCCTCATCTCCATGGCAAAGGGTGCACATAGATTTTGCTGGTCCCTTTATGGACTCGATGTTTTTAATTGCGGTGGATGCACATTCAAAGTGGTCAGAGGTAATAAAAATGTCCTCAACCACCACAGAAAAAACTATCACAGTCTTACGAACCATATTCGCCAGGAATGGGCTGCCTGAACCGATTTGCTCTGACAATGGACCACAGTTTGTGTCTGAAGAGTTCCGGAGGTTCTTAAAGAACAATGGTGTTAAGCATTACACATCCGCCCCATATCATCCAGCCACTAATGGATTGGCCGAGAGGTTTGTTCAAACATTCAAGAAGGCTATCAAGGCAATGTGTAATGAAGATATACCCCTACAACACAAGGTGGATAACTTCTTGTTTGCCTACCGGAATGCGACACATGCGGTTACCAACCAAACTCCAGCCATGATGTTCTTCAATCGAAGACTACGATGCCGCTTGGATTTGGTTAAGCCAAACGTCAGAAGAGATGTGGAGAACAGGCAGTTTCAGAATATGAATGAAAGGCCGACCAGGAGTTTTAAGATAGGTCAACCAGTTTTGGCCCGGGACTACCGCACAGAGAAATGGGAGCCAGGAACGATCTGTACACGGCAAGGACCTCTAATGTATACCGTGGATGTTGGAGAGAGCATTGTAAGACGCCATGCTGACCAGATTCTAGAGTCACTGGAAAACGTCAACTCCACACCACGATCTGATACACCTGGCGATGAAACCGAAGTACCAATTGCATCTACCGCAGAATCGGTGATATTGGAAGCAGACGAACCAAACAACGACATTGATCCCGACTCAACCTTGCCAGAAGAACCTGATATCCCAAAGAGGCGTTATCCAGACAGAATCAGGAAGCCTCCTCAAAGACTGAACTTATAATTGCTTAACTTCAACCAATGTATCTAGCAACCGTAATTGTAATTGTAATTAGTTATTATTTAGTTGTTAAATGAATGTTATGTACTGTTTATCTAAAAGGGGAGGAATTGTTGTGTATGTACCTTTAAGGGAATAACTGGTCTCAGACTGCAGTACCGGCAGTGACCACCCCTGTATAAAAGGCCCTAGCAGGCTTCTGTAGTTTCAGTTTCCAGGTTGTCTCCATTCAGTAAAGACTTGTTATAATCAACTCCTGCAGTCCGTGTCTCAATTATACACGGACATAATAGGCACCATGTCCACCGACGACGTTGCCCCCCTTGGGACAACAACGGTATGTTCATCCCTACTCCTTCTTCTCACCCCACAAGCGTTTTGCACTTTCCAGTTATTCGTGCTGTATGCATGCATTTCTCCCTTCCTGCCCCCTCCCCTCACCTTAACCCAACTCTTGTGCCTTTATGCTTTCAGATAATCAGCAAGCACCGGAGCAGCCTGTCCCTGAGGGCACTGTAGAGAGTGAGGAGGGAGAAGAGGAGGAGGAAGAACACATCACGTCACTGCATGTCTCACCCACAGGCACCAGCTCAGACACTGGCTCTATACGTTCTTTAGAGGAGAGTATAGTAGTGGGATCTGCACAGGGTGAGGCACCAGTGGGCTGCAGCAAGGCCAGGGGGAAAGGGTGGCTCAGGGGTCCAGCTCCCTGGAGGATGAGTTTGCACGCAAGTTCTGCTGCACAGGACTCAGATGAGGACCTCAATGGGAGACGTTTAGAAGAATGGTGATAGGCATGCACATGGAGATGATAGGTGCAATGGCAAGGGTGCCCAAGAGCCTCTCGGCAATGGTAAGGAGCATGGAGGAGTCCACCTCCAACATTGCACAAGGTTCTGCATGCACCATGAAGCCCATCATTTCCAGTCTGGAAAGGATGCTAGACTCACAGAGAGACCGGGGCATCCAATCTCAGACTGCTGTCATGCAGTCTCAGCTTGATGCCACTCAAGCTCTGACTGCTACCATCGTGGCTGGGTCTACCACCGTCGACCAGGGCTTTCACGGTATCACAGCTGGCCAGCAATCTGTGCTGCAACAGATTGTTAGGGATGCTGAGGTGCTGCCCCGGGGAGTGGCAGTGGGTCAGTGGAGCAGGAACCTGCTGTCCTCTCTCAGGATGACAGCCTTCCTGCTCTCACCACTGCCCCTCTGCCATTGCCCTTGTCACTGCCTGTCATCCAGCCAACTCAGACTGCTGTCACCCATGCTGAGGTGGTGCAGTCTACAGCCGGGCCTTCCAGGCCCAGAGCTGGTCGAGGACATCTGACAAGGAGGGCGTCCTCCTTGTCGAGAAAGGTGGTGGACAACCTGCCAACTGACAAGGTGAGGAGGCTCCGTGAATCTCCAACATCCTGAAACTGGGTGCTGCCCTGAATTGGAGTGCTGAAGACTATGGTTAAGGTGCATGCAAACATCTTCAGCCAGAGGTACTGAGTGCACGATCCTGCTCGGCCTCCTCCCGAGGTCCCCACCATCACAGGTACCAGGGTCCAACCTAATCGGTTCACTTCATATGACATTGGCAAACAGCTCAGTGCACTGGGCACAGCAAAGACCACGGGCAGTGAGAACATCCCAGCTGAGCTGCAGATGACCAGAACACCACAGCTGGCCACTCCCCAACCAAGTTTTTCTAGTGCAGCTGTGACAATGGCATCAACCTGTTAATGTGGATGGTCATCCAGAAAAAACAGGATAACTCTCACCCGGCCACATACTGCCCCGTCAGCCTCCTCCCAATCATTAGTAGAGTGCTGGTGCGAATCAAGTGTAACCCCTTCACGGTTCTCCAGATATATGTGAGATGTGGTCTCTGTTGTAGACAGTATTCTATAGTCCAGTAAGGAGATCACTACTACAATGGCTTAATTCTAATGATCTTACTTTATAGTTTTAACGTCAGACAGTATAAGAAGATTACGGGTCAATGACCTAAATTAGACATTTGCATACATTAGAATGAATCTAGACATAATAAACATACATTCTCCATTTATATGGATTCAAAGGAGAATCTGTCCCTGTGTCCAAATTCGAGTGCACTCTTTCGTTGGCGCGCTTAAGTTGGAGCTCATGGTATGTATAATGTCTGCAAGACATACGATTCCGAACCCCTTCGTTGAATTCTCTTCACGATCACTGAATCCCACTTTGAGTTCTGGATGCAGAGCTACTAATACGAAGGGCGGCGGCCGAGTTTGGAAGCCCAGGACGGGATGCGGCAGCCATTTGCCTCCTGAGCCCTCTTTTCAGAGCTCCTGCCCTTTTTTCTTCCAGTCGCTCCTGTTTCCCGCTCGAAAAACCCGACTCCACCCCTTCCTCCTGGAGTTTCTGCCTGGAGACTACGCAGCCTCACTGTCTGCAACAGTTGATACTGGTGCAGAATTATGGAAAGTCTGCTCTTAGTCACATTGTGTCCTTAAAAGTTCTTGCCGTACCTTCACATGGGCAACTTTAACCCAGGGATTTATAACAATGATAATACAGTGTCTAAGTTAAAGATTGATAACCATACTTAGCGTACATAACATTTCCAGTGGGTATTACACTCCCCCCCTACCAAATATAGGCATGTCCCCATGACTAATGAACTTTACACATAAGTGGTTGCAAGCTTCCCAACCATGTATAAAGGGAGGTAACATATCGAACCGTAGGGGCTATCATTACACTTGGCACTCCTAGTGTACTGTATGTCAATCTTTCAGGAACCTTCTTAACTCGCTGTGAGCTCCTTATTTCGGATACCCGGTCTTCAGTTCCTTCAACTACGTTGGAGGCGTTGGTTCCTTTGTTATCATGCCTTTCAGTCTCTTTTATCTCCTTCTCGGAAGCATCTCGTTCTTCCCAGACCATGTCCAAGTCTGAGCTAAATGGTTCAGACGATTCATCCAGATTCTGTCTTATGCGTCTTTCTGGGAGGTCGTACCATAGATCCCATTCTTCATCTTCCGACTCATCAGGTTCGTCATGATCCACACACTGTGTCATGGGTTTTCTGCCTTCTGGAACAGAGTTTTCCTGGTTTCTCGTTTTTTTCCTCCTTCTTCTCTGCAGGGTTCTCCTACTAGGTGTCGGCTCATTATCCGCTGGCGGGTCCAGACGCACTTGCTGTCCCAATGGCAGGATATGATTCCGGTGCAGTATTTTTATGGGTCCATTCCCACCTGCAGATTTTAGCCGAAACACAGGTAGTTGTGACATTTGACTTTCAACAATGTAAGGTGTAGAAGCCCAGCGGTCTGCTAACTTATGTTTCCCTTGAAGTCCTAGGTTCCGTATAAGAACTCGGTCACCAGGCATGAGTTGGGAAAACTGGATCTTCTGGTCATACCTCTGCTTATTTCCTTTATTCTGTTTGGCAGAAACAGACTCAGCAAGTTCATAAGCAGCTTGCAATTCCTTTCTCATGTCAGATACATACTTGAGGTAAGTTCTCTGTGATGTGCCATCACTGGATACTCCGAAACACAAATCCACCGGCATCCTCGCTTCACGTCCAAACATGAGGTAGTACGGTGAAAAACCAGTAGCGTCATTTCGGGTACAATTATAAGAATGAACAAGATGTCCAATGTGCCGACTCCACTTGTTCTTTCGCTTTGAATCCAGCGTTCCAAGCATGTCTAACAAAGTACGGTTAAACCACTCAGGTTGAGGATCTCCCTGAGGATGGTATGGAGTTGTTCTTGACTTCTCAATCCTGAGCATGGACAACAACTCATGTATAAGTCTACTTTCAAAGTCTCTACCTTGATCACTGTGTATTCGCTTTGGCAGTCCATAGTGGATGAAGTATTTCTCCCACAACACTTTGGCAACGGTGGATGCTTTCTGATCCTTTGTGGGAAAAGCTTGGGTGTAGCGAGTATAATGATCTGTAATGACCAAGACATTTGCGGTATTGCTGGAATCGGGTTCGATGGACAGAAAATCCATACAGACAAGGTCTAGAGGTCCATCACTTTGCATGTGAAACAGAGGAGCAACTCTTTTAGGTAAAGTCTTTCTCTGGACACAACGTGCACAGGACTTGCAGAACTCCTCAACTGCAGACTTCATACGCGGCCAATAGAATCTGTCCTTGACCAACCCATAGGTCTTATCTACTCCCAGATGACCTGCGTCATCATGCAAAGACTTCATCACTATTTCCCTGTACTTTTCAGGCAGGACCAACTGTGAATGACATGGGTTAGTGGGTGGGTGAGTGATTCTACACAACACTCCCTCTTTAATTTCCAAGTGGTCCCATTCTCTTAGGAGCAGACGACAGTCAGGATGTTTTGATTTGTCGATCTGTGTAATATCACCCAGACGGAGAGCTGAAAACACCTCATGAATACAGGGATCCTCCTGTTGTGCTTTGGATATTTCAGATGAACGCAACATGGGTAAGTTTTGTACATCCAAACTGGAAAGGTTGCAAAATGCCTGGGGAACAGCATGCATTGACGCTCCCAAGTGGTCAATCTCTTGGGCATGAAATGAATTCTTTGGTCCAGATACCACGGACATCTGACACATTACTTTCACATCTGCTGAAGCAACATCTTTCCACTCTGGTTTCTGGTAGTGTGGGCGACGAGACAGAGCATCTGCGTCAATGTTCTGGTTCCCAGGTCTGTACCTGAGGCTAAAGTCGTAAGCAGATAGTGCAGCAAGCCAGCAGTGGCCGGTGGCATCAAGTTTTGCCGAAGTCAACACATAGGTTAATAGATTATTGTCTGTCCTCACTTCAAACTTCGCTCCATACAGATAATCCTGCAGCTTATCCACCACCCCCCACTTCAATGTCAAGAATTCTAGCTTATGAGCTGGATAGTTACGCTCTGATGGCGTAAGACTGCGACTGATGAACGCTACAGGTCTCAGTCCTGCTCCTTGGTCCTGATACAACACACCACCCAACCCTTCTTGACTGGCATCCACGTGTAGCACATATGGCAGCTGTGGGTTTGCAAAAGCCAACACGGGGGCTTGAGTAAGACTTCGCTTTAAGGTGTGGAAGGCCTCTTCGCATTTCTCATCCCATCTAACACCAAAAGGCTCAGAGGGTTTGAAGTAGTCCTTGTTCTCTTTACCTTTAGCCTTTTTCTTCCTCTCGGCTGGTGGGAGGTAACCAGCCAGCAGCTGATTCAGAGGATGGGCCACTTTGGAGTAATCCTGCACAAAGCGCCTGTAATATCCGCAGAACCCAAGAAATGACCGCAAGGCAGTCACTGTGTTCGGTTTGGGCCATGTGGTAACAGCTTCGATCTTGGATGGATCTGTGGCTACTCCATCCTGTGATACAATATGCCCCACATAGGACACGGATGTTTGGCAAAACTGACACTTGTCCAATGATAGCTTGAGACCTTCATCCTCCAGGCGACCAAGCACTTTCAGCAACCGAGCTTCGTGTTCTTCAAGGGTTGCCCCAAACACAATGATATCATCCAAGTACACCAATACTTCGAGCAAGTTCATGTCCCCAACTGTTTGTTCCATTATTCTTTGAAAAGTTGCTGGAGCGCCTGAAACTCCCTGTGGCATCCTTTCAAATTGGTAGAACCCAACTGGGCATATAAAGGCTGTCTTTTCTTTGTCCGATTCACTCATCGGTATTTGGTAGTATCCACTTCTGAGATCCAACACACTGAACCACTTGCTTCCATTAAGACAAGCCAGTGCATCCTCAATTCTTGGAACGGTGTATTGGTCGGGAATAGTACATCTGTTAAGCGTCCTAAAGTCCACACACATCCGAATCTTTCCGTTCTTTTTCCTCACCACCACTATAGGAGATGCATAAGGACTCCTGGACTCGGTAATGATCTCAGCTTCTTTTAACTGCGACAGGTGCTGTCTCACTGCTTCGATGTCAGCTGGTGCCAGCCGTCGAGACTTCTCCCGAAAGGGTTTATCCTCGGTAATTCTGATAGAATGGCGAGTACTCTTACTACAACCAACATCAAACTCATGAGTAGAGAAAACTCCTCTCCGCTCCATCATCTTCCTGACTAATCGGTCCTTCCATTCTTTAGGAACGAATGAATCTCCAAAGTTGAAGGAGGAGGGTGTCAGATCTCCGGTTGAGTTAACTTTGGACTCTTCCTTCACATGTGACGACAGTACATTTACAGGAAACAGGTGCGCAATCGGCATTCCTTTCCTCAATGTGATTCCTTTGCCTGACATATTCCTCACGGTCACTGTAACTCTCCTTGGCATCACAGCTGTCAGGGTCTGCAACTCTGGTCTCACCAGAAGCTCATTTGGAAACCGTGACTCTTCTGCAGGATCATCAGGTGACTCTATCAGAATGGCTTCAGTACCTGGCGTTCCAGGGAATTTTGGTATCCCAGGGATTCTAGCCACTCCTCCAGGATGCAGGGTGATAGGTTTG
The DNA here is from genome assembly GCF_052327205.1 of Somniosus microcephalus. NCBI lineage: Eukaryota > Metazoa > Chordata > Chondrichthyes > Squaliformes > Somniosidae > Somniosus > Somniosus microcephalus. The sequence goes on along the minus strand of NC_141012.1, from coordinate 21,163,650 downwards.
GCTCGTACGTACCACACAGTTCCTCTTTTGCTATCATCTAGGTCAGAAGAAAGTTCAGGCAGTTTCTCAAAAGCCTTTTTGAAAACAGGGTGAATGTGTCTGGTGCTCAAGAAGTTTTCACCTCCCTGCTCTTTGCAGCTTGTCAGGAGTCGTCTCACTATGGGTGTATTACTGCCAACCAGTATGGAAACCTCACCTTTCACCATGGGGTCAGGGCAAACCAACACAAGTGCATCAATGGTCTCAGTGGTCCCTACATCAGCTTCCAAGAACTCCAACCTCAGCGACAAATAGCCATCATATGGGTAATCAGCAGGACTAAGGCCCCAGATCTGCAGAAGACTGATTGGGGTTAACGGCAAATGCGTCAGGTATCGGTCATAGAAGGATCTGTACAGTATGGTAACCTGAGAACCCGTGTCGAGGATAGCTTTAGTATAAATGCCTTCAATCTGTATTGATACAGCAGAACTCGGCCCTACTAAACCTTCAGGTATGATGTCTTTCATATCCCCTCGTCTATTATTGCACTTAGCGGAACGTGTCTTAACTACAGGGACAGCAGGCCATTCCGTTACTGTGCCCCTTTGTAGTTTCCCGACTTCTTGGTAAGTTTTATGAGACAGTCATTTACTTTTTTTAGATTTTCCTCACCCCTACATTCTCGCTTGAAATGTCCATCCTTTCCACAGTTATAACAAAAGACTCCAGGTCTATCTCCTTCATGGGGATATCCTTTAGAGGAATCATTCATTTTGCTGTTAGACTTCGCAGGGTGTTCAACCTTTTGCACCCGTGCGTCATCCCTTTCTGTGTTGGGCTTAGACCGAAAATATGCCATCTCGGCTCTCATGACATTTATTTCCTTCTTCAGCTGTTCCATCTCAGGGTTGACATCACCCTTAGGAGTAGGAACTGTAACAGGAGTCACAAGCTTGGACATCACAGCACTCTTTGCTACATTCCAGGCCTGAAGCATATCCTCCTCCTCTCTGACTTCCCTTAGCAGCTCAGTGAAGGTAGGTGGATCTCGCAACTTATGGGTCATGCGTATGCGAAGAGCAGTCACGTCTTCGAGCAATGCACCTCGCACAACCTGTTCAATGCGGAACCGATTCATTTCAGGCAACTCAATCCCTCTTTTCCGTAACATACAATGCAGCAGTTTGTCTATTCTCAGCAGATAACTGGACAGCTTCTCTCCCTCACACTGGAATATGCTTCTGAATCTGACCATCAAATCTGAAATGGTTTCAGTAGTTCCAAAGGCAGTTTCTAGAGCCTGCATGTAGTCAAAGGAAGTAGCAGAGGTGTTCTGCGCCTTTAAGAATCTTACAATGTCAGCAGCAGGACCCTTAAGGCTTTCTACTATTCTCTGCCTCTTCACATTGTCACTGCACTGCCATTCCTCTAGCAGAGGCAGGGTCTGCTCAGCCCAGGTGTCGTACTCCTCTTCCCCACTGGGAGTTGGTCTCACTCCTGAGAACATACGGAGCTTACGGTATCCCTGAGCCTCGAAGGGCAGATTGGTGCATTTATCCACCAGAGAACTAATGGCACTGACCAACTGAGTGTTCATATCCAGGGCCGAAGGACCTATCAGACCTTTGACATCAGCAACAGTCTTTCCTTCTTGTCTCAAGAATGACAACAACTTGGTCTGAAACCCTTCTTCTTCCTTAGTAGTAATAGGGACAAACTGAAATGGCCAGGGACCAGCCTCTTCAGAAAGCCCAACTGCCTCAGGTAAACCATGACCTCTCAGGTTCTCTGATGTCTGGATCAACACGAACTGCTTCTTGGTAGCTGTATCCAAGCAGCGCTCAACTATCCTAACCTTTCCAAAGGCTTTGACACAATTCAGAGCCCTTAGCAAGACATCATCAGGGTCATCGTTAGCAACACCATTCAGCACAATGGCATGGGTAGCAGCTATCTGCTTCCATTTGCACCAAGCTTCAACCTCAATAACATCCATCTTTTATGCTCAAACAGCCCAGTAGAAACCACAAACCACTCTCTTAGCAATGAGCATTCAATACTGTTAGTTTACTGACATAAATAGACCACAATCCCGGACGAGCCCCCAAAATGTAACCCCTTCACGGTTCTCCAGATATATGTGAGATGTGGTCTCTGTTGTAGACAGTATTCTATAGTCCAGTAAGGAGATCACTACTACAATGGCTTAATTCTAATTATCTTACTTTATAGTTTTAACGTCAGACAGTATAAGAAGATTACGGGTCAATGACCTAAATTAGACATTTGCATACATTAGAATGAATCTAGACATAATAAACATACATTCTCCATTTATATGGATTCAAAGGAGAATCTGTCCCTGTGTCCAAATTCGAGTGCACTCTTTCGTTGGCGCGCTTAAGTTGGAGCTCATGGTATGTATAATGTCTGCAAGACTTACGACTCCGAACCCCTTCGTTGAATTCTCTTCACGATCACTGAATCCCACTTTGAGTTCTGGATGCAGAGCTACTAATACGAAGGGCGGCGGCCGAGTTTGGAAGCCCGGGACGGGATGCGGCAGCCATTTGCCTCCTGAGCCCTCTTTTCAGAGCTCCTGCCCTTTTTTCTTCCAGTCGCTCCTGTTTCCCGCTCGAAAAACCCGACTCCACCCCTTCCTCCTGGGGTTCCTGCCTGGAGACTGCGCAGCCTCACTGTCTGCAACAGTTGATACTGGTGCAGAATTATGGAAAGTCTGCTCTTAGTCACATTGTGTCCTTAAAAGTTCTTGCCGTACCTTCACATGGGCAACTTTAACCCAGGGATTTATAACAATGATAATACAGTGTCTAAGTTAAAGATTGATAACCATACTTAGCGTACATAACATTTCCAGTGGGTATTACACAAGCAACACCTGCACACAGCTGAACTGTTAACCAATGCCTGGCCAACCCAGAAATTGGCTTGTGGGCCCATTCAAGTATATGACCCCATGCACAGGCACTGCAAGCTTATCCAGTGGCTCAGTGGGTAGCACTCTTGCCTCTGAGTCTGAAGGTTGTAGGTTTAAGTCCCTCTCTAGAGATTTGAGCATATAAATCTAGGCTGACACTCCAGTGCAGTGCTGAGGGAGCGCAGCACTGTCGGAGGTGCCGTCTTTCAGATGAGACGTTAAACCGAGGCCCCGTCTGCTCTCTCAGGTGGATGTAAAAGATCCCATGGCACTATTTTGAAGAAGAGCAGGGGAGTTATCCCCGGTGTCCTGGACAATATTTCTCCCTCAATCAACATAACAAAAAACAGATGATCTGATCATTATCACATTGCTGTTTGTGGGAGCTTGCTGAGCACAAATTGGCTGTCACAATTCCTAAATTACAACAGCGACTACACTTCAAAAAGGACTTCATTGACTGTAAGGCACTTTGGGACGTCTGGTAGTCGTGAAAGGCACTATGTAAATGCAAGTCTTTCTTTTTCTTAAATAAAAACAGAAAATGCTGGAAATACTCAGCAGGTCAGGCAGCATCTGTAGAAAGAGGAACAGAGTTAACGTTTCAGGTCGATGACCCTTCGTCAGAACTCTTTCTTTTTCTTTTTTTATGCGGACTGCTGCAGCTGTTTTTGCTCAGTGCTCTTGACTCAGATCACCCTTGACTCAGATCATGTGTTCTCAGCACAGACACTAAAGCCCCTCCAGTAAGCCTGGTTACCCATCCCGCCAACCCCACACCCGGCTCAAGCCCCGTTTATTCTGCTCGTTAATAACGCACGAGCGCCAGTGTGTGCTGTGATTTGACCTACACAGGCAGAGGACAGGCCTGTGAGATTAACAGTGGGTAAAGCAGCAGATAAGTAGAATAGAGGGGCACCATCGACTGACACTTTCAGATGTGTTTTCCACCTGGACAGTCCCAGAAACTCACAGCGATACCCAAGAAAACACTGAGGGGGGGTGGAGGAGTGAAAGTGGTAGCGCTAAATGAGCGATAGCGAATGGACGGGCCATTTTACACCCTGTAGGATTTTAGGAGGTGGGGGGCGAAGTAACCTCGACTGCTGATTCCGAGTTGCTTGCTTGCAATTCATAGTGTTACAGCTGATTGTCCGATTAACTACTCCAGTTGTGTAATTGTAGTGGCATTAATCGCAGTAATGAAGCGTAGTACTGGCAGGCACGACTGCATTAATCGGAGTAGTGATTTGTGGCTTCAATTGTAGCACTACGAATTGCAAGCAATCAACTCACCAAAAGCAACTATTCTAGTGTCAGTGGCAGATCCTTACAACGATAAGCAGAAAGACACCACAGCTCCTTAATTTAGCAGCACCGATTGATTTCATGCAGCAAAGCACTGAACTCCTGGAAGTTTGAACATTGTGGTTGAGGAAGGGACATCATCGGACCACCCGATCCGGACGTGATGTCATCAGCTGCCCGAAACCAGAAGTATCTGCATAGTGTTGCTAATCACTCCATAAAAGTAATGGAAGCTGACATGACTGAAGTGTTGTTCCAGATGTTACTAAGTCTCACTAGACATGACAAAATTGTGACACAGGAAGTGCCAAGAATGTTTATATATTTATAGATGTAAAAACATTCCATCAAATAGGTATTTTGTTCATCTGTTACACCGCAGACATCGCACGTTCCGTGTCACATTTTGCACATCAACTTATCAGATACAAATTTCTTGCAGCTTCACAATAATGAAATTTGAGCCAATCGCAACAAGTAAGTAACATACCAATCAGGAAGCAGCAGAGAAATGTAGACCAATCCGAAGTTCTAAAAAACTACAAATCAAAATTGGCTGCTCATTTTTAGGAGTAACTGTATTTATTTTGTATGAAATACCAGAACAAAGTAAAGCATAAATTCCTCAACTTTATTTCACATCATTTTGAAAATAAAAGTCTATACGCTGGGTTATAGCTCACGTCTCACAACCACAGTCGGCAAGTACATTGGGAGAGCTGAACACAAATACAGTGGAGGAGCAGGTAGCAGGAAAGTTCTAAATCATTATAGCAGGTAAAAATGAAAAGAAAGACTTGCATTTCTATAGCGCCTTTCATGACTATCAGATGTCTCAAAGTACTTTACAGCCAATGAAGTACTTTTTTGAACTGGCGTCACCGTTGTAATGTAGGAAACGTGGCAGCCAATTTGCGCACAGCAAGTTCCCACAAACAGCAATGTGGTAATGACCAGAGAATCTTTTTAATGATGTTGATTGAGGGATAAATATTGTCCAGGGCACCGGAGATAACTCATCTGCTCTTCTTCGAAATAGTGCCATGGGATTTTTACACCCACCTGAGAGAGCAGACGGGGCCTCGGTTTAACATCTCACCTAAAAGATGGCACCTCCGACAGTGCAGCATTCCCTCAGTACCACACTGGAATGTCAGCCTAGCTTTTCGTACTCAAGTTTCTGGAGTGGGGCTATGAACCCACAACCTTCTGACTCATAAGAACATAAGAACATAAGAAATAGGAGCAGGAGTAGGCCAATCGGCCCCTCGAGCCTGCTCCACCATTCAATAAGATCATGGCTGATCTGATCCTAACTGCCAATCTACTATCACAGAACCATCTCCTGAATCTAACAGAATTAGACACACAAAATAGGAGCAGGATCAGGCTACACGGCCCCTGGGCCCGCTCCGCTACCCACAGGGCCATGTCCGATCCGAACCTAGACTCATGTCCAAATTCCTGCCCGTTCCCCGTAACCCTTAATTCCCTTTACTTCTAGGAAACTGTCTATTTCTGTTTTAAATTTATGTAATGATGTAGCTTCTACAGCTTTTTGGGGCAGCATATTCCATGGACCTACCACCCTCTGAGTGAAGTAGTTCCTCCTCATCTCAGTTTTGAAAGAGCAGCCCCTTATTCTAAGACTATGCCCCCTAGTTCTAGTTTCACCCATCATCGGGAACATCCTCCCCGCATCCACCCGATCCAACCCCTTCACAATCTTATATGTTTCAATAAGATCGCCTCTTATTCTTCTGAACTCCAATGAGTAGAGTCCCAATCTACTCAACCTCTCCTCATATGTCCATCCCCTCATCCCCGGGATTAACCGAGTGAACCTTCTTTGTACTGACTCGAGAGCAAGTATGTCTTTTCTTAAGTATGGACACCAAAACTGTATGCAGTATTCCAGGTGCAGTCTCACCAATACCTTCTACAACTGAAGCAATACCTCCCTATTTTTATATTCTATCCCCCTAGCAATGAAAGCCAACATTCCATTGGCCTTCTTAATCACTTGCTGCACCTGCATACTAACCTTTTGAGTTTCGTGCACCAGGACCCCCAGATCCCTTTGTACTTCAGTACTTTCCAGTTTCTTGCCATTAAGATAATAACTTGCTCTACGATTTTTCCTGCCAAAGTGCATAACCTCACACTTTCCAGTATTGTATTCCATCTGCCAAATCTCTGCCCACTTACTTAGCCTGTCTATGTCCCCTTGCAGGTTTTTTATGTCCTCCTCACTCACTACTTTCCCTCCCATCTTAGTATCATCTGCAAACTTTGATATGTTACACTCGGTCCCCTCCTCCAAATCATTAATATAGATTGTAAAGAGTTGGGGACCCAGCACTGACCCCTGTGGAACACCACTAGTTACTGATTGCCAGTCTGAGAATGAACCATTTATCCCAACTCTCTGCCTTCTGTTAGATAGCCAATCCTCTATCCATGCCAGAATATTACCCCCAATCCCGTGATTTTTTATCTTAAGCAATAATCTTTTGTGTGGCACCTTGTCAAATGCCTTTTGGAAGTCTAAATACACTACGTCCACTGGTTCCCCTTTATCCACCCTATATGTTACTTCCTCAAAGAACTCCAGCAAATTTGTCAAACATGACTTCCCCTTCATAAAACCATGCTGACTTTGTCCTATTAAATTATGATTATCCAAATGTCCTGTTACTGTCTCCTTAATAATGGACTCCAAAATTTTACCTACCACAGATGTTTCCAGCCTTCTGTCTACTGCCCTTTTTAAATAAGGGTGTTACATTAGCAGTTTTCCAGTCTGCCGGGACCTTTGCTGAGTCCAGGGAGTTTTGGAAAATTATTACTAATGCATCCACAATCCCTACCGTCACTTCCCTCAAGACCCTAGGATGTAAGCCATCAGGTCCAGGTGATTTATCCGCCTTGAGTTAAAATTCCCCATAATTATAGATGTTCCCTTATTACAAGCCTCAACTATTTCCTGATTGATACTCCATCCAACAGAGTTGCAACTGTTCGGAGGCCTATAGACTACGCCCACTAGTGTTTTTTTCCCCTTATTATTCCTTATCTCCACCCAAACTGTTTCATTATCCTGATCTTTTGACCCAATATCATTTATCTGTATTACAGTGATTCCTTCCTTTATTAACATAGCCACCCCACCTCCCCTTCCTTCCTGCCTGTCCTTCCTGATCGTTAAATAACCTGGTATGTTTAATTCCCAGGCATTGTCACCCTGCAGCCATGTTTCTGTAATGGCCACAAGATCATACCCATATGTAGTTATTTGTGCCATTAACTCGTCTATTTTGTTACGAATGCTACGTGCATTCAGATAGAGAACTTTCAAATATGTTTTGTGACACTTAGTTCCTGCTTTTGCCCTTTTTATTACTTTACCTTTTACTCCATACCTTCTGCCCCTTCCTGACACGCTCTGGTTTTTAATTTCCCCACTGCTACCTAAGTCTATGACCTTCTTTGTTGTCATTTTTATTATTTGCTCTCTAGGAACCTCCCCCCCACTCAGAGGCGAGGGTGCTATCAACTGAGCTACGGTATATATTTTTTTCTTTTTTTTAAGTTCCAAGTATAACCTAACGCTAGGACTGAACTGTTATTCCACTTTAATGTTTATTGTGGTAATGTTGAGATATTTGGTAAAGAAGGAAAGATGCAAATTAGTTTAACCTTATATTAAGTCTTATTTTATTTTTTGGCTTTCACCAAAAACAATCCATGTACTAAACAAAACAGTAGTAAAGAGATGTTCCCCACCTACTGCCAGAGATTGCTTTCTGTTTCCTTTCTTGTGTTTGATCAGGTATCTACTAAAATTAACATTCACAGCCATAACTTCTTCCTTAGCAACTGTGTCCGGCTCTGACTTATTCCATGTGGGTTCCAATTGCATTTCCATCCTTCATGTTACGGATCCACCCAGGATTACAGATATCTCCATGATATTCAGCGTTCCTCGAACCACTGCTACCGCCGCTTCCTGTGATCCACGCTCATGCCTTGCACCGCCACATCCACGCTCTCGACCTCTCTTTTTCAGTGTTGTCCTGGTCCGCAGTTCCATTTCACCCATCGACTCAGCCGACGCTTTAACAAAAATACTTTTTTTCTTCCTTGCAGGTGTCACATTGTATTCGCTGCTCACGATGTGGTCTCCTCTACATTGGGGAGACCAAACGCAGATTGGGTGACCACTTTGCTGCACACCTCCATTCAGTCCGCAAGTGTGAACCTGAGATTCTGGTCGCTTGGCTTTTTAATTCTCCGCCCCACTCCCACTCTGACCTCAGGCTCCTACATTGTTCCAATAAAGCTCAATGGAAGCTCGAGGAACAGCACCTCATCTTTCGATTAGGCACTTTACAGCCTTCCGGACTCAACTGAGTTCAACAATTTCAGATCATAACCACTGCTCCCATTTTTTTGTACAGCAGATGCTGGTAATGGTTCTGCTGTTGCTAAATACGCCTCGTCTAGACCCATCTTTTGTTTCTTTACTTGTCCCATTAACATCTTCTTTTGCCTTGCACCATCATCCCTTTTGTCTTTTAATCTCTAATAACAACAGAAAATGCTGGAAAAACTCAGCAGGCCAGGGCAGCATCTGTGGGGAGAGAAATGGAGTTAACGTTTCAGATCGAAGACCCTTCGCCAGAACTGGAAAAAAAGCAGGAAAAGGGATAGATTTTAAAGCAAGTGGGGGCTGGGAAAAGGGGGAGGGGAGGAAAGAACAAAAGGGAAGGTCAGAGATAGGATAGAAAGCGGGAGAGATTGAGAGACATTTAGGGCTGGATTTTCATTCAGAAGTCGGGAAGGAGGCGGGACTACAACTTTCGGGTTTTAGTCCCGCCTCCATCGAGATGTGGCCAATCCACGCGATTTTCCCTTGATTGACCTTGTTGAGCCCGCCCAGTGGGCTCAGCAGGCCAATTAAGGGCCACCCGGCAACAGGTGACGTCACAGACTGAAATTTCATGTCAAGACGTGTTGACAGATGAAATATCAGTGTTTCACAGCTGTTTGAAGCTGTCAAACACTGACAGTCTTACTTCTAACCTGAGTCCTTCTACGCAGACTTAGTTAGAAATCACGCCGGCACTGAAAGCTGCAGGCTGTCACTTTTGACAGCTCGCGGCCATTCTGCTTTCGGTGCCGGCTGAATGATGGACTCCCAAAGCCTAGAGGAAGGAAGGCTGTTAAGGTAAGTACCTTTGCACTCATGCACCCATCACTCACCTGAACACTGACATCTCGACCCCTCCAAGTCCTTCAACCCGACGGCCCGCCTCCTCTAACCTGGCGTGGTTTGGAGCCGTCGGGAATCCCACACGACACCCTTCAAAATAGGGATCAGGCTAAAAACTGCCTGTTAACTACCTGTTAACAGGCAGTTAATTGGTTCTAATCCCTTCCCGCCTCGGGTCGGTGGGTCCCAGTGCGGGGCGGGTACCTGCCTCCTTTGAAACTTACGTGGAGGTGGGTTTTGAGCGGGATGGTGTCGGGACTCCCGAATTTGGGACTTTTGCCCCCCCGCATGCCTAAAAGCCCGCCTCATGGCGCACTGAAAATCGACCCCTTACTCTCTCCTGCCTTCCATATTATTACAACCGTCCCTTTTGTTCTTTCCTCCCCTGCCCCGCTTTCCCTGCCCCTGTACTTGTTTAAAACCTGTTTCATCTGTAATGTTTTCCAGTTCTCACAAAAGGTCACTGAACTGAAATGTTAACTCTGTTTCTCTCTCTCCAAAGATGCTGCCTGACCTGGATTATTTCCAGCAATTTCTGTTATTTAAACTTATTTAAGCCTGATATGCAAGGGGGGAAAAAATATCTACCTGAAGTGGGTAAGGAAAATACAATTTATACACTTTCCAGGAAACAAGCAAAAAACACTTCAGTCTTTGGGAAAATCTCCTTCAAATGTGTTTCAAAATTCTTCCTAGAGAGATATACACCCATCGCTCACTTCCACACCCTAGCAACCCCCTTGTGCCTCTGACTCACCTAAGCAACTCCATACGATATCTATTATTTGCTTAAGATTTGTTCATTGAATGTTAAATCATTTATTAATCTCCCTCCCTACCACTTCACACTGGCACTATTCTCCTCCTCCCAGTTGTCACTAGCGTTCTTCCCCTTGGTTTACACTAGCGTGCTTCACCCCTTTCCTCATTCACACTGGCACCCTTCTAACCTTACTATAGTTAATAATGACACATTTCTCTCCCACTCCCAGTTCAAATAGGCATTCTGCTACTTGTCATCCCAGCTCATGCAGGCACTCTTCCTCTTTCCCCACTCAACCCCCGCTCCCATACTAGGGCTCTTCTCCCCCACCTTTCCTGATGGTCTTCCTCCTTCCTGCCCACTTCTCAGTGGCACTGTTTCCCTCTCCATCAGGTGCACATTATAATAGAGTTTCCACATGTGATGGTTGGTCAGGCAAGATCTTCCCCTTCTGAATTTGCTATTTACTAGGTTATCACAAGGACAATCCTCAAATTTACCTCTCACTCTCAATTCCATTGTTTTACCCAGTGCTGGTATGAGATTTATGGGTCTGCTGTTGCTTGTTTTGTCAATCTTCTTGAAAACTGGCACCACTTAATCTGTCTCCAGTGTATCGAGGCTTCTCCTGTGTTCATAATGACCATTAATAGCTCAGATGCCAACAATGAGTGGACAGCATGGTAGCTCCCAGCTGGGAGAGGGAAAAACCAGAGAGAAAGGTTGTACTTGAGTGACCTCTGGTGACTGGTTACATTAGGAGTGGCGGCAACCAGAGAGCAGGTTGTTTTCAGGCCATCTCAGCTGCAGCCGTCAAACAAAGCACACAAACAAAAGAAAACCTGGCACAAGTAACCCCATTAAAATAAAGCTAAGAGGAGATAAAGTTTATAATGTAATGAAAATAATAACTTTACCATGATGTCTTATTTCTCCTTCAGTCAAAGTAATCTATAAATAGGATGGCTTATTCCACTTCTAGTCTGGTTACTGGTATTATACAGACCAATACGTGGAATAGGTTTTGTTTCATGCCTGCCCACACAAACTTGCTATCCCTTCCAATGCAAGTTGAACTCAGAGTTGCAGTTTGGTACAACCTTCTGCATACTCTGGTCTTCTGACCTTGTATGCTCCCCCCACCCCTCCTCCTCTTACCCCATTACATGTTAGAAGAACCTTCAGTGACCTCAGCCCTGCTTTCTGGAACTTCTTCCCCAAATCCTTCTACCTCTCCAATTCACTCTTTAGAAGGCCTTCTCAAAACCCATCTTTTCAAACAAGCTTTTGGTGACCCCTCTTAACCTCCCCTTTGGCATCAGTTTCCTCATTTATTTCTGCTTTTGAAGCACCTTGGAGCATGTTTAAATTAAAGGGGCTATATCACTGTTAGTGCTATGCTTGTAGTTGCTTTTCCTTATCCATTTGGATGTTTATTTTTATTTTCACTGGCACTTCCTCCTACAAGTGAGATAAATAAAAGCTGAGCCACTGGATAATGGATAGCTTCCTCCTGACACTAATGTTTCTTTTATCTGTGCCCAGGCTGAATATCTTTTGCTTTGTGTTCAGTGACAACAAACTTGACAAAACATAAAAAGAAAAAAAATCTGGGAAAAGTAAAGAACAATTAGATTAGCTCAGGGGGGTTGTTTTTTATCTTCACATATCCATTTCCGTGAAATGGCTGTCCTTTGGCATGTTGGACAACACGTGTCCTTGGTGTTGGCAGAACAAGTTATAAGCTCACCCAGGGGTAGTACTTTTAGAGGTTAGAATCACCAACCTAGCTACTACATCTAAATGCAAAACACTTCAATACTCCTATTACACATTACCTCATTATGTTATATTACAATGCAACTCTCAAAAAATCGATTTGAAGTTTGTATTGTCTGTGATGGTCAATGTCACGGCAATCCACCAATAATTTTTAAAGGGAAATTGAAAAGCAATGGCAAATTCTGGTCTTTTCAATCAGTGCAAGCTGTCAATAGCTGAAATGGACATTTCAAAGGATAGAACTAAGGGACATTTATTATATTTTTGCAGCTTGAGCCAAATTTAAACTCTCCAGTTTCAGATTCTGCAATTGTTGGCCATGACTCAGTGGTAGCACTCTTGTCTCAGAGGCAGAAGGTTGTGGGCTCAAGTCCCACTCTAGAGTCTTGAGCACAAAATCTAGGCTGGCATTCAGAGGTGCCGTATTATGGATGAAACGATAAACCAAGATCTTGTCTGCAATCTCAGACGGACGTAGAAGATCCCCAGGCACTATTTGAAGAAGAGCAGGGGAGTTTTCCCCAGTGTCCTGGCCAATATTAAACTTTCCACCAACACCGCTAAAACAGATTATCTGGTCATTATCATATTACTGTTTGTCGGACCTTGCTGTGCACAAATTGGCTGCCGTGTTTCCTACAGTACAACAGTGACTACACTTTAAAGTACTTCATTATCTGTAAAGTGCTTTGGGGCATCCTGAGATTATGAAAGGCGCTATATAAATGCAAATCCTTCTTTAATTGTACAGTTGACCCTGCTCTACTCTGCCAAACAATGTGCCTTAACCCTCAACTCAGAAGATCATCCCCTATGACACCAGTGTCAATCCACAGCACCCAACCTATATCTTCTGTAATTGAGACTGCTAATTTAGTGTCGTTAGGAAATGAATTGAGACAGCCAAACGTATTTTGCTTAGGATATTTGTGGCGAATGCTATATTGAAGAAGTTACATTCAGCTTATTTGAAATAGTTAATGTATTGAGAGGCCTTACAGCTATTAAAGATAGGGAACTTTCATCTATCATTCTGGGCTGGACTTAAGCTAATGTCTGGAGGAGAAAGAATTGTGTTCTCTCTCTCTGGGCCACCCAGCCCACCCTCCTACTTTTAAAAGAAATCCAAGCATGGTAAATGATGAAAGTGTTGACACTATAGTCAACATTTCTTTAACAAATTGAGAAATCTTTATCTATTTTGCAGAGGCTGTAGCCTATGCATTAGTCGGAATTATTCTGTTCTATTGCCAACTGACATCACTCACTGGAGACAGATGATGGCAATTGGAGGGTGCAAACAAAACTGGTCACATATTTTACATTTTCTACCAGTATTTCATTGCAAGGCTAAAATAACATGAAATACATGGAGCCGTTGATGGAGCATCATGCCATACCACTCAGAACCCGTATGCATCAGTGAAACTAGATATCTGTCAATAAACCCTTGAAAAGTGTTAATGTGATGTTTGACTTGGGTAGAGTAGAACAAACACTGAACATGGAGACTTGGCTTGACTAGGACTGGATTAAATTACCGTCATCAAAACACAGCAATAAAAAGAATTAAAAACTAACAGTGTTGATCTGTTGTCTAGACAAGGTTGCATTCTTTAACAAAAGTATATAAGTCACTAGGTAATTCAGAACACATTCGCAATGCAAGGTATTGAAAACTTATCAATATAAAGTCATAATTATTAAATTAAAATCATCTTTTTAGCTTGGCAGTGGTGGAGGTAATATTTTAATTGCACACCTTTGAGGGTTTTATGAAGATAAGTAAAGGGGATGTAGTTTGTCTATTATACATTGAGTAAAGTGTCTTACTTGCTTTTACAGATTAAGGGTTCGATTTTGCCAGGCCCGAGGAGGCGGGATTGGAGGCGTGTGAGGTGGTAAAATCGCATAAAATGGCGGCGGACCCGATCCCGCCTTCATCCTGCTGCCGAGCAATTTTCCCAAATGCGTGATTTCTGACCCCGTTTCCATCCCGCCTCCTAGAGGCAGGATAGACCCTTAAGGTCCTTAACAACCACTTAATTGCCTCTATAATCCCATTTTGAGAGGCCTTTCTGATTTTACCACTTTTCCCACCTGCTGCACGTCTCCTCTGGAACACGCCAGCGGCCTCACAAGTGGACTGCTTACTAACAGCTGCAGCTCCACCATTAAAAAGGAGTTTTCAGCAATCATCATTTGCAGGTGGCAGAACTTTGTTGTCTCAGGTTTGGGGGAACTTTTAGCAGGCATACCCATTGTTGTGGAAGTTTGGAGTCTGACACCCATCTCCAGTGTGACCTCCTGGGAAACCCCTCTCGCCACCTTGACTGAGCGCTTCCTCAACTGAGGTATATACCAGAAGCATGGGAACCATTTATTTCCTTTCCTCCTGGACATCAGATTCAGACGAAACCAGCTGTGGCAGCAGCAGAACCCTGAACAACAGCACCACCAACAGCAGCAGCAACAACAGGAGTGCCGAGCTGCTGCTCACCCACCTGAAGCTGCACAGGCCAGAAGGCGTCAGCGCACGACCACATTGCTGCCCGGGATGCAAGGGATGCACTCATCTTGGCCAGATTTGCTTAGCCTGCACAATCAAACACTTTGGCTCGCACCTTCTTATCAGATCATCGACAATGGCCAAGAACCTGCGGATTCCTATCACTCTGATCACCATACTGACAATTGCAAGTCACCCTAAGCCCTCAATGTGGAAGTCCCATTTGCGAAATGACACACGCCACAAATGCAACAGTTTGCCATCAGAATTTTTTTTGACGATAAGCAACTGATGGCATTTTAAAAATAAACACAACATTACACCCAAGTGACTACCCTTGTGACTACTTGTGCATTCGCTTCCTCTTACTCGTGCTGCTACGTGATGCTTCCCCTGTGGCTTCAGCAGATGTGGAGGCCCCCTGCTCACTTTCTTGCTGCTCCTGTCTCGACACCTTTGGCGGGCATCCTCTGGGGTTGCGAGCCTGTGAGGGCTCAGCAACAGTCTGCTGCTCCTGCAGCTGTGCAGGGGTTGAGACACCAATCTCAGTTGGGTGGGGACTCTGGTGGGGCTCTGACCGAGGGCTCTGCAGTGGCATGGTCGTGTGAGCACTTGGAGAGGAGCCCCCACTTACTTGTTGTATGCCACCAACATCCCTCTCATGGGTCAGCCCCACTTCAGAGCTAGCAAGTGGCTGGACAGCACCTTGCTGCACTGCAGGGGGGCCATGAGGACTCGTTTCTGCACTAGAAGTCCTGCTCCAGAGGACTTGCATGAAGGTCTGGTTTGTTTGCTCAATAGCTGACCATCACTCCTCAAGAGATTTCAGTCTATTCTGAACAATTACCATGTTTTCAATACCCTGGCAATTAAGCTCCTCCATGGATGTAGCCATGCTCTCCTCTACCGTAGCCATCCTCTCCTCTACAGTAGCCAGCCTTACCATGGAGGTAGCCATCCTTTCCACGGAGGTTGCCATCCTTTCCGTGGTGATGCGTTCATGCGCCAATGCCTCCACAAAGGTACTGCTCATGTTAGCGATGGACTCCTCCATTCGCTCCACACTCGCAGAGGCCCTGGAGACAAAACCTGCCAGAGACTCCTGCACCTGTTCCTGGAGTTCCAGCACCGCTCTCCTTCTGGATGGACCCAGAGGCACAGGGTCGACATGCAGCGGAGCCGAGCTGGGAGCGTCCTGCGCCCTCCGACGAAGACTCTCCACTACTGTCCCTGTCTCCACCATCTGCTGATGCTCACTTGTGAGCTGTGATACACCAGGTGACAACTCTACTCTATGTCCCGAAGGTCCCACCGAGGTGTGAGTGTCTGCGCTGGTGATGTGTGCGCTTAACCCTGCTGACACAGTGCCCTCAGAGGTTGCAGCTTCCTCTGAGGAGTCTGGAAGCTCAGGCTCTTCCTCCTGGACAGTGGAGACGGGGGCTGTCGATGGTCCTGTGGGGGAGTAAAGGAAAGAGTTAGAGATGTGAGGTCAAGGTTACATGCACATTGAATAGTGCAGACGATCATAAGTCAATCTGTTAGAGCATCAGATTCATTATCAGTGACTCATGCAATGTCAATGAGAGAGATGCCAAACTATTCTGTCACCAGCTTGCTGTGATGCGCCTGCCTGTCCCTCCCCCACTTGGGAATCCTCCTCGATCCCGGCAATTTCCAAGGCAGCCTCCTCCGAGGTGGTGAGCTGGGTTACTGAGGGTGGCCCTCCTCCTGTCCTCGCCCTTTCCCTCTTATTGTGAGCTCTCTTTTCCTGCAATGAGGGACACAAGTGGAGTTTGAGTGAGAATGAAGGACTGAGTGTAGATATTCCATAGCATAGATGCTTAGAAGGAAACAAAGGGCCCTCCCTGTGTGTTGTAAGTTGTCTTGCATCACAGTGATAGAGAGTGTGAGGGCTGCATGGTCGAATAGTTAAGTGAATGTGACCATAGAGAGAGAGGGAATGGGTAAGGGTGCAGGGATGTAAGTGTCAAGTGGGATGTGGAGGAAGAGGTTGGCAAAGCAGAATGCTGGTGAGGAGAGGCAATGGGGATCAGATTGAGGGTGATGGGAAAGTCATACTCGCTTTTCCTGTGCGGAGAAGGTCATGAAACCTCTTCCTGCACTGCAGCCACGTTCTGCGGCACATAGAGATGGAGTTGACCTCCTGGGCCACTTGCAGCCACACAGCTTTAGTCTGCTGGGGTGGCTTTTTTCTCCCTGAGGAAGGGAAGAGCTCCTCCTTATTGGATCTTGCTCCCAGCACCAGAGCTTGGAGGGAGGGCTCATCAAAGCGAGGTGCACACTTTTGCTAGCTGGTGGACATGATCGGTAAATGAAGTCCTTCATACAATGTCCAAAGCGTTTCCAGTCTCCAGAAGATGCAAGGCTGCTTACAGGCCTTAAATCCAGCAGCACTGATGACGTCATCGGAGGCGACTTTCAGGATGGAAAGACTAATTGGGCCAGATGTTTCCACACACTGGAAATTAAGTGCCCAATTAAAGGAAAATCGCACTTTTTTCCCACTTCATATCGGAGTCGGGTTCCTGATACGAAAACCACCTGATACGCCCCCTGCCCGCCCCCAATGGCAAAATCCAGCCCCAAGTGTTAGATGCCAATTTCTTCTTCAGTAGAGCAAAAGCAGTAAATCTCAGAATACTTGCTCACTTGATTGCCTTGTGGAGTCAGGATGACATTTCTCAGAGGTTCTCTTGTGAGTGGGCTCAGGTCTTTTTCTCTGTTGTCTTTTGTCTCCCTGAGGAGTTAGCAGGAGCAGCCTGGGAAGGCAGTGCATGAGGTTTTACCATTCAGTGAAGAGGCTAAGCTTGGACTGGCCTGACAGACTTTTCTTGCCCTTCTTTTCACGTGTATGTGTGTGCTTCCAACTACCCCAAATCTGAAATTTCTTGCATTTTACAAAAAACAGGAACACTGATGTCAGAGAGACAAAAGTAACCTGTAATGCGCAGTGCTGTTTTTTTTAGGAATGTTAAATTACAGGCGGGCATAAAACAGAACAGGCATCTCAATGTGTATCTGTAACTTTCTTGGGGATAGGCACAGAACCAGGCATCACACTAACTTCCAGTGTATGTGTTTAATGCAGTAGTGGCACTTGCAAGTCTAATAAGATGCCATCTGAACCAGGGAACATTTTTTTAATTTAACAGAATATGCTAAAAAGTTTCTTAACCTGTCCCATTACCATCTCCTTTTGCCTTGAATATCTCTTAATGTCTCTTAACCTCTCCCGCCTTCTATCCTATCACAGACCTTCCCTTTTGTTCTTTCATCCCCTCCCCCCTTTCCCAGCCCCTAATCTGTTTCATTTCCTGCTTTTTTCCCGTTCTGACAAAAGGTCATCGACCTGAAACGTTAACTCTGTTTCTCTCTCCACAGATGCTGCCTGGCCTGCTGAGTTTCTCCAGCATTTTCTGTTTTTATTTCAGATTTCCAGCATCTGCAGTATTTT
The DNA here is from genome assembly GCF_052327205.1 of Somniosus microcephalus. Classification (NCBI taxonomy): domain Eukaryota; kingdom Metazoa; phylum Chordata; class Chondrichthyes; order Squaliformes; family Somniosidae; genus Somniosus; species Somniosus microcephalus. Next base: position 21,145,618 of record NC_141012.1, on the reverse strand, counting down.
CTTTTTGTATGCTAAAACAATTATATGGCTTTCATTGTGTTTCATTCTAATAAGCACACAGAAAATACAGCAAAAAACAGAGCTCACAGGATGAATCTGTTTCTGAGCAGAACTATTCCACTTGACAGACGATTATATTTGTGAGTTGATGGGCTAGAAGTTTGGCTCCTTTATGCCTGCTGTTAGCACCTCCAGAGCGCTAACGGGGCGCAAAGGGCTTATTGCCTCGGGGGGGGGGGGTCGGGAGGGTGGAAAAAGCGCCTGCTGAAAGTTCGGCAGGGCATTTCTGAGGCGCTACCCGATAGCACCGCACCCCCCGCCGGTAGCGCCCCGGGCCACTGCGCCTCTGCCGATGACGTTATCACCATGCTTCGCAATCCCTTAGCGTCCCGCTGCGTCCCCTAACCGCCCCGCGGCAGAAATTCAGCTGTGCCCCACAAGGCTGCCGCAGGCAATGTCAGCGCCAGCCTTGCGGGTCGCGAACCAGGCCGACCTCCGCTCGCGGGGCGGTATTTAAAGGGGAGATGCAGCCGTGACCCACGCCGTCATTTTCTTTTTTGTCTGACCTCCAGGTCGGCCCTCCGTGGTGGGCCACGGCACGGTCCTGGCCGCCATCCCGCAGCCCCACACCGCGTCTCGGTGCCGGGCTGCGGTCGCGGCACCACGCCACCCTGGTGGTCTACTGTGGGCCATTGGAGGCCCTGCAGAGTGCACAGTGGCCCTCCCCTTTAACTGAAGGGGAGGGGCGTTGAAACACGGCAGCAATCCGCGGAGCACTTCCGATTGCACCCCGACATTGCCTCGGTTACCGTCCCACCCAGAAGTGGAGTGCCCGGGATTGCGCTCCACTTCCTGTGCGGGGCGGTAAGCCGAATTTAGTGGCTGGGGTAGTACTTCCGCACCAGGTACTGAATGTCCGGCCTTAACTCGGTTACCGCCCCCAAACGGGGCGTAACCTAATTTCACGCCCAATATGTAGATTTTCTCTCTCTTAAACAGGAAACAAATGGGTTTAAACAAACTGTTAATAAATAAAAGACTTGCATTTATATAGCAGCTTTCATGCCCGCAAGACACCTCAAAGCACTTTACAGCCAATGAAGTGCAGTTACTGTTGTAATGTAGAAAACGTGGCAGCCAAAATTGTGCATAGCAAGGTCCCACAAACAGCAATGTGATAATGACCAGATAATGTGATAATTGGCCAGGACACCGGGGAGAACTGCCCTACTCCTCTTCACAATAGTGCCATGGGATCTTTTACGACCAGCTGAGAGGGCAGACGGGGCCTCAGCCCAAAGTCTCATCCAACAGTGCAGCACCCCCTCAGTACTGCACAGGAGTGACAGCCTAGATTTTGTGCTCAAGTCTCTGGCGTGCTACCACTGAGCCACAGCTGACCCTTTTTATAACACTTCTTTAAATATACCAGCAGATTTCCCATAACATTACTTTTATAACGACAAGATTGTTATATCATGTAGCGCATAATGTATTATTCTGCTGCTAGGCTGATGTGCTTCATGTTATCTGTTCCTTTAAAGCTACCAAGTTTAACCACTGTAAATAGGGGTATCCAATCAAGAGATAATTGTTGTAGGTGAGAGAGGTTTGCTGATTTAGCAGGTGCTTATAAATTTCCAGCTCCAGATCAGAAGAACTATGTCCTGAATTCTGTTAACACATTGAAATGTGACACAACATTTTTAGATAGATAGCAGATAGATGAATTATATATACACCAGGGGATCACTGTGATCACCTTTAAAAACAGACAGCTGTAAATGTAGCATCTCTCTCTACCAAGTCTCAGCTCTCAATGGTCGTGTCGCCCACCCCCCCTCCGATCACAAGAACTTATACACATCACAAACAAACACATACAACTGAAGTATAGCTAGACCTGCTCATCCACATGTAATCACAAAATGTGTTTATGATAGATTTCTTGGCACGATCAAGTGTCTGGCCAGAGGAAAGTGCACATTTCAGAAAAACATCCAATCTTATTGTCTGGCCAGACTCCAACTGACTCAGATCTCCATCCTTAATTTGGGTTCATCCTTAAATTACATTTTTTTTCTGCAGTAAGGCAAATTAAACCCATTTTCTTCCCTTATAATGTGCTGGAAATTATCCTGTGCAAATCAGAAGTGCAGATCTCGTCGCTAATCACTGCCAGTCGCTGGTACAGTTCCCTGTTTATATTGGCATACATCGCCAAGAGTTACAATGGCCATCACACCCTGAAGCATAACAACGTTACTCTTTTTTTTTTGCTTTAACTTTATTGAACCGCTACCATGAATTCAGCAATGCCCTTTGTTTCCTACTTGTAGTCTAGTTCTAATTTATAGTGCTCAGTTGTTGAACAGGAGTCAGTTTTGAAGATGATACAGTGCCCGAGAGCAATTGAGCCAAAGCGTCAGAAACAAACATTGACAAACATTTGTAATGTGCAACAAGCTCATCGGAATCTGTAAAGAGAAGAGACAGATTAGTGGTTTGGGTGCTAGAAGATTGGAAACAGGCTAATGCGGTGTCCATATTCAAAAGGATGAAAAACAGACACATAACTATAGACTCATTTGCCTTGCATTCCTTCCATGCATAATAATGGAATGGCTCATCAGGACTAAGCTAGAGGATCATCTGTATATCACTAACCTAGTTAACAGTGATCAGTATGGATTCAGAAAGGGGTATTCTGAAAGGAGCGGAAGCCGGAGAGCACAGTTTGAAAGGAGCGGGAGCCGGAGAGGGAACCCGGTTACAAGGACGCCAAGTGGGACAGCCAGGGGTAATGTGCAGGCCAGGTGTGTGGAGGAGACACGCAGGCTACTAGAGTCACCAGCGCCATGGAGAGGACATTAAAGAGTCGCTGTCGGCCCAGTAGATGGCGTCCGCACCACGGCGGCTGAAGACTATCGGGCAGGAGTGCGGGAAAGGCGGAGCGAGGTGAGAGCGGACCCTATTGTGATGGCGCCGATGAAGATGGCTGCCGTCCTTGCGGGCTCCGTGCGTACCAGCAGCTAAGTGTCCTTTGCTGCTTGGTGCGCTCGGCTCGTTAAGGAAAAAGCATTTCACTGACTGGATTTCACTTGTTGTATTTGGTTATGTGACAAATAAAATTGAAATTGAAATTGGAAATTGGAATTAGAAGGGGAAGACCCTGTCTCCTAGACTTCTTTGAGGAAATGACAGCCCAAGAGAACAGTGGCATATCTTGATTTCCCAAAGGCTTTTGATGAAGCTATTAATTAAACTCAAAGCTGTAAACCCTGGGAATGGATAAGAAAGTGGATGTAGGGTCGAAAACAAGTACTAATTAGAGGAGCTATTTCAGAGTTAGGGGTGGAGAGAGGAGGACTGAGTGGCTACCTCAGGGCTCAGTATATAGACCACTACTGTTTTTAATTTGCATAAAATACTTGGATTCAGAAACTCAATGCAAATTGGTCAAATTTGCTGTTAGTACCAAACTATGAAGTACATTGGCATCAGAAAAGGCTGCTCAAACTTCAAAATGAGTTGTTCAAAATATGTAAGTGGACATAACAGTGGCAGGTGAAATTTAATAAAGTAAGTGAAAAGGAAGGAAAAATAGACAACATACATACTCCATGAATGGTGTTGAAACAGCCAAGGATGAAGTTGAAAGAGACCGAGGAGTCTTAGTAGATGCATTGCTAAATATGCCCAACTGATGCAAAACAGCAATCAACAAAGCTAATAGGATGTTGAACTATATAGGCAAACAGTAGAATATAAGTCAGAGTGGTGATAATCAAACTGTATAGTACTCTGATCAGAAGTCAGACTTGGGCCAGATTTCTACCCATTAACTGTGAATGGGCAGGAAATCTAGCCCGAATGCTAGTTGAAATTGGAACTAAAACTCAAGGGGGACAATTTTGTGAATGGAGGCGCATTCGAGGCGGGACTGCTGCTTATCGGGTTTCAGTCCCGCCTCCATCGATTTGTGGCCAACCCACGCTATTTTCCCTTGATTGACCTTGTTAAGCCCGCTCAGCGGGCTTAGCAGGCCAATTAAGGGAAAACCAGTTGCAGAGCACGTCAACGTATGACGTGTCATCTGTCAAAAAATTTTGACAGATGAATTGTCATAGTTTGTCAGCTCTGTGAAGCTGTCAAACAGTGACAATCTCTGCAGTTTGATGAGGTCTTGCATACAAGACCTCATCAACCTTCTTTCTTTTACAGAAATTAGATGTCTGTTGCATCTGAGAATGGAGACGGGTTGGGGGCGGGTTTGCCACCCGCCCCCAAATTCTGCCATTTTCCCAGCAGTCCTGCCTCCATACCCGCCTCCCCAGGGCTGGCAAAATCGCCCCCCAAGCTCCCTAGCTGAACACCTACTGTCGGACTTCAGAGATTGTTGGTCCTGACATGTTTAGCGTTACTGACATTTTATCAACATGGGAGGATCACACTACAGATGAATTACTGAATTAAAACATTTCTGAGATTTTCAGGTCAGTTTTACTTGCCCTTCTGCCACTTTGCATTCACATCAACATGTTTCTATTATCAACACCTTTGGGTAAAACAGCTTAGGACACGAAAATGATTGATCCTATATTTTTAAAAAAATTTGAAAATTTTTCCCTGCACCCTTTTCCCCGATTGAGTGACAGGTAACGTGTTAATATTATACACCTTAGAACAGGTGTCCAAGCTTTTGGCTTGGTGGGCTGCACAGGTATGCACCATGGAATCTCAAAGGCCACATAAAAGGGCCAATTTTATCTTTTGGGTGACCAACTGGCGAAGGGGCCTACTGCCTGAAACAGGAGGGCGATCCGGGCACTCAGAGGTCGGCCCCTTTCAAAATATCACCGGCCTCTTAGCCGGGATTAACGGGCGGTAAGGCTACCGACCCCATTTTAGGCAATTACCGCCTCCTTAATGCCAGGCGATAGAAGTTAAAATTGAGCCCATGGAGTTTTGTTCCATGTTCACATTAATTTGCATATTTGCTAAATTCCTGACACTGACAGATCTTGGTGTTCTGATTTAGATGTAAGAATGCTAAACAAAAAAAATGCCCCATTGAAACCCACTAAATTCATGCAAAAAACTTGAATATAAGAAAAAGAAGTGTAAACAAGGCACAAGTCAGGAGTGTGATGGAATACTCTCCACTTGCCTGGATGAGTGCAGCTCCAGCAACACTCAAGAAGCTCAACTCCATCCAGGACAAAGCAGCCCACTTGATTGGCACCACATCCACCACCTTAAACATTCACTCCCTCCACCACCGGCGTACCGTGGCTGCAGTGTGTACAAGATGCACTGCAGCAACTCGCCAAGGCTTCTTCGGCAGCACCTCCCAAACCCGCGAGCTCTTCCACCTAGAAGGACAAGGGCAGCAGGCGCATGGGAACACCACCACCTCCAAGTTCCCCTCTAAGTCACACACCATCCTGATTTAGAAGTATATCACCGATCCTTCATCGTCGCTGGGTCAAAATCCTGGAACTCCCTTCCTAACAGCACTGTGGGAGCACCTTCACCACGCGGACTGCAGTGGTTCAAGAAGGCGGCTCACCACCACCTTCTCAAGGGCAACTAGGGATGGGCAATAAATGCTGGCCTTGCCAGCGACGCCCACATCCCATATACAAATTTTAAAAATACAAGAGCGGGCTACGTTGGCCTCAAGGGCCAGATTACCACAGGGTACGGGGCCTGCAAATTGGACGTCTATGCCTTAGAAACACTGAAGTCCCTACCACATTGCAGCACTGACAGTTTGACTGTGTCCCAGCTCCCGACTGCTGCATCAACAAAACAAGGGGTTTTGGCCTCCAAGTCTGAAAGTTCGAATGACACTACCCATTGAAAAAGATTGCACTCCACCTGGTGGCGAAGTATTAACATTTCTAATTAGAGCAAGTTGTTGCTCACCCACCAATAGATCAAAGAAGCAGACGGGACGCTTGCCAATCAGCGACATTTAACACTAATTTAGTCGTGACTTTCTTTAATGTACCTGGCAAAAACAAATGGAAAATCAACAAGTTAATTTCAGATTTCAGAAGTTAGATCAGTATCTTTATGGGTTCGAAACAATCAGTGGATTTATTTTGGACTTCATGGCAATTTTCCGATCTACAAAATACAATCAACACCACCCATACAATCATCATTACTTCAACACGTCTGACATTGCTAGCAGACTTTCTGTGACGACAACTGGTGTACCTGCCAAATGCAAGGTGTGCTGTATTAGAACAATGCAGCACTCAGACCATTGCGAACACAGCACATTTGGGAGAAACATAGATTATGTTCCTGAAAAGAACGGATTAATCATCGGTGAGCAGGACAGAAGCACAAGTAGTTTTTGTATGAGACTTGCAATAACCACCAGATAGGTTGGGATGGAGAAGACCCTTGAGCTCAATTGATCACGTGTTTTCTGGATGCCAACCACAGCTTTAATACCCATCTGAGCAGCCCTGCAGGGCTTCAGTTTAACACTTCATGTTTCACTACGAAAGTGTCAGCCCGGATTATGGCCTGGTATGAGGCTGAAAGCCACAGCCTTTTGTCTGAGAGGCGCAAGTTCCACCAACTGACTCATGTTCAGCTGGCCGAAGTGTGCTGGATGGCGGCCAAAGTTTTCACTCAATGTCACTTTCCTAGGACACCCAGTCAAACAATCTGGTGAATGACTGAGCAAGCTTCCTACTCGTAGGACTGATAGATTTCATTATCAGGCAGCCTTTGCACTGAAGCATGAGATAAAACTGAAGCAATGTTGTCTAAGATGTAACGTATGTCGGCTTCTTTAATTCCGACCTGATATATTAGGGGTTAGTTGCAATTTTGTCATTTTTGTGTTAGCTAAGTCTTCACCATAAGGGAGCATGCCATTCAATTCAATAATAACATCTTATTGGTTTGAATATATATTTGATTGGTTGATCTTTTGAAGTTTAACAGAGTTTGGTACCGGTCATTCTTTTTTGACTGATTTAATTAAATATTAATTCATACACTTGTTTTGCAATTTCTCAAATTGTAGCATTTCTTCTTGCTGTCATGATGTGGTTCGAGATCGGGAAATACTGCTAGCAATAATGATTATTTCTTATGGTTAAAAATAACAAGTGAAACAGGTTGAAACACTGACCTTTCACCTCTGGAACGTGACTGCCTGCTGGCTAGCGAGATCCTGTGTGAAATATGTTTGGGTGGTTTTAAAACAGTGCCTAATGGGCATGGGCCCACAATGTTCCAAGTTGGCGTTAATAGGCACAAAATTAGCAATTTAACTCAGACAGGCCATATGATTGGTTGGGATAGGAAATAGGAGGGGCCGCTCATTTGGTTGGGGCTGAGGCAAATTTGGGGGCCAAACTGAAAGGAACTTTCAGTTCTGCTATACGTCACCTACACAAGCACAGAATTCACACAAAGAGGAAAGGTGGACGAAGATTAAATGTAAAACGTGATTCTGTTAATAGTTAATTGGGAAGTTTGCCTAGGCTGGAAGATTGGTTAATCAGAAATGGGAAATCCATTATCTTACTGTCTAGCTTGGCGCTGAACGCTGGCTCATGAAGGCCTAGCATTGTACGTAGCGAGTCCCTGATGGCAAGAAAGTTTGCCTGTGAAATACCCCAAAGAGCAGCAAACCTCTCCACAGGGAGCTAGGGGGTGGTGGGGACAAATTAGAAGGCCTGGGTTCACTGTCACTCCGATTTTAATTTCCTCCCATGCCTTGGTCATACTAATGCAACCTCGCCAAGAGGGCCTGTCTTCATGTGTGAGCTTAGACGGTGAGTGCTGGCAGGCTATTCAACCATGGGGAAGAGGGCAGAGATCACAGCTGAATCTGCTAGGCTGAATTTATTGTGTTGAATGGCTTGTGTTGTGTTTCAACTCACCTCAGCTGGAAGGCAAGCCTTGCCTGGGAAGTGGAGGAGTGGAATTTAGTTCAGTCGGTTTAATTGTGCAGAATCTGAACAGTGCGTTTTAAAATGCCGTACAGATGCATAAACAAACAGTTGAACTTCATTATAAGCAGCCTTGTTATTACAAGCCTCCTGTTATAATAAACCTTTCCTTGTTCCCAATTGAAGTTCCATATCGTCCACAGAAAAGCTCAAATCCCCACAAGATGGACACCTGATAAAAGAACTACTTTATCACACCCCGCTAGTTTGTAATAACAAGCTTTGACCCTTAGACTGCTGGCAGATCCTGAAATTATTATTTTTTTTTTTGCTGGTATTTGTTGTTAGCTCTCACATTCCCAAGGCTGAAAATACTAATATTCCAGTCATAAAGTTTTTCAAAAATTGTGATTAATTTTCTTGCTATAACATTAGCCCTCAGCTACTAAAAAACACTAAAAGCATAATGGGTTAGAAATTAGTGTGCATTGCACCCGTATTTTTGGGTGTACAGGAAACTCTCGTTTAATCCGGAATTCTCTATTAACTGGCAAAATTCATACTCCGAAAACACCTCAATAACCGGAAATGTTGCCGAGTCCGAGTCCGAGTCTCCCGCGGTGGCCGAGTTAGTCAGTGTGGGTAGTTCTCCAAACTGCCACTACTCGGCATCTTGGCGCTGTCAGAAGTCGGAACACCTCAATAACAGGAGTCTGACTCTTTGCTTGTTAAAAGTAGCCTCGGTAGATAACCCTCTCCGTCATCCGGAATTTTTAATCAACCGGCAACACGCCGGTCCCGTCGGTGCCGGATACCAGAGAGTTTCCTGTAAAACAGTCACAAAGTGTAACAATTTGACAGTGAGACAGGGTGAGCCCAATCTGCGTAGGTCCCACTGCTAAATTTGCAAATCCTTTTTTTTTAGGTATCCCGGGCAGATACATTGGACTCCTTAAATATGTCAATTAGGGGCCTAGCACCTGTTAAAGGGTCCCTTTTCTAAATTAGCCGGTGATGAGCGGGGCAGGTATCGGACCGGAGTTCAAGTGTTTGCTTTGCTGATGACAGAAAGTAATTGGAAATCTCAGTAGCCTTAAAACCTAACAGCTCTGCATCACAAAGCACCACATTAAATGGAAAATCAGACTTAGCGCCTCCTGATGGCTCAGAGAATTTACCAGAACAGACATGGGAGAGAAAGCTGAGCTCAAAGTCAAGCAATACGCCATGGCTCTGCACCTCCTACTTCTGCCTGAGGTGACAGCCAGGCAGGTTAACCCAGTCCAGGTCAAGTAGGTGCTGTGAGGCACTGAAGAGGATGGTTTTGGTTTTGTTACTATTAAGCTGGAGGAAATTTAGCCTTGTCTAGCTCTTGGGTGTCAGACTGCTAGTTGGAGCGTTTAGCAATGGCATTTGAATGGATGGAAGAGGTAGAGAAGCAGAGCTGCATGTTGTCATTCTGTACGTGAAGCGGAACCTGTGCGTCTAGATTATATTGCCAAAGAGTAACACATAAATGCTGATGAGGAGAGGACAAAGGACAGAGCCTAGTGTATGTTGGAGGTGACTGTGCAGGCAGAGGATGCAACGTAATGATTGCATTGTGACTGATATAAACAAAACCAGGAGCCTATGGAGAATGGACAACTGTGTCAAAAGCAATGGAGAGCCTGAGAAGGATGAGGAGACACAAAACGATTGTCCTGATCACACAGGAGGTCATTTGTAACTTTGACCTGTGCTGTGGATGGATAGGAAGCCAGACTGGACGATCTCAAACCTGAGGGAAGAGATAAACACATTCCAGGACTTTGGATAGAAAGGAAAGTATGGAGAAGCAGTGGTAATTGGAGAGAATGGAAGTTCTGAGGATAAGTTTGTTTAGGAGAGAGGTGATAACAGGGGTGTTGAAGGATATTACTTCAAACGTGATTACTTGATTTAATACACATATACCAGCACATTTTATTAAATATAAGGCCACTCCTAATATATCGGCAGTGCTATTACTGCAATATTAAGGAACCCTTCAATACTAGAATATCGGAGATGAATTCTTAAAAAGGTCTCCTGTCTGGTGAAAACTGGAAATGTTGGTGCGCCAAGAGAAGAGTTAATAAAAAATAAAATATTCCCTTTATCCAGTTGTTTGGAAATTAATTGAATTGAAATCCTAAATGTTTGCATTTAAATGCTGGGTGTTTCCAATAACAGGGTGTCCATTAAATGGCCTGTAGGGTATATATTTTTACAGAATCAAAACAGGATAATTCTCAAGCTGAACTAATGGACAAGAGATGTGTGCTTACTAAAGAGTTTAACAATTGATGAAATCAGGAAAGAAAATATTATTTTAAGAACCTGATTATATTCAAATAAATAGTGCCTGATATGTCACAATATGATATCTGAAACAGCCAGCCCCTTGCTATTGGAACATTGTGTAAGACACAGGTCTGGCAGCCATGTTCTCAATGACTAATTGATTACAGGCCTACCAGTAACTGACTTCTTCCTTGAGGAAAAGATTGAAAAAAAAATAGATTGCAGTCTTGTTTATGGATAAATGATTATGGCAGCTTAAGGGGCTGTTTGTAATTTTAGCAGATGCACAAAAGTTGCTTTCTTTATTGAACACCTGGTATAGTCCAGTTATTCAAATCCAAGATTGCGTTCAGGTTTGGATTCAGTTGGCCATTTCAGTATTTTCTGTTTTCAAGCATTTCTCGTTCAGCTCGGTCTCTCTTTCCTGCTCTACATGCACAACTGAATGGAAATATTGGCATTTGTAGCTCATCCCTCATTTCCAATGTCAAATGTAGCCTGCCTATAACATGTTACAATTAAGCTGGTATATAATGTTAATTGGGCTCCATTTATGTATTATACTTCATCTGATGAAAGCCCAGGGAACATAGGACTGAATGATATAAATGACACCTTGGTCTTCCAGCACTTCATAGAGATATGCAATTGTATGTCCCCAGCTGCATTTCCAATATTTTAGAATTACTGGCATGTATGTGCTGAGAATGACCACATGCCGTCCAATTGCACTTCTCCATCAGACACAACAGAGGATTTACTAATTAACAAAACATGTTTTACTTCAAAGTGGCCCAATTAAACTGAGTCACATGCTAGGCTCCTAACTAATACTACCCAGTGAAATCACTTCATCAAAGAACATATAGTCCTTTTCTTGTTTAGTTCAGTATTCTATTCCAGCATCTTCAAACCGCATATTTACATAGAAGCATTTGTTGACACAATATAATTTTCAGCATATTGGTGAAAGGTTGTTTTTCAGACTGGAGGGAAATATACAGTGGTGTCCCTTAGGACTACTGCTCTTTTTGATGTATATTAATGACCTGGACTTGGGTATAAAGGGCATAATTTGAAAGTTTGCAGATGACATGAATATCGGAAACGTAGTAATCAGTGTGGATTATAGTAACAAATTTCAGGAGGACATAGACAGACCAGTGAAATGGCAGATGTGGCAGACGTAATTTAACAAAGAAGTATGAAGTAATTCATTCTGGTAGGAAGAATGAGGAGAGGCAATATAAACTAAATGGTACCATTTTATAGGGATTGCAGGAACAGAGAGACCTGGGGGTGTATGTACACAATCTTTGAAGGTGGCAGAACAAGTTGAGGAGCCTGTTAAAATAGCATATGGGATCCTTGGCTTTATTAAAAGATGAATAAAACACAAAAGCAAGGAAGTTATGCTAAACATTTAGAAATCAGTGGTTAGGCTTCAGCTGGAGTATTATGTCCAATTCTGGGCAGCACTCTTTAGGAAAGCTGTCAAGGCCTTAAAGAGGATGCAGAGGAGGTTTACTAGAATGGTACCAGGGCTGCGAGACTTCAGTTACATGGAGAGATTAGAGAAGCTGGGGTTGTTCTCCTTAGAGCAGAGAGGTTTAAGGAAATATTTAATAGACATGTTCAAAATCATGAAGGGTTATGATAGAGTAAATAAGGAGAAACTGTTTCCAGTGGCAGAAAGGTCGGTAACCAAAGGACACAGATTTAAGGTAATTGGCAAAAGAACCAGAGAAGAGATGAAGATAATTTTTTTACGCAGCAAGTGGTTATGATCTGGAATGCACTGCCTGAAAGGGTGGTGGAAGCAGATTCAGCAGTAACTTTCAAAAAGGAATTGGATAAATACTTGAACATGAAAGATGTGGAGGGATATGGGGAAAGGGCAGGTGAATGGGACTAATTGGAAGGTCCGGCACAGGCAGGATGGGCCGAATGGCCTCTTTCTGTGCTGTATCATTCTATGATTCTACCTACTAGATCCACCACCGTTATAGCCTCCTTTCTTAATCCTAACACATTGCAAAGGCCAGCATACAAAGATTAATCTCAGGATTTGTGAACCGTAACTCTTTTATAATTCATAAATAAAATTGTCATAATTTGCACATTTAGGGGCCTTTGCTGACATTTTAAACAGTAACATTAGCATGATTCTGCTAAGGCCAACAAAACCTACAAGTTTTAGATGTGTGATTTGTTAGAATGGGATTTAATTCGCACCAATATAATAATAAATTCCTTCACATTTCTCAAACAGATAAGAAGCCGCTTAACAATATAAATGTCAAAAAAGTTCAATCATCTAGATGTTGAGTGTACAGTTATTGGAGAAAATGTTTGCATGCCATTAGAGGAAAGGCTGATTTACCCTCAAGACCTTGCAAGCGATGGTAACCTTTGTTATGTAGCAGCCTGAGCACATTGTTGGTGCTGAAAAACTACCACCCAGTTTGCAAAGAAATCACTAAGCCTTAGAATACACAATCGAAAGTGTCAACACCATCTCAGCCACTCGACAGAACTGGCAAGAAGTTCAGAACAAGCAACATAACTTAAAGAACAGCATTAGGGTAAAGACTTAGGCCTAGAAATTCAGTGGGCTGCGCCACCAGTTAGTGCCCAAAGAGGGCACTCAGTGGCTTTAGCGCCACTGGCCACACCTCCCGCGATATTTAGCGGGGCACTAATGGCGGCGTTAGCCTGTAGCGCTGCGCCGCCACCGATGACGTCATCGGTGTGCGCAGCGCCCTGCTCCCGCCCCGATCACCATATTTGGTCGCGCCCGCCTCTTTAACGCCGGTCGCAAATCGCGACCGGTTCACAGGGCCTACCTGTGGCGGTAGTGGCGCAAATTAAGGTGGAGGTGCGGGGTGGCCGCTTTTTCGGCGGCCGCCTGCCAGCACCTCCGTCCCCGGCCTCCTAAACCCCCCCCCCCCCGCGGCATTGCCGGCTGTTTCCCGAGAGCCCGGCATTCTCCTTGGTGCCGGGCTCATTTGCCGGCACTCGCGAGCGGGGCTCGCGCTGTTGCAGGCACCTCCCCCTTAACAGCGGGAGGAAGGCCTGCAGTACCGCAGCGTGTGGCGTTGCGGCACGTTGCGCTGCGATAATCAGTTTCAGCGCCCCAAGCGGGACGCGGGGAGCCTCGAGTAGCGGCCCGCTTCCGTTTGGGGCGCTGAAACTGAATATCGGGATGGCGCTAGTGGCTCCGCTCGCAGCGGTAATTCCGGCGCCCAGGCAAGCTTGGCGCATCAAACGGGGCCCAACTGAATTTCTAGGCCTTAATATTTGCTGTAAAGTAGTAACACAGCACAAGTGCAGTATATCCGACGCGGCAAGAGAGCCCCAGGTGGGCAGAGGAAACGCTTCAAGGACACCCTCAAAGCAACCTTGAAAAAGTGCAACATCCCCACCGACACCCGGGAATCCCTGGCCCAAGACCGCACAAAGTGGAGGAGAAGCATCCGGGAAGGCGCCGAACACCTCGAGTCTCTTCGCCGGGAGCAAGCGGAAGCCAAGCGCAAACAGTGGAAGGAGCGCACGTCAACCCAAGCACCCCACCCACCCGCCCCTTCAACCACCGTCGGCCCCACTTGTGACAGAGACTGTAGGTTCCACATTGGACTCATCAGTCACCTGAGAACTCATTTTTAATGTGGAAGCAAGTCATCCTCCATTCCAAGGGACTGCCTAAGAAGAAGAGAAGAAGAATATATACATGAGAGAAAGCAATTATCATAAATCATATATGCAAATAATGCTGAACTGACAAAGAAATGTGAGCGAGTATGTATCATTTAAAGTATTAGAAGTGAAAATAATATGATATACAAGTGGTGATGTATGCCCTGATGGGAAAGACAATGTAGTGCAGGAAAAAATCCATGGGCTAAATCACCATGTATTAATCCCCGTTGCTGTTGTCTTTAATAGAAAACTGTTGCAGAACAGGAGAGCCAAGTGTTTAACAAGTGGTAGAAATACAGGCCGGAATTTTGCTCACCTCGGTGGGTCCAGGGCGGGCGACAAGGTGACGGGTCCCAACCTCGTTGCTGGCTCCATCCCACTCTGTGAAATGACTTTCCGTTGATAGGGCTTGTTAAGCCTGCCCAGCGTGATTCCCGGCCAATTAGAGGAAGCGGGTCTGGTGACATCATTTGATGATGCGTCATCGGCCGGTTTTCTTAAAGGGACCACAACCAAATTTATTTTGACAGTTGTGCTGTCGGTATTCTACAGTATTGAGGTGCTGCAAACACTGACAATCACTGCACAGAGATGCAGGGCTGCACCCAGGCTCTCCCATGACTCCCTCCATATGCTTATGGAGGGAGTCACAGCACACAGGGAGGTCCTCTTCCCTTCCCATGGGCGAAAGAGACCTCCCCAGGAGATCAACACAGCCTGGTTGCACATTGCACAGGAGGGCACAAGCAGGGATGTGGTCAGGAGACCATGGGTGCGGTGCCGCAAACATTTCAATGATCTCAGTCGATCACAAAATGTTAGTACAAAGCCACACTCAACCTCATCCTGCTGTGCCTCTCATCATATCCCATCACTTTGCCTTCCCTATCCTACTCCTGCACATCCTTACTCACATCAACTTACTTTGCACCTCCATCCATCCCTCTCTGTCTATATTATCACATCCCCATCTCACTAGCCACCCCTCACACTCATCCTCATCCTAGTGCAATCATACCAAGTAACAACACACAAGGGTAGGCACTTGGGTGTTTTATGCAATGTTCACATACAGTTTCTGTTTATGTGGTGTCAAACATTAAAATGTTTATTTTCAACACTTTGCATTCTTGGACAGATTTGTGTGCACCTTTGGAAGTGGCTTAGTGAGTTGCAGTGAATGGTGAGACATAACGGTACCCCCTGCAATGGTCATGAGTGTGAAAGGAATGGCTTGGGCATTGTAGGGATGCTTTATGTTGTTGGTGTGGGGTGGTGCCAACCTGGCGCATCATGTGGCAGCCAGTGTGTACAGCGTCAAGTGAAGTAAATCTGGCCGTGGTGAGGCCATCCCTGGCGTCCCAGGCAGCTATGTGGTCGGGTGCTGATGCCTTCTGTCCTGTGCAGCATCAGTTGATTGCGGAGAAGGTTGAAGTTGTTGTTGGTGCTGCTGATGTGCCTGGTGCTGCTGGTATTGGGGCTGACATGGTGGGATTCTGAGGACCAAGGTGAGAGAGTATAAAGGGCACCCATGTTGATGGAATAGATAGCAGGTGAAGTAGAGATGACAGAAGTGACCTGTCAATGGTGAGAGAGGCAATGAGGTCAGGCTGGATGGAGACTTGTGTAAAGACTTGCAGCATCCTGAATTTGTAGTGGAAATGCAGTGAGGAAGAGCTTGTGGCTGAGGGAAGATATCTCTTTAAGGCGGGAGCTTTTACTGTGCATTTGAAGCTGTCAACTCAACAGCTGATTCAATGGCCAATGAACTCCCGCCTCAGCTTCACAGACATGGTCCACGACCAGCGTGGACACCATGGGCGAGCTGTCAAATGCAAAAGGTGATCTGAAAATCATTCTTAAGTGGCTCTAAAAAAGCCATTAATTACCTGAGTTGGGTCCCCCTCCGTTGCGTGCCGGGTTTGCTCAGCGCTGACAGACCCGATATTGGGAAAGGCACATGGCGGTGAGTTCACAGCGGGGTCCCGACTGTCAAAAAAATACTTTCCCACCCGACCCGTCATCGATCGCGCCTGCTGACCCCTGCAAAATTCCAAACCCAGTTCCCAAGAAACTCAGTTCCTATGAGAAAACAATCGTCAATTTAGTCAGGAGGGAAAAATCAGAAAGTGTTGCAAATGTGGAAAATGGAGGAAAGGATAGCACTAATAGCATGTGCTCTTATCAGTCATGTATTCTATGATTTTCACAATATATTATGTTGTGCTCAAAAACATATTGGGGCAGTAATTCCTCCCCAAACGCGTGAGTACGGAAGGAGTACTCACGCGTCTGGCCGGAGGAAATGCCGGTTTTCAGCATGCACAGCGCATGCGCTGAAAACTGGCATTTCCTCTCCTCTAACCCAAGAGGTGAAGAGGCTAGCGCGTGCGCTGTAGGGGGCAGCGCGTGCGTCTTGGATTTCCTCTGTTTTGGGGGATTTGCGCATGTGTAAAGGCCTCCGGTCTTTACGCTTGTAAAAAGCACACGTAAGTATTTATTTTTACAGGTAAGTGGTGTCTTAGTGCAATTTAGAATTTTTTTTCCCACAGGTTTATTATTTTAAAGAATCTACAATAAGGTAAGGTTAGTTTTAGGCCCTTTTTATTAAAAATTAATTTTTTTCAACAAAAAAAAATTATTGTTTAAATTATTTTTTTAAACTTATTTATACTTAATTTAATGATTGGGATGTTTTTTTAAATTTTATTTAAAGTTTAAGTAGTGTTTTGGGGTGCAGTACTTTTCATGAGTTTGACAGTTCTTACTCTCAAACTTATGAATGAAGTTTCCCCTCCCCTGATTGGCTGAACAGTGCTCACTTGATCCCAGCCGGCACATCGCACTAACTACGCCGCTGGGTCAGGTTAGCACAGCGCGCCGACATCTGAATCGGGCCACTGACAGGAAATCCACTGCGGGCCAGGTTTCAGATGTCGGCGCGCCGGGTAAGTGCACATCGGGGGCTTGCACGTGTGGCAAGCCCCCGACACCAAGTTCACAGAATCACAGAATCACAGAAACCCCACAGTGCAGATAGAGGCCATTTCGGCCCATCGAGCCTGCACCGTCCCACCCGATCCCCGTAACTCCTACACCAACACATATCCCACCCTATCCCTGTAACCCCACGTATTTAATCCCCCTAACACTAAGGGTCAATTTATCATAGCCAATCAACCTAACCTGCACATCTTTGGACTGTGGGAGGAAACCGGAGCACCCGGAGAAAACCCACGCAAACACGGGGAGAATGTGCAAACTCCACACAGACAGTCGCCCGAGGCCAGATTCGAACCCGGGTCTCTGGTGCTGTGAGGCAACAGTGCTAACCACTATGCCACCGTTCTGGGCCAATAGTGCATACTCTTGACAATGTAATACTTATCTGCTGATAGTGTACATCTGGCCTCTTCACAGAGCAAGGATCATCCAATGAATCACCAGCAGCAGCTGAAGAGCACCACATACCTGAGTAACATTCACCAACACCTCTACTTGAAGTAGGCATCAGCACAAATACACACACTATGGGATAAGTAGGTGGGGATGATGATAAGAAAGAAGTAGTGGTGGTGGTGGTTCATGGTGGGCCATCTAGTACAGGACAGAGACCGAGCAATGCTGAGTGCTGCTACTGAGTTGCATGAGAGTACAGGCCTCCAGTGGCCTACTCTGGAGGATCATCTCAATCTGTATTGAGGAGAATGGGTTATGGGAAGTCCAACACCCAGTTACATACTGCCATGTCCTGTATGAGCACTGCCATACAGCACTGATTGTAGGCACTGCAGCCTATCACTCAACACATGTCATCAATGGCATTGACAATAGAGACCGCATTCATGCAGGCTGTAAGCATGATTGGAGCATCTTGCATGAATGTTCCAATGAATGAACTGTTGCAATAGAAGCGCTGGGTCAGAACTCTAAGATGCACCATTGCTGTCTCTGCTTTGTTTGAATAATGAGTACAGACAATCATACTGAGGAATTCTGAAACCTTGCACACTGCTCTATGCTCATTCGGGTGCCCTACACCAGTGGCTTGTATCAAATAGCACAGGAGCAGTTAGTTGCCATGCATCAGTAGCAGTTCTTTGCCATTATGTAGCCCAGCACAAGTGGCAGTAGGTGGCATCTCTGGTCACTAGACACCTGTGGCAGGCATAAATATAGATGTAGATTGCCTTCGATATCCCTTACAGCTTTGCAGTTGGTTATGCAGCTGCTCAACAGTCTTACTTCTTTAAGCATTTCATTGTAGGCACATAAACAATATGAAAAGGTTTTATTGACACACAAGGGAGCCAAACATATTGAATACATATTGAATACATGCACCATTAACATTGCACAACTTAATATTATTAATTCCATTTTTAATATGTCTTCCACGATTATTCCTTCATTGCACACAACATAAAACATCAGTTGTCCAAAAGGCAACAAAGCTTTTGCAGGATGCAACAATTAAGTTGGGTTGTCAAATATCAGTTCTATGGTTGTAAATATGTACAAAAATAGGAATATTCACTTGCAAAGCCTACAGGAAATTATGGGCAATGAGACTCTTATGTATCTACAATGACTGAACTACTGTTGATTCTTTCTGAGGTGTATGCTGTGGAGTACTTGGTGACCCAGGGCACCTCCATCAGGGAATAATAAGAGCCAAAATGGCTACCCTTTGAATTGTCCTCCGTGGATGCCTATAAGGCCTCTGTGCCACAAATGTTGACAGCAGTGTCAACCTTCACTGCCACTGGCAATACATTACAAATGGTTTTCTGTCCTTACAGGTCTTTGTGAACCACACTTCAATGACAGCCCCCCCTGATGAATCTGCGCCTCATCATTCACTGCTCCTTTACCATGCCTAGAAAAGCTTGAATCTGTTGTGGCACAACCAATGTTTCCTGCAAGGCATGCTCTTCTTGCACTCTCTGCAGTCCTGGACCACCCACTGTTCATACTCCAGCATGTGATAATCACCTATGATGTTACATTCATACTCCTGGGAAGAAAACTGTCCTGTTCTATTCACCAATATGGTGATATTTCAGAATATTCACTCTCATTAAACTCATTAATGCCAGGTTTGATCTGGAGTATAACATTCATTTGTCAATGTGGAATGCTGCAAAGCTTTATCATTAATGAGCTTTTAGAAGGCCTTTAACTGGTAAAATTGGACTTTTTTTCTATTTCTTCACTTTTTTTATTCCTTTGTTTCCAGAGTAGGATTAACAAACATGAACAATTTATTAATTGATGCTTTATTCCTCAACATTCTAGCACTTTTTAAGTCATGTCTAGCTAACGTCATTAAAGACAGGAATACCAGCTCCAGCTGCTAATAAATTAGTTTAGTTCATCCAATCTCTGATCAGAATAAACTAGTTTCTTCTCTTTCTCTTTATTTCTATCTCTCTTGTATTCTTTCTCTTTTCTTCCCTTCAATTTGTTTTCTTGCTCTCTATCCAGCTCAAAGTCTCACTGTAGTGAAACTGGTCATAAAACAGAACATTAAGCAGAGGCACAGCAAGTGGGTGACCAGTGAGCTTGGGAAAGGATAAGTAATATATTCACACCCCATAAAGCAATCACCGCCCAGGTAAGTGAAACATTGTTATTAAATTGGTCAGAGCTTGTTCAATTCCAGAGGTTAAAACACTTATCAAGCTATCTGAAGCATGATAGACTAACATTAGGCTCTTGTGCCAAATATTCCAATTCAGAAAAAGACACGGGGTCATTAATGTTTAAGTACTGTATTACACTGTAGGGAAAGGCCAAAAAGGGAGATTAATACATATTAATTAGCAGAGCAAGTGCACAATATTGCTAGTACATGGAATTCTTACACAAATACTTCAAAGATTTTGGCATAACCATTCCCAACTAACTTTAGCATTAAATTGGATTTGAAGTAAGGGTTTTCAAGAATCTCTGATATTAAAAAAACATTTTATAAACCTTTGCTAGCTGCAAATTTAATTCATAGCTTACTACAATCATTGCAACGTCATTGACTTGTTACTCAAAGGTGTGTGAATTAGAAAAGCTTGAATTTAAGCTAATGACAACACAATAAAACTGTGCCATATAACTCTGTGTACCACTTGACATCAGTGTGAAAAACAGATGTCATGTGGTGCAGAGAGGTTTGCTGCACCTTGGAGTTATACGACACAGAATATTTCAACACATATTGCTTGAACCAATCTGATACTTTGGGGAGGCTTGAGAGGAATTTTTCAGGCAAAGTACATGAAAACCTTTTCCACAAGTGGCTACTGGGACCAAATAAATCACAACATTTAATGTGAAATTAGATAAATACGCTGAAAAAGAAAAATATTAAGTGATAAAAGGAAAGAGTTGAGGGTTGGAATGACAGTCAATACCTCTGATGAGAGAGCTAGCACTGGCATAGATGATAGACTGAATGGCCTCTTTCTGGATCAACATTTCTCTGATTCTCCTTTTACAGCAGCGATATTCCTATATTTTAATCAGATTTTTCCTAAACACTACGGCCTAGAAATTGGGTATAGCCCCGCTTGAGGCGTTAGAACTGGCGCTGCGCAAAGTTTATAGCCAGACGAAACTTATCGCCGGCTGGCGCGATATTGGGTTGCATCGCCCCCAAAGGTGATTGAGGCGCGAATTCAGACGTTGCACGGGCCTCCTAAGGCGCAAAACTTCCGCCGCTACCTAATATCGGCGTGGACGGGCGCAGCGCAGGTGATCTCAATTACCGATAACCACGAGACTTCCAGGCGTCAGCCAGCTCTTTAAAGGGGTGAGTCAGTCAGCCTCAGCTTCCACACTCATCGCCCTGTAGGCCTCAGAATCGGCGCACGCCCTTCTCTGGCGCAAAAAACTTGGTCAAGATGGAGAAGGTGAGACAGAGAGCAGAGCGCTTCAGCACTGGAGCAGTTGGTGGCCGCAGTGGAGCGCTGTCGAGATGTTCTCTGTCCTGACAATGGCAGGAGGCTGAATCAAAAGGACTACCGCCGAGCTTGGAGGGATGTTTGTCAGAGGGTCAACTCCAGCAGCATGGCGACCAGGAGCCCTGTTCAGTACAGGAAGAAATTCAACGACCTCACTCGGGTTGTGAGGGTGAGTGTTATTTATGCAAACTTCTGATTCCCTCCATCTGCACCTGACTTCATGGCTACAGGGTGCGCGATGCCCCAATGGCCATGTGTCAGCAAGCACCCATGGCCCTTTCTGGGCACACACATGCACATTTGACTCAAGGCATCATGTAAGGGCTCTTGCACCATGGGGGGCATGAGGTGATCACTCAGGGCATCATGTAAGGGCTCTTGCACCATGGGGGGCATGAGATGATCACTCAGGGCATCATGTAAGGGCTCTTGCATCATGGGGGGCATGAGATGATCACTCAGGGCGTCATGTAACAGAACTTCCCCTTCTTTCCCCTGCAGTCCAAGCTGGCGACGATTCGCAAGGATCAGCTTCGAACCGGTGGAGGACCTCCACAAGTGGTTACTCTGACGGATCTCGAGAAGAGAGTGCACCAGATTCTTGGAGGAGGTCTGAGTGGTCCTGTTGCCACTGCAGCTGCCGACCCCATTGTCGACAGCGATGGTAAGGATCTCACCTTTTTCAGCTGTCTCCTTCCACTTGGTCCCCCCGCCAGCATGCTTTCTCACTGTGGAGCCATGTCATAGCCTTGCCGCAATCTGGCATGCCGTGCCGCCAACCTGACCTTTTGCTAAAGCCACTCTTCCACCTCCCTGCTTTCAGATGCTGCATCACCAGCTCGGGATCCGGGCCCTGAAGCTGCCAGTGCCAGTGCCTCCGGAGGCGAGGATCAGGAGGAAGCCGCACCATCCGTTCCAGCCACAGGGGAGCCAACACATCTGCAGACTGGGGATAGTAGCTCCCTGGAGGGGAGGGGCTCTGATGAGGAGCCAGTTGCCGGAACAAGCGGCCTGCATCAACGCAAGGGCGGGTAGGCAAGTTCGGGCACCGGCTCCCCGGAGGGCGCGGCAGGGAGCGATGACTGCTGCACAGAGTGCAGAGGAGGTGCATAGCCTGGCTGAAATGAGCACCCAGGCCCGGCTCAGGCACACTAAGCTTATGGCTGCAGTGGGGAGGATGCCTCAGTCGATAGAAACACTGGCAAAGAGTGTGCTGGACTTTGGCGCTGCAATGGAGAGGACTGTCCAGGGCTTCGAGGCCACTATGGAAAGGACTGTTCAGAGCTTCGGACAATCCCTGGAAAGGTCTGTCCAGGGCTTGTCCGAGGCAGTGGAACGGACTGCTCCGGCCTTGTCCGAAGCAATGGAGAGAACGGTCCAGGGCTTCTCCGAAGCACTGGCACCTGCCACACAGGTCCTCACTGCTGCCACACAGTCACTTGCTGGCCTTGTCCAGACCCAGATTGAGGCAACGTGAACTCTCACTGCTGCCACCCTATCTGCATCATCTAGGATCACCCCGGGCCCTTCCAGTACCACACGAGGCCAGGAATCAGTGGAGCAGTCGCTTGTGGCGGTAGAGCCGAGCCGGTCCCCTCCGAGAGCCAGTGTGTCGTCTGACCATGGTGCAGGTGTCCTCTCTCGGCAGGTGACCATTGCTCATGCCACCGCTGGAACGTCTGCAGTGCAGCTGCCACCACCTGCAGTGCACACTGCTTCCAGCCATGGCCAGATCAAGCAGCCAGCCTCCGCACCCTCCAAGCCCAGAGGTCGTCCAAGCCGTCCCTCAGGGGCTTCTGCGCTTGCAGACAGTCACCAGGCGTCCCCCATCCTTGATGCCGCCACTGGGGTTCAACTACGGAGGAGCAGCAGGGAGGGAAGGGGCCGACCACGAAAGAGAAGTCGATCTCCATCAAGGGGCCAGCAGTAGAAGGAGGTGCTGAGACGTTTCTTTCCCCAAATTCAAGGACGCCCTCACCTGTTCTGATTGTTGGTGATGGTTTGTTTAGTTTTGCGGCTTTGCCAGAGAGTTAACTGTTATTTTGTTAGATATGGTTTCTGTTGACATGACGTTGTTGTGCTGGAAGGAAGCACTTTGTTGAAAATAAAGAATTTTTTAAATTTACAATGGTACTCGTAACTATTTACACTCATGGTGGCCTTCATATGCTTTGAACGATCAGAAGTGCGCAGGATGAATGAGACCCATCATTCCGTCAGAGGGTCCTTGAACTGTGTCCTTATGAGCCTCTGACGGACGGCCCTTCCACTTTCAGGAGCCCTCCCATCTTCCTCCTCCTCCTCCTCCTCGTCCTCGTCCGCATGCTCCTCCTCCTCCTCCTCGTCCGCCTGCTCTTCCTCCTCCTCCTCGTCCGCCTGCTCTGCTGGACCTGGAGGGGCAGCTGGCATTGGCTGGGTTCGTCGAATGGCCAAGCTGTGGAGCATGCAGCAGACGACGACGATGCGACCCACTTGCTCCGGCGAGTACTGCAGGGCTCCTCCCGAATGGTCTAGACAGCGGAAACGCTGTTTGAGCACACCAATAGTGTGCTCCACAATGTTCCTGGTCGCCTGATGGCTGCTATTGTAAAGCTCTTCTGCCGGGGTGGCGGGCAAACAGAGTGGGGTCATGAGCCATGGGCAGAGAGGATAGCCCTTGTCGCCAAGAAGCCAGCCTCGTGGGTGAGCCGGCCCTCAAAAAGGTCAGAAACTGAGGTCTGCCGCAGGATGAACGCATCGTGGCTGCTCCCAGGGAATTGCGCGTTGACTGCCATGATCATCTGGCGGTGGAACCCCTTGCGGTTGCGGAACTCCTCAGGATTCAGTAATGGCGCCCGCAAAGCCACGTGTGTGTAATCAATGGCACCCTGCACCATGGGGAAGTCCGCAATAGCAGCGAAGCCCTGCGCACGCTCCGCCTGCTTCTCCAGGGTCAGAGGGAAGGTGATTAATTGACGCCTTCTTCTATAGAGATCAGCTGTCACTTGCCAGATGCAACAATGCACTGCAAATTGAGATATATTTGCTATGTCCCCAGTGGCTGACTGAAAGGATCCGGTGGCGTAAAAGTTGAGGGCAACAGTCACTTTGATAGCCACCGACAGAGAGGTCCTGCACAGTAGACGCGGCTGCAGATCCTCAGCAAGCAAGTGGCACAGCTCAGTCACAACCTCCTTACCAAATCGGAGCCTTCGCAGACACTGCTCCTCCGACATGGTAAGGTATGACACCTGCTGCCTGAAAACCCTCGCAGCGTATCTTCGGAGTGGCCGACCTCCATTGCCCCTCCTCCTTCTGGCCAATCCCGGCCCTCTCTCCTGCTGTCTCTGTGCCCCTTCAAAGTGTCCGGCCATGAGGACGTTCCCCTCCAAAGCAGCTCCCATTGCTATGCCAGACGGGCAACACGCTGTAATGTCTAGCGCTCCAACTGCTCCGGACAGGGCTGAAGGTCCCAAGTATTCGAAGGCTAAATCCGATAAATCCTGTGCAACAGTAGCTCACCAACTCTCTCCAGCAACGATCAGAATGAACAGGCCAAGTGGCTGCAGCTTTTAGACTAGAGCTGTCCCCTTTAAATAGCGCCCCCCGACTCCGAGAAGGGCCTGGGAGCGTTCCTTCGAACTGTCACTAATAGCGCCAGGCGGAAAGGTTCCGGGTGCCACCGAAATCCGGTCAGGGACGCCAAAAGGGCGTTGCACACTGAAATGACGTCATGATCTGCCTGCGCACGCGGGCGCGCGCTAACAATTAGCGCAGGTGCTAAATGGATAGTCAATATGGGAGTTGTCGCTATCCTCATTGCGCCCGCCCGAACATTGGGTAGCGCCCCAAATCTCGGGTTCATTAGGCGCTAATCGCTGGCGCAACCAACCGAATTTCTAGGCCTACGACTTCTCTTGTACATTGTCATCTCTGCCTGTTTTCCCTGTGAACATCAGGAAAAAAATATAGGGACAATGAAATGGTTTTCATACTTTTCTTACTGTACTCCTTGTAGCTTTGTTTGGTCTCACTCAAGCGAATATAGGATATAATTATCAATAAATATTGATAGAACACTATTTTGCTGGTTTCTGTCACCTTGCTTTTTTCAGTTTCCTTCTTTCACTTCTCTCTGCTTCTTTATTGTGTGAAGGTATGTTGAATGTACTTTTTCCGTTCCATTACTATCTCTCTGGGGGGAATTTTGCCAGCCCTGGGGAGGCGGGTATGGAGGCGGGACTGCCGGGAAAATGGCAGAAACTGGGAGCGGGTACCGAACCCGCTTCCAACCCGCCTGCGTGCCATCTTCCCAGGAGGTGGGAAGTGGATTTACAGCCATTTAATTGCCTGTTAACAGGTAGTTAACAGGCAGTTAAGAGGATTATCCCTATTTTACCCCTGCTAGTGCGGGCTTCCCGACGGCTGCGAACCTCGCCAGGGTCAGTGAGGCGAGCAGTGGGTCTGTGGGGGTGAGAGGGATCGAAAAGTGCACTGTAGAGGTGAGTGATGGGTGCAAGGGTAGAAAGGTAAGTATGAGAGGTGAGTGTGAAGTGTTAGAAAAAGTTTACTTACCTTTGTTTCTTCCTGCTGGCTTGGGGATCTGGAGGTGCCTCATCTCAATGGCAGCAGCCATCTGATTTCTTTGGTGAGTCTTCAGTACACGGGCTCACCTTAGAACAGAAATTGTCAGTGTTTGACAGCTTCTCTTTTTGACAGATGAAACATCATACGCTGACGTCCTCTGGCACCAGCTTTCCCTTAATTGGCCGGCTAAGCCCACAGGGCGGGTTTAACAAGGTCAATCAAGGGACAATAGCATAGGTTGGCTGGACGTCATTGGGGGCGGGACTAAAACCCAAAAAAACAGCAGTCCCGCCCCCAACACGCCCCCATTGACAAAATCCAGCCCTTTGTGTTCAATTTTACTTTGCTTTCTCTT
Source organism: Somniosus microcephalus (assembly GCF_052327205.1). NCBI lineage: Eukaryota > Metazoa > Chordata > Chondrichthyes > Squaliformes > Somniosidae > Somniosus > Somniosus microcephalus. The sequence goes on along the minus strand of NC_141012.1, from coordinate 21,119,786 downwards.
TCTTCCCATCCCACTTCCTTCACATTCATTCCTGGAAGTCACCACATGCTAACTCAGTCCGTGCAGTGTGCATCTCTACAAACGTTGGCTAGATCCCTTTACCTGTAAGGTAGCACAACATGTTTCCCCAAATAGAGCACTTTCTGTGCTATTTTGTATTATGGGAACAGTAGCAGCCATTACCAAGATTGACAATTCATTGTAGTGCCCAGAGCAACTTGGGCCCACTTCCCTGGACAAATTTAGGCCCGATAATCAGGCCTTAGGCTTTGAGCTCAATCTTGGTGATATGTGTTCATATCATTATACTTTGAGTACAAATAATAATGTATAAATATTCAAATTACTAAACACTTGATAACTTTAGCAAAAACAAACAGGTGCAATATTTATAGAACATGCTAGGAAGTGTAATTCAGCTACTACAGCGAACTAGAGAATAAGTGGAACTGATCAATCATCAAATAAATGGTGAGCTATCTGGCTGCAATCATCCACAGTCCACAGGTGTATCTTAAAAGGGTTACATTGTGCTTAGTTAATTTATTACTATTCTACAATCCTCCCCACTTAGCATTATACTTCTGCCTCGACATGTCTAACTTTATCAGCTGGCAATTTAAATGTTTAACACTTCAGAGGAAAATGCTCAAGGCTAACTGTCTTTAGAAATCCAGGCAGCCATCAATCATTATCATCCAACCTTTTCTACTCTTTCACTGGTGATTCCACTCTATATTCACCAACACCCTTCAGATCACAAGCCCTCATTACACTCAGTCCAATGGCTGAATCAATACATTTTCATTTCCTCCCTGGCCTTCAATGGGGCAATAAAAATCTTGTTTCTTTCAACTTGTCAAATCTGTGTGGGTAGATTTCCCTCTTTGCTGCACCTGGGGAATGCTCAGTTTCCAGACATAGCGATGAGGAAATGGGTTGGGCCAAGTCAGATATCCGCCCAGGATTTCCTGAGGTTCTCAAAATGGTATAACTGGGCCTGCATCTGCAGTAAGCACAGGCCCAGCATTAGGATAGTACGTTTTGTGGGAAGGGTTGTTCTATGAGCAGGCTGAAGATCAATGGTAGCCTAAGACATGTTTATTCCCCCAACACAATCATGCCTTCTGACTGTGGCTGCAGAGGCGATGGTGCTGGTGGCCAGGAGAACAGCTGTATCCCAGGCCTGCAGCTAATCTTGTTCCTGCTACACATTTCCCCCTGTCCCAGAATCAAGCCAAAGACTTTGCCAGGAAGCAGGCTTGTACCAGGAGTCCACCGGGGGGGGGGGGTGGTCCAATCCCGGAGTGGGGGTGGTGGGTCCAATCTCGGGGTGGGGGTGGTGGGCCCAATCACGGGGGAGGGTGTCCAATCCCCGACCCCGAGAGGCATCCGATCACAAGGGGAGGTCCAAGCCACAACCCCCGGGGGCCTTTTTATGGGGGGGTCTGATGGGGGGAGCCTGGGGGGCCAGGGGAGCACTCCTGCTGCTCCTGGCCCACAAGCAGTTCTGTAAAGGCACTTACCTTCTCCCTGAAGTTGTCCAGCTCTCACGTCAACTGCCGGGTTTCCCGAGGCCTGGGAAACCTGGCCGCCCACTGTAAAACCTGCAATGCAGATTAAATTAGAGGCTGCCATCCTCATTAAAATATTTAAATTGCCAACACTCTTCCTGGGAGCAGGTTGTCTACTCGTCCCTTGTCCCACCTCTGTAAAATCTGGAAGGAGGCGGGTTGGTGTCAGGGTTCAGAATTTTAACATCTGGCCCGAACCCAACCCACCAGTTTTTGTGTGCTAAAATTGCCCCCAATATTTCAGGTCAATGACCTGTCATCAGAATAGCAGTTCAGAATGACTTGGGTCAATGTATCCAAGTATAGAATTCCAATGTGCAAAACCATTTCTCATTGACTATAATTCTTGACCCAAACATAGCATTTTACAATATTCAGGTGCAAATGCTCCTTAAAAATTCATATTTAAAGCTCAAAAAACAGTCATTCAAATGTCAGTGTCTGTCCCATTAAAGACTGCAGCATATTTTCTCTGTTTTTAAGTGTGTTCTGTTCATTTTCTTTAGATTTAATTGCAAGATGAATGTTGAAATGGGCTATCGTAAAGCTTTGTGAATAGCCAAATTATATGAATAAAAGATGAGAGTTGCTGAGTCACCTAACTGCTTCATTTTTGTAAAGGTAATGCTGGTCTGAGAGAATATTACTGGTTATAATACAATCTCGGAAAGACTAATGAACACATAAACCACAACAGCAAATGGTATCATTAGAGCTACTTTAACAGTAACACACTCCGTTCCTCCGACAGAAATATGTACTCTATTTGTATTAGGTTTCCAAATAACAGAGTGTTCTGGGTTTTGCATTTGTGGGGTGGAATTGTATGTCACTTGCTGACAAATATGTGTCTCTGCTTCCCTAACCTCTTCCCAAAAATTGGGGAAATGCTAACCAAGCAATGCCCTGCAAGGAGTGAAGTGGATTGGACCAAGGCAGGAGTTGCATGCAGCTCTCCTCAAAGAAAAGTGCTTGTTGCTCACTCCCTACCACCCATTGAGAGGGCTACTCTTTCATGTATGGCCTCATGAATTCACAGTTCACCTAGGTGCACCATCAATAGAGAAGTGGTCAAGGCTCAAGTGTCCTGAGTTCCTTCAAAACTAAAAATCTTCATCCCATTACCCATTATAATGCGTCTTCCTTTGGTTTATTTGTGAATGATATGGTCAAAGGAACAGATTGTCTTCTTCTTCTTAGGCAGTCCCTCAGAACCAAAGATGACTTGCTTCCACATTAAAAATGAGTTCTCAGGTGGCTGATGAGTCCAATGCGGGACCTACAGACTCTGTCACAGGTGGGGCAGACGGTGGTTGAAGGGGCGGGTGGGTGGGGTGCTTGGGTTGACGTGCGCTCCTTGCGCTTGGCTTCTGCTTGCTCCTGGCAAAGAGACTCGAGGTGCTCGGTGCCTTCCCGGATGCTTCTCCTCCACTTTGTGTGGTCTTGGGCCAGGGATTCCCAGGTGTCGGTGGGGATGTTGAACTTTTTCAAGGAGGCTTTGAGGGTGTCCTTGAAGCGTTTCTTCTGCCCACCTGGGGCTCTCTTGCCGTGTCGGAGCTCCAAGTAGAGCGCTTGTTTTGGGAGTCTCGTATCGGGCATGCGGACGATGTGACCCATCCATCGGAGCTGATCGGGCGTGGTCAAAGCTTCGATGCTGGGGATGTTGGCCTGCGAGAGTCTGTCTACATTTTGAGACAAATATAACATTGCACATAATTGCCAGAAAGCAGTAAACAGTTCTCATCATGGTGAGATCTGAACAAGCACATATATTCATTATACAATATCCATGATTTGAGGTTGTAGAAAACCTGCTGTGTACATAGTGTTAACTTTATTAATGTCAGCTCTGCCTGTTTCTGATCTTTTTAGGTTTAAATGAGTTATCCTCACCAGAATATGATGCCACACAGCTAACTTCAATTATGGAGAAGCTCTCCTCTGTGCTGTATGTAATAAAATCATAGGCACATTCTTTATAAACATGTTTATCATTTCCCGCTATACACAATTATCAAAGGAAACCTCTCCCCTCCCTTCAGTGCACAAGTGTGCATAACCACTTTATATAAAGTAACAATCAGGCTAGAGTGAACTATGGATTGTTGCATGTCTCCCTCCCCCAAGTTTAAAATGTGTTTTAAAAGTTTCAAACACCTTGACCTACAGGACAGTGCCTCTCTACAAATCTATCAGCCTAACGATAATCTCAGATTACTGAAACTCTGAGGTGTACTTCATGTCCATATAGCTCTCCTACTCTAATGTTCCAGTAAATTCTCTTTACTTAGTTGCCCAAAAAATGAAATTGAAACAAGAGACTGTGTTTTCCACTCCAATTTCTGGGAGTAGGCTGTTCAGTGACTATTTCCATATGATCAGTATAAGGTTAATGACTGTCATTTTTGTGCCAACAATTATAAATGTATTGGAACTGAATAACCCATTGTTAGACATCTTTAAAAAGTAACTAACATTGAATTGTTTTGGTAACATTTTAATTATCATCATGCATGTACATCACGTCAGTCTTGAAAGAAGCCAAAAGCAGTGCACAGACAGAGAGCCAATGAGACAAGATGGATTATAGCTTGTAAATACTGTGCTGGGTCAAAAATTCAAGGAGGATGTAAGATGGCAGGAGAGTTTCATGAAGAGCATTTTAATCTGTTCTTTAATTGGTACGGGGGGCAGTCTGGAATACTTCATAACGCAACATGAGCACCTTGCACATAGGTGTATATCGTCTTGAAACAAACTGGTTGCATGTGGTATAAGAATGCAGAAAATTGAACCACCAACATTTCTCGCCAGTCTGATGGAAGAAAAATACTGGGTAACAGCATCCGAGTGGGAAACACAGCAAGGTTTCAAATCAAAGGGCTGAGATCTCAGCAACCAGCATGTGTGAGATGGCAAGAGGTATCTGCTCTTCTTAATCTGAAACACATTTCATGTTAGTGGTGAGGATTTCTACCAGAATTTTCCACATTGGCCTTCTTTCTATACCTGATTGTCATACCGCAAATTACTTATTGCTGAACTGGAATGAAGACATTAGAAGGTAAATATCTGTCTGTTCCAACCAGTCAAGCATTGTAGATGAATTGTATTAGAATCTACCCACTCTCTCGATTTTTATGGTACGATAACTTTTTTCTGAATTTACTTTATCATTTTTAACACGACAGATGCATGGATGAGTGGAACTATGCAGATTCAATATGGCCTTGTTTAGTGATTTAAACAAAACACTTTGAAAATCATCCCGTGGGACTGATATTAATATGCCTACATATTAATATATTTGTAAGTTGTGTTGTTGATTTCTTGGCAGTGTGGAAATAACACTTGAATCCCAGCTTCGTAACAAATAAATACACTAATTATATTTTGTTTATAAAAAGGAAACTGATAAGGTAGGGAAAAGGGAAAAGGGAATGGAGTTTTTACAATGTGTTCAGGGCACCTTTCTTACCCAGTACGCAAGAAGTCCAAAAACAGAGGAATCACTGCTGGATCTAGTAATGGGAAATGAACCAGAGCAGATAAGAGAAGTAAGCGGAACAACTAGGCAATAGAGATCATAATATAATAGGGTTTAAAATAATGATTGAGAAAAACAAAGACCAAAGTAATAGATTGGAAAATAAGCTAATTTTGAGGGGATGAGAATGGAACTAGAGAAGGTAAACTGGAAAAAAATTGACAACAGTGGGAAATATTCAAAACGGTGATCAATAGAGTTCAGGTGAAATATATTCCTCAAAAATCCAAAAACAAACCAGCCAATAATGAAACACCATGGATAAATAAAGAGATATGGGTAAAATTGAAACTAAAGAAAAAGGCAGACACTAAGGCCTAGAAATTCATTGTAGCCACTTTTGGGGCGTTAAAGTCGGGTGGCCGCTAAAGTTTGCGCCCGCCGCCAAATCGAGGCCACTTCTGCGATATTCATTAGCTTCGCCCTAAGAGTTTGCTCGAGCGCTAAAACTGGTGCTGGACGCCTCTCTTTAGGCGCTAAGCCGGAGGTGCTGAGCGAGAGCGCCCAGGCCGGGCGCAGCACAGGTGCGGCCATCTCGTGATTGACAGCAGACACCCTGGCGCCGGCCAGCTCTTAAGGGGGAAGGGTCGACTTTGTCTGCTGCCACGCCCTGGATAGTGGAGCCCACCAGCTAGGCCTGAACACTGCTGCTGGACCCAAATAGCGCCTGAAGCCATGCAGAGGGCCCGTGAACGAGCGCAGCGCTTCTCAGAGCATGATCTGAGTGTGCTGGTTGGTGGTGTGGAGAAGAGGCGCCATATTTTGTACCCGGACAATGGCAGGAAGGCGCCGCTCCGCGCCTACCGGAGAGCCTGGAGGCATGTCGCCAGCAAGGTGTCAGCCAACAGCGGGGTCCCCAGGACCGGTGTCCAATGCCACAAAAAGTTTAATGACCTCACGCGGATTGTCAGGGTGAGTACCCTTTCCAGTGACCTCCTCATCCTTGCATGTGCACCTCACATTATGGGCAAAGGGACCTGAAAGCCCTAATGGCCAGCCCTCATCCAGCAGCTATGGAACAGGCATGAACATCAATTGCACATTCTGCACTTAACACACTGACCAAGCTATTCCACCATGGGAGGCAGTGCACACAAGATCAGGGCGACACACTGGCCAGGCTATTCCACCATGGGAGGCAGTGCACACAAGATCAGGGCGACACACTGTACTTAGAGGCCGTCCTTTCTCTTGCAGGCCAAGCTGGCTAATAATCGGAAGAGCCAGACTGCGACCGGGGGAGGCCGACCCCAGATCCAGCTGCTCATCGAGCTTCAACATCGCATGGAGCACATCATGGGTGCCCGGGTGATTGGCCCCGTTGCATGTGGAGATGTCGGCCCTGTTCTGGGCACCAATGGTAAGGACATCCACGTTTGGACCTCTCTCGTCCCACTTGCGCATCAGATCTACATCCTTTGCCACTGTCCGACCAATGCGCTGAATGCCACCACTCATGCATCCCTCGCTGACGCCCTCTCCTCACTCTAAAGCTACTCTTGTGCCTTCCTGGTTTCAGATGGTGAGGAGGAGGTCCCTGAACTTGCCAGTGACAGCCCCTCAGAGGAGGAGGAGCAAGAGGAAGGCGGCCCATCAGGGGAACCCTCAGCCGTGGCAACCCATGCCAATGTAGGGGACACGTCTTCCCTGGAGGGGAGCATCGCGGAAGTGTCGGAGGGGAGGGGAGCTCATGGGACCTGCGGCCTGCAGAAACGCGGGAGGGCGGTGCCAGCTCGGCGGCCTTCTCCCCAGAGGGGGGAAGGGTCAGAGGGGAGTCCAATTGCTGGGCCCAGCGGCCTCCAGCAATGCAGGAAGGGTCGGCCAGCTCGGCGGCCTTCTCCCCAGAGGGAGAGTCCGGCCTCCAGTCCGGAGATGGTCTTCGCTGAGGAGATGGAACGCCTCGAGGACTTGTCCGCGGACTCGGAGCGCCGGCACACGGAGCTCATGGGGGTAGTGGCACGGTTGCCTGAGGCCATCGAGTCCCTCTCTCGGAGTGTCACCGACGTCGGGGCCTCACAGGCCATCAGTTTGGCGGAATTCGGGGCAGAGCAGGCAGCGAGTCGGGCGGCATTCGGGGCAGATCAGGCAGCGAGTCGTGCGGCATTCGGGGCAGCTCAGGCAGCGAGTGGGCAGCTGATCAGTGGTGCCGTGCAGTCACTGGGTGCTCTGATGAGGTCACTGAACAGGTCAACACGGGCACTCACTGCTGCCACACTCGCTGTGTCAGCCAGGCATCGCCAGGGCACCCGGCGCGCTGCAGCAGCACAGCGGTCTGTCCCTCGGCAGATTGGTGCGCATGCTGCAGTGCTGGCCCGGGCGAGTGCCAGTGTCTCAGGCGACCAGCGAGCGCCTGCCGTCCGCCAGCTTGCCCCCATTCCTCCAGCCGCCACTGCCACTCCCCCAGTGGAGCTGCCAGGAACTGCTGCAGCGACTGATGCTGGCCAGCCACAGCTGCAGCTTTCAACAGCCACCCGCTCGACGGCCAGACCTCGACTAGGCCGACCCCCAAGGGCATCTGCCGTCACGACATGTGCCCCTCTGGAGCCTGCCCCCAGCCTTGCAGCAGCCAATGGCCTTACTTTGAGGAGCAGCAGGGCGGGCAGGGGCCACACAAAGATGGCCAAGGCATCGACCTAGCGGGCCAAAAAGTCGAATGTGTGGCCAGTTGTGTTTGTTTTTTGAGGCCGAGAATTGGATGTGTGTTTTTTGAGGCCGAGAATTGGATGTGTGTTTTTTGAGGCCGAGAATTGGATGTTTGTTTTTTGAAGGCCGAGGATGTGATGTTTGTATTTTACGAAGGCCGAGGATGACGGCCATTTTAGTTGCACTGTTTTGTTAATCCTCTCCAGGTTGTGGGAGCGAGTAATGTGTTTGAGTGTTTTTTGGGGGTTTCGTCTGTTTTTGGTTTTCATGTGGGAAGGGCCCTGAGTTTGTACAATAAAGCATTTTATTTATTAACATTGTCCATGTATGATCTTTGAAGTGTTTGTTGCCTTAACCGGCTGAGGGCTTGCGGAGCGGCTGCAATCATGTTCTTTCATTGGCACAAGCCATTCCCTGACAGGGGGCCTAGAAGTGACGTTCAATAAGCCACCGACGGGCGGCCCTTGGACCTTGTGCCTCCCTCCTGGGCTGGTACTCCTCGTCCTCCTCCTCCTCATGCTCCTCCTCCTGAGGTGGGGGTCCAACGTGAGGTGGCAGTGCCTGAGTCCTGCGGATAGCCAGGTTGTGCAGCATGCAGCAAACGACGACGAATTGGGAGACTCGGTCCTGCGAATACTGGAGGGCTCCCCCGGAGCGATCGAGACAGCGGAACCGTTGCTTGAGGACGCCGATTGTTTGTTCTATGATGTTCCTAGTCGCTTGATGGCTCTTGTTGTATGCCTCTTCAGCAGGGGTCATGAGCCAGGTACACAAAGGATAGCCTTTGTCCCCGATAAGCCATCCTCTTGGGGGAGGCTGTGCCTGGAACATGTCAGCCACAGTTGTCTGTCGCAGGATAAAGGCATCGTGGCTGCTGCCTGGAAAGCGGGCATTGACAGCTAGGATGCGCTGCCTGTGGTCACACACCAGCTGTACGTTGAGGGGATGGTAGCCCTTCCGGTTGCGGTAATCCTCGGCATGCTCCAGAGGTGCCCGCAAAGCCACATGCGTGCAGTCAATGGCGCCCTGCACCATGGGGAAGCCCGCTATTCTTGCAAATCCCACTGCACGCTGCTGCTGCTTGTCCAGGGTCATGGGGAAGGAGATGAATTGATGTCTCCTTGTGAAAAGGGCTTCAGTCACCTGGCGGATGCAGCAATGCACGGCGAACTGGGAGATGTTAGCGATGTCCCCAGCAGCGGATTGGAAGGAGCCGGTGGCATAGAAGTTGAGAGCCACCGTCACCTTCACTGCCACCGACAGAGACGTCCTGCGCATCAGCTGTGGCTGCAGATCTCTCTGAAGCAGCTGGCAGATGTCTGCAACCACCTCCCTTCTGAATCGCAGCCTCCTTACACACATCGCGGCAGACATGGTCAGATAGGAGGACTGCTGGCGGTATACCCTGGGTGGGTAAGGCCTCAGTTGGCGACGCCTGTTGCCCCCTCTGCATCTAGCCAGGGCTGCCACTCTCTCACGGCATCTGTAAGCCCTTCTGGCATAAGGCTGAAAGTCAGTGTTGGCACCCAATGCAGCCCCCATTATATGCTGGGAAACAATGAGCTCTCAATGAAGGCAAAGATAATTGCTAAGCTCTGGCCTGAGCCAAAAATACCTGTCCTAGTGTTGGTCCAAACCAGTAAGCTCTCCTCCTTGGTCTCTCTCCAAAAAACCGTTGCACAAGAGTGAATGCTGCAAAATGGCTGCCCTTTATAGTGCGGGGTAAGTGCCCTTTAATTAGCGCTCCCCGCGGCCCGACTCGGCTGTGTACCGTTCCACTTCAGTCGTTCGGGCCGCCCGGCGCACAATGGGGCGGCACGAGTGAAGTTCCGGTTCGGGGCGCACAAAGGGCGCTGCACTAGTAAATGACGTCATGATCTGCGCGCGCAGCAGGGCGCGCGCTAAGACTTTGCGCCGGCGCTAAATGTGTACTGAAGTTGGGGCGAGGCGCAGATCGCGCTGCGCCCGGGCGCTAAGCGCCTAGCGCTCGAGATCTACTCCTCCTAAGGCGCTAACGGCTGGCGCGCCCAACTGAATTTCTAGGCCTAAATGTATAGACAATAAAGAAGAGGGTGTTAAAAGGAATACGAAGAGGTTAGGAAAGAAGTCAAAAAACAATTTGGAAAGCAAAGCGAACTACAAAGTTAAATTATCAAGGAATATAAAAAGAAATAGTAAAGTATTTTACCGACATATAAATAACATTGCTTTCTGTTTCCCTCCTCGCGTTTGATCAGGTATCTACCAAAACTCGCTTTCACAGGCACATATCTTTCCTCAGAAACTATCTCTGGCTCCGACTTATTCCACGTGGATTCCAACTGAAATTCCATCCTTCTTGTTTTGGATCCACCCAGGATTACAGATATCTCCAAGGTATTCAGTGTTCCTTGAACCATTGCTCTTGCCGCATATTGAGATCCACGCTTAACGTTATGCATCATCACATGCATGCTCTCGACCTCTCTTCAGCAGCACCGTCTCAATCTATCTCAAAGCTGTCCTGGTCCACAGTTACATTTCATCCTTCATCTCATCCAGCGCTTTAACAAAAAACGTTTTTCCTTCCTTTTAGGTGTCAAGGATCGTAAGCTTCAACAACTCTTGGACACCAACACCCCTTCTTCCCCTTCACTTTCCTCTGACCCCATCCCTTCTTCCAATCTCACCCCCTGCCTTGTTTTCACTCTCTTCTCTGACCTTCCCCTCTCTGACCCCGAACGATCAGTCCTCAGCAAAGGCCTGAGTTTCATCCCCTTATGCCCCAATCTCAATGAATTTTGAACTCGGCACGACGCTGAGCTCTTTTTCCGTGCCCACTTCAGCTCCGTGCCCACTTCTTTGGCCAGGAGTCTTCCCCCTGCTGACAAGGGTAGCACTGTTGTTGTTTGTGAACCAACATCTACCTTGTGGAGGATGAACGCCAACTCTCTGACGCCTCCTCCTACCTCACCCTGGACCATGACCCCCACTATCGAACATCAAGTCATCATTTCCAAGACTGTCACTGACCTCATCTCCTCTGGAGCTCTTCCCTCCACGACCGCCAACCTCATAGTTCCCCAACCCCGCATAGCCCGCTTCTACCTCCTTCCCAAAATCCACAAATAGGACTACCCTGGTAGACCCATCATTTCAGCCTGCTCTTGCCCCACTGAACTGATTTGTCCTATCTTGACTCTATTTTTTTCTCCCCTTGTCCGGTGTCTTCCCACCTACATCCGCGACTCTTCCGACACCCTCCGCCACTTTAACAGTTTCCAGTTTCCAGTTGCCTGGCCGCAACCATCTCATTTTCACTATGGACATCCAAGGACGGCCTGAGGGTGCTCTCCTTCTTCCTTGAACAGAGGCCCAACCAGTCCCCATCCACCACAAGCCTCCTCCGCTTGGTTGAACTTGTTCCCACATTGAACAACTTCTCCTTTGACTCCACTTACTTCCTCCAAATTAAAGGTATTGCTATGGGAACCTGCATGGGTCCTAGCTATGCCTGCCTTTTCGTGGGATATGTGGAACGGGTGGAGCAATGACCACTGAACTCCCGCCTCAGGTTAACAGCCGTGGTCCCCAAACAGTGTGGTTCCTGTGATCATGTAGTTAAAGTCAAAAGTTAAGTTAAAAAAGCCTGTTAATCATCTGTCAACTAGATGCTAATGAGTTTAACTGGGTCACCTGCCACTGCCTGCTGGGTCTGCTCAGTGCTGACAGACCCGACATTGGGAAAGGTGCATTGCGGTGGGTTGACAGCGGGTTCCCGACTCGTCAAAAAAAAACATTTTCCCACCTGACCCGCCACCAATCCCACCCGCTGACACCCCGGAAATCCTCGACCATTATTTAAGGGAGAGACTGCTACATGTAATGTAATTGAACAGGGAGCAGGGGTCATTCAAAATGTTCGATGTCTTAGGACTCGATTTTCCAAGCCCCCAGGAGGTGGGTTTGGCGGCGGGAGTGGTGGGAAAATTGCAGAATTGGGGGGGCAGGAACCCATCCCGCCCCCAACCTGCCTCCCTGCCAATGTCCCAGGAGGCGGGTATCCGACCTGTGCTGGGAGCCGCCTCCCCGAGGCGGGAAGGGGATTAGTGCCAATTAACTGCCTATTAACAGGCAGTTTTTTGCCTAATCCTTATTTTGAGCCCTGAAGTGTGGGCTGTCCGATGGCTCCGAACCACGCCAAGTTAGCGAGGCGGACCGTCGGTCTGAAGGGGTTGGAGGGGTCGAGGTGTCCGTTGTGCAGGTGAGTGATGGGTGCATGTGTGCAGAGGTAAGTGTGTGAGGTAAGTGTAAAGTGTTTTAATAAGTTTTACTTACCTTTACTTTCTCCTGCAGGCTTCCTTCCTTCAGTTCTCGGGAGTCCCTCAGTTCGCCGGCACAGAAAGCAGAATGGCCGCTGAACTGTCAAAAGCTGCAGCCTCTGCTTTCTGGTCTGGAGAGCTCTCAAACTGAGTCTGAGTAGACGGACTCAAGTTAGAAGTCAGATTGTCTGTGTTTGACAGCTTCACAGAGCTGTCAAACACTGATTTTTCATCTGTCAAAAGCTCTTGACAGATGAAATGTCAATCGCTGACGTCACCAGTAACCAGGTGTCCCTTAATTGGCCTGCTGAGCCCGCTGGGCGGGCTTAACAAGGTCAATCAAGGGAAAATAGCGTGGGTTGGCCACAAGTCGATGGAGGCGGGACTACAACCCAAAAAGTGGGAGTCCCGCCTCCAAAAGCTCCCCATTGACAAAATCGAGCCCTTAGAGTCTAAAAACAGGGCTGTGAAGGCAATGATCCAGTACAGTGTTTGCACTTTAGACTCATATTAATCTCCAAATAAACAGGGGAAAACAAGACATTTAGAGGTAAAAGGATTTGATGAATGATATTTTACAGTGTTCTGAAGCAGAATGAAGAAAAGCTCCTATTAATCTTTTTGTGTGTTACCAATTGACTCGCCAAGAAAAATTCATTTCAGAAAATCAACATTTCTCAAACTGATGTAAAGAGAACTAAGAGAGTGCAGAGAATGATTGATTTTTAAAGCAACAATCTCCATTTTTTTAAATTAATATAAAATGGACACAGGATATTTTTCACAATATCGTGTTTTCTGCTCTGGATTTCCAAGAGGTAATATTTCAAAATGATTCCAAGTTACTGAATCCTGTAAAAGCCGTGATTTTTGTGTTTTGTGTGTAGATTTATGAATTGTGTAATATTTAATGGTTATTGGAATAAATACTCATGATTGAAAGACTATAATTTAAAGCTAAATGATAATCTCCATTCTGAAATGATGTATGAGGCAATAAATGCCAACCACATTGCGTTAATGTCCAGGGTCCATGCCAAGGTGTTTCTACAATGGTACAATAGGCTTTTGTATGAACAGAGAATGTCACATTGAGGATAATCACTATTCCACTGTAGATTTTGTAACGGAAAATGATTGTATCCAACTTGCAGAAATAAAGGAAAAAAATAACGAATTATCATCAACATGCTGTTGCTGTTTTTGCCTTTATTATAGTTAAGTAGGTGTTCTGATGCAATGGCTGCCTAGCCAACAAGGCCATATGCCCTGTCTCATTGTGATTATATACAGAACCCTTTCCAACTGGTGTTACACACATTCCAACCATGACAGCTTGCAAAAGCAGACCAAGAGTTTCCCAAAAAGCTGGCAACTTGAAAACAGCCTTGAATATATGACATGAAAGCTAGTTAGACTAAAAATGCAACGTGACAGCGGCTTGTCTTAACTGAAGCTGCAGTTTACCCAACAATTGCTTGCACGGAAGGGCGTGGTAGCCCAGTGGTGATGGTGCTGGATTAACGGGTGAGAGATTGCCAGTTGAAATCCCACCATGGCAAATTGTGAGACTGAATTCAATAAATCTAATAATTTGTGGGTTGGCACCAGATAATGACCATTCACGAATGTCCTTGATGGAAAGCAGCCTGGTCTGGTGTGCATGTGACTGCTATGTGGTTGCCTCTTAATGACCTCGGGCAGCTGTGGATATGCAATAACTACTACTTTGCCAGCATCACTAACATCCCAAAAACAAATAATAACAAAAGAGAGACACTGAACTACATGATCATGCATTGTACAGTAGTGCTGAACTCGGAAATGACTAAATGAGTGCTGGTGACAGAAAATACATTTTTATTTTTCATGGGGATTCAGGGGGCATGTCCCCCAGGAAATGTTGATGCATTTTCCACCATTTCAGAGTCTGCTGCAGTCGTGTCCTTCAGGCAAAAATAATTTACCCTGGCAGGGTTACAGATATTTGAAACAGGATAAAGTGGTTGTAAGACTTCACTAATTCTTTACAGTTACCTGTATGGTGAATTTAACCCACACGTTCCAATCTTTTATGCAAACAGTCAGCGTTTGGGATCTGCTTCTCTGTGTTTGTCTGCGACATTAACGTGGATTTAAACTTTCCATTCTCCTCCACATTCGCTCCACAGTGGTCATTCAAAACAGATGAGAGAATAATAACCAGCAGGAGTCTAATGCATAGGATTACTGTACATAGGATATACGGCTCAGAAACAGGCCAGTCCATGCCGGCGTTTATGCTCCACTCGAGCCTCCTCCCATCTTTCCTCATCTAACTCTATCAGCATAACCCTCTGTTCCCTTCTCCCTCATATGTTTATCTAGCCTCCCCTTAAATGCATCTATACTATTTGCCTCAACCAATCCCTGTGGTAGCGAGTTCCACATTCTCACCACTCCCTGGGTAAAGAAGTTTCTTCTGCATTCCCTATTTGATTTCTTGGAATGCTGAACCCGCCTCTATCTTGCTGCTGATGGACTGATGGAATGGAATGGGCCGAATGTATTGAGAAGCAGCAGGGTAGGCCAGGAAGTGACAGACTGGCAAGCATTGGAAAAATTAGGGAATCTGGCACAATATGGCCATGCTACGGTAAGAATCTAATGCTGAGTAATGTAATGGGCACTCCGCTAGATGTAGACCAACACTCCACTGGATATGATAGCAAAATACTGCAGATGCTGGAAATCTGAAATAACAACAGAAAATGCTGGAAAAACTCAGCAGGCCAGGCAACATCTGTGGAGAGAAATTAGAGTTGACGTTTCAGGTCGAAACCCTTTTTCAAAACTCCACTGGATATATTGGCCATCAAGTGTCACATTTTAATTGGCACAAATTAAATACAGGATAACGTACGCACACTACTGGGGACCCAGGATCACATCTCCCCCACAAACTGCAGTCCCTGCTCTCCCAGCTTACTCTTGGTAAACTGATGGTATTCATTCACAAAACGAACAACTGCTCCCACCAATTCTGGAGCTATCGGTAACAGAACTCTCGCGACCCTTTGCCAATGAGCTGGAGCAAATTGTGGCTCGGTTTCATATCAAATGAAAAGAAAACACTGCTTCACAACCCACTTCTGAGATTTCAGCAAACCTGCTACGATTAGTTTTCAATTTTGTTTTTGCAAAACGTTTCACTTACCGTAAAGAAATGATCATCTTTCCATGCCCTTCCACTGGAGGATCTACAAGTGTCCAGTTTTGGAGTCCACTTGAGTTGGACATTGTATCAGTTTATATTTTGCTGATCAATTCCACTGGTATTGAATGGGACCTCTCCCCTATCTGTCTCTCATCTCTCACCCAGTTCGTTCCCTGTCTGCCAATGGCTACTGCCCTTGCCTTGGTTAGCATGTATGATCTTAGAACTTTACTTGTTCCTGACTGTGCGCCAATATTTTATTTACTGACACTGCAGCAGACTAAACATTAAAGGCAACAGTTGCTGTAAGAGTGTGTGACAAGTAGTGAAAGGTAAATTATTTTTACTGCGTGTAAAATAATGCATAGCAGGGAGTAACTACGTAATCCAATCAAGCAGTTTGGAAAACATCAAAAATCCTAAAATCAAACCTTGAGTGTTTCTTTGACCTCATTTGAACCCTGAGGTCGGATTAGAGCCTTGAAATCACTTCCTTCTATCAGTTACTCTGTGTAATATATGCTTGGAGTTTTGGTTTGCGTCACTGTGTTTGGCAGTCTTACCATATTCAGTCATGTTCCTGTATTCAGACGTTATGTGAGGCAAAAGATTTTCAGAAACTGCAGTTTTAGCCCCAATTGTTAACGGACAGCTTGTGTACAGTGAGCAGTGAGATACTCACAAAGACTACTAAAGCTGTCTATGAAGCCATTCCCTTGTGTCTGAAACCTGCAGTCGCTTGCAGACTTGTCAAGTCTCACTCATTTTAGACGAAAAATAAGATCTATTTTGATGTATAGGCACTCTTAAAATAAAGACAGCTCCATGTATTTCAATGGGTTTGTGATCTGTCTCACTTTTATTGCACATAAATCTCACTCTTAACATTTCCCCAATTTGACAAGTCTGCTGGTCAGGTACCAGGAAGTGTTATATCTAGTATTATTTAAGGAATTGTTTAATATCCATGATTCAAAAACCAATGAGGATCATTTAAGTGCTTAAAAAGATAAAATAAGTCAGAATTTGTCTCCACTGACTCCCCTGAGGAATTCCTCTGCGCGTTAAATGTCAGAGTGGCACTGAGTGCACAAGGCAATATAACAATTCTATATATGCACTAAATAAATGTAGAAGTTAAATAAGCACAAGAGTTTGTTTTGTTGCTGAGCAGACTCAGGACTACTGACATTTATTGCTGTTCTGTGCCACATATTTATTTTGGAGACTGTCCAATCTCCCCGATTAAATAAATGGTGATAACCTCCATCACTTCTGTCATTTATTTTGAATTCTTTGTTTGTTATTTATTTCCAGCTGGCTTTAAGTGCAGGACATAAACTTTGTTGTACTTGATTTGGAACCAAGATTTTTTTTTGTTTTGCCATTTCCCTCCAGGTAACGAAACGTTCATTTTCTTTCAATGTCATGTTCAAATGCATGAGAAGCCTCTGTGTTTGTGTTAATTTATATCTAAAGAGACCGGCATGGCGCGGGTTGCTGATGACACGCTCTTATGTCATGTAATGCAGTCAGGTGAACCTATAAAATGCTGAACACCCAAAAGGTGGTGACCCTAATGCAAATTTGCAAGTGACAATTCCAAAATTGAACCTCAAGTAGTAGTCCATCGGTGTTAGCTGTGGCTCAGTGGGTAGCACTCTCGCCTCCGAGTCAAAAGGTTGTGGGTTCCAGTCCCACTTGACATCACAAAACCTAGGCTGACACTCCAGTGCAGTGCTGAGGGAGTGCTGCACTGTCGGAGGAGCTGTCTTTTGGATGAGACATTAAACCGAGGCCCTGTCAGCCCTCAAGTGGACGTAAAATATCCCATGGCACTATTTCGAAGAAGAGCAATTGTATACTTAAAACATTGGAGATGCTAAACTAACCAAAAACCTTTCACTTCCTAAACCAAACAGTCCTGACCACTCACTAACTGCTAAATTGAAACAGGATGCTAACCTGATGTCTAATCTGCCAATTGTGTACAGTTCTGTGTAATTATTGAGCTTCAAGTAAACTCGCATGGTGAGGATTTATGATAATGAGTGTACAATTGCTGGCCGTGTTTGACAGTGAGCTCCTTCCTAATAAGTTGGGTGGTTTCCATTTGACTCCAGTGCCCATCTTGTATTTATCAGATATTTGCACATATCATTAATCACTGAAAGTTTAAATACAGTCACTGTCTGAAGTTGCATTCTTGTCCACACATAACTACCTCAGAGAAGGGAAGATTTTTTTTTCCCCAGAGAAAGCAATTTGCATAACTGCAGCTATATTGACCCTGAATTTGCGGTCGGCAGCATAGCTAAGGAGTACGCCGCCGTCCTCCGAGTGAAATCAGCACGTACCTGGTGCGAAGCCCCAAATGAAAACTTGCTCTGAGATGCTGCAGAGTTGAGTGCAGTGTAGTGGCCCACGGGTCCCAGGGGTACACTGTTGCGCGTAGCGTACCTGGGATCACGTGGGGCCGTGCTCCTTTCACTAGCCAATCAGGAAAGGTAGAAAACCCCATTTGAGAATTAAGCATAGCAACCAGACAGCCTCACTATAAATACTGGCTGACCGTCACTCTTCGATTTATTTTTCTTTCAACATATGTTTTCTTGCAAGCTTACATTGATATATTTCCATTATCTGTAAATGACCTGACAAAAAGTTGAAATCTATTTTGACATCGTAAACTTAATAACATTATTTAATATATATATATAAATAACACACAAATTATATTAGGGACCTGAAATTGCAATTTTCTCATCCCTCCTCCCCATATGCTGTGTAAACAGGCTCCTGCACCTGTTTGCACCAGCCATAAAATTTTCCATTGTAATTGATGGGTAGTTGGTAGGCAATTAGCTCAACCTTTTGCCAGTGATGAGGTTTTGACAGTTGCTGCAGATCCTCTTTCTGTTCGGAGTTTGACAGATCACAAGTTTGGAATTTAGCGCATCCCGCACTTGCGGTCAATTTCAAAGGCAGTTATGATAATTCGGGGCCATTGCATATTATTAATGATGCATTTACTGCTCTTGTCACATGGTACCACACCATAAATATATATATATATATATATTTCAACAGCACCTCCCAAACCCACAACCTCCACCACCTAGAAGGACAAAGGCAGCAGAAGCATGGGAACACCACCACCTCCAAGTTCCCCTCCAAGTCACACATCATCCAAAATTTGACATATATCGCTGTTCCTTCATCGTTGCTGGATCAAAATCCAGGAACCCCCTATCTAACAGCACGGTGGAAGTACCTTCACCACATGGACTGCAGCGGTTCAAGAAGAAGGCTCACCACCACCTTCTCAAGGACAACTCACAATGTTATATATATCAACATATATAAATAGTACTTGTTGACTTTCCCTAATATAAATTCCTATGTCCCCGTATATAATGGAAACTCTTTATGTAAACTTGTCACGCTGTAATTGTACCCTTCCTCCAGTGGAGCTGCTTCATACTTGCTGCAGATCCACATTACCCATTAGCAATACCATTGGAGATCACTAATGAGTAATAATGAAGCGTCATAATCCTCTGAAAGCCCAAATTGAGTTCATCTTTTAAACTGTCAAAATCAGCTGACCTGATACACGGTTGTTGATTTATTGTGCATATTTTTTTGGTGGTGGGGGGGGGGTGGGTGGGGTGGTGACGTGGTTTAAGCCCTAAATCTGAAAATGCTAATTTAAACTACTTTGACCTTGACTAGTTTAGGTATCAAAGGCCTATGTATTCATGCTTTTGTAGTACGCTAAGCTATATATTAATCTCTGTAACAGATGTTCTTCCAATGACACAACATTATTGAAGAAAAGAACTAACATGAATATCTGTGACATGCATTAGTAAAGACAGCCATTGTAAAGACAGTGAGGTGAATTTTTGTCTTCACCACATTTGTAAGGGGTTTTCTTAGACCGCAGAGGTCTCTCTCTCTCCAGAGGCCTCCCTCTCTCTTGCACAGTAAAACCTTGAGTGGTTCGACCCACTTGCCCCTTAGGTTCTAGACACTGGACTTTGAGGCAGGAACTACAATGCAGAGAAAACTCTACAGACCAGGTTTAATGAAAACGAAATGAAACTTTATTGCATAAAGGAACAGATCAAACTGCAAGCCAATAAGGTACATGGGAGGGAAAAACAAATCATACTACAGTACTGGCTAAGATATATACAGGCATATTATACTTTACAAAAGTCATCACGAAATGGGGAAACACAAGGAACATCGAGGGACAACAACTCACTGTTAAAATTACCCCTTAAATGCCCACCCCCTAAGCCTATCTACATCAGATTGTGAGGGGCCAGAAACATGCTCACCAATCCAGTTGGAAAGTATAGAGTTTTGAAAAAGGTCTGCGTTTTGATCCTTTCAGGCGTCCTGTCTCCACGAGGTCAGCGCTGCGGGCTGCGACTCTCTCTCTTCTTCCTCGAGGTGAAGATCACAGACAGGCTGGATGTCAGCAGGCCTGGAAGTCGGTGCGGGGAGAGACCAACTGTTTTACCATTTTCGTATGGGTTTTGTCGCACAGCCCAGTTGGTTCACCGTTTTCATATAGGTTTTACCTATACTTGTCAGCGTCCCGGGGTTGGTCGATGATCTCCCGACAGTTACCCCAGGGCTAGATGCTGACTCGACCTCCCATCTCGAACCTCGATCCTCCGTCGTCTCCGCTTGAACTCTGTGCCAATGTAGAAGCCCAGCTGAAGCCCCGGATCCTGTGAACCTTCCCAGAACATCAATCGCTACCCCGGGTCCCCAGATATACTTCTCAAAAGAGGCCTTTATCTCCCGCCAAATCAAGGTTAGTCTTTGTTTAACTTTTGGCGGGCTTGTAGCACAGCGGGGTAGTTATTATGTTTTAAATTACTTTGGGATGGCTGGTAACGGCCATCTCTGGTCTGGAATGACCCTGTATTGTTTTTAATGTCCTCTTGATGTCTTAAACGGTGCTTGATGTTCCCCCTATGAATTTGAAACTGTTTTCCTTTGTCTGGGTAAACATCTAGATGACCTTTATCTACAGGCCAATCTGACTGGATCTGCATCCAATCCATATGTATGTGGTTCTGTCTGGTTTCGTTTTCTCCGAAACGGCCTTCCAGAACTTACTGTGGGCTGAATCCACAAAGGCTGTCTGGGGACTGCAGGAACCATTTTAAAGTGTCCCAAAAAGCTGGTCACGGGGTCTGGTGGCCATTTTGTATGCCCCTTTTCCTGGGCTTCTTTTAAAACAGTCTTTAAAAATTAAGGCCTCTTCTGCCAATAGACCCTTATAGGACAATGTTCGAATTTTGCGAATCTTACACATTGGCGGCAATCTGGCGGAGTGGATCACCCACCTGTTGTAGAACCCACTGACTTTAACTCTATTCACATCAATGAAAATCCAACGGGTTCTATAGAGGGCAGGCGATCTACTTTGCCAGATTATGGCCCATTCAGTGAAGGGGAAAATTTTACCCCAGGATTATCGCATTTGCACATTTTTGATTATTCGTAATTCATTTGAATAATCAGAATGGGAGCTTTGTGTGTATAGTCCATGCAGCAGGTGAACAGGGGAGGAATTAATAAAATATACTGCACATATGTGAAAATATCAACTGCTGCATGCAGACCTGCAGTGAGGCGATCAGAAAATAATGCATGCAGATCTTAAGGGTGAACCAATCACAGAGCTGTAAATGATGGTTACATAGACCTCTGATGACATTTTACATGGAATTATGAATACTGGTCATCATTTATATGGAAAAAAATGGTTACATATTTTTAAATATACTGTAAATATTTGCAATGCTTTATGTAAATAATTATAGAATAAATTAAATATTGTACTGCTTTATTTTACCAAGAGATAACTCTATGACCTATACGATAGAGTTTCCCACAGGATTATTTATTGATATTTCAATAATCATGAATCCTTTAGTGTGAATATCACCGGGCATGAGTACACTGATGAACTGAATTATGATTAAAAATGTATATTAAAAAGAGATAGTTTGGATCGATTTCAAGGTAGAAATTTAATCTCATGATTTAGATGATGGTAATAAACCATCAAGGTTTCATCTTTATGATCCATGTCTGAATCCCTGTGCAAATCACTCAAAGGTATTAATCTTCATTTCACACTCAATAAATAGTCCCAGTCATGTACCATTGCTGCTGCCTACCCTCTATATATCTAACTAATCTAAAACATTGATAACAATGGCTATACCACGATCCTGGCACTCTGACTATACCACGATCCTGGCACTCTGGCTATACCACGATCCTGGCACTCTGGCTATACCACGATCCTGGCACTCTGGCTATACCACGATCCTGGCACTCTGACTATACCACAATCCTGGCACTCTGGCTATACCACGATCCTGGCACTCTGACTATACCACAATCCTGGCACTCTGGCTATACCACGATCCTGGCACTCTGACTATACCACGATCCTGGCACTCTGGCTATACCACGATCCTGGCACTCTGACTATACCACAATCCTGGCACTCTGGCTATACCACGATCCTGGCACTCTGACTATACCATGATCCTGGCACTCTGACTATACCACGATCCTGGCACTCTGACTATACCACAATCCTGGCACTCTGGCTATACCACGATCCTGGCACTCTGGCTATACCATGATCCTGGCACTCTGACTATACCACAATCCTGGCACTCTGGCTATACCACGATCCTGGCACTCTGGCTATACCATGATGGACCTGGCCTTGATCATACTGGCAATTGAATCTGCCTGCAGCATCTATAAATATGGAACTAGCTGCTGATACAGAATGTTATTTTCCATTTTTCACTAAGGCTGTATTAAAATTGGAAAACAAGTACCCAGATTTTACTAAAACCTTATAAATAATTGTAACGCTTCTGCAAGAAGAAAACCCTGTGAATATTAATATTATTTGATTATTTTTTATACGTTGTTGCACTTACATTATTCATTAGAATGCAGAAATGTTATTGCACTTGTCAAGGAGTCAACCGCAGTACTCATTTGCAAGGAGCCCATGTCATCCTTGTTTTGTGCAGTGTAATCTCAGTATGCACGGCATGTATCCACTCAGGCCAATAACACACTGCCTGACATTTCCCTAGTCAATGCTATGAAACCCTGTGGAATGCTGGCAAGAGAATCAGTTCAGCCTATGCAACCCATGGCCCCGCTCATCAACAAAGCTTTTCAATCATTCCTTCCTGTGCCACCAGTCATTTATGCTCAAATGCCAACATTCCTCACCGTCCACAACAGTGATTAAATTATTTAGTGTCACATGCTGTCTAATTGAACTGTACATTAATCTAGCCTTTTAATTTTTCTCAGAACTGGCATGCTCATTGCAAAATACAAACTCATTATTGTTGCTTAAAGTGCACAAGAATGGTGTTTAAGTGCTGACTATTCCAAATTGGATTGGAATAAAGATTACAACGATGAACATTTCCCTGTATTATCAATGAGTGTTGTAAAGAGCTATTACATTTACAGTGAGTGCACTGGATAAAGTGCTGTTAGTGCGAAGCCTGCCAAACACTAAAACTGAATTTGTAACTCAGTGAAGACATTTTAAATGCAACGGTTCTTCCCAACATCTGCTTTCAATTCAATTTCTCTGCCAGTCCACCGTTTATTTCTCCTTTTGTGTTCTTTTCTTCTGTTGGAACACATTGTTGATTGGACCCCATGCCTCATTTGGCTTGTTTTACCCAGACTTCCTGAGGTTACCAATCATATTGTGTTGCACTGAGGGACTGACTGCTGGTCAAGGGCGTTGCAACATGGCTGCCTAAATACCCTTGCCAGATTTATCAATTGTGATATAGATGCTGCAGAGAGCATTAGAACAAAACAATAGAAAAGGCCATTTGGCCCATTGGAACTCATTCACTTAGTATCCCAATTTATTTGAATTAGACTGGGGATAGTTTAAGTATTCAGATATAGACTTTGGATTGTAATCATCAATTCAGCTATGATGTCAAATCTAAACTCCTAAGAAGCAAGGCTAGTGCTCAAGATGAGATTATTCCCAGGGCCATCAGAGAATTAGGCATTAGTAGCCCACGAGGGAAATCAAACATAAAACCCATTACTACTTTTCTGGTAATTGGATGAATACATAGTCAACCAAGTGTTACAGGAAATTAGATGAATAATCTTGAGACACCACAGAAACCATTAAATTAGCTCAGAAAACATGATAACAAAATTAAAAAGTGTCTGATTCTTTCCAGCTGGCAACACCCACTATTGCCATCAACTGTGGACGTGGCAATATCAAAACATGAACTCAGAGAAATACAAAGCATTGAATCATCCCATTGCATATGAAGATCACTGTGGATGTCTTCCAACAATTTGTCATATCATCCGAGTTACAAATACATTCATGAGAAATTTCAGTAATGGATTGCAAAATGAACTATAATTCAAAACTTGGAAGTAACTTCTTATCATAATTTACCTTGGGGATAGACAGACCAAACACTCCCAAGTCCATTCCATAAACAAACTATTAGCAAGTTTAAACTATTTGATTTTCTCACCCAGAGTCTAATATTGATGGAGTGGAAGACTGGTTCATTGATTACTTGATTGATTTTCTTCTAACTTTATTTAATTTAAAGTTTACATTGCTGGTTTCTTATAAGCCTGAAAATGACTATCGCTGATATTAATGAACAGTTAACGTCTCTATGACATTCCTCTGCCCATTTTTTTGCAGCGTCATTAACCCATTCAAAATAAATAAGTATTGCCTGCATTGAAATAGCACAGAACTGTCATACGATTACATTAAGCATTTATCTGCTCGTATCTATAGTGGTAATTTCTGGGCTCTAAGTGTTGCATCAATATTTAGGCAATTGGTAAAAATGCAGCAAACTTTCTAACTGAATACTTTTACATCGTACAGGTTCCAACCTTATGAAAAGCATGGGTAGTTTCTTAATCTTAGGAAATGCAAGAGAATTGGGAAGAAGTTTTATTTGACTCAAATATTCCACCACTGTAGTTGTGCTTTCCACAATGATCTGCTCTGCCATAAAATGAAAGAGAAATCATGAAGGATTTCTATTCATATCATGGATAAACAGCGCTATCATTAGAGGATATCATGACAGGAATGTTGATTGATAAGGGTGTTTTAATGTCAGTCAAAGGTGCAAGTTGTTACAGTCCCTTGAAATCAGACGATAGCCCATTGCATAGAATGCATAGTATTTCGCACCAGTACCGTGCTCCCATGTTGATAGGAGAAGAAAGTGATTGTGATTGTAAGTCTATTATGGAAATGTTACCTTTCATAGACACATCACTTCACTATAATGGCCCAGAAATTCGGGTCGGAGGCTTCCCGCGGGTGCAAGCCCCCGACCTGCACTTACCTAGCGCGCCGGCAGTTGAGCTGTGGGCCCGCGTGGAATTCCGCTCCGGGGCCTGGCCCAGCTGCCGGCGCGCTGTGCTTGCGTGTCCCAGGGGCGCAGTTAGTGCGATGCATCCCCTGGGATCACGTGAGCCATGGGCAGCCAATCGGAGGAGGGAAAAGCCCATTCATATGATTGACAGGAAGACCAGTCAAAACTTATAAATACTACGGGCCCCAAAATAGCAGTAAACCTTCAAATAAATTTTTTTTAAATCACACTTTTTAAATAAACTATAAATTACATTAAATAACTATTTTAAACAGTAATTTAACTTTTTGGAAAAAATAATTTTATATTCTAACGGGGCTAAAAATAAACTTACCTTGCTTTAAAGTATTTAAAAATAATAAACCTGTGGAAAAAATGTTTTAATTTTAATTAATTGACCACTTACCTTGCAAAAAGCAGGCCTTACGCCTGCTTTTTAAATGTGTAAATCCTGCAGGCTTAACCTCGCGTGAAAACCTGTAAAAAAAAAACTAAGTTCAAAGCACACGCGCAGCCTCTCCTGCGCGCGCGTTCAACCTCTGAACCCCTTCGTTCAGAGGATCGGAAGTGCCGGTTTCCTGCGCATGTGCAGTGCATGCAGGAAACAGGCACTTCCATTCGGCCTACAGGTGAGTACCCCGTGCGTACTCACCCGTGGAGACCCGAATTTCTGGGCCAGTATGTTTAAGGAACGTAAACTGTTCCTTTTATCTAAGTACAATTCATGTAAGTACCCAAGCAATGAAGTCATTCATTCATTTCTGGCAGCGTGATATTTCATTAGATGGTGTGAGGATGTAAGTCCTTCCACTGAGTCCCTGGATCTGGCTCTTTTGAATGCAAGAGGTGACATGGGGGAAGAAATTCGGTACCTTAGTGCCTCCCGTTAGAGTCTCCAGGGGGCGCTGCCGGCTTTACGACCGGGCGCGGCGATAGTACCGACGCCCGTGAAATCGACATGGAGTTTTGCGGCAGCGGTGACTGCTAGTGCGCCCGGAGATCGTGACGTCATTGCCATGCGCATCACCCCGGTAGCGCCCCGGACCCGAACTTCAGTTCCGCCCCCTGCAGCATCACCGGGTGACAACACTGACAGCTGCAGGAGGCGTTGTTCGGGAGGCCGGGAGCTTCGGAGGCGCAAATAAAAGGGGAGGTTGGCGCGGCTAGAAGAAAAATTTTAACAACGTTGATATTGAATTTTTTCAATTCCTCCTGGACCGTGATCGATCAGCCCAGTGCTCTGCTGCAGTGCATGGGGCTGATCGGGCCGGATCGTGGCTGCCGTCGGGGACCAGCTAACTGGTCCCAATGCAGAGCCTGCAGCGATGGCCCTTCCCTTTAAGGGAGGGAAGGAGCCTCAGATCGGGGCAGCGCTCCATGGGACATTGAGCAGCGCTGCACCACTACTGCCCCGCCAGTGTCCTCTAGCGCTCCAGGAAGGAAGTGGAGTACTTGATTTAGCGCTCCACCTCCTTCCTGGAGCGCAAACACCGAATTTTGCAAACGCTAGGAATCATTAGCGGCTGGCGCTAAGTTTCCCAGCTTTCGAAAGTTAGCGTCCCCAAACAGGGCGATACTGAATTTCTCCCCCATGAAATTTAATCGAACAGTCATGCTATCCATACATTTATGAAAAACCTCTTCATCACAGCTCACAATATTTAGTTAACCACATTCAAATAAAGGGAACTTGCATTTAGACAAGTCAGATTCATTTTTCTTCAAAGTAATTATAGCTACCAACCCAGTAATGAAGCAGTTGCAATGCAAAGGATTCTGACTATGAACCCAACACTCCCAATGCAAACTGTTCATGTAAGCTGAGTTTTATACGTTTTTTTATTAACATATGGGGAAATCAATCTGGTCCTGAACAAATATTCCCTTTAAGTTAATGTTCCCATTAATTGGTGTTTCGAGTTAATGGAGATATAGGGGAGTGAGGGGAGAGTCAGAATCTTGTAAATAATGAAGTATTGTGAATAAAGAATTGACAGGTACAGTTTATTGCATAAATTCCTGGAGCCAATAGAATGTATTCTACTGGTTAATCTTAGACATCCACAGCACTACCACATAACCTCTAATACAGTGTGTTAGGGTGCAGAACAGGAGAAAACCTGAGCAAAATACTGCGGATGCTGGAAATCTGAAATAACAAAGAGAAAACCTTTCCCTTCTACCTTGTAGTGCTTCAACCTAACAGGGGCACTGCTGTCCCAAACATATCCACCTTTCGTTCAGTTCAACACCATCAATTCTTCAGTGATTGACACAAAGGGGTAATTACATATTTGCATGACTACTTTACAGCAAGTTGAAATAGCTCCAGTGCTTGTAAACAAGCGTCTTAATCCCTAGCAGTGGAAATTGAGGCTGAACATTACAAGTCCAAACACTACCAACAAGCCTTTAAAACAACCCTGGGAGCTAAGGCTTCAAGGTAACCATACCTGTGTAATGGTATGTGAGCAGCATTAAAAATAAATGAATGCAGATGTTGAGCACAATCTTTTCCGCAGCTTTGGATAGAGCATAAAACACAGTTAGGTACCAATTTATTTAACACAAAATTGCATGGCCTAGCCTTGCGGATTGTAAGTATATTGTCTTGCTCTGAACTACTCTACATTTTTAGTATTATATGCTGCATGCTTCCCAGAAGTTAAAGGGGAAGCCTTGCACAACAACAATCATGGATGCCACAATTTGGCTACCATAGTTATGATTTCACTGGCCCCTTCATCATTTTTAACCCTCAATCCCCCACGTAATTGTCCTGCAGTCCTTGCTCCCTCAGTACCCACTACATTGATACCAAAATATCTTCACAGACTCTTCAGGACAAAGATATGGTACTCCTTTCCTGCTGGTACACCTTGTGCTGGATTTTGCCAGGCCCGAGGGTTTGCTGGCGTGCGAGGTGGGCAAGTAACAAAAAATGGTGGGCGGCTCTGATCCCGCCTCCAGCCCACCTCTGAGCAATTTTTCCAAAAGTGGGCTTTCAGACCCCGTTTCGATCCCGCCTCCAAGAGGTGGGATAGGCCCTTAAGGCCCTTAACAAGCACTTAGGTGCCTCTATAATGCCATTTTGAGAGGCCTTTTTAAGTTTAACACATTTCCCCCGTGCTGCACGTCTCCTCTGGAACACGCCAGTTAATCCTAGCGGCCTCACAAGTGGATGGCTTACTAACAGCTGCAGCTTCACCATTAAAAAGGACTTTTCAACCCTGATCATTTGCAGGTGGCAGAACTTTGTTTTCTCAGGTCTGGGAGAACTTTTAGCAGGCCTACTCATTGTGGAAGTTTTGAAGCTGAGATCCATCTCCGGTGTAACCTCCTGGGAAACCCCTCTCCCCACCTTGACTGAGCGCTTCCTCAACTGAGGTATATACCAGAAGAATGGGAACCATTTATCTCCTTTCCTCCTGGACCTCAGATTCGGATGAAGACCAACCGCAGCAGCAGCAGAACCCCGAACAACAGCAGGAGCAACAACAGGAGGACCAAGATGTTGCTCACCCACCTGAAGCTGCACAGGCCAGAAGGCACCAGCACATGGAAGCACATCGCCGCAGGAGATACCCCCAAAACAGGGATTACAGACAGAGGATGAGCTACCTCAACATGACTGAGCAGCAGTGCCAAAAGAGGCTCAAACTTTCGCGAGAGGTAATGGGTGACATCTGCGCAATGCTGCAGCAAGACCTGGAGCCCAGAGGAGTGGGTGGACACCCCTTACTAGTGGCTGTCAAAGTCACCACCGGACTCAACTTTTTTGCTTCAGGATCATTCCAGGGATCAACATCAGCGGCATCTCCCAGGCAGCCGCACACACTTGCATCACGCAGGTAACCGATGCCCTCTTTGCCAACACACACAATTAGATCAACTTCTCCAAGGCTCAAGCAAGTGTAACCACGCGTGCGGTTGGATTTGCTAATCTGGCAGGCTTTCCAAGGGTGCAGGGTGTTGTTGACTGCACGCATGTGGCCCTTAAGGCACCCCATCACAATACAGGCATTTTTGTCAACTGCAAGGGCTTCCACTCCCTCAACGTGCAGCTGGTGTGTAACCACAATAAGGAAATTTTGCATGTTTGCGCCAAGTACCCTGGCAGTTGTCTTGAGTCCTTCATCCTGCGGCAGTCTAGTGTTCCTCTGCTCTTCAGTCCGCCAGACCAACTTTGTGGATGGCTACTTGGAGACAAGGGCTATCCCCTGAAGATGTGGCTAATGATGCCATTGAGGAGGCCATCCAACGAAGCTGAGGAGCGTTACATCCCCAGTCACATTTCCATCAGATCCATCATCAAGCAAACCATCAGCTTGCTGAAGATGCAATTCAGATGCCTTGATAGATCAGGTGGAGCCCTGCAGTACTCAGCAGCTAGGGTCTCCAGAATCGTCGTGGTCTGCTGTGCACTTCACAACATGGCACAGCATCGTGGCTTGCAACTGCCTGAGGTACAAGTGACTTTATCGCATAGCCTCCTCAGATGAGGATGAGGAGGAGAAGGAGGAGGAGGAGGAGAGCGACAATGAACAGCTTGCGGAGGCGCATCAACCAGCGGCAGCAGGACGTGAGCACATTGCTGCCCGGGATGCAAGGGATGCACTCATCTTGGCCAGATTTGCTTAGCCTGCCCAATCAAACACATATGCCTCGCACCTTCTTACCACACCATCGACAATGGGCAATAACCTACGGCTTCCTATCACTCTGACCACTCGATTTGAATCGAACAATTATCTGTCCATTTTTTAAAAATTCATTCTCAGGGTGTGGGCATCACTGGCAAGACCGCATTTATTACCCATCCCTAAACTTGATGGCTTGCTGGGCCATTTCAGAGGGCAGTTAAGAGCCAACAATATTGGTGTGGGACTGGAGTCCAAATGACATGAGTGAACCAGTTGGAATTTTCACAACAAGCCATCAACATCTTTATCACTTATTTACTGATACCATCTTTTTTTTATTCCCAGATTTCTTTTTTAATTGAATTCAAATTCTCAAACTGCCATGATGGAATTTGAACTCATGTTCTCTAGATTATTAGTCCAGTAACATGATCACTACACATTGTTTGGATGATAACTGAAGAATTATCTTCAACAAGTAACAGTAACAGTGTGTGAGCATCAATACACTCCTCTCTCATCATCATAAGATTATTGACTGCTCACTGAACAAATAACATTGTGACCCATATGAACTATTGAAATATTGGCATGTTGGATCATTCCCATGAAGACTTTCCGAATGGCCATGACTATAAGTAAGTCATTCGAAACAGATTTGGGACAGGCGACTAGTTGTCAAAATTCTTCACACTTAATATGAACTACAACTTGCTAAATTCCCTGATAGTCTCAGAAATGTAAACCAAAAAGTGGCAGTTTGAGATCAAGGCCTCGATTAAACCCCTCCCCCCACAACAGGCAGGAGGAGGTTTGAGGGTTAAAAGTTAAAAAACGCGAAACGTGACCCCAACCCAACGCACACGCGCCTGCCCTCATGTTTAAGGTGACATGCGAGTGTCCCGTCTTGCAGAGGTGGACACTTCATTAACATATTTAAATCAGGTTTCCGCAGTCCAATTGGGAACCTGATTTAAATTTAACAGTTGTCGCGCGGGTTTCCCAGGGCGCAGGAAAGCTGGCAGCGAAGGGGATGCGGGAGCTGCCGGCTCCAGGAGATAAGTGCCTTTTATAGCACTCCTTGTGGGTCAGGAGGAGCAGGAGTGCTGTCCAGCCCTTCAAGGAAGCCTTCAGCCTCCCTTTTGATGATCGTTGCCTCTCTCTAGACCCTGCAGCCTGTGATCATGGCCAACACCCCCCGCGCCCCCCCCCCCCGCCGCCGCACCCACCAAGCCTGTGCCAGTTGGCTAGCCTGTCAATTTGGCTCGATGCTGGGGGGGGAAACTGAAGAAAAAAATTATAACGAGTCTCTGACGTTAAATTCGGCAGGACCACCGCCTTCCTTGCCTTATCAAGTTTTCCCGGCACTACCGCTATCCTCCGCACCTTCCCCATAAATATCGGGAGCCAAGTATCCAAAGTAAAGATAGAAATTGGCTCGTGCACTTTATATTAGTATGTTTGTGCTCTAATGATTAACATGATCGTCAGCTGGATACCACTAACCATTAAGGCTCTGATTCAATGGGCCTAGGATACCTGCACCAGACATCACTTTGTTGGAGTTAGGTTGGTGATCTTCATGTGTTAAACTAATGCCAAATCTATGCATATCCCATGTGTGAAGCATATCCTACTGTTAGAGGATATTTTTATTTATGTTAGATGTTCTACCTACTTCTGAAATCAATATGGTTCTTGAACAATGAGGTTATAGATTTATATTAAGTATATAGGACATGCAATAGTACTTAACATACACTGAACAGTTAATACTCACAACTACACCTGATGATGGATTGGTTGGGGATTCAAACACATTACAGTTCTGAGCTCAGTATCCTAGACCTTTATGAATCCAAATACTTATTATAAAGTCACTTTTTATACATTTCTCTCACCCCCTACATGACTTACTCCAGTTAATAAGCTGGTTTCCTTACTTAATTATCTTTTTCCATTGGGCTAACGCAATTGCTATAACTCCCTTACTTTGTTATATTATCAATAGTTTGCTTGTTGCATATAATTGCTTAAGTGAAACCTCCAATTATAAGTTCTGATGAAAGGTCATCGACTTGAAACGTTAACTCTGTTTATCTCTCCACAGATGCTGCCTGACCTGCCGAGTGTTTCCAGCATTCTCTGTTTTTACTTTAATTTAATTCTAAGTCTGTCTTTGATTCTGTATCATTCAGCACCAGTGAATCTCCCGAACCCACAGAAACACCAGTTAAAGAGGATGATGTATGCCCAGCTGTTTCATTTCTATCGGACTAACTGTTTTCCCCGGAAAGTATCAACAGTAATCATGGCATCTTGAAACTTGGAAACCAGGATGCAAAGTCTTTAATTAAGCCCCTCATTACTTCATCCTGAAACTGACCATTGCTGTAGGGTTAGCCTTGGTTCAACAACTAGGTAGTCACTGCTTTAAATTGACTTATACTTCCCTGCTTAACAATTAATGGCTAACGGATATTACTACAATATAAAGAGAAATCAATAGTGGTATAACATTAGTCAGCTTCAGGGCCATCTGATTAACCCTTTCCTTACACTGCCAATCTAAATCTGCTGTCACCTACCCATCATTCCAGCTTGCTTAATTTGGGCAATTTATTCATGCCCAAACAGAAATTGTGATGACTCAAACGTAAGCTGGGGATGACTGCTGTTCAGCTGATGGTGTTTAATGCTGACCAAAAAATTAAGCCGTAGTTGGGCTGGAGATGTTGCTAGGACATCCCCCATTCAAATAGTTCTGAATAGGACGTGATTAAATTACCATACTGGGTCTCAAAATAATGCAGAAGCTTCGGCGAGAATTCCACATTACTTCTTGTGTTGGCCAGAACCTCCCATCCAATGTGCTAGCAAGTAGCAGCCACTGCGAGCATGAATAACTCCTTACAAGCCCTTCATTAACACAATATGGGATATTGCTCAGCTGCTGGTGTCAGACCTCAAATCAGCTTGGCTGCCTTCAGTAATGCCCAGTGAGATGCCGTTCCCTGCTGAGAGTTGGCAAAATTCCAGCCATGATGGGATCAGTTGCAGAATTGGCCTTGTTTTAGTTCACATTGCTGGGCTCAGAGATCCTCGCCTGGACATCAGATGGATCTGCAGGAAGAGCCCACCCAAATTACATGGAGGTCCCTAGGCCATAGACTCAGCACCATTAGAACTCCATGTGTTAGCCAGGCATGAAACAGTCTCACTGCCAAGATTGTAGTTATCTGATCTCCTTTAAGCTGCATGCCATTCCGCACTTCCTTACTATTGACAATTGATGTTTCCGCAATTTGTTTTACATGCACATTACTTTTGCTTACAGTTTAGGCCTCTGTGGTTTAAAACAGAATATGGTTTCAATAAATTTCCTATTGTAATGCACCCAAAAAGTACAAAAAAAACATAGCTATCAGTGAGACTAGGATATGAGATACCTCAGCTGTGCTCTATAATTTTACACGGTAATAGAAATCTTTGGCTCCGTAAAGAAATGCTGCTTCTCCCTGAGTTAAAGCATGACTTAATTACATAACCAGTTACCACTGGGACAATTGGATCTACATTGCTATAGAAACTGGACAAAGCATTTCCAAACAGTGTGGTAACCACGATCCTTGTTCCTGTTTTATTTTCATCCATTTGCTTTATCTTCTGTCTTTTGCTTGGATTATTTGAGCTGCCATTCTCAACTGCCAAGTGACTGTTGTTGCAAGAAAAGTGAAGGATGAATGCGTGAGGAAGTGATTCTCTTTCACTGAAAATCCAGCATTCGAGGGATACGGGGGAAATATCGAGTTTAAGATCTGACTCCTGCTTTCAGTTTCATTCAAGTATCAAGTTAAAAGCCATGTAGGGTTGTATGTTAAAAGCTGCTCAAAATGAAAGGGGAAATGTCAGTGTAGAGGAAATAGTTGTCAAGTCACGTAAGTTTTACGCTTCTTACCTGCTTTGCTTTAAAATTTCTACTGTGATTCTTGAATGATCTGTCCAGTTGATAACAGAAAGAAAGAAAAAGAAAGACTTGCGTTTATATAGTGCATTTCACGACCTCAGGACATCCCAAAGTGCTTTACAGCCAATGACGTACTTTTGAGGTGTTGCCACTATTGTAATGTATGAAAAGTGGCAGCCAATGTGCGCACAGCAAGGTCCCACAAACAGCAATGAGATAAATGACCAGATCATCAGTTTTAGGGGTTGGCGAGGGATAAGTATTTGCCAGGAGACGGCAACAGCTCTGCAACTGCCAGTATTTGGTTATACAAGATTAAAACGGTTTTGTTTCTAAGGGAAGGAAGGAGATGAAAATGATGTGCGCAGGTCCTTTATATGGATTATTAAATGGGAAGGATGGTTTGGGGGAGGGAGGGGAGAGTGCTGTGTTCAAAGTAATCATCAATTGCATATTGCAAAAGTATGAAAATGTTAGGGTCGAGTTTCCTCTCCGTGTACTGAGGTGTGCTGCACATGTAAGGAGAAAGGTGTGCTTCCAGTTTCTGGTCAGTTGTATGGCCCGGGTACACTCCTGGAATATCGCCCATCCCTCGACCCTGCCTGTTCTGTGATCTTACTTGTGCTCTTTTCGACAGCTGGAACTCTGCTCACATTTGACTTCTGAGACTTCTGGGCCTAGAAATTAGTCTGGGCCCGTTTGCGGGCCAGACTCGACACAACGCGACCAGTGCACGCCTGAACCAAGAGGCCTGAGGATCGATGGAAATCGGCCCTCGGGCCTCTGGCGTCCTTAGCGTGAGCTGCCGGCGCTGGTCATGACATCATTGGAGCCCGACCTACATATTTAAAGAGGGCCCCACCAGCTTGAGGCGGGTGTCCTTGCCGCCTACAATTTTGAATTGCAGGCGTTCAGTTGGGTGCGGGAAAGGAGTGGATAAATCCCCCGTTGCGTTTTAAGTTTAAATCGAAGTCTATGACTATAATACTCCCAAATATCAGATATCCTCCAATCTGCTTTCCACTAGAACACAAGGGAAGCAGATGTATCCTCTCAAGCACTATTACTGCACCCCGCTGAATTGACAGGAAAAAACAATCATTTTGTTTGTTGTTGGTCATCTGGAGATCTTCAAGGGAAGCTCGGGATGAAATATGCAGACTGGTTGCATGCACAGGCACATTTTGTTTCTCTGTACATGTATATTAACAGGGGTTTTTTTAGATTAAAGGCTCACAAGTTCAAAGAGATTAGAATTGGACAAAATTCAGATATTTTTGAATAAACTCAAAATGAACTGATTGGAAATTATGAAATTCAGTTTGTCCCAGACACTGTTATGAATACAGTCCCCACCACTTACACCGCCCGTCCTTATCACGAGTATCCGCCTATACTGGGCAACTGGCGCTAACCATTTTCTATTACCATAGGAGTCAATTACAAAAGGCGCTGCTTATAATGTCATAAGTCTGCCATTTATTTCGGGTAGACTTTGTCATGGCTCCAGTGCAGTGCTGAGGGAGCGCTGCTCTGTCGGAGGTGCCGTCTTTCGGATGAGACGTTAAACCGAGGCCCCGTCTGCTCTCTCAGGTGGGCGTAAAAGATCCCATGGCACTATTTTGAAGAAGAGCAGGGGAGTTATCCCCGGTGTCCTGGCCAATATTTATCCCACAACCAACATAACAAAAACAGATTATCTGGTCATTATTGCATTGCTGTTTGTGGGACATTGCTGTGCGCAAATTGGCTGCCGCGTTTCCCACATTACAACAGTGACTACACTTCAAAAGTGCTTCATTGGCTGTAAAGTGCTTTGAGACATCTGGTGGTCGTGAAAGGCGCTATATAAATGCAAGTCATTCTTTCTTTTCTTTTAATGGATTTTCCTGCTTCAATAACTGCAGGTTTTCGATCCTCATCCGCTTCTCGTCATCCGGCAGCTGCCTGAGAGCTTGGTTTTCTTCTTTCTCTCTTTTTTCTTTTTTGCTCTGCCACTTCGGTACTCTCCCGTTCGGTTGGATATAAGGTCAGTGCTACAGTCCCAGGAAGTCACACGGCATTCAAGAAGCATTTAGATGAGCACTTGAAACGCTATAGCATACAAGGCTACGGACCAAGTGCTGGAAAATGGGATTAGAATAGACAGGACTTAATGGCCGGCGCGGACATGATGGGCCGAAGGGCCTCTTTCTGTGCTGTATAACTCTATGGGGGAGAAAGTCGGTGGAGCCGCAAATGGGGCGCCAAACTCGCCTGGGCGCCGGAGTTAGCGCAGCGATCGGAGCAGTTGCGACCGACAGAAATTCAGCTTGAACGCCCCAAGAGGGACACGGGGCGAGGCTCGAGGCGCTCCGCGTCCCTCTTAGGGCGCTGAAACTGAATATCGCAGCACAACGTGCCACAGCGCCACACGCTGCGACACGGCGCGCTGCGGTACTGCAGGCCTTCCTCCCATTCTTAAGGGGGAGGGGCCTGCACCAGTGCAATCAGAGATCGCGAGTGCCGGCAAAAGAGCCCGGCACCGAGGAGAAGTGCCGGGCTCTCGGAAAACAGCCGGCACTGCCGCGGGGGGAGATCAGGAGGCCAGGGACGGAGATGCTGCCAGGCGGCCGCCGAAAAAACGGCCGCTCCGCACCTCCACCTTAATTTGCGCCACTGCTGCCACAGGTAGGCCCCGTGAACCGGGCGCAATTTGCGAACGGCGCTACAGAGGTGGGTGCTACCGAATATCGAGATCGGGGCGGTAGCGGGGCGCTGCGCACACCGATGACGTAATCGGTGGCGGCGCAGCGCTACAGGCTAACGCCGCCATTAGCGCCCCAGCTAAATATCACAGGAGGCGTGGCCAGTGGTGCTAAAGCCACTGAGTGCCCTCTTTAGGCGCTAACTGGTGGCGCAGCCCACCGAATTTCTAGGCCTATGACTCTATGGCTGGTCTCCTGCCTTCCGGCTACTTGTTTTACCATCCACCGCTTATTGCGGGCAAACTACATTAATACCAATACACCCGTCACAAGTGGAGGGGACTGTGCTTTGTTTTATTATATTAGTTTTATGAAAAATTCAATTTCTCATGATGGCCATCAGCAGCACATTATATCGCTCGTGCTCCCTTTGCACTATTTCAGTTGGGAACCCTTCACCTTGAGAACAGTCTCTTTTAAACTCACACCCCATGGAGGAAGGAGAGGTAACCAGTTTTATTGACAGTTCTACCGGCAAATCACGAGAAAGAACAAGTCTGTGTTTCAGCCCTCCCACTGGCTGTCGGGTTTTGAATGCAAGGCTGTGAGATACAATCTTTGGCCTGGAGCTGGGGGTTAGAAATGCAAGAGGTCACTTTTAGCAGTTAGACGTAATCTGAAAGAAAGGTAATGCCAGAAAGAAGCAAGTCATTTCAAAAAAGCCACAGAACATGTAGTTTATTGTTTTTTCCCATGGCTTGAAGGAAGGAAGTGAGATTGAGCAAATAAGTGGAATTTGCTCTGGTTGATAAAAAGCAGCTTAATGATTCGTATCTGGCCTCGTTTTACGTAATATTTTCTCAATTTGGCTCTGAAAAGATTAAATAAGTGCATGTGAGGACATATGGAAAAGACAAAGGGCTAGAAATTCGCCTCGGGTGGAATGGGGTTGGCCGCCCGTTATACACAGCGCCCGATATTCAGTTCCATTGCAGTCACTTGGCTTCAAATACTGAATCACGATACACTTGAAAATTATGGAAAATTTGCAAAACAAATGTCAAAAATCAACACTTCTTGAGATGGAGACATACCCTTAGACCCCCCGGGAAATAAATTTTGTACCATCAGCCTAATTTCCCCCTTCAAAAATTTCTATATCCACCACCGCAAAAATTGGATTTTTATGTACTTTTGCTTTTTCCCTCCTACAACACAACTAGGAACATAGAAAGCTAGGAACAGGAGTGGGCCATGCTGCCCCTCAAGCCTGTTTTACCATTCAATTAGATCATGGCTGAACTGTATCTTAACTCCTTGGTTTAATAACCCTTAATACCCTTACCTAACAAAAATCTATCAATCTCAGTTTTGAAATTTTCAATTGACCTAGCCTCAAGAACATTTTGGAAAAAAGAGTTCCAGATTTCCACTAACCTTTCTATGAAGAGGTTCTTCCTGACATCACCCCTGAACGGCTTAGCTCTCATTTTAAGGTTCTGCCCCTTGTTCTGGACTCCCCCCCCCCCACCCCCCCCCCCACCAGAGGAAATAGTTTCTCTCGATCTACCGTATCAACTCTTTTAATCATCTTAAGCACCTCAATTAGATCACCCCTTAATCTTCTATACACAAGGGAATAGAAGCCTAGTCTATGTAGCCTGTCCTTGTAATTTATCCCTGGTTTAATTCTGGTGAATCTGTGCTGCACCCTCTCCAAGGCCGATGTCTCCTCCCTGAGTCACGGGGCCAGGAACTGATGCAGTACTCTAGATGGGGTCTAACCAGAGCTTTATATAACTGTAATAGTATCTTGTCTTGTAGGGGGATAAAAGGTAAAGTAGATAAAAATACAATTTTTGCAATGGTGGATTTACCGATAGAATATTTGGTGTAGCTAGTGTTTAAGACTTGACAAATGTGCGTTCCACTGCACTCCCATTGTAACTATCTTTGGGTTTCAGTTTGCACAGAAATACAAGCTGAATTGCAGAATGTGATCATAGAATTATAGAAAATTACAGCACAGAAGGAGGCCATTCGGCCCATCGTGTCTGTGCCAGCCAAAAAAGAGCTATCCAGCCTAATCCCACTTTCCAGCTCTTGGTCCGTAGCCTTGTAGGTTACGGCACTTCAAGTGCACATCCAAGTACTTTTTAAATGTGATGAGGGTTTCTGCCTCTACCACCCTTTCAGGCAGTGAGTTCCAGACCCCCACCACCCTCTGGAGGAAAAAAGTTCTCCTCAACTCCCCTCTAATCCTTCTACCAATTACTCTGTGATCACAAAACACGAATATAAATCCTGAAATCAAACATAATAAAAAGGAATTTAACTTATTCAGTCACCTTGAAGCACTGGCCTTAGTCATAGGCCTTCATTCAGGATTGTTTTTCAGTTGTACATTGCTTTTTGAATTGACATTTTTTTTGAGGCTTCTATGAAGGTGTTTGTCAGCTTTCCATATTTTGTAGATTGGCATGAATGCTTCTTTAAACAGGCAACCAGAGAGATTAATGATGCTTCCTTGTGATGATCTACTTATGCACTTAAACTGAAATTTAATGCCTTTAAGAGCTGCACTTTTTCTATTTAAAATCGAGCCAGCCAAGTTTATGACTTGGTTTTCAACCTGCTCCATCATGTGATGATTATTCCTCTGGCAGTGAAACTCAGGTCTAACCTTTGCATAGCAGGATCATGATAGCATTTTACATTTATATAGCGTTCTTCAGATGGGCAAATATCTCAGAGCACTTTAGAAGGGTTGAAGTGAACATCATTTTAAATCATGGGGTAGAATACGTTCTGGAGTTTAAAAGAATGAGAGGTGATCTCATTGAAACATACAAGATTCTGAGCGGGCTTGACAGGGTAAATGCTGAGAGGCTGTTTCTCCTGGCTGGAGAGTCTAGAACTAGGGGGGAAAAATTCAGTTCTTTGCACCTCCCGTTAGCGCCTTAAGAGGGCGCCAAGTGGGGCGCAAAGCAACTAGCGCCCGGGCGCGGCAATGTTTGTGCCGCTCGCGAAATTAACTAGACATTTTGCGGCGGCGCTAAACACTACCGCCACGATCTCCTGCGCCGGCAGATTGTGACGTCAGTCGAGTGCGCAACGCCCTGTTAGCGTCCCGGACTGGATATTGAGTGGCGCCCCCTGCCTTACCGCCTGCCGCTAGCAACGACAGGTTGAGGGGAGCGTTATGCTGTCAGAAAGGGACTAGGGGAGCGCTATTTAAAGGCGACCGCTCCCTGCCTTTTTTTGTCGGTGACATTTTTGCACCACGCATTCTGAGAGAGAGAGAGAGACTTCTGGAGAGATTCAACGCTGTGTGAAGAAGTTTTGAGTACTGAGCAGCACTTTGCAGGTTTATTTTGATTTGCCCTTCCTTGCTTCACCAGCACTCTGAGGTAGCGCCTCACTCCTCAGCCTTTGCGCCTTAAGATAGGTGTGAAGTGCCTGATTTAGCGCTCCAATCACCTCCAGGGGCGATAAAAGCCAAGTTTGCTGTTGGAGGCGATAATTAACGCCAGGCGCTGAGCTTTGCGCACGGCCGATAACGGCGCCCCAAATGGGGTGATACCGAATTTTTCCTCCTAGGGGTTACAGTCTCAGGATAAGAGGGTCGGCCATTTAGGACTGAGATGCGGAGAAATTTCTTCACTCAGAGGATTGTGAATCTTTGGAATTCTCTGCCCCAGAGGGCTGTGGATGCTCAGTCGTTGAGAGTACTCAAGACTGGGATCGATAGGTTTTTGGACTCTAAGGGAATCAAGGGATATGGGGATGGGGCGGGAAAGTGGATGTTGAGGTAGAAGATCAGCCATGATCTTATTGAATGGTGGAGCAGGCTCGAGGGGCCATACAGCCTACTCCTGCTCCAAATTCTTATGTTCTTAAATTTGTCTTAGGTGGTAGCACAAAACTGGTGCTATCGCATTGGCCGCCCCTTATACACCATGCCCGATATTCAATCCCATTGACTTCAATGGACCTGAATATCGGGCGCAGTGTAGGACAGGCAGTGCACGCTCTACTGCTCGTTTTGCACTGCCACCCAAGATGGATTTCTACCCCATGATTTCTTAAAGTTGCTAAAACAAATTATACAGCTATAAGCAAGCCAAGGATGCGCATCCAGTCATTCTTCAGTTAAAAAAGCCCTAGTCAGGACATACTTGTCACATGAGGCAGCTTTAACTGAAGTGGTCAATATATAGTCCTGGGTTGCAATTTTATTTTTTGACAGGCTTGATCAGCTGCTAACCTGTAAAAATAAACACTGACCTCAATGCTGCAACACGGGCAGTACGAAGCTGTTGATGTAACAAACATGGTATCAACTCCCAGCACATTGCTTCTGAATTCAGTGTTTATAACCTCCTAGGTTAATGCGCAAGTGTGTGGCGTTAGTTTAACAAACACAAACCAGAGCTCCTATCTGGCTGTTAATTACAGTAAACTCTTGTTTAAACGACACCTAATCAACCAGAATTCTTTAATAACTGGCAAAATAGATAACCGGTAATCTTGCCAAATCCATCCAGTTTTCATTTTTCCGAGTCCGAGTTTCCCGCAGTGGCCGAGTTAGTCACTGGTTTTTATTTCTTTTGTGTTAAAAATTGCCTACCTCTCTGTTATCCGGAATTTTTAATCAGCCGGCACCATCCCGGTCCCGTCGGTGCTGGATACGAAAGAGTTTACTGTATCTAAGCCATCTGCACATCTGATAGCCAAGTGAATATTCCAGTAGGTGCATTAGAAAAAGGGTCCTCTGGACATTGTCCATGAATTCACCATGTGGTCCTTTGAAACCAATGGACATTACCAATAGGAAACTGCAGTAGGGTGGGAGGAGACTCGTGTGGAGCATAAACACCGACATAGACCCGTTGGGCATAATAGCCTGTGACGTAAGAAAACTACTAGGCACTTGGTCTGAGTATTAAACAAGGCTTTAATCAACTGTTTTTCAACATGGAGATCTAGTTGTGTCCTTCGCTAGTTCCTGTTAAAGAATGTCCTGAGCAAGCTGGGCCCATGCCCGAGTATTTATACTCTCCCTGAACAGCGCCACCAGCAGGCCGCCCAGTATCATTTCATAAGTCATTTCCACATGAATGACAAGATTCATGTCAGCCTGTTTCTGTGATGTAAATTCTATTCAATTCTATGCTGAATATTAAGGACAATTGGGCAATATTCACTTATAACACCTCTAGTCAAATAGAGCTGATTACAAGACTTGAATTGGGTTTCATAGTGACACGTGACAAACTTTCTGTCAGCATATGAAATATGGGTGTTCTACACACAGGATAATTGCTTGGATTTCAAAAAACTTTCACTACTTGCTTAACAAGTTCAAAAAAAATTAAGGTTTATAAATCTTGTCTGAAAAAATTGCTTTTCAATTCTTCCTTCAGTCTTTTCTCTTGTTCCGTAAGTTATCACTCTGAAATTACTTGAGATTAAGATAAATGGTGACGTCAGGTACATTAATTAAATTCAATAGCAAAATTTCTCACATTAATTAAATTATTAGCTCACTATACTCCTGCTGACACATTATGCAGTTTCCAAAATACTTCCATGAGCCCTGTATTTATCGATGCGTGCACCTTTGTTATAAATGGGGCAGACATTCTACAAATTACACTTCCCAACCTAATGGACATCATT
Source organism: Somniosus microcephalus (assembly GCF_052327205.1). Classification (NCBI taxonomy): domain Eukaryota; kingdom Metazoa; phylum Chordata; class Chondrichthyes; order Squaliformes; family Somniosidae; genus Somniosus; species Somniosus microcephalus. The sequence goes on along the minus strand of NC_141012.1, from coordinate 21,078,064 downwards.
TTGACATTCTAACAATTTTACGATCACAATAATTACAACTTGCATTTTTATCAACACCTTTCACCGAACAAAATCTCCCATGATGCTTTGCAGGCCAGGTCAGGGGATCCCGGCAGGAAAAGGAGGAGAAATCGGGAAGGTGGCCACATATGGAAAGAGATGAGTTTTGAAGGCGAGTGAGTGTAGAGGCATGATGGTAGAAGGTGCAGAATGGGAAAGGTGAGGAAACTCATAGCAGAATAGAGTTGGAAGAGTGGAGGGCGAGTTCTGAGAAGATTGCATTGGTAGGAAAGAGCAATAAAGTATTTATTTTAACACTTAATGGTCTTCTTATTGTATTGTTTTACAATGTTAATTGAAAGGATGTTGTCTCGCTCCCTCTCCTCCCACATTCAAAAACCTTCTCAAAACCTGTTTTTTTTTACCATTGAGCTGCCTTCTTCTGGGACTCCTTTACCCACATTAGGCTAATTCATGAAGTCTTTATGTAAAAGTAGGCCTTTAACATCTTGGTAACTGGCAGACTCCATGTGATTTGTCATTTTTCATTGCTAATGAAGGAACTGGTAAATTTGGTACACGGTCCGACCATATGGAGCTACAATGTTGTTGTAATTCATGGCCTACTTGTGCAATAATAAATCATGTGTCGACCAACAAAAAAACAAGCAACATGCCTGCTTATTTTGACTTTTAATCCAAGACATTGCCCAAGCATTAGTAACGTACCAGCAGATGAGCCAAAGAACACAAGGCCTTGAACTCTACAAACCAGAAATGTTTTACCCAAAAGGTTAGACAAAAATACAGTCTAAGGAGATGCAAGAACGCATTTTCCAAGGAGTAATGGAATTAACTCGTGGACAACTGTGGAACTATTTTGCTTTCATTATTCACTCCCAGGACCACACACTGTTCTCCAATTGCCTGGGGAAAGAGGGAAAATCTCAGGCTTCTGCTTACACTGCCCCCGAGTAGGCGAGGTGAACGCCTGCCCACCCAATGATGTCAGCAGGAGACCCAATCAATGTTGGTAGTTGTGTCTTATTTACATGCAAAAGGCGAGCTGCTAGCGCTAATTGTGCTGCTTATGGGCATTGTTTGGGAAGGTGGGCAATCTGCCGGGGAAATCAGGGAGCGACGACGTTCGGTTCCTTTAATGTGGGGTCGGGAGAAGCAATCCTGCTCCCGACCCCACATTAAAGGAACCGATCGTCGCACTCCTGCTCCTCCCGGCTCCACATTCAGGTAAGTTACTTACCATCTTTATTGGCAGGCGGTCCCACGGGCTGCTTTCCCTCTATGCAGCCATCGATGGCGTTGGCTGCCTCAGGGCATGCTCATCTTGGAGAAGGGGCCTCAAGTAGGCATCAGGCCCCTCATTTGAATATGCAAAAGGACTGACACCTGCTTCAGGCGTGGGTAAAGGACGCCTCTTGTTTGTCCTTACCCAATAGCGCGGATGATGCATTTCTGGCCTGGAAGTGTGCACGTGCTTGCTACCTGCCATTTTGGGGCCTTAATGGCCACATTGTGCCCGAAAAATGGCCACTCCATGGTACAATTTCTAGGCCAATGTATTTTTTCTTTCATTTTACTGTAAATCGAACATGTTATTTATCATTTGTATCAAACATTTTTTATTATTCAATAACTTAGAGTGTTTCATCTATAAAAATGGCCCGAGTTCTTTACAGGAGAAGCATGGCTAACTAGCAGGAAGGATACCTAGGAAAGGATATACTTGCTGTTGTGTATGTACCTTTAAGAGAGAACTGCTTTTATACTGTAGTACCGGCAGTGACCACACCTGTATATAAAGCCGTAGCAGGCTTCTGTACTTTCAGTTCCAGCATACCCCCTGTTCAGTAAACACCTGTTATTATCGTTCTCCTGCAGTCCGTGTGTTATTGATACGCGGACACTACACTGGCGACGAGCAGGTTCGAACTCACCTGCAGTACTGCATCACCTCACGGAGATCCATCCCTGAAAAGAAGCTTCTTGGAGGTCGAAGTCAGAGCAACGGGCATCGACTGCGGGCAACCGCCCAGTGATCCATCGGAGTTCAGAGAATCGCAGGGGAGGCTGTGGAGAGCTGGGCTTGGCTCCCCAGTCAAGGTGTTCCAGCAAATCGTGCTGGTAGCAGGTAGTGCACTGACCCTTCTGGACTGCGGCGGGCTTGAGCTCGATCGAGCGGCGCTGCAAAGGGGCCGTGCAGCGTCATCGGGAAGGAAAAGAGAGAGAGAGGGTGGAGCGCACAGGGCACGGTCGGTGCTCAAGAGCCGGGCAGCGTTAGAGAAAATAAAACGAGGGGAAGGAAAAGAGACGCGCAGTGGACAGCGTCGAAGAAGAATAAAACTAAGGAATTTAACTAACAAAAGAGAGACGCGCCGAAGCCGCGGGGCACTGCTATTACTATTTAGAATGCTAGGAGCAGCATTGGCAGCAAGGGGAAGAAGGAAAAGCGCGGGAGGCGCCATTTTAATCCATTGGGGAAGAAGGAAAAGCGCGGGAGGCGCCATTTTAAGCCACCCAAGATGCCAAAGAGTGGCAGTATCACTGCTTTCGACAACGAAACAAAAGGCTGGACCATGTATGTGGAAAGAATTGAAGTGTACTGCAAGGCAAATGAGGTGGCCAATGGAAAGAAGGCGTCAGTATTATTAAATTTGATGGGCGCGAGAACGTACGGCCTATTGCGGAATTTAATTACCCCAGCTAAACCAATGGAGAAAAGCTTTGAAGAGATTGTCAATATCTTACAGGAACATCTAAACCCTACACCGCTGCTGATAGCAGAAAGATTCAAGTTCTATAAAAGAAACCAGCACAAAGATGAGAGCAATGCTGACTATCTTACGGAACTACGCAAGTTATCGAAGCACTGCCAGTTCGGAGCAGGACTGGCAGATACCTTAAGGGATAAGTTTGTCTGTGGGCTCCAGAGTGAAGGAACCCAGAAACGACTACTTTCGGAAAAGGACCTGACGCTAGAAAAGGCTTTCAGCGTGGCTGTATCCTACGAAGCAGCAGCACGGGGAGCTGTGGAAATACAACAGAAACCGCAAGAACGTAGCACCAGCTAAATAGCATATGGAGCAGAAAAGTGCTATCGCTGCGGCAGAACAACCCATGACCAGAAGGACTGCTGGTTTAAGGACAAAGTATGCAGGCAATGCGGAAAAGTGGGACACATAGCAAGAGTCTGCAGGTCGGGAAAGAAAACCAACACTAAAAGAACTGCTAAGGAAAAGTACAAGAAAGTAAAAAAAATGACAGACAGTAGTTCAGAAGATCAGGAGAGTGATAATGACTCCGGGAGCAGGAGACTAAGTTGTCTAAAGTTACACAACGTGATCGCAAAGGAGGATCACCGAACCATTTGGGTCACCCTCATGATAGCAGGGTCCCAAGTAAAGATGGAATTGGACACAGGATCAGCCCTAACTGTCATGAATCGACGAGACTATGAGCGGCTATTCTCACACATACCCTTGAAGGACACGTCCATTGTATTGAAGACATATACGGGGCAAAAAGTCTACCCCAGAGGAAAAATAAGGGTGCCCGTTAAATACAACGGCAAGGAAACACAGAAACTGTATCTATATATACTACAAGATGGAGGACCACCATTATTGGGACGTGAATGGATCCAAAAAATACAATTGGATTGGCATTCCATTCAGGTGCTAACTGTGGCTGACAAAAAGGATGACGACGTCACACCTGGACGACTGTCAAAAATTCTAACTGACGCGAAAGAGGTGTTCCAACAAGGACTTGGGACTCTAAAAGGAGTAACGGCAACGATAAAAATTGAAGATAACGCAAACCCAAAATTTTTTAAGGCCAGACCAGTACCGTACGCGATCCGCCCAGCCGTCGAAGCAGAGCTGGAGAGTCTGGAGCGTTCGGGTGTGCTGTCCAAGGTGGACTGGAGTGAGTGGGCCACACCCATCGTTCCTGTAATGAAGAAATCATTGAGCAGCACGCCTGGGGAGCCGAAGAAGGTTCGCATCTGTGGGGACTTTAAGGTAACTGTGAACCCAGTTCTGCACACAGTACAATATCCACTTCCACGGATAGAAGATATTTTTGCCTCACTATCTGGAGGGAAACGCTTTACGAAGATTGATCTGGCCCAAGCGTATCTACAAATGGAGGTAGAAGAAGCATCTAGAAAATACCTCACGATAAACACTCACAAAGGTCTTTACCAGTACAACCGACTGGTATTCGGGGTAGCATCAGCTCCGGCTATTTGGCAGAGGGCGATGGAACAAGTCCTGCAAGGGATCCCGGGGACCCAGTGTTATTTGGACGACATCCTGGTTACGGGCGAAAATGACAATGAACACCTTGCCAACCTGGAGCAGGTGCTCACTAGATTACAAGACTATGGGCTACGAGCCAACTGCCCCAAATGCGAGTTTTTCAGGAAACAAATCTCGTATTGTGGCCACATGATTGATGAGGAGGGGTTACATAAGTCCCCAGACAAGATTGAGGCAGTAGTCAAGGCTCCAGCACCGGAAAATGTGTCGCAACTGAGGTCGTTCCTCGGGTTGGTGAACTACTACCATAAGTTCTTGCCGAATTTATCTACAATTCTGCACCCACTGAACGCCCTGCTGCAAACTGGAGTAGCATGGAAATGGAGTGATGAGTGTAAGCGTGCCTTTCAGAAATGTAAATGCCTAATCACTTCAAAAGAAGTATTGGCCCACTACAATCCAACACTACCGATTCGGTTGGCATGTGATGCGTCTCCCTACGGCATTGGAGCGGTGCTGTCACACAAATTCCTTGACGGTTCAGGGAGGCCAATAGCCTTTGCGTCGCGCTCGTTAACCTCAGCCGAGCGTAACTACGCCCAGATTGACAGGGAGGCCCTCAGCCTGGTGTGGGGGGTGAAGAAGTTCAATCACTATCTGCACGGGCAGAAATTCACCCTACTGACTGATCATCAGCCTCTGGTCTCCATTTCTAACCCAAAGAAGGGCGTTCCGGTGATGACGGCGCAACAGCTGCAAAGATGGTCCCTTTTTCTAGGGGCACATCAATACGACATAGAGTACAAGGGTACAAAACAGCATGGAAATGCTGATGGGCTGTCGCGCCTACCGTTGCCTACGGTGGAGGAAGCACCTGCAGTGGACCCTGTTGAGATATTCCATTCGACCATAGTCGAATGTCTAGCTGTTACAAACTCAAGTATAGAGAAGGAAACCCGAAATGACCCGACACTCTCTCGGGTCTATGATTTGACGGTGAAGGGATGGCCAGCACATGGCGACTCACTGTTGCCAGCATTCTCGCCAAGGAGAGAACAGCTGTCAGTGTGCCGGGGGACCTTGATGTGTGGATCTCGAGTGGTAATTCCACCCAAGTTGAGAGATAGAGTGCTCAACGAGCTTCATGAGGTTCATCTGGGAGGGGTACAAATGAAGAGCCTAGCCAGGGCGTTTGTGTGGTGGCCGGGAATCGATAAAGAAATCGAGGATATGACCAAGAGATGCACAGGATGCCAGAAAGTCCAAAACGCTCCACCACAGGCCCCGCTACACCCATGGGAGTGGCCCTCATCTCCATGGCAACGGGTACACATTGATTTTGCTGGTCCATTTATGGACTCAATGTTTTTAATCGCCGTGGATGTACATTCGAAATGGCCAGAGGTCATCAAAATGTCCTCCACCACCACGGAGAAAACTATTGCAGTCCTACAGACCATCTTTGCCAGGAATGGCTTGCCAGAACAGATTTGCTCCGACAATGGACCACAGTTTGTGTCTGAGGATTTCCGGAGGTTTTTGAGGAATAATGGGGTAAAACATTACACATCTGCCCCATATCATCCAGCCACAAATGGATTGGCTGAGAGGTTTGTTCAGACCTTTAAAAAAGCAATAAAGGCGATGTATAACGACAACATACCACTAAAACACAAGGTGGATAATTTCTTGTTTGCTTACCGGAATGCGACACATGCAGTCACCAACCAAGCTCCAGCCATAATGTTCTTTAACCGAAGGTTAAGATGTCGCCTGGATTTGCTCAAACCAAACATAAGACGAGATGTTGAGGATAAGCAATTCCAGCACATCAATGAGAAGCCAACCAGGAGCTTCAAGATAGGGCAACCAGTCTTGGCCCGCGACTACCGAACAGAAAAATGGCAGCCAGGAACGATATGCACACAGCAGGGACCACTAATGTACACAGTGGACGTTGGAGAGAGCATCGTGAGACGCCATGCTGACCAGATTCTAGAGTCACAGGAACAAGTCAAACCCATACCACGAGCATGCGCACCTGGTGATGAACCCGAAGTACAGATTGCGTCTACCTCAGAATCAGTGGTATTGGAAGCTGACGAACCAACCAATGACAATGAGCCAGAATCGACTCCGCCGCAAGAACAGGATACTCGAGAAAGGCGCTATCCAGACAGGATCAGGAAGCCTCCTCAAAGACTGAATTTATAAATGATTACTTCAGTTGATGTATATAGTACAGAGAAAATTGTAATTGTAATTAGTTATTATTTAATTGTTAAATGAATGTTATGTACTGTTTATCTAAAAGGGGAGGAATTGTTGTGTATGTACCTTTAAGAGAGAACTGCTTTTATACTGTAGTACCGGCAGTGACCACACCTGTATATAAAGCCATAGCAGGCTTCTGTACTTTCAGTTCCAGCATACCCTCTGTTCAGTAAACACCTGTTATTATCGTTCTCCTGCAGTCTGTGTGTTATTGATACGCGGACACTACACTTGCCATAGAGTGAATGCAGCGAAGGTTCACCAGACTGATTCCTGGGATGGCAGGACTCTCGTATGAGGAGAGATTGGGTCGACTAGGCCTGTATTCACTAGAGTTTAGAAGAATGAGAGGAGACCTCATTGAAACGTATAAAATTCTGCAGGGAGGATGTTTCCCCTGGCTGGAGGGTCTAGAACGAGGGGTCACAGTCTCAGGATATGAGGTAGGACATTTAAGACAGAGATGAGGAGAAATTTCTTCACTCAGAGGGTGGTGAACCTGTGGAATTCTCTACCACAGAAGGCTGTGGAGGCCAAGTCACTGAATATTTTTAAGAAGGAGATAGATAGATAGATTTCTAGACACAAAAGACATCAAGGGGTATGGGGAGAGAGCGGGAATATGGTACTGAGATAGAGGATCAGCCATGATCATATTGAATGGCGGAGCAGGCTCGAAGGACTGAATGGCCTACTCCTGCTCCTATATTTTTTTTTCTATGTTTCTATGAAGGAGGAGTGGAGTTAGGAACTTGGCCTAAGGCACTTGCAAAGAGAAGTGGCAAGGCAAAGAGGTTTAAGGAGAGAGTTCCCAAGTGCAGCAAATCTCGGGCCAATCTACAAACCAGACCAGCAGAGGGAAGGTGGAAATGGTACATAGAGAGCAGAAATCAGGACTACAAGATAATGCAATATGTTGAACCTTAACTTTGAATGTTTCGATACTGTTTAGTTTCAACCTTTTAAAGAAACTGACCTTTTTTTAAAAGAAAAAAATCTTAGGCCTCTTTGTGACATAAAACAGGGCCTTTTGCTTCACTGTTATCAGACACAAATGCAAAAAAATTGGTAAAACTTGAATGTTTTGCATGGCAGAAAATATTGTTGAATTTCAATCTGCTTCCTGCTGAGGTCGGGAGTCTCTGCATTTAATTAATGTCTATGGAAACGCTGAGGTTCTGATCCTATTTTTAAATTTAGGACCAAACATTCCAGAAAGGAATCTGAGTGAGTCTTACGCTGATGTATTCCAGGCTCTCCTTGTTTGGAATTTGTTCTCAGACACACAGATAGATCGGCTTTTACGTACAATTACATCCCAGAAACTGTGTCCTGCAAATGGGGAATGTTTGGCGTCATTTAGTACTGCATAAAAGCTATCAATCAAAAATACAAAATGGCTATAAATTCTTAATAGCAAATGCTATTATAGGCATAATTCACACAGCTTGTTGCTTATTAAAAAGAGGCATACAGAGCTTGATTTCAGTTCCATAAATCATAGAATCATACAGTGCAGAAGGAGACCATTCGGCCCATCGTGCCTGTGCCGGCTCTTTGAAAGAGCTCTCCAATTGGTTCCACTCCCCTGCTCTTTCCCCATAGGCCTGCAAACTTTTCCTTTTCAAATATTTATCTGCAAATAAATCTACACTTTTGTTTCATTCTTTGCATGTTTTTCTCCCCAGAATTCACCTACTCCCTTGCAGCCAGAAGAGTGATTCTGGCCATGGTCTTCTCCACATGCCAATGCCATCACTGGACCAACAAGGAACCATGGCAAGATGGGTATTATTAGTATTCAGTCCAACCATTCCACAAATTCTTTACTAACTGATAAACTTAGTGATATACAATGATGGCGAAACCAAACAAATAATACTAGATTTACCTCTTGAACAGCGCTTGTACAATGAGATTTTTGGGGCGGTTACCCTATTCCGGCAGAGTTCCAGTGAAGTGGCACCACTGCCTCCCCTCCGCAGCCATCTCAATCCTGGCCCATTTTCCTTGGCTGGAACTCATTGCATACGAATAGCTGGATTCCAGTGACATTCCTGCCATCAAGAGGCAATCCCCCAATGCAACCGAGGTAACTCTGATGTTCTGCAGTGAGGATACTGTTGTAGCATTAGAAGAAGTGGCAAGGGACCTCAAAGGGCCAGAAATGCACCAAAGATCAGGAAGAAGGCTCCCTTGGCCAAGACTGGGACTTTCAGCAGATCAGCGTTTGGGGCAAAATGGATGGAGAGGAGACTGCCACAAGGCCCTTTCCTTCCACTGGTGGAAATTCAGGGCCTTTACCGCCGCTTCAAGATATTAAGGGGAACAGATAGGGTAAATAGAGAGATACTATTTCCGCAGGTTGGGGAGTCTAGGACTAAGGGGCATAGTCTAAAAATTAGAGCCAGACCTTTCAGGAGTGAAATTAGGAAACACTTCTACATGCAAATGGTGGTAGAAGTTTGGAACTCTCTTCAGCAAACGGCAGTTAATGCTAGATCAATTGCTAATTTTAAATCTGAGATTGATAGATTTTTATTAACCATAGTTATTAAGTGATATGGGGCAAAGGCCACAGATCAGCCATGATCTCATTGAATGGCGGAACAGGCTCGATGGGCTAAATGGCCTCCTCCTGTTCCTATGTTCAGCCAAGGTGAATCCCAAAGACGCATGCACTAAGAAAGCCAGGTAGGACTGCTTCCATTATATCACTTCTACGACTTGCACTGTGACTAATGAGCTTATACTAGCAAGACATCACAGCCATAATATGGATGTAGGAGCAGAATAAGGCCTACACTCAGATATAAATATAAAGGCTAGTATACAATTTGAAATACAAATAAAAGTTAAAGAAATAAGTAATAGCTGCCATGTAACAACACATTTTATATTGAAATTCTGCTGTTGAACACCAAATTGACCAGGGTATGCAAGAATGATTCGAGTTCAATGGGAGCTTTAGGCAGATGCTATACTATACTGGTATCTAGGCAGCTGGATTAAAAGGCCGTTAACATTTTCATTTGATTCTTGGTCCTGATACTTCGGCTCCTTTCTTCTGGAGAATTTACAAGTATGTAAACACACAAGGTTAAAGTTCCAGATATTGAGCAATGCCTGGAAGCCTAAATAGCATTGGAGGCTCCAAAGTAGGTGAATGAGTATTGTTGTATCTCAATAGTACTATTCTCATCAGGTCAGATAGATTTACATGTAGTACATGGAAGGTTGTACAGAGAGCTTTCTATTTTAAACATTTATATATCCATCTGTTTTGTTAGTCACAGTGACTTGTAGTGTTATATTTATGATCTATTATTACAAATTTCTGCTTTGTCTTGCTGCATTTTGCAAATGACCGTCTAAGCATCAATTGTGATACTTGCTTCGGATGTGATCTAGTGCTAGAGATTTCACAAAGATTTAGGAGAATAATTTCTTTCTTTGAAATTAATTGCTATGTCTATTGACATGGGAGATGCAGGTATGGATTTTGCCTAAGATACTTTCAACAATCCATAAGATTTAACTGAAATAACTACTTGTAGCTAGGATTGGGCTTCATCTAAATATGCCAATTATCATTTGCACCATTTTCATAGTTTGAAGTTTAGATGTGAACAACCTTAGATGTGCTTGGCAAGAAGGATAGTGTGGTCAAGGTGCTGGATCTGAAATAAGGTTGGGTAGAAATCGGGTTTCTTTTTGATCCATAGTTATTTTCTTATTTCCAACTTAAGTGAGCCACCAAACTCAGTAATGCTATTGCTCTTTTGAATCTCATAGCTGACAAAAAACAAATTCTAGAGGAGAATCACAATCCATACAACCACTGTTAAAGACTGACTGACTCATTCTGATAGAAAAAATTTCCTGGATGAATTTCAGGTTGTAAGCTAGAAAGTGCATAAGATATTGAGTAGGACTTGTTTTCAATTTTCTTCAAATACAGCAGATGGAAGCCAACAGGGATATTGTGTCATTTTGTGGTTACCACACACTGTTATTTTTCTAGTGTAGGTACATCCTTACTGCATAAATACGCACACTAATATCCCCCAAACACTAGTGATGTAACGTAAGAAGCACTGAAGGATATAAACCTGAAATTGGGGCCAAAACTGGTAATGAAATTAACATCAAATTAATTGAAACAAGGTCAAATATTAACAAATTCTGGAAACTATGAGATGGTTTATATTTCCAGTCGATACAGTGTAAACATTCAAAAAATTCTAATCGTATGTAGCAAGATTTTAGGAACAGATGTATCTGAGGACACTCAGCAACACAGTTGCCATGACCTATGATCAAGCCAATCAAAATGGGGAGCCAGCAATTTTCTTCCTTTGAAACACAAGTTCAATTGGGGTCAATTTTAACCTAATTGGCTGGGCAGGAAACCCATAGGATTGCGTGGAACGCTGGTTTTAAACCCCGCCAAATATTATGAAATTAGGCAAGTGTAAAATCAGCTTTGCACCCCATCCCGTTAGTTCCCAGACCGATGGGTCAGTTTAAAATTGACCCCAATAGCTCTAATAGCAGAGTTTTACCTCCCAAACCCATGACCTCTACCACCTAGGACAGGGCAGCAGGCGCATGGGAACACCATCACCTCCAAGTTCTCCTCCAAGTCACACACCATCCTGACTTGGAAATATATCACCGATCCTTCATCGTCGCTGGGTCAAAATCCTGGAACTCCCTACCTAACAGCACTTGTGGGAGTACCTTCACCACACGGACTGCAATGGTTCAAGAAGGCAGCTCACCACCACCTTCTCAAGGGCAATTAGGGATCGGCAATAAATGCCGGCCTTACCAGCGACACCCACATCCCATGAATCAAGAAAACTGACCAATCATGCTTTACTTGAAAAAATGTTTTCACACTTCTCAAGCATCTAAATTGGCTCTTTAATTAAAATCACAAAAAAGTCCTAGGGGGAGATATTGGGTGAGTAGCGCCACCTGTTAGCGCCTAAAGAGGCAGGCAGTGGCTGTAGCGTCACTGGCTGCACCTCCCGCGATATTGAGTGGGGGCGATAATGGTGGCGTTAGTCTTTTGCACTGCGCCACCACCGATGACGTCATCGGTCTGCGCAGCGCCCCATTCACACCCCGTTCGCGATATTTGGTAGCGAACGCCGCAGTTGCGCCATTCGCTACCTGCGCCTGGTTCACGGGGCCTTACTGTGCTGGCAATGGCGCAAGTTAAGGTGGAGGTGCGGGGTGGCCGCCGAAAAAGGCGGCCGCCTGCCAGCACCTCCGTCCCCGGCCTCCTAACCACACCCCCCCCCCCACCCCCCCGCGGCATTGCCGGTTGTTTCCCGAGAGCCTGGCACTTCTCCTTGGTGCCAGGCTCGATTGCCGGCACTCGCGATCGGGGTTTGCGCTGTTGCAGGCACCTCCCCCTTAACAGTGGGAGGAAGGCCTGCAGTACCGCAGCGTGCCGTGCCGCAGCGTGTGGCGCTGCGGCACGTTGCGCTGTGATATTCAGTTTCAGCGCCCCAAGAGGGACGCGGAACGCCTCGAGCCTCGCCTCGTGTCCCTCGAGGGGCAATGAAACTGAATATCGGACGATCGCTGAAGCCGCAAACGCTGCGCTAAATCCTGCGCTGTTGCGCCACTTTGGCACCCCAACCCAATTTCTAGGCCCTTGCCTTTACTGTGGGGTGTACACAGCTTAGTCTAATTGAGTCCACAGCCTAACTTGATGCAATATTACTGATCATATCTGATTTCCAGTTTCAGCTCTCTTTACCTAAACCAACTTCTGAAATTAGGTCTCCTCACCCACCCTCATTTTCTATGTCAGCCCTCATCACCTGGCCCAAGACCTGATGTCAGCCCTCTTCATTTGACCTAACGCCCAACGTTAGCATTCCTCACCCGATCCACTCTCTTTATCAACTCTTTTACCCTGGCCCAACACACGGTCAGCTCACATACTTAAATGAATGAATTTACAACTACTTTTAATATGGAGGATATATATGGAAGTTGAAATTATGAGTCTCAGCATTTATAATTATGATTGAAATAAATTAAATATTTATAAAATTCAATGAATGAACTTACAGCTGGAAATAGAAGGTACAATATTCATAGAATAGAATCATAGAATGGTTACAGCATGGAAGAAGGACATTCGGCCCGTCGAGCCCTTGCCAACTCTCAGCTAGTCCCACTCCCCTGTCCTTTCCCCGTAGCCCTGCAAATTCTTTTCCTTCAGATACTTATCCAACTCCCTTTTGAAAGATAAGATTGAGTCTGCCTCCACCACCCTTTCAGGCATTGTATTCCAGATCTTAACCACACACTGCGTCAAAAGGTTTTTTTCTTACATCACCTTTGGTTCTTCTGCCAATCACCTTAAATCTGTGCCCTCTGGTTCTCGACCTTTCTGCCAATTGGAACAGTTTCTCTCTATCTACTCTGTCCAAACCCTCATGATTTTGAACACCTCTATCAAATCTCCTCTCAACCTTCTCTGCTCTAAGGAGAACAACCCCAGCTTCTCCAATTCATCCACGGAACTGAAGTCCCTCATCCCTGGAATCATTCTCGTAAATCTTTTCTGCACCCTCTCTAAGGCCTTCACATCCTTCCTAAAGTGTGGTGCCCAGAATTGGACACAGTACTCCAGTTGGGGCCGAACCAGTGTTTTTTACAGGTTCATCATAATTTCCACACTTTTGTATTCTATCTCTACTTATGAAGCCCAGGATCCCATAAAACTTTTTAACTGCTTTCTCAACCTGCCCTGCCACCTTCAATGATTTGTGCACACATACCCCCAGGTCTCTCTGTTCGTGCACCCCCTTTAGGATTGTACCATTTAGTTTATATGTCCTCTCCTCATTCTTTCTACCAAAATGTATCACTTCGCACTTTTCTATGTTAAATTTCATCTGCCATATGTCCACCCATTTCACCAGCCTGTCTATGTCTTCCTGAAGTCTATCACTCATCTCCTCACTGTTCATTATACTTCCAAGTTTTGTGTCATCTGCAAATTTTGAAATTGTACAGTACACCCACATCCAAGTCATTAATATACAGTGTATCAAGAAAAGCAGTGGTCCTAGAACTGACCCATGGGGAACACCACTGTATACCTTCCTCCAGTCTGAAAAACAACCGTTCACCACTGCTCTCTGTTTCCTGTCAATTAGTCAATTTTGAATCCATGCTGCCACTGTCCCTTTTATTGCATGGGCTTCAACTTTGCTGGCAAGCCTATTATGTGGCACTTTGTCGAATGCCTTTTGGAAATCCATGTATACTACATCAACCGCATTACCCTCATCAACCCTCTCTGTTACCTCATCAAAAAACTCAATCAAGTTGGTTAAACACGATTTGCCTTTAACAAATCCATGCTGGCTTCTCTTAATTAATCCCCACATATCCAAGTGACTGTTAATTTTGTCCCTGATTACTGTTTCTAAAAGCTTCCCCACTACCAAGGTTAAACTGACTGGCCTGTAGTTGCTGGGTTTATATTTACAATCTTTTTTGAACAATGGTATAACATTTGTAATTCTCCAGTCCTCAGGCACCACCCCCATATCTATGGAGGATTGGAATATTATGGCCAGTACACTACGATTTCTGTCCTCAATTCCCTCAGCATCCTAGGATGCATCCCATCCGCTCCTGGTGATTTATCTACTTTAAGTACAGCCAGCCTTTCTAATACCTCTTCTTTATCAATTTTATCCTATCAAGTGTCTCCACTACCTCCTCCTTTACTATGTTTATGGCAGTATCCTCTTCCTTGGTGAAGACAGATGCAAAGTACTCATTTAGTACCTCAGCCATACCTTCTGCCTCCATGCATAGGTCTCCTTTTTGGTCCCTAATCGGCCCCATCCCTCCTCTTATTACCCTTTTGCTATTTATATGCCTGTAGAAGACTTTTGGATTACCTTTTATGTTGGCTGCCATTCTATTCTCATACCCTCTCTTTGCCCCTCTTATTTTCTTTTTCACTTCTCCTCTGACCTTTCTATAAATAGCCTGATTCTCAGATGTATTTGCAACCTAACATCTGTCATGAGCGCTCTTTTTCCGCTTCATCATATTCGCTATCTGTTTCATCATCCAGGGAGCCCTGACTTTAGTTGCTGTGCCTTTCCCCCTAGTGGGAATGTACCTGAACTGTACCTGAATTATTTCCTCTTTAAAGGCAGCCCATTATTCCATTAAGGCCCATATTAATATTAGGTTGCCAATAGTATGATTCAGTAATATGCCTGGCTAATTAGGATATAGCATCCTTTAACTGCTGTCTTGAACTGACTGAAGTGTTATCTCCTTAACAGCTTGCATGAAAACAACAACTTGCATTTATATAGCACCATTAACATAGAAAAACATCTCAAGGTGCTTCACAGCGAAGTGAATGCTCTGGGCCTTAATCTGTGCTTGGCATCAGGATCTGTGAAGTGGGGCTCTGAAGCAGGTGAAATTAATTTCAGTAGGCTGTCTCTGTCAAGCTCTTTAGCAATTCTTTAAGAATGAGTCAACACTGAGCAAATCCATTTGTTAACTGTGAAACCACATTTATGAAACTTCCTCATGCGTTTTTGCTATGAAATTCAGAAGTGTTTCATCTTTTTCTTGTGCTGTTTGCCTACCCAAACAGCTACTACTTAGGATAAAATGTTCTGGAGTTTTCACAAGGATTTCAGGGAAGCAATTCCACAAGTGAGGAATTAATTGACATTTTTTATTTGACATGGCAGATGAACATGAGCGCTTCGTTCATTGTTGGTTTCAGGGCTTTTCCATTGCCACTAACTTTGTTGCGTTCCAATGAAACTTTTTTTTTTAATTCTCAAGTTGTGGGCGTCGCTGGCAAGGCCAGCGTTCTTTGCCCAGCCCTTGTTAGCCTGGGAATGTGGTCTACAACTGAATGGCTTGCTAGGCCACTTCAGAGGGCAGTTAAGAGTCAACCCTGTTTGTGCAGGACTGGAGTCACTTATAGTCCTGGTTTCCTTCCCTAAAGAACATTAATGAACCAGTCAGGTTTATACGACAATCCGACAGCTTCGTGCTTACTTTTCACAGGTAGCTTTGGTCGGAAAGGAGTAGACCATTCAGCCCCTCTGCCATTCACTTAGACCATGGTTGATCTGTATCTTAAATCCATCTACCCGCCTTAGGTACGTATCCCTTAATACACTTGCCTAACATAATCTATCAATCTCAGTTTTGAAATTTTCAATTGACCTTGCCTCAACAGCAATTGGAGGAGAGTGTTCCAGACTTCAACCTTCGTATGAAGAAATGCTTCCAGACATCACCCCTGATTTGGAGTCATAGAAACATAGAAGATAGGAGCAGGAGTAGGCCATTCGGCCCCTCGAGCCTGCTCCACCATTCAATGCGATCATGGCTGATCATCCAAATTCAGTACCCGGTCCCTGCTTTCTCCCCATACCCCTTGATCCTTTTAGCCTTAAGAAATATATCCAACTCCTTCTTGGATATATTTAATGAATTGGCCTCTACTGCCTTCTGTGGTAGAGAATTCCACAGGTTCACCACTCTCTGGGTGAAGAAATTCCTCTTCATTTCTGTCCTAAATGGCTTACCCCTTATCCTTAGACTGTGTACACTATTCATCAATATGAAAATAGTCTTGGTGTTTATTTTGAATTACTTTTCAAAGAAAATGGTACAGTGTAGGAGTGTGGACGTCGGGCACATGATATATAATTGGGTGTTGAGCATCTATGTTGTGTCCATGACACACGATTAACCTATTCGCAACTACTGGCCAAAATTAGGAATAATAATAATAACCCAGGATAGATTACTGAAGTTCTCCATTCGCTGGTTCCAGGGCATCCTAGGTCTTTCCCATTGTTGAGGCAGAAACTCTTCAGTAGCATTGTTAAACCTATATCATCTGGTGGAATGGACACTGAGGTTCAGAAATTCAAATGGAGGATAGTAAGGAATGGAATTTTTGGCCCCTATTTTAACTCACCCCGCCTGGTGGAAACTGGGCTGGGCGGTAGTTAAAATAAGGGCAGTGACTTACCCGCTGTGATCCCACTGCCTTTTCCGTCAGGTCCTGATAAATGTGAGATATTACAATAGGGAGGTCACTTATTACTGGAGGGTGTGAGTCTGGGTGGGGTAGAGGAGCAAAAGAATCTCGGAGTACAAATACACAAATCACTAAAAGTAGCGACACAGGTTAACAAGGCCATAAAAAGAGCAAACCAAGCACTCGGGTTTATTTCTAGAGGGATAGAATTGAAAAGTAGTGAAGTTATGCTAAATTTGTATCGAACCTTGGTTCGACCACACTTGGAGTACTGCGCACAATTCTGGTCACCATGTTATGAAAAGGATATAGAGGAACTGGAGAGGGTGCAGAGAAAATTTACAAGGATGATACCAGAAATACGAGAGTATACCTATCAGGAAATGATGAACAGGATGGGTCTCTTTCTCTTGAAAATAGAAGGCTGAGGGGTGACCTAATAGAGATCTTTAAAACCATGAAAGGTTTTGATAGAGTAGATACAAAGAGAGTGTTTCCACTTGTGGGGAAGAGCAAAACTAGAGGCCATCAATATAAGAAATCAAATAGGGAATTCAGAAGAAACTTCTTTACCCAAAGAGTGGTGAGAATATGGAACTCACTACCACAAGGAGTGGTTGAGGCGAATGGTATAGATGCATTTAAGGGGAGGCTAGATAAACATATGAGGGAGAACGGAATAGAGGGTTATGCTGATAGAGTTAGATGAGAAAAGATGAGAAGAGGCTCGAGTGGAGCATAAACGCTGGCATGGACTGGTTGGGCCGAAAGGTCTGTTTCTGTGCCGTATATCCTATGTAATCCTATGTAATCCTATGATATTAACCTGCTCTTTTGAGTAGGCGAGTGGGACACCCTCAGGAAGGCGTCAGGGTCCTTCTCTAAATATGAAGATTGAGTCTCGATGACATCATTGGGACCCGACTGCCATTTTAGTTGGAGGCCTGAGCCGGGGAGCAGCGATGGCTTCCCCGTCAGGCCAGTGCCGCTGGGAGGTAGATCGTGGGCTTGAAGAGGTCCAGTCAAGTAAGTTTTGAATTTTTTTTTAGGTTTCCTTGTGAACCAGGAGGAGTAAGGAAACCTTGGGCCTCCCTCGCTCTGGGCTCTCTCCCTCACCCCATCCCCCCGATTGCCCCTTGTCCCCTTTCACCATTTACCAGACTATCGGGGACCATACCCACGGGTCACCAGCAATGGCCTCCTGCCGCCCGAATTCCCACTCCCTCCCCTCCTGCCAGGTAGCGGATCTGGCCGGGTTTGGGCGGAAGGCCACCAAGAAATTTTATGGAAATGAGGCCCAGCCGTTAAAATCGGCTGGGTCTTGACGTCTCTGTTGTTTCCAGGTGCATCGCCCACTTCGGGACTCACCCACACCCCCTCCCCCTGCCCCCGTTAAAATTGGGTCAATGTCTCAGTTTAGTATTTGCTGTTAGTAGTACAGGTACTGTATAAGCATTTTTACAATATAATGATGGACCCCATGATTCCTGTTCCTGATGGAATGAGTAATCCTGACAAAAAGTAATCCTAGACACATTTCATAATTTAGAAAAGGGGTGAGTAAAGTTTGTTTTTCATAATTTTGAAATTTCACAGATGTAGACTGACAAAGTGGACATTATGTCATTTTGTGGTTATCCCACATTATCATGTCATTACCACCCCAGCCTTACAGTAAGATCTTCCATAAGCAATGATATATAATAATTATTATTCCGTTACAGAAACCTCAAAATAAGTCACAGCTAGGGATAATATGAATTTCATTTGTCCCAAACTGATTTATAACAAATTCAAATTTAAATATCTTCTCGAAATTGGATAATCTGATTTCCATTTAAATGGATACAGTGAAGTTATTAAAAATTCTGGCCTTCATTTATCACAAGGATGGTCAGGCAGCTGAATTGGCTGTAAATTGCTTTGGGACATCCTGAGGTCATGAAAGGTGCTATATAAATTCAAGTCTTTCTTTCTTTAGTTGAGTCTTACGGGAAGGTCCCAAGTTTGATCTCCAGCTTGTGCCAACTATAGTGGTATCAGCTGGCATGGCAGACATGCCCCTGGTGTATGTTTGTGAACTTTGCATAAGGACCGAATGAGCGTGATACCCCAAATACTGGAATAGCCTTTTGGCACGCACGGTCTTAACTCACGCATAGCCACCTGGGTGAGGCAACTGTGGAACTGTACCCCAGTTAAAGTAGCCAACATTTCCTGGAGAGAAGGGGATGGGAAAACATTAGCAGAAGAGGTAGAAAAAAATCAAAATAGATTTGCTGTAAAATTCTGAACTGTCTGAGATGTTACTGCTCATTATCATTCGTTTAGGACAAGGTGCTCCACTTGAGATCTCATGAGGGCTTGGGCACTGCAATTCCTCATATTTCTCAGTTGTCCCCAATTTAGCAGTCTATTGGCGTTAGGAGAATTTTACCCAATTTTAGCCTTTTCCACAGTCCATGGGTATCAGTTGGATTTCACTGAAGGAAATATGTATATGTGAAGTTCAAAGTTGGTGTGTGTTTGTCTGCATTAATACACTTTCCTTGGTGATGATGGGCTTCACCCATTCAATAATTTGCTTCAGGTCATTTTATATTTATAAAAATAGATATATACACAAAGAAGGGGTTAGAAGAGAGGAAGCATAATATGTAATTGAATGCTGCGAGTACATAAGGTATCTTTGACTTCTGGTTAATCAGTTCCAAGTGATTGGTCGTAATGGGAATGGCAACAAACCAAGATTAGAGGTGCTCCTCATCCAACAGCTTTAAGTACAGACAAACAGGTACCTACTTGTTTAATGACCTGGCATCCATCCATTAATAGCTGGAATATGTACTCTCCAGTTACCTTGGCAAAGTAGAATGCTGTGGTCAAGACATTCAAAGTGGAGTAATACAAATGGAGCGATTAGTGTCCGAACCCTACTCCAGTATATCTTCATCCAGTAGTCACAGCAATGTGGTTGTTGTGAGAGTTATCACTGAGAAACAGGATTTTCTAGAATATGATGACAGCCTAGTGATTACTGGTAATGACTAGAATGAGTAATATGGATGTAAAATAGTTCCAGATGCAAATCATGAACAAGGCTCGGAAACGAGTACCTTCGTTCAGCTTGTTTTTTTTGTCAAACTCCCCTATAGTTTTCTACTGTGGACATATTATTACTACGCCAGCCTTTGTGGTAAAATCGCTCCAAAAACTTCAATTGCTCTAAGACACAAAACAGAGGCACAGGTGCTTATGAAATTAATATCCTGCTGTATGTACCAAATTAACTTGAAATAACACTAAGGTCTAGAAATTGGCCTCCTTAGCGCCTCCTGTTATTGCCTCCAGGGGGCCATAACGGGGCGCTAATCACTTACCGACCAGGCATGGCGAGAAGTTCGACTCCCGCTATATTCGGCGGGAGGTTTGCGGCGGTATGGCATTGTGCCTCAACCTCCTTCACCCGGAGATCGTGTCATCACCGCCGTGCGCATCGCCCCGGCGCCCCGGACCCGAACTTCGGTTCCGCCCCCTGCAGCATCGCCGGGCGAAAACACCGGCAGCTGCAGGAGGCGTTCATCGGGAGGCCAGGAGCTTCGGGGGCGATGATTAAAGGCGAGGTGGCCGAGGTAAGTGGAAAACATTCTGAAATGCTCTTTCTCTTTTTTTTCCAGCGATCCATCAGCCCGGCACTCTGCTGCAGTACATCGGGCTGATCGGGCCAGAGTGCGGCTGCCGTCGGGGACCAGCTAAGTTTTCACCTTGCAGAGCCTGCAGCGATGGCCCTTCCCTTTAAGGGAGGGAGAGCCTTCGAACGCGGCAGCGCGGGCCCGGCCCAGTGTGCAGCGCTGCTCACCTACCGTCCCGCCCGCTGCCTGGAAGGAAGGGGATCACTTGATTGAGCGCTCCGCTTCCTTCCTGGAGCGCAAACCCCGAATTCTTTAAAAGCTGAAGAACATCAGCGCCTGCTGCTAATTTTTTCAACTTTTAAAAGTTAGCGCCCCAAATGGGGCGATACCCAATTTCTCCAAAGGCTATTTCCTGCATTGTTCACGTTGAATTTTCATCTCACAAAAGCAGCTTGCTTACAGGTGTTACGAATTCTCTCAGTTTACGCCAGCTGGCATAACACATCATTGCCAGCAGTCTGAGATCTACAGGATAGGTGTCCCTCAAGTACAGGCTCCAAAACCAACAATCCAGCTGTTTGTTCACTATTATGATGTATTTTGTCTAAATACATGAATCATTTACCCAATCGGATTGCAGTGGTGGGGAGCAGATGGAAATCTTGAGCCATTGTACAGTGGGGGGGGGTAAGGGCAACAATTCAAATTCTTTGGGCTTCTGCTAAAAGTTCATTGAAGAATATTTTGTCAATAGGCACATCAACCAATAAAGAAAGCCAAATAGCCGTGTAACAATTGTATTTGTTTTCTTACAGTGTGCAAAGTGTTTCTTCACTGTTACAGCTCGGCGTTTAAACTTCTGGAGTAATGTTTCCTAACATGTGGGTGCCCATAGCAACGGCAGCATCACAGCTATGCATACTAAACTTATCCACAATCTTGGCACTTTTGCTAATACTACTCTAAGTCCCAGGCCTAGAAATTCAGTGTAGCCACTTTTGGGGCGGTAAAGTCGGGCGGGCGCTAAAGTTAGCGCCCGCCGGAAAGTGGAGGCCACTTCGTCGATATTCAGTAGCTTTGGCCAAGGAGTTTGGGCGAGCGCTGAAACTGGCGTTGCACTCCTATCTTTAGGCGCTAAGCCGGCGGTGCAGACTGATAACGCCGAGGCCGGGCGCAGCGCAGGTGCGGTCATGTTTTGATTGACAGCAGACACCCTGACGCCGGCCAGCTCTTAAAGGGGGAAGGGTCGACTTTGTCTGCTGCCACGCCCTGGATAGTGGAGCCCTGCAGCTAGGCCTGAACACTGCTGGTGGACCCAAATAGCGCCTGAAGCCATGCAGAAGGCCCGTGAACGAGCGCAGCGCTTCTCAGAGCATGCTTTGAGGGTGCTGCTTAGGGGTTTGGAAAAGAAAAGAGAGATCTTGTGCCCGGACAGTGGCAAGAAGGCTCCCAGGAGGCAGTACAGGAGAGCCTGGAGGGAAATCGCCCAGAGGGTCTCAGCCAACAGCGATGTCCCCAGGACTGGTGACCAATGCCGCAAGAAGTACAACGACCTCACTCGGTTGGTCAGGGTGAGTACCCTTTCCAGTGTCCTCCTCATCCTTGCATGTGCACCTCACATTATGGGCAAAGGGACCACAAAGGCCTAATGGCCAGCCCTCCTCCCGCAGCTATGGCACTGGCATGATCATCAATAGCACTTTCTGCACTTTACACACTGGCCAAGCTATTCGACCATGGGAGGCAGTGCACACAACAACAGGGCACCACACTGGCCAAGCTATTCGACCATGGGAGGCAGTGCACACAACAACAGGGCACCACACTGTACTTAGAGGCCGTCCTTTCTCTTGCAGGCCAAGCTGGCGCAGAATCTGAAGAGCCGGACTGTCACCGGGGGAGGCCGTGTCCAGTTCCAGGAGCTCAGTGACCTGGAGGAGCGCGTGGCTCGACTCATGCGTGCCCGGGTGGTTGGCCCCGTAGCTATTGGAGATGCCGACCCTGTGCTGGGCCCCAATGGTAAGGACATGACCGTTTGGACCTCTCTCGTTCCCCTTGCGCTTCAGATCTACATCCTTTGCCACTGTCCCACCAATGCGCATAATGCCAACACTCATGCCTCCCTCGCTGACGCCCTGTCCTCACTCTAAAGCTACTCTTGTGCCTTCCTGCTTTCAGCTAGTGAGGAGGAGGTCCCTGAAGCTGAGAGTGCCAGTCCCTCGGAAGAGGAGGACGATGAGGACCAAGAGGAAGGCGGCACATCGGGGGAACCCTCATCCGCGCCAGGGGACGGCAATGGAGGGGACACGTCTTGCCTGGAGGAGAGCCAGGGGGAAGTGTTGCAGGGGGGTGTAGCTCCTGGGCCCAGTGGCGTCCAGGCACGCGGGAAGGGTCGGGCAGCACGGCTGCCTTCTCCCCAGAGGGGGGAAGTGTTGCAGGGGAGGGCAGTTGCTGGGCCCAGTGGCGTCCAGGCACGCGGGAAGGGTCGGGCAGCACGGCTGCCTTCTCCCCAGAGGGGGGAAGTGTTGCAGGGGAGGGCAGTTGCTGGGCCCAGTGGCGTCCAGGCACGCGGGAAGGGTCGGGCAGCACGGCTGCCTTCTCCCCAGAGTGGGGGAGTGTTGCAGGGGAGGGCAGTTGCTGGGCCCAGTGGCGTCCAGGCACGCGGGAAGGGTCGGGCAGCTCGGCGGCCTTCTCCCCAGAGGGAGAGTCCGGCCTCCAGTCCGGAGACGGTCCTCGCCCAGGAGGTGCGCCTCCTTGATGAAATGTCCGCGGACTTGGAGCGGCGCCACACCGAGTTCATGGGGGTTGTGGGACAGTTGCCTCAGGCCATTGAGTCCCTGGCTCATAGTGTGGCCGATTTCGGGGACTCACAGGCCAGGGGTGTCGACCAACTCGCGGCAGCACAGGACGCGAGTCGAGAGTTCCTGAGTGGTGCCGTGCAGACACTGGCTGGTCTGATGCGGGCACAGACCAGGGCAGTTCGGGCACTCACTTCTGCCACACTCGCTGTGTCACGGACGCATCGCCAGGGCACCCGCCGCCCTGCTGCAGCACAGCGGTCTGGCCTTCACCAGATTGCTGCGCTTGCTGCAGTGCCAGCCCGGCCGAGTGCCAGTGTCTCTGGCGACCAGCGAGCGCCTGGCATCAGCCAGCTTGCCCCCATTGCTGCAGCCGCCACTGCCACTCCCCCAGCCAAGCTGCGACGAGCTGCTGGTGAGACTGATGCTGCCCAGCCACAGCTGTAGCAGTCAGCAGCCGGCCCCTCCAGGGCCGGACCTCGTCTAGGCCGACCCCCAAGGGCATCTGCCGTCACGCATTGTGCCCCTCAGGAGCCTTCCCCCAGCCTTGCAACACCCACAGGGCCCAGGTTGAGGTGGAGCAACAGGTCGGGCAGGGGCCGGAGAAGCCTGCACAAGGACTCGCCCTCTCAGCACACCAAGTAGAGTGTGTTGCCAACTGTTTTTTTATATGGGGGTGTTTGTGTTCTGTATGGGGGGGTTTGTCTTGGTTAGGCCGAGGATGAAGGCCAATTGGATGGACAAGTTTTGTTATTCCTCCCCAGGTTGTGGGAGTGAGATATGTTTTTGACTGTTTTTTGGGGGTCTTGTCTGTTTTTCTGTTTCATGTGGGAAGGGCCCCGAGTTTGTTAAATAAAGCTTTTTATTTATTCAGCTTGTCCAGGTGTCATGTTTCAAGTGGTTGTTGCGTTAACCGGCTGAGGGCTTGCGGAGCGGCTGCATTCAGGTGCGTTCATTGCCACAAGCCATTCCCTGACAGGGGGCCTAGAAGTGTCGTTCAATAAGCCCCCGGCGGACGGCCCTTGGACCTTGTGGCTCCCTCCTGGGCTGGTACTCCTCCTCCTCCTCCTCCTCCTCATGGTCCTCCTGCTCGTCCTCCTGAGGTGGTGGTCCAACGTGAGGTGGCAGTGCCTGAGTCCTGCGGATAGCCAGGTTGTGCAGCATGCAGCAAACGACGACGAACTGGGAGACTCTATCCGGCGAATACTGTAGAGATCCGCCGGAACGATCCAGGCAGTGGAACCGTTGCTTGAGGACGCCAATCGTTTGCTCTATGATGTTCCTTGTGGCTTGATGGCTTTCGTTGTATGCCTCCTCAGCAGGGGTCCTGGGCGCGCGGAGCGGGGTCATGAGCCATGTACACAAAGGGTAGCCCTTGTCCCCAATAAGCCATCCCCTTGGTGGAGGCTGTGCCTCGAACATGTCAGCCACAGTAGTCTGGCGCAGGATAAATGCATCGTGGCTGCTTCCTGGAAAGCGGGCATTGACAGCTAGGATGCGCTGCCTGTGGTCACACACCAGCTGTACATTGAGGGAATGGTAGCCCTTCCGGTTGCGGTAATCCTCGGCATTGTCGATAGGTGCCCGCATAGCCACATGCGTGCAGTCAATGGCGCCCTGCACCATGGGGAAGTCGGCGATCCTGGCAAATCCGACTGCACGCTGCTCCTGCCTCTCTAGGGTCATGGGGAAGGAGATGAATTGGTGTCTCCTTGCGAAAAGGGCATCGGTGACCTGCCGGATGCAGTGATGCACGGCGAACTG
Source organism: Somniosus microcephalus (assembly GCF_052327205.1). Taxonomy (NCBI): domain Eukaryota; kingdom Metazoa; phylum Chordata; class Chondrichthyes; order Squaliformes; family Somniosidae; genus Somniosus; species Somniosus microcephalus. Next base: position 21,053,238 of record NC_141012.1, on the reverse strand, counting down.
GGAGATGTTCGCTATGTCCCCAGCAGCGGCTTGGAAGGATCCGCTTGCATAAAAGTTCAGAGCCACCGTGACCTTCACTTCCACCGACAAATGTCCTGCACATCAGCTGTGGACGCAGATCTCTGTGAAGCAGCTGGCAGATCTCTGCAACCACCTCCCTTCTGAAGCGCAGCCTCTTAACACAATGCGCGGCAGTCATGGTGAGATAGGACACCTGCTGCCGGTATTCCCTGAGTGGGTAAGGCCTACGTTGCCGACGCCTGATGGCCCCTCTGCGTCTAGGCATGGCTGGCCCTCTCACACGGCGTCTGCGAGCCCTTCGCACATAATGCTGGAACTGAGGGTTGGAACCCCATGCAGCCCCCATAATAAACTTGCAAACAGTGAAATCACAATGAGTCAAATTTCCAAGCTCTGGCCAGAAGCCAAAAATACCTCTCCTATGTTGTCCCAAATCAGTAAGGTCTGTTCCTTGGTCTCTGTCCAGAAATCCAAAGCACTAAAGTCATTGCAGCAAAATGGCTGGCCTTTATAGTTCAGTCTAAGTGCCCTTTAATTAGCGCTCCCCGAGGCCCGCAGGGCCTCTGCTGCGTTCCACTTCACAGTTCTTAACAGCGCCACGCCCACATTGGGCGGACGCCACTGAATTTCCGGTTTGGGGCGCACAAACAGCGTTGCACGACGAAATGACGTCACAAGCTGCGCGCGCAGCTGAGCGGGCGCAAACACTTTGCGCCGGCGCTAAATGTCAACTGAAGTTGGGCGTAGGCGCAGATCGGCCTGCGCCCAGGCGCTAAGTGCCTAGCGCTCAAAATCTACCCCTCTTATGGCGCTAACGGCTGGCGAACGCAACTGAATTTCTAGGCCCCACTGAATAAAATAGGCTATTATTTTAATACACACGTCTGGTGCTTTAAATTTATAAAAGTCAAAATAAATCTTGGGCCTACAAAATCCACAGCTCAGCCAAGAATATAGTATAGTGTCTGTCCTGTGCAGTGCTCAATTTTTCTTGATGGAATATTCCTATAATCTAGTAACAATCACTGTAATGCCCGACCCTGCATGTCATTTATCACTACAGTGACTCACACGAATGCCCCATTTCCATTCCCTGAGCTCTGTACCCTTCACTGAAACCATTCCAACAAAACCTCTTTTTAACTCTATATTCTCGCATTTGTGTAGCATGAAGCCTACACGTACCGTAGGCCAGGTCCACACAAACATAGCGCCAGTTGTTTTGCTGCTGTTCAAAATGGCATTTGTATAAAGAAAGATTTGCATTTATATAGCGCCTTTCACGACCATGGGACATCTCAAAGCGCTTTACAGCCAATGAAGTACTTTTGGAGTGTAGTCACTGGTCTAATATGGCAGCCAATTTGCACACAGCAAGCTCCCACAAACAGCAACGTGATCATGACCAGATAATCTGTTTGTGTTATGTTGATTGAGGGAGAAATATTGGCCAAGACTCCGGGGATAACTCCCCTGCTCTTCTTCGAAATAGTGCCGTGGGATCTTTTACGTCCACCTGAGAAAGCAGACGGGGCCTCGGTTTAACGTCTCATCCGAAAGACGGCACCTCCGACAGTGCAGCACTCCCTCAGCACTGCACTGGAGTGTCAACCTAGCTTTATGTGCTCAAGTCCCTGGAGTGGACTTTCTGACTCAGAGGCGAGTGTGCTGCCCACTGAGCCTCGGCTGCCACAGCTATACATCATGGCTTGGTCACTCCCAAAGCGCCCTTTCATTCCGCATTGAATTTGGGGATAAAAAAACACTGGATTGGAGGTGCTGGCATGTTTGAACCTACTCAGAAGCTATATGAAATCATGAATTGCCTGGCAGATGCAGAACTGTATTTTACCAATTCTGCACCAGGACTTGGAAAGCAGTGTTGTTTACAATGAAAAGTTAGATGGTTGTGAACTCAATGACGCTCTCATGTCAGTGTAAACAGGCAGTGCAAATAGGACACGCAATCTTCAAAAAATGGTAAGAAAATAACATATATCTGACATCATCTGAACCCCAGGATCAAGTTATAGCCTCAAAATTCATTCCCATTATATTCTAAACGTCATTTGTTAATTTTGTTAAAATTCTGGCATAGAGAGAATGGGGACTCTCAGCCAGGCTTACATCACATTCTTAGATTTCCTGTTCACATTAACTCTTTGTTCACTGTGTTCAGATGGAATGCAAAGCAAGTGTTTTGCAGGGACCAAAAGCAGTTTTTTTTTAAAAATACAGTCACAGGCAATGTAATCAAGAAAGTAATTTACTTCCTACACTGAAACACAACTCTTCGTGCACACAGCTTGTGACACAAGATACTGTACCAAAACTTCCAACTCACCTAAGGGTGACACTTGAGGAGAAATCAATGGGAACAGAAATTGGGCAATTTCTATACTGGGCAGCCAATCCGAAATGCCAATTTTATGCCCGGGTGGTACCTTGAAATCTACCCCTTGCACTTTAAGCCACTCATACACATTTTCAATACACACTCAAGCATTTCCGCCCAATTTGTAACTTGAATGACAACATCTTGTTACTCTTGGGGGGAGATTTTCACAACTCTCATAAGATTCGGCTATTTAAGCCTAGAAATTACTGTTGGCAACATAGGTGCACAAATGCATTTATATTTCATTCTTATTGATGCAATTTTAACAGAGGTGAAAATCCATTTATTGTAAACCGATAGCACCTCTATTAAAGTAGTGAATGGAGGAATGTCATACAAATGTATCGAGCTATCACTGGCAAATGTCACACAGAGTCATTTCGAGGCCTTAATGTTCTACGCATGTGCTAAATCTCCCTTTCACCTACTGTTCAGAAGAGTGAGCACAGGCACAGCCAGGAACAGGTATGCAGAAGCTCTTCCACTCGCAGTTTGAGTATTGCTTAGTAATTTGAACTGTTCTGTTGCTGGCAGTTAGTTCTGCCTTTACGTGAAGGCCGGTGCACTTCTAATACTTCCCCAGATCGGCTTCGTCCTCTCCACAGGAACTAAAGTTAATAATCAGGTACGGCCTCACCAATGGTATACTTTTTCTAAACTCTGTAGTTTGGCTTACTTAAAGTTTCAGCTCCAACCAGTCTTCCCTGAATGCCATCTCCCAAGGTTTTCTCAACACCAAGCTTCTGCTCCCTCTCGACACCTGGCTCCCAACAAAATCTTCCACAATTACCAAATATCTCCACTCTCTCTCAACTCCTGGTTCCCACCGCTCTATCTCAACTCCTGGTTCCCATTGCTCTCTCTCTCAACTCCTGGTTCCCACCGCTCTATCTCAACTCCTGGTTCCCATTGCTCTCTCTCAACTCCTGGTTCCCATTGCTCTCTCTCTCAACTCCTGGTTCCCACCGCTCTATCTCAACTCCTGGTTCCCATTGCTCTCTCTCAACTCCTGGTTCCCATTGCTCTCTCTCTCAACTCCTGGTTCCCATTGCACTCTCTCAACTCCTGGTTCCCGTTGCTCTCTCTCAACTCCTGGTTCCCATTGTTCTCTCTCTCAACTCCTGGTTCCCATTGTTCTCTCTCTCAACTCCTGGTTCCCATTGCTCTCTCTCAACTCCTGGTTCCCATTGCTCTCTCTCTCAACTCCTGGTTCCCATTGCTCTCTCTCAACTCCTGGTTCCCATTGCTCTCTCTCTCAACTCTTGGTTCCCATTGCTCTCTCTCAACTCCTGGTTCCCATTGCTCTCTCTCAACTCCTGGTTCCCATTGCTCTCTCTCTCTCAACTCCTGGTTCCCATTGCTGTCTCTCTCTCAACTCCTGGTTCCCATTGCTGTCTCTCTCTCAACTCCTGGTTCCCATTGCTCTCTCTCAACTCCTGGTTCCCATTGCTCTCTCTCTCAGCTCCTGGTTCCCATTGCTCTCTCTCAACTCCTGGTTCCCATTGCACTCTCTCAACTCCTGGTTCCCATTGCTCTCTCTCTCAACTCCTGGTTCCCATTGCTCTCTCTCAACTCCTGGTTCCCATTGCTCTCTCTCAACTCCTGGTTCCCATTGCTCTCTCTCAACTCCTGGTTCCCATTGCTCTCTCTCTCAACTCCTGGTTCCCATTGCTCTCTCTCTCAACTCCTGGTTCCCATTGCTCTCTCTCTCAACTTCTGGTTCCCATTGCTCTCTCTCTCAGCTCCTGGTTCCCATTGCTCTCCCTCAACTCCTGGTTCCCATTGCTCTCTCTCAACTCCTGGTTCCCATTGCTCTCTCTCTCAACTCCTGGTTCCCATTGCTCTCTCTCTCAACTCCTGGTTCCCATTGCTCTCTCTCTCAACTCCTGGTTCCCGTTGCTCTCTCTCAACTCCTGGTTCCCATTGCACTCTCTCAACTCCTGGTTCCCATTGCTCTCCCTCAACTCCTGGTTCCCATTGCTCTCCCTCAGCTCCTGGTTCCCATTGCTCTCTCTCAACTCCTGGTTTCCGTTGCTCTCTCTCAACTCCTGGTTCCCGTTGCTCTCTCTCAACTCCTGGTTCCCATTGCTCTCTCTCAACTCCTGGTTCCCATTGCTCTCTCTCAACTCCTGGTTTCCGTTGCTCTCTCTCAACTCCTGGTTCCCATTGCTCTCTCTCAACTCCTGGTTCCCATTGCTCTCTCTCAACTCCTGGTTCCCATTGCTCTCTCTCTCAACTCCTGGTTCCCATTGCTCTCTCTCAGCTCCTGGTCCCCATTGCTCTTTCTCAACTCCTGGTTCCCATTGCTCTCTCTCAACTCCTGGTTCCCATTGCTCTCTCTCAACTCCTGGTTCCCATTGCTCTCTCTCAGCTCCTGGTCCCCATTGCTCTTTCTCAACTCCTGGTTCCCATTGCTCTCTCTCAACTCCTGGTTCCCATTGCTCTCTCTCTCAACTCCTGGTTCCCATTGCTCTCTCTCTCAACTCCTGGTTCCCATTGCACTCTCTCAACTCCTGGTTCCCATTGCACTCTCTCAACTCCTGGTTCCCATTGCTCTCTCTCAACTCCTGGTTCCCATTGCTCTCTCTCAACTCCTGGTTCCCATTGCTCTCTCTCTCAGCTCCTGGTTCCCATTGCTCTCCCTCAACTCCTGGTTCCCATTGCTCTCTCTCAACTCCTGGTTCCCATTGCTCTCTCTCAACTCCTGGTTCCCATTGCTCTCTCTCAACTCCTGGTTCCCATTGCACTCTCTCAACTCCTGGTTCCCGTTGTTCTCTCTCAACTCTTGGTTTCCACTGCTCTCCCTCAACTCCTGGCTCCCATTGCTCTCCCCCTCTCTCCCCCTCTCTCTCTCTCTCTCTCTGTCTCACTATTGCTCTTGCTGAATGCTAGTTCACCTTCCAAATGACTAAAATAGTCTCACTACACAGCTGTAACTGAGCGCTGTTCCACTGAAGCACCTGTAATAACTTAAAAACTTTTACCAGACAAGGAATTTTGATACAAAGCTTTATTCAGTGATCCTTCGCTTCTGGTGTACAGCCTTGCTAGAAAGAAGTATGGATTGAAAAATAGGGTGTGGAGGCCAGCATCCCCTGATAAAATCATTGGATTTGGAGTGGCGCGAATTGGGCGTGTTGACTTTCTCTCCAGATTGTCCAATTACAGGTCCTATTGAGCGAGACTCTGCTCCAGGAGCACAACCTGACTGAATTTATCCTTAAACATAATAAATAATCAAATTAGAGGTAGTCTGTTCAAGGGTGATGTCAGGAAGCACTTCTTCACACAAAGGGTGGTGGAATTCTCGGACTCTCTCCTCCAAAAAGCTGTTGAGGCTGAATCAATTGAAAAATTGAAAACTGACATTGATAGATTTTTATTAGGCAAGATCATTATTTATGGAATCAAGGTGGGTAGATGGAGTTAAGACACAGATCAGCCATGAGCCAATTGAACAAGCTAAAGGGGCTGAATGGCATTCTCCTATTCCTATGTAACTGCACAACAAAGGCATAATTGCAGGTATTAGAATGTTAACCAGTGCCAGGTGTCAACAACACTGCATTGATACAAAAAAATATCTAGAGCGCTTAAGGGGCAGAAATTGGCCTCCTTTGTGCTCCTGGAGCACTAAACCGAAAGTTTGCATCCGATTCAATTGTGTAGCGCTCAGCAATACTTTTGCGCTCCCGCAAACGGGGGCGCTACGTAATTTCTAGCCCCATGAGTCATACCTTTTCTAAAGTGCAAAATGTCATTTTACTTAATTAGTATCCATCAGGCACATTTACTCCTAAATTCACCTAATTCCATGAATCATTGACGTAAGAAAACTACTAGGTACTTGGTCTGAGTATTAAACAAGGCTTTAATCAACTGTTTCTCAACATGGAGATCGAGTTGTGTCCTTCACTAGTTCCTGTTAAAGAATGTCCTGAGCAAGCTGGGCCCATGCCCAAGTATTTATACTCCTCCTGGACAGCGCCACCAGCAGGCCGCCCAGTATCATTTCAGAAGTCATTTCCAAATGAATGACAAGATTCATGTCAATCATCATTATCTTTAATCGTCCTCCTGTCAGAAATGTCACCAAACACAATGGAATCCTTTCTGACAACAGCAGACCAATTATGTAAATCTTAGTCAGACAAATTTCACAGATTACCTTCAAATAGACTATCACAAGCTAATATTTTGGGAAATCTTATATTTAAAAATGGAACCATATCTAAATCACTACAAAAGTTCTGAAGGGATTCAGGAATCAATCCTCAGTAACCCAATAGTCAGTCCTTCCATTTTCTTTTCACAATCAGCCAGCCCTATATTACTTGCCAGTTTTTTAAAAATTCATTCCTGGGATGTGAGCATCACTGCCAAGGCCAGCATTTATTGCCCATCCCTAATTGCCCTTGAGAAGGTGGTGGTGAACCGCTGAATACTTCCTTCCAGTTTGGTACAACTGAGTGGTTTGCTAGGCCATTTTGGAGGGCAGGTAAGAGCCAATCACATTGCTCTGGAGTCACATAAAGAGATTTTCGTAGCAACAGCCTAAGCTGAACTCAAAACTCGATCCCAAAGTTTAAAGGATAATGTGCTAAGCCATCAACAACAACTTGCATTTATATAGCGTAAAACGTCCCAAGGCGCTTCACAGGAGCGCTTATTAAACAAAATTTAACACCGAGCCACATAAGGAGATATTAGGACAGGTGACCAAAAGCTTGATCAAAGAGGTAGATTTTAAGGAGCGTCTTAAAGGAGGAAAGAGAGGTAAAGAGGCGGAGAGGTTTAGGGAGGGAATTCCAGAGCTTAGGGACTAGGCAGTTGAAGGCACGGCCACTAATGGTGGAGCGATTATAATCAAAGATCAACCTATAACGCTGGGTCTTTAAATGGGAAACATTTAGGCAAGCAAAGAGCAGCTGTTTATTTTGATCGGATTGCGTTGGATCCCTTCAACCAGGTTAACGGGAAACATATAGCGTAGTAGCAGCTGCCATTGTGTTTTTTCATCGTATTCATTTAAAAAATGCCTTGCAGCTTAAGTTACTTAAAAGTCACATGTGCATTGTATTTACGACTGCTAATAAAGAAGGGCTGCATTAAAAGCAAACTCAGGAGACTTGCTATTCCAATATGCAGCTGCAGAGAAGCCCAAGCCAGGGTAAATAGAACATGTTAATCATTTTGTTGCAACCAATTGAGTATTGAATATCCTTTACAGCTTTGAAAACCCTGTCATTCTACCAAATAACATATGTAAACTTCCAATGCTGGACAACATGAAGTTGAAAGGAACACCTGGTGGAAACAAAACAACACTTTTTAACCGAACAGAGTAAGAAACTGTAAAACTTGTTATTTTTCTGTTTTGGGGAATGAATTCAGACTGGGGTTTTTCGAGAGCTCAACTAATATGAGATGAGGCAGTATAGTAATGTGGTTTCTCAATGGCAATCTCCTGTCCTCAGCTGTGCTAACTGGGGATGGGATTGTGTACAGGAGACATGCATCCTCAGAGGAAAGGATAAGCAGAGGTCAAGTCAACTTGCATTGTTTTTGTGAACCTTCGAATTGCCAACTAAAGAGAGCAGCAAAAGCGTGTGTCCGTGAGAGACCAGATTGCATTGCCGGAGCGCAGGGACTAAAATAACTTGCCGAAATACGGGGAAAGCGTAAAATAACCTAACTTGCAAAAATCGAACAAAAGTAAAATAAGGCGAGACAAACTGAAAATATTGAGAGAGGAGCTTTGAATAATATTGGGCCAGAAATTCCGTTCGCAGCCCTCCCGCGGGTGGAGGGCTGCGATTTGGAAAAATCTCCGCCTGGACCGGTGGGCTCCCGGGAGGCGCAGAGTTCCGTTGCTGGGCCTCTTCAAACTGCCAATGTATCCCAGGGGCGCAGTTAGTTCGCAGCGTCCCTGGGATCACGTGAGCCATGGGGAGCCAATCAGAGCAGGGAATCCCCATTCATAGATTTGACAGGAAGACCTGTCAAATCTATAAATAGAGATCAGCCCCAAAACCTAAGTAAAACTTCAAATAAATTTTACAAAAAAATTACATTTTTAAAATGACTATATATAAATTACATAAATTAACTATTTTAAACAAAAATTTAAATTTTTGAAAAAAATAATTAAAGTTTTTAACAGGGCTAAAAATAAACTTACATTTCTTTAAAGTATTTTAAAATGATAAATCAGTGGAAATTTTTTTTATTTTTTTACTTTCTTCAACTCTTAGTCTGGTAAAAGCAGGCCTTACGCGTACACACCCGTAGGGATCAGAATTTCTGCCTCATCACTTTATAGCACGTTACTTGTTTGCTATAAAGCGTGCATGATTATGTGAAGATAGAGAGTAGGGCCCAGAAATTGGGAGTGATTGGCGGGGGGGGGGGGGGGGGCAGCGCACGCTGCACATACCTAATGAGCATGGCAGCAGGACCATGGCAAATTGGTCCGCTAGCCTCATTAGGATAATACCAGTGAGCTGCAGGCGCCATTCGTGGCCCTAGAGGCAGCTCGCCGGTCATAGGGGGGCAGCAAGATCATCCAGCTCAGACGCCAGCCAAGGGCCTTGGGACAGTCCAGCAGGGACGGCAATCAGGAAGGGGGCGAGCGGAGGACAGCAGTGACCCGCAGTTTTATTGTGGAGCCAGCAGAAGCATTCCTGCTCTTACTAGCTCCACAGTAACGTAAGTAAAAAAAACTTTGAACTTACCTTTTGGGTACCAGCCTCCAGTGATCCCCTTAAGAACCACTGGCTTGGCTGCTGAGCACCCATGCCCTGAACGCCTATTGAAGTAGCCCCAATCAACATGGCGGGCGGTGCACTTCCGGCACAGAATGAGCGCACGCTGCCAGCCGCCATATTGTGGCCCTTAGGCACCCGTATTACGCCTGTAAAACAGGCGCAGCTTGACCTAATTTCTAGGCCACAATTTCTAAATGTGAGTATGTTGATTCCCACTTGTGAAATGGACTCCTAAAGGCTTTTGAGTGTTTTGGGTGGTAGTAGAATAGACCAGTCCAGGACAGCCATAGTGGGTCAAATGGCCTCCTTCTGTACCAAAGTACATTTGAGTTCTACAATAATGATTCAAGGTGCTATTGATTAGGAACTCTGCTGGAAACAGACCATCTCTATAATTCAAATGGTGCCTACGCTCTGTGCAATATCAAATTCATATTTTTTTCAAAAGCATGAAGTTTTTTACATTTAATTCTCTGATGGTTGGCTGACTACAGAGCAGCAACAATCAATCACACTGTGATTATCTACTTTAGTTTTATTAAAATAAATTCCATGACAGTATCTTTGCAGAGGAGCTGATATCCAAGAGGATGTTATGCAGACAGGGTTATTTAATAGATGTCTGTATAATTGACAAAAGGAATATTGTCTTTGCAAAACCCACAACAAGGGCAGCATTGCACAATTTCCTGGGGCTATAGGCACGGATACGTCAATCATATCACAGGTATGTGTGATGATAATGTAAACATGTATTTCCTTTTAGAAGGATTTGGCTGAAATTGCTCATAGAGATATACTGTACTTTTACATGTCCTGACATAATGTCAAAAATGTACAATAACTGGAGCCAAGTTATTATACAAGAACTAGATGTTCCTTAACTACTGCAAAATAAGAAACGACATCTGATGGAACAATAATGAGCAAGGCAGCTTCCCTGTATGAGAGTTTTAATTTTGCTCTTGCTTGTTTTGGTGCACACGAAAATGAAGCAGACACTGGGATGTCAAAACCCCTGATATAGATTTTTGAATATTAAGGGAATCAAGGGACATGGGGATAGTGCAGGAAAGTTGAGTTGAGGTAAAAGATCAGCCATGATCTTATTGAATGGTGGAGCAGGCTCGAAGGGCCAAATGGCCTACTCCTGCTCCTATTTCTTATGTTATTTCTTATAGGCCAATTTGGGGGTTTCAAATTACCATTGGATGAATATAATGAAATAATGAAGCCAAGAATGTGGCCCTGGGGATGATATTGGAACTTCTGCTTGCCATTCACTGCCCCAGACAGTTGACCTCGTCAGATAACAGGTGCTCGGCTAATTTACATTTCAGCGTGGTGCTCCTGGTGCACAGCACACGGCATGCTGAGAGTGCGCAAGGCTGAGGGGGTGGAGTTTCCCAAACAGAAGCTGATAAAGGGCCGCTGCTCATCTTTAAAACTGCCCTGCTATTGAATGGAGGGTGAAATGGTTGAAACAAGCTGAGGAGGCGAGGCAGCTCCAATTAATGAAGCTGCTTTTGGGTTACTGCAAAGGGTGGTCCTTTTTGTGGCAGAGGGTTGTCCTCTAGTCAAGAGTGCTGTCAGAGCTCGGTGGATGGAAGTGATAGAAAGTGCCTAATGATGCCTCAGCTGTCCATAGAACCTTGGGAGCAGATTAGAAAGAAATTTTCTGCTCTTAGGAAGGTAACTGAAGTAAGTGCTGCTTCTATTTTGCTTCCTTTCAAAGTGCGGCCTCATATTGCAGCTCATCCGAACTTCACTGTAAGCTTTTTCCTGCATCACAAAGGGACAATGCACAGCACCCTGTCAACTGCTCATGCATTTCTTCATCTAAAACATTCTGCATTGTCAGTAAAACAAGATAGTTGTTCTGTGGCCTATCAAATATGGCAAATGAACATCAAATATGTTGCCCACACCACACACCTATATGCTGTATGTTGGCACATTCACATAAGATGATGGCCTGTCACACACACACTGTGCAGAATGCCATCGAGTGCAGACAAGAGGGAGGTCATCTGAGCTGCAATCCTTGACTCCTTATAGAAAGAAGGCTCCAGATATTGTGGGCATGAAGGACTTGAATTGCAGGAGTGAACCTTTGATGAGCCAAATTTTGTTTATCGAGTGGACAGCACTAGCCAGCTGCCCAATAGTGTCAATGGGAAGCCTGGTCCATTTTGAGGACCAGGCCTCATTTCCGTACCTCTGGCAGGCCACAAGCGGAAAACAGGCATCCCAGGGCATCCTGCAGGCTTCAGGCCAACACAATATCAGGTAGCCGGAAGGCCGGCTCAACTCAGCCCGGAAAAAGGTAGTTCGGGAGGTACTGTCCTCGAGGGGGGGGAATTGTAGTGCATCCAGGAGGAGTGCTCCTTCGCCTCATGGATCTAAGAGATGAACTGCACCTTTAAGAAGCTGTTTCTACACCGTTGCTTTGTCCTGAAGCAGTTAAACAGCAACGTTACAAAACTCTTTCTCACTTGGGTCAACAAAATGCAACATGGACTGCCGGTAATTGAGACAGCGTAAGGCACCTTTAACCATCATGAGAGAACAAGGCTCTCCAGACACTTGAGACACATTATAGGGGGAATGTAGACGGAAAATGTTGGAAATGCTCAGCAGACCAGGCAGCATCTGAGGAGAGAGCAACAGAGTTTAATTCAGTGTCCAGCTCCTCTGTCGTTATAGGGACAGCAATGAAGAAACCAGAATCATGCACATATTTGAGGTGCTATTCTACTCTTATATCTTCAGGCTCACCACCATGAGTATTTCTGTTTCTCACTGCCTTCCTCATGAGTTTCTGCCCTAGAAACTGAAATTACTAATGACAAAGCCCCTTTAGGCTTTTCTCAAATGAATTGATGAATGAGTTATGGTCAAATTAACCCACAGGATAAGATCTGTTTCACTGTTTCTCTATTCCCTTAGATGATTCTGTTCTCTAACATTCTTGTACAATTTACATATAATTAATTTATTTCTTTCAAAAGAAAATGCTATTCCCTTTCCATTGTTAATGAGGTTTGAAAGGATTTTATACTGCAATGCCTATATATGTTTGTGTTATTCAGATTGACACTAGCTTCCATGGATGAAATCTGTGATTATACCATTAAAGCACATTGGCAGAGAAATTGGATCGGGTCTGAATCGTGGCACCATCCTGATGCAGCGCTCGCAACACGGGCTGACGGCAGGACCAGGGCAAACTGGTCCGCCGGCCTCATTAGGATAACCCCAGTGAGCTGTGGAAGCCAGTTGCGGTCCCAGAGGTGGCTCGCCAGTCATGGGAGGATCCACAGGTGAGTCCGGGGGCGGGGCAGCGGCGGCTAAGGCAATCATGAGGCGGGTGACCAGTGACCAGTAGCAGCATTCCTGCTGCTCCTGGCTCCGCATTCAGGTAAGGAAAATTAAAATCTCTTTCAAGATTCACAGAGCTGCTCGAGGTCGTGCACCACAGCCATCAATGGAAGTTTAACTGCCATCCACCTCCTAAGTAGTAGCCATTGGGGAAACACTGATAGGAGCACTAGGATAGGAAAACAAGCACAGAGGACAGGCACTAATGGGTTGCACAAGGGTGATACATAATGATTCCTGTTAACTATTAGACACAGATGGAATGTAGTTGTAGAATATGTTCTTTTGTTCTGGACTTGGTGTTGGTATTAATATTTGTAGCGAAGTGAGGACAAGACCCATATGGCTAGACTGAAGGAAGGCAATCGTATTGTGGTGATAAGGATTGCAGGACTGCTAGATAGTGGAAGAGTTGTGTGTGCACGCCGACTGTCTGCTTGATATGACATTTCTGGTGGAAGCATGGCTCTCATTGTAGGCCAGCTCCTCAGCTGTACCCGGGTTCCTGACAGGAGTCATGTGTCAAGAGAGCCCTTGTTGCCCAGTAGCCAGCCTGTAACCTGCTGGCCTTGCTAGAGGATTGGCACAGATAAAAAGAAAGAATGTCTTGCATTTATACAGTGTCTTTCATGACCTCAGGACATCCCAAAGTGCTTTACAGCCAATGTTGTAATGTAGGAAACGTGGTGGTCAATTTGCACACATCAAGGTCCCACAAACGGCAGGGTGATAATGACCAGATAATCTGTTTTTTTTTAGTGATGTTGGTTGAAGGATAAATATTGGCCAGGATACTGGGAAGAACTCCCTATAGTGCCATGGGATCTTTTACGTCCATCTGAGAGTGCAGACGGGGCCTCATTTTAACTTCTCATCCAAAAGGCAGCACCTCTGATAAGTGCAGTACAGAGGGAATACTGCACTTGAGTGTCACCCTGGATTAGGTACTCAAGTCTCTGAAGTGGGACTTGAACCCACAACCTCTGACTCAGAGCACGTAACAACTGATAAATGAATCACGACTGCTGCCAGGGAACTGGGCACAGATCTGCATGTTGCCCTGCCTGTGGTGGTAAATAAGCTGGATGTTGAGGGAGTAGAGTCCCTTTCTATTCAGAAAGATGACATAGTGGTGATGGGGAGCACTCAAGGCAATGTGCCCCCTGGGAAAGCCTGCGATGTAGGCAAAGCCTAGTGCTCTCTCGTCCTGCTTCGTCTGACCATCGGGAAAGAGACATAAGTGTTCCTCCTGGTGTAGAGAGCCTTGGTGACCTCCCTGATACAACAGTGGATTGCAAACTGAGAAATGTTGCTGCTGTCACCTGCTGCCACCTGGAAGGCTTCTCTTCCCACTCCTGCATCGTTACCTCTGGTGTCCCCCAAGGATTTATCCTTGGCCCCCTCCTATTTCTCATCTACATGCCGCCCCTTAGCAACATCATCCAAAAACACAGCGTCAGTTTCCACATGTACGCTGATGACACCCAGCTCTATGCGGCTAATGTAGGAAAGTGGAGTTGAGGTCGATGATCAGCCATGATCTTATTGAATGGCGGAGCAGGCTCAAGGGGCCGAATGGCCTACTCCTGCTCCTATTTCTTATGTTCTTATGTTCTTTCTGCATTTCCATTCTTTCTGAAGATGCAATGAGCTGTGTGCACAATACATGTGCAGGGCATTAATGTTACAAGCACTTCTGGGGCACATTGCCAGGTACACTACCAATCGGCATTGATTAGGCCTCAGTGCTCAATAAGATGAGGTACCAGCACAAAGCACAGTAGAGATACAGGTGCTGAGGAGCACGCTATCGATCACATTAAGAAAATAAGGTATGACATGAATCAGTCATTCATGAAAGGAAGACTTATGAAATAATACTGAGTGGCCTGCGGGTGGCGCTGTCCAGGGAGCATATAACTACTCGGGCACGGGCCCAGCTTGTGCAGGACATTCTTAACAGGAACTAGTGAAGGACACAGCTAGACCTCCATGTTGTAAAACAGTTGATTAAAGCTTTGTTTAACGCTTAGACCAAGTGACTAGTAGTTTTCTTACATCAATGTACAAAGTATGATTCAAAATAACAGAGAAAGATGAGGTGCAAAGAGTGGAAACTCAGTGCTAACATGGAGTGTAAATATAGCAAGACTTTTATAACGACAGCTAATCACAACTGTGCATACATTTTGAAACATTCCATCCAACTACCAAGTGATCTTTGTATATTTAAGAGGATTCCAATGATCTGTCTGTTAATCACATAATAAAAACAACCTCTTAGATAGCCAGGGAGGTCACAATGAAGTGACAAGAATGTGTGCATGATAAAGTTTATTGCCATCTTGTTACAGATTTTAATATAAGTCTGTAAAAACATCAGGAAAAGCATCTTAAAGAAATGCACGTCAATTGTGTGTGTAAGGCCATAACCCATTGGCACAGGAAAGGAATATGTTTTTAACTATCAAACAATGGGAGGAGTGAGGAAACTTCAGCTAACATAAAATGAAAAGAAAGACTTGCATTCACATAGTGCCTTTCCCAATCTTAGGATGTCCCAAAGTGCTTGACAGCCAATGAAGTACTTTTGAAATATAGTCACTGTTGTAACTTAGGAAACGGTGCAGCCAATTTGCACACAGCAAGGTCCCACAAACAGCAATAAAATAAATGACCGGATCATGTGTTTTAGGGATAAATGTTGGCCAGCACACCGGGAGAATGCCATTGCTCTTCTTCAAATAGTGCACTGGGATCTTTGATGTCCACCTGAGAGGGCACATGTGGCCTTGGTTTAATGTCTTATCTGAAAGAGAGCACCTCAGACAATGCAGCACTCCTTCAGTACTGCACTGCAGTGCCAGCCTAGATTATGTATTTAAGTCTCTGGAGTGGGTTTTGAACCCACAACTTTCTGACTCAGGAAGCAAGAGTGCTACCAACTGAGCCAAGGCTGATACCTTAACATGAGCAGTACAGTCATTTTGTTTAACAAAAAACCTATTTTACAAATAATATTTTGAATTAAATTATAAATATCTTTAAACTTTCAATTCAGTCCATGTGAATCTCTGGTTAATGCTCTCTGCCTCCAGTTTCTAATCTTCTGTCAAAAACAATTTCAGCTCCTCCAACAATTTTCTTTGTATAAAGAAATCTTCACGTCAATTTAAAATTAGTCATTGGCCCTCTACTCTTCTGTCTCGTCTCTCCAGTACTTGTTTCTAAATTTGCTTTCTTTTGTTAACTCCAAACTCCTGGTCTCAGATTCCTTTAACCTGGTTTCCATTTGTTACTGAACTTTCAACCTTTTCTTTTTACAAATGCCTGTTACTCTACACAACAATGATAGAATTCTGTTTCCTTTCCCTCCTATTTTTTTCCATACTGCGTCAGTGAAGCTTAGTCCACCTTACATCAGTCCCGCTCGTCTTTCTTATTCCTCTTTTCTATTCACAGTTGGAAGTTTTCCTAATCTCTTTTCATGGTTTGCCTTTATTTTTAGGAGTACTGTACCAGTTTGCCACTCTTTTCCACGTTTCTGCTCTCCACCTGCCCACCACATTGGAGCTTTTCCCATTTCTTTCTTGTTCCGATTTATCCCTTCTCGTTTTTTTTCTCTCATTCTCAGCTTTTCTTTCCTGGCTCAGACTAGCTTCCGACCTCTGTTGCTCTCTATTACCAAGTTTGGCCAAGCTTATGCCCTTTTTTGGGCACTTGGACAAGGTTACATGACGCAGTCCCTTGTGCTGCCTCATTTTACACTCACCACTCCTGCTGCCCACAGCCCACAAAATCATCACCTCGTCCTCCAGCAATTCTAGTTCAATCGGGCTTCCATGGCATGCCCATGTATCAGTGACAAATCAGGAAACGGCACTTAGGGTCCCTTTAGTCTAAAGACTATGGCCCAGAAATTCGGGCCGGGGGCTTCCCGCGGGTGCAAGCCCCCGACCTGCACTTACCTTGCGCGCCGGCCGTTGAGCTGCAGGCCCGCGTGGGATTCCGATCCTGGGCCTCCTCCAACTGCCGGCGCGCAGTGCTTGCGTATCCCAGGGGCGCAATTAGTTTGATGCGTCCCCTGGGATCACGTGGGCCATGGAGAGCCAATGGTAGCAGGGAATGCTTCATTCATAAGTTTGACAGGAAGAGCTGTCAAACCTCACTAAAACATCACTAAAACTTCAAATAATTTTTTTTTTAATCACATTTTTAAAATAACTATAAATTACAGTAAATAACTATTTTAAACAATAATTTAAATTTTTGAAAAAATTAATTACATTTTCTAATGGGGCTAAAAATAAACTTACCTTTCTTTAAAGTATTTAAAAATAATAAACCTGTGGAAAAAATGTTTTAATTTTAATTAATTCACCACTTACCTTGTTAAAAGCAGGCCTTGCGCCTGCTTTTAAAAGTGTAACTCCTGGAGAATTACCCTCCTGGAGAAACCTGCAAAAAAAACGTAAGTTCGATGCGCACGCCCTGCCTCTCCGGCGCACGCGTTCCACCTGTCAACCCCTTCTTTCAGGGGAACGGAAGTGCCGGTTTCCCGCGCATGCGCAGTGCATGCAAGAAACCGGCACTTTCGTTGGGCCTACGCGTGAGTAGCCAGTGCGTACTCACCCGTGGGGACCCGAATTTTTGGGCCAATGTACATTTAATAATGGGTAGAGACTAAGAGCCGTCGAGGAGCAAAGGAATAAAGGTATCCATGTACGGTACAGAAAGCAATCAAAAAGGCTAATGGGATGTTAGCCTGTATCTCAAGGGGACTGGGATACAAAAGTGATGCTTCAGTTGTACAGAGCCTTGGTCAGACCACATCTCGAGTACCGCATTCAGCTTTGGGCACCAGACCTCAGATTATAATGGTCTTGGTGGGGTACTGTGCAGATTTACCAGAATGATAAGCAGGGCTTAAAGGATTAAATTACGAGGAGAGGATGCATAAATTTGGTTTGTATTCCCTTGAATTTAGAAGGTTGAGGGGGTGATCTAATCGAGATGTTCAAAATTATAAAAGGATTTGATAGGGGTAGATACAGAGAAACTATTTCCTCTGGTAAGGGAATTCAGAACAAGGGGGCATAAGCTTAAAATTAAAGCCAGGCCATTTAGGAATGAAATCAGGCAGCATTTTGTCATGCAAAGGGTAGCGGAAACCTGGAAATCGCTCTCCCAAAAGGCTGTGGATGCTGGGTCAATTGAAATTTTTAAGATTGAGAGCGATAGATTTTTGTTAGGTAAGGTCATTAGGGGATATGGATCAAAGGCGGATAAATGGAAGTGAGGTACAGATCAGCCACGATCTAACAGAATGACAAAACAGGCTCAAATGGCTGAGTGGCCTACTTCAGTCCCTATATTCAATTTCCCGAGTCTGAACCATTGACAAGGGACCTCACCAGTGGCCACCAATTCCGATTCCTCAATGTTAGCGAGGTCATGTAACACCAGCCCAGATTCATAAAATTACCAAACATTAGCAACGGGGCAAATTCAATTGCTGATGCCTTAATAGAAACTTGTTAGAAAGGTGGTGAAGAGATTTACTTTGCACTAACTGATTTTGACATACTGTATCTTTGACCTTTTGTAAACCATATTGTCAGCAATGAGAGGAATCTTTACTCCTTACCACCAATTCTACATGTGCCTGGAATGTCACGTTCATTTTAATACTGACTCCTAAAAAAAAAAATTCTTTTTTGCTGTCTTTTATTTTCACTCAGGATTTCACTTTCCCGGTTTCACTTTCTCATTGAAATATATAAGATTCTGAGGAGGATTGAAAGGGCAGATGTTGAGAGGTTTCCCCTGGCTGGAGAGTCTAGAACTAGGGGGCATAGTCTCAGAATTAGGGGTCAGCATTTAAGACTGCGATGAGGAGATGGCTTATCAGGGAAGGCAGCAGCAGCCAACTTCCTGGCACCATGGGTGGTTCTGCTGCACGGGGTGGGAGGAAAAAGAGTGGAAGAGCTATAGTGATAGGGGATTCTATTGTCAGGGAAATAGATAGGCGTTTCTGCGGACGCAAACGAGACTCCAGGATGGTATGTTGCCTCCCTGGTGCAAGGGTCAAGGATGTCTCGGGGCAGCTGCAGGGCATTCTGGAGGGGAGGGTGAAGAACCAGTTGTCGTGGTGCATATAGGTACCAACGATATAGGTAAAAAACGGGATGAGGTCCTAAAAGCTGAATATAGGGAGTTAGGAGGTAAATTAAAAAATAGGACCTCAAAGGTAGTAATCTCAGGATTGCTACCAGTGCTACGTGCTAGTCAGAGTAGAAATAGAAGGATATTTCAGATGAATACGTGGCTAGAGGAATGGTGCAAGGGGGAGGGATTCAAATTCCTGGGACATTGGAACCGGTTCTGGGGGAGGTGGGACCAGTACAAACTGGACGGTTTGCACCTGGGCGGGACCGGGACCGATGTCCTAGCGGGAGTGTTTGCTAGTGCTGTTGGGGAGGGTTTAAACTAAAATGGCAGGGGGTTGGAAACCTGTGCAGCGAGACAGAGGAAAGGGAAGCAAGGATAGAAACAAAAGACAGGAAGGAGAAAAGCAAAAGTGGAAGGCAGAGAAATCAAGGGTGTAAATCAAACAGGGCTACAGTAAATAATAATTCTAAAAGGAATAAGAGCGTTAAAAAAACAAGCCTGAAGGCTTTGTGTCTTAATGCGAGGAGCATTAGTAATAAGGTAGATGAATTAGCTGCGCAAATAGATGTAAACTGATATGATGTAATTGGAATTATGGAGACATGACTCCAGGGTGACCAAGGCTGGGAATTCAACATCCAGGGGTATTCAATATTCAGGAAGGACAGGCAAAAAGGAAAAGGAGGTGGGGTACCATTGCTGGTTAAAGAGCAGATTAACACAATAGTAAGGAAGGATATTAGCTCTGATGATGTGGAATCTGTATGGGTAGAGCTGAGAAATACCATGGGGCAGAAAATGTTAGTGGGAGTTGTATACAGACCCCCAAACAGTAATGCTGAGGTTGGGGATGGCATTAAATGGGAAATTTGAGATGCGTACAATAAGGGCACAGCAGTTATCATGGGTGACGTAAATCTATATATAGATTGGGCTAACCAAATTAGTAATAATACTGTGGAGGAAGAATTCCTAGAGTGTATACGGGATAGTTTCCTGGATAAATATGTTGAGGAACCAACAAGAGATCAGGCCATCTTAGACTGGGTATTATGTAATGAGAAAGGATTAATTAGCAATGTTGTTGTGCGAGGCCCCTTGGGGAAGAGCGATCATAATATGGTAGAATTCTTCATTAAGATGGAGAGTGAAGTAGTTGACTCAGTGACTAGGATCCTGAGTTTAAATAAAGGAAACTACAATGGTATAAGGCGCGAGTTGGCTAGGATGGATTGGGGAATGTTACTTAAAGGGTTGGCAGTGGATAGGCAATGGCAAACATTTAAAAATCGCATGGATGAACTACAGAATTTGTTCATCCCTGTTTGGCATAAAAATAAAACAAAAAAGGTGACTCAACCGTGGCTAACAAGGGAAATTAGGGATAGCATAAGATCCAAGGAGAGGACATATAAATTGGCCAGAAAAAGCAGCAAACCTGAGGATTGGGAGCAGTTTAGGATTCAGCAAAGGAGGACAAAGGGATTAATTAAGAGGGGGAAAATAGAATATGTGAGTAAGCTTGCAGGGAACATAAAAACTGACTGTAAAAGCTTCTATAGATATGTGAAGAGAAAAAGATTGGTGAAGTCAAGCGTAGGTCCCTTGCGGTCAGATTCAGGGGAATTTATAATGGGGAACAAAGAAATGGCTGACCAATTAAATACATACTTTTGTTCTGTCTTCACAAAGGAGGACACAAATAACCTTCCAGAGATGTCGGGGAACATAGGGTCTAATGAGAGGGAGGAATTGAATGAAATCAGTATTTGTAGGGAAATGGTGTTAGGGAAATTGACGGCATTGAAGGCCGATAAATCCCCAGGGCCTGATAATCTACATCCTAGGGTTCTTAAGGAAGTGGCCCTAGAAATAGTAGATGCATTGCTGGTCATCTTCCAAAATTCGATAGACTCTGGAACAGTACCCATGGTTTGGAGAGCAGCTAATGTAACCCCACTATTTAAAAAAGGTGGTAGAGAGAAAACGGGGAATTATAGACCGGTAAGCCTGACATCGGTAGTGGGGAAAATGCTAGAGTCCATTATAAAAGATATAATAGCAGAGCACTTGGAAAACAGTGACAGGATCGGACAAAGTCAACATGGATTTACAAAAGGTAAATCATGCTTGACTAATCTACTGGAATTTTTTGAGGATGTAACTGGTAGAATAGATAAGGGAGAACCAGTGGATGTGGTGTATTTGGACTTTCAGAAGGCTTTCGATAAGGTCCCACATAAAAGATTGGCATGCAAAGTTAAAGCACATGGGATTGGGGGCAAGGTACTAACTTGGATAGAGAACTGGTTGGTAGACAGGAAGCAAAGAGTTTCAATAAACGGGTCTTTTTCCAAGTGGTAGGCAGTGACTAGTGGGGTACCGCAGGGATCGGTGCTAGGACCCCAGCTATTCACAATATATATTAATGATCTAGACGAGGGAACTAGATGTAATATCTCCAAGTTTGCAGACGACACAAAGCTGGGTGGACGTGTGCACTGTGAGGAGGATGCAGAGAAACTCCAGTATGATTTGGACAGGTTGGGTGATTGGGCAGATGCATGGCAGATGCAGTATAATGTGGATAAATGTGAGGTTATCCACTTTGGTGCCAAAAACAGGAAGACAGATTATTATCTGAACGGCAATAGATTGGGAGAAGGGGAAGTGCAACGAGACCTGGGTGTCCTTGTGCACCAGTCGCTGAAGGTAAGGATGCAGGTGCAGCAGGCGGTTAAGAAGGCAAATGGTATGTTGGCTTTCATAGCGAGAGGAATCGAGTACAGGAGCAAGGACGTCTTGCTGCAGTTGTACAGGGCCTTGGTGAGACCACACCTTGAGTATGGTGTGCAGTTTTGGTCGCCTTATCTGAAGAAGGATGTTCTCGCCATGGAGGGAGTGCAGCGAAGATTCACCAGACTGATACCTGGGATGGCAGGAATGATGTATGAAGAGAGATTGGATCGATTAGGCTTATTATCGCTAGAGTTTAGAAGAATGAGAAGGGATCTCATTGAAACTTATAAAATTCTAACAGGACTAGACAGACTAGATGCAGGAAGGATGTTCCTGGTGGCGGGGGAGTCCAGAACCAGGGGTCACAGTCTAAGGATAAGGTGTAAGCCATTTAGGACTGAGATGAGGAGGAATTTCTTCACCCAGTGAGTGGTGAACCTGTGGAATTCTCTACCACAGAAGGCAGTTGAGGCCAATTCATTAAATATATTCAAGAAGGAGTGAGATATATTTTGTAAGGCTAAAGGGATCAAGGGGTATGGGGAGAAAGCAGGGACAGGGTACTGAATTTGGATGATCTGCCATGATCTCATTAAATGGCAGAACAGGCTTGAGGGGCCGAATGGCCTACTCCTGCTCCTATCTTCTATGTTTCTATGAGGAGGAAATTCTTCACTCAGAGAGTTATGAATCTTTGGAATTCTCTACCCCAAAGGGCTGTGGATGTTGAGTTGCTAAATATATTCAAGGCTGAAATAGATAGATTTTTGGACTCTAAGGGAATCAAGGGATATGGAGATCAGGCGGGAAAGTGGAGTTGAGGTTGAAGGTCAGCCATGATCTTATTGAATAGCGGAGCAGGCTCGAGGAGCAGTATGGACTACTCCTGCTCCTAAATCTTATGAACTTAAGTTCTCGTGCACGTGCAAGAACAGGCAGTTGAAAGGCTGTTGTGCAGGAAGTGCATTGTCTATGGGTGGGTGACAGGAGCTATTTGGGGATAACAGTGGCTATTTTTGTCCCACCTGACAGCAGGGCCACAGGTGATGTGAGATCATCCAATTCATCTGACATTCAGTACAATGTGGTTCCCTAAATGCTGCTGTTGTGCTGTATATTCTGGCTCTGCTCTCTTGACAGGGAGAGCAAGAAAAACACACGTATCAAATATGATAAAGCCAAAACAAATCTGCCGGAATCTAATCAGATCTCCTCTGTACCAGTATCCCCTTACACAACATATTAAAATTGACACCGAGGCTAGTTTCATGTGGAAGCCAATTCTATAAAGGAGACGTCTCACATTTGTACATGTGGTGTTCACTGTTTATACAGATGTTGACCTACTTCTGAAGTTCTAGCCAAACAAACACTAGCCCTGCCATTATCCAGAGGGCCTTCTGTCCTCCGATGGAGGGTTCTTTACAAAACATTAATCTATCGTTCTCTTTCAGATAATCTGCTGTGTTTCTCCAGTATTTATTTCTATTTATTTCTAGCATGTATGTTTTTTCTTCTTTTTATCATGGCCCCTCCATCATCAGCACAGTTCATCCTGGTCTTCAGTATCTGCACCTCTGCTATGTTGGGAACACATTTGAATGTACTTAGAATCATAGAATGTTTACAGCACGGGAGAAGGCTGTGATGAAATATATGTCTTCATCAGCCCCTGTGTTTTACCTGCATTGTATTGTGTGCACCGCCCCCTTTTCCCCTATTGTGTGTATTGGCTCCGCCCCTGTCTTTTGTCATATAAAGGTCTCAAGAGCTGTATGAGTCATTCTGCCAGACGAATCCGATGTGGAATGACGTGCAATGTTCTTAGCGATTAAAAGCCTTCAGTTGAATCCTTTAACTTCTTGTCCTTGAGTTATTGATGGCACATCAAAGGCCATTCAGCCCATCGAGCCTGTGCCGGCTCTCTGCAAGAGCACTTCAGCTAGTCCCACTCCCCTGCCCTTTCCCCGTAGCCCTGCAAATTTATTTCCTTCAGATACTTATCCAACTCCCTTTTCAAAGCCATGATTGAATCTGCCTCCACCACCCTTTCAGGCAGTGCATTCCAGATCTTAACCACTCGCTGCGTAAAAGTTTTTTCTTATGGCGCCTTTGGTTCTTTTGCCAATCACCTTAAATCTGTGTCCTCTGGTTCTTGACCCTTCTGCCAATGGGAACAGTTTCCCTCTATCTACTCTGTCGAGACCCCTCATGATTTTGAACACTGCGATGAAATATTCCATTCATCACTGCCTGTGACTGTGGTTGGTTTCAGGTTCCCCCTCACCATTGTATTGCCTGTGACTGTGGTTGGTTTCAGGTTTCTCCTCACCATTGTATTGTATATTGGAATGTATGGAATGTGTTGTGTGTAGGGCTCCGCCCATACCTGGCCTCTATGTAAGCCAGCTCAGTCTGGCCTCATATCCAGTACTGCAGAGCTCCAGATGGAAGATACCTCTCTCCACTGCGTGTTATCTTCTAAGTTAATAAAAGCCTTGTTTTGTTCCGCTAACATCGAGTCTCGGGATTATTGAGGCACATCAATTTTATTAACTTATTTTTCAACACAATGGATCAACTCCTGAAACCCGAACGTTTGGATTTGGATCAGCATGCTCCAGACGCATCAGCACGCTTCGGACACTGGTTTATGTGTATGGAATTCTTCCTGGACAATTCCGCAGCCGTCAAAGACGCTACGGACGCTGCGAGTATGAAACTCGGAATTCTGCGGAATTGGGTAAGCCACCGGGTTTACCCCCTCATCCAAGACGCCAACACGTACCTGGCCGCCTGCGACATCTTAAAGGCGCATTACCAGCAGCCTACGAATGAGGTGTATGCTAGGCATCTGCTCGCCACTCGCGCACAGCGACCTGGGGAATCGGTGGAGGAGTTCCTAGGCACCCTGAAAATGCTTGGCAAAGACTGCAAGTGCCGAGATGTAAAAGCCGCAGTGTACACCGACGAGCTTGTTCGCGATGCCTTTATCACAGGCCTCAGCTCCACTTACATCCGGCAAAGACTGCTGGAAAAAACGGGATTGGACCTGAAACAGGCTGCGGACACCGCGCGATCCCTGGATGTGGCCCAGAGAAACTCGGACGTCTACTCTTCAGCCCGCGCCGTCCACGCCGCCACGTGTGCACCAAGGGCGCTGCCATCTTGGAAGGCATATTCCCCGCCCGGCAGCCCGACACCGTCGGGGCCCCACTCTCCCCCCAGAAGCCCTACGACAGCCGCGACGCGTCGGGGACCCAACTGCTACTTCTGCGGGCAGCCAAAGCACACCAGAAACCTGTGCCCGGCGAAAGGCACCACCTGCTTTAAGTGTGGTAAGAAGGGGCACTTTGGGAAGGTGTGCAGAGGGAACCCCGCTGGAAAACCAAAACCCGCCACCGCCGCGTGTGCGCCGTGGGAGCGGCCATCTTGGACGCCATCTTGCCCGACCTCGTGGGGTCCGCCATCTTGTGAGCAGACAGCGTGGATGCCATCTTGTCTCGATCAGGGCCCTACAGTGGCATCGGTCACAGTGGACCAGACCAGGCCCCACCCGCTATCCAAATCAATGGTGGACATCGAGGTAAACGGGTGCCGGGTTAAATGTTTAATTGACAGCGGAAGCACGGAGAGTTTTATCCACCCTGAACTGGCACAACAACTCTCCCTAAAGGTGGTCCCTACTCGGGGTACCATCTCTATGGCTGATAAAACCCAGACATCGACCATTCTGGGTTACTGCACGGTACAATTGTCCGTTAACGGGACTGTATACGATAATTTTAAAGTATTAATCATGAAGAATCTATGCGCGAGCGTGATCTTGGGCCTGGATTTCCAGTGCAACCACCAAAGCATCACGCTCAAGTACGGTGGGTCCCAGCCGCCCCTCACAGTGTGCGGCCTGGCTACCCTGAAGGTAAAGCCACCTTCGCTATTCGCGAACCTTACCCCTAACTGCCGGCCAATAGCGACCAAAAGCAGGAGGTACAGCTGGGAGGACAGGCGGTTTATCGCGACCGAGGTAGACAGGCTCCTGAAAGAGCGCATTATTGAATGCAGCAATAGCCCGTGGCGCGCCCAAGTGGTGGTGGTAAGGGGTAGCGAGAAGAAACGGATGGTGATCGACTATAGCCAAACGATCAACAGGTACACCCAACTAGACACCTACCCGCTACCCCGCATATCAGAAATGGTGAACCAAATCGCCCAATACCGGGTGTTCTCCACCATCGACCTCAAGTCAGCGTACCACCAGCTCCCTATCAGACCAGAGGACCGCCCGTACACCGCCTTCGAGGCAAACGGACGCCTCTACCAATTCCTCAGAGTCCCCTTTGGGGTGACGAATGGGGTCTCGGTCTTCCAGAGGGAGATGGATCGCATGGTCGATGACCACCACTTGCAGGCAACCTTCCCCTACCTCGACAACGTCACCATCTGCGGTCACAACCAGCAGGATCACGACTCGAACCTTGAGAGGTTCCTGAAAACCGCACAAAAACTCAACCTCACCTACAATGAGGACAAGTGCGTTTTCAACACCACGCGCCTCTGCATACTAGGCAGCGTGGTGGAGAATGGGGAAATCGGACCAGACCCCGACCGATTGCGCCCCCTATGGGAGCTGCCCCTGCCCAACACTCCCAAAGCCCTGAAAAGGTGCCTGGGGTTATTTTCTTATTATTCCCAATGGGTCCCCAACTACTCCGACAAAGCCCGCCCCCTCTTGAAAGCATCCTCTTTTCCGCTCTCTGCTGAGGCCCACGCCGCCTTCAAAAGCATTAAGCAGGATATTGAGCGGGCCACGCTACAGGCAGTGGACGAGAACACTCCATTTCAAGTGGAAAGTGATGCGTCTGACTTTGCCTTGGCGGCCACCCTCAACCAGGCGGGGCGGCCCGTAGCTTACTTCTCGAGGACCCTCCAAGGGCCCGAGATCAGACACTCCTCCGTGGAAAAGGAGGCCTAAGCCATCGTGGAGGCAGTGCGCCACTGGCGCCACTACCTAGCCGGCAAACGCTTCACCCTACTTACCGACCAGCGGTCGGTAGCGTTTATGTTCAATAATAAACAGAGGGGGAAGATCAAAAATGATAAGATTCTTAGGTGGCGGATCGAGCTCTCCACCTTCGAGTATGACATCATTTACCGGCCAGGGGCCCTTAACGAATCCCCAGATGCCCTCTCACGAGGGATGTGTGCCAGCGCCACCGGGGATCGGCTACAGACCCTCCACAACGGCCTCTGCCACCCAGGGGTCACGCGGCTGTTCCACTTCATAAAGTCCCGCAACTTACCCTACTCGATTAAGGAAGTTCGGTCTCTGACCAGGAACTGCCACACTTGCGCTGAGTGCAAGCCTCGGTTCTACCACCCTGATAGAGCCCACTTAATCAAAGCTACACGGCCCTTTGAGCGGCTCAGCTTAGATTTCAAGGGCCCCCTCCCGTCCGTCGACCGCAATGTTTACTTCCTGAACATTGTGGACGAATACTCCCGGTTCCCATTCGCCTTCCCCTGCCCAGACATGACCAGCGCCACTGTCATTAAATGCCTCAACAGCCTGTTCTGCCTGTTCGGCATGCCGAGCTACATCCACACGGATAGGGGGCCGTCCTTCATGAGTGAAGAGCTACACCAGTACATGCTGTCCAGGGGTATCGCCACGAGCCGTACCACCAGCTACAACCCCCGGGGTAACGGTCAAGTGGAGCGAGAGAACGGGACAGTATGGAAAGCAGTCACTCTAGCTCTAAGGACCAAGGGCCTCCCTATCTCCCGCTGGCAGGAAGTCCTCTCAGATGTGCTCCATTCGATACGGTCGCTATTGTGTACTGCCACTAATGCCACGCCTCATGAACGAATGTTTAGCTTTCCCCGGAAATCCACCTCAGGCGTATCCATGCCGTCATGGCTCTCCACCCCAGGTCCGGTATTCGTGCGAAGGCATGTGAGGGGCCATAAGACGGACCCTCTCGTGGAGCCAGTGCACCTACTCCACGCCAACCCCCAATACGCGTATGTCCGGCACGCCGACGGAAGGGAGGACACCGTGTCAATAAAAGACGTCGCCCCAGCCGGTAACGACAACAACCACGGCAATAGCAGCAACAACGACCACAGCAACTCTTACCCACCCACTACTCTTTCATCACCCCCGGAAGAACATCGACCAATGGCACCCCCACCAACTACCCCTTCAACAACCCTGGCGGCACCCCCGGCAGAGACCCAGGAGGCCACCGGGGACACCCAGCCGACACCCGCGACACCACAACAGCCACGTTGGTCGCAGAGGACTACCAAACCCCCGAACAGACTAAATCTATAGAAGGGGTGAATGTGATGAAATATTCCATTCATCACTGCCTGTGACTGTGGTTGGTTTCAGGTTTCCCCTCACCATTGTATTGCCTGTGACTGTGGTTGGTTTCAGGTTTCTCCTCACCATTGTATTGTATATTGGAATGTATGGAATGTGTTGTGTGTAGGGCTCCGCCCATACCTGGCCTCTATGTAAGCCAGCTCAGTCTGGCCTCATATCCAGTACTGCAGAGCTCCAGATGGAAGATACCTCTCTCCACTGCGTGTTATCTTCTAAGTTAATAAAAGCCTTGTTTTGTTCCGCTAACATTGAGTCTCGGGATTATTGAGGCACATCAAACACCTCTATCAAATCTCCTCTCAATCTTCTCTGCTCCAAAGAGAACAACCCCAGCTTCTCCAATCTATCCACGTAACTGAAGTCCCTCATTCCTGGAATCATTCTTGTAAATCTTTTCTGCACCCTCTCTAAGGCCTTCACATCCTTCCTAAAGTGTGGTGCCCAGAATTGGACATAGTACTCCAGTTGGGGCCGAACCAGTGTTTTATACAGGTTCATCATAATTTCCACACTTTTGTACTCTATACCTCGATTTATGAAGCCCAGGATCCCATAAGCCTTTTTAACTGCTTTCTCAACCTGCCTGCCACCTTCAACGATTTGTGCACTCATGCCCCCCAGGTCTCTCTGTTCGTGCACCCCCTTCAGGATTGTACCATTTAATTTATATGTCCTCTCCTCATTCTTTCTACCAAAATGTATCACTTCACACTTTTCGGCGTTAAATTTCATCTGCCACGTGTCTGCCCATTTCACCAGCCTGTCGATGTCTTCCTGAAGTCTATCAATCTCCTCCTCACTGTTCACTATACTTCCAAGTTTTGCATCATCTGCAAATTTTGAAATTGTGCTCTGTACACCCACACCCAAGTCAATAACATATATCAAGAAAAGCAGTGGTCCTGGGGAATACCACTATATACCTTCCTCGAGTACGAAAAACAACCGTTCACCACTACTCCCTGTTTCCTATCACTTAGTCAATTTTGTATCCATGCTGCCACTGTCCCTTTTATTCCATGGGCTTCAACTTTGCTGGCAAGCCTATTATGTGGCACTTTGTCGAACGCCTTTTGGAAATCCATGTACACTACGTCAACTGCATTACTCTCATCAACCCTCTCTCTTACCTCATTAAAGAACTCAATCAAGTTAGTTAAACATGATTCGCCTTTAACAAATCTGTAATTAATCCACACTTGTCCAAGTGACTGTTAAATTTGTCCCTGATTACTGCTTCTAAAAGCTTCCCCACTACTGAGGACAAACTGACAGGCCTGTAGTTGCTGGGTTTATCTTTACACCCTTTTTTGAACAATGGTGTAACATTTGCAATTCTCCAGTCCTCTGGCACCACCCCAATATCTAAGGAGAATTGGAATATTATGGCCAGTACTTATAGGAGCTTACACAGAGGTATGTATGAATCGTACTGTATCAATACAATCAATAGGATTAGGTTTCACTGAGTGTGTCATATCTGTAAGTGAAATGTAGAGTTATTCTGAATATCTGAACAATAGCTAGCTTTAAGACACATGTGTTGACATCATGCTGTGCAATAATAGAATTGGATGTGTTACTTTAACAGGATTAACATCTTTGCTAAAATAGCAGACACAGACATTTCATACAGAAATGTTAACATACTCACTACTGTTTGTACAAATCAAAGTTAACCCAATAGACAATAACCTTGGATCTATTAATGAATCATGCAAGATGCCACTAAAAATATGATGTCAATTCTCAATCAAGTTGGAGATGAGATTATTGGCCTAATTCTGGCTTCCACTGTCATGATTACAGAAATTGGCTTGTGTATTCCTCAGTATCGCAGTACATAAAAGAGGAGATTGTGGATCTGAACTACCACAATCTCTGCCACTTTTGCAGAGCATCGTGCTTCAGTTACTGTACAAACCACACAACAGGAATGTGCACCAAGTATTATATTTCTAAGATTGGCATCACACAGTTTTCTTCGACAGCACCTCCCAAACCCGTGACCTCTACCGCTTAGAAGGACAAGGGCAGCAGGCGTATTAGAACCCCACCACCTGCACATTCCCCTCCCAAGTCACACACCATCTTGACTTGGAAATATATCATCGTTCCTTCATCGTCGCTGTGTCAAAATCCTGGAACTCCCTACCTAACAGCACCGTGGGAGCACCTTCACCACACGGACTGCAGCGGTTCAAGAAGACAGCTTGCCACCACCTTCTCAAGGGCAATTAGGGATGGGCAATAAATGCTGGCCTTGCCAGCGATGTCCACATCCCATGAATGAATAAAAAACAGATCAAATGTTACTTTTAACACTGCATAGCCTCATAGCATTTTTGTTAATCTTAGAAAATAACTGGAACAGAATATTTTGCTCATTTTTGGCAAAACACAAAGTTCTCATTACCAGATTAATTTCTGCATCATTTCCTAAAAGATATCAGTATCTGTTCTAAAACTTGCAAATGAACATGGAATATAATGTCAGTACTTTGGTTTCCCCACTCTAATTGTCTCCCTCCCTGTAATGAAGTTAATGCTTTCACAGGCACCCACCGCCTTCTGGTCACTCACCCAAGCAGCCATTCTTCACATGACTAGAATGTGGGACAGTTGAGGGTGGAATCACTGCTGAGCGTACTCCTGTCCTTATTCAACAACCTGCCCCCTCCCATCTCTCTCTTTCCCGTGTACACATTTTCCAGCAGTAACTGCTGGGTAGTGATCAGGAGTGGAAATCCTAGTTCATTTTTTTCCACCTTCCTTTACCAGAGACCTTAAGGCTAATTCTATGAAAATAAGAACATAAGAAGTAAGAGCAGGAGTAGGCCATATGGCCCCTTGAGCCTCCTCTGCCATTCAATAAGATCATGGCTGATCATTGACCTCAACTCCACTTTCCTGCCCGATCCCCATATCCCTTGATTCCCCTAGAGTCCAAAAGTCTATCGATCTCAACCTTGAATATACTCAATCCTAATGTGCCGTCACTACCTTGTCAGCTAATCTTTCATAGACCAGAGGTGAAATTTGGCTAATCCAAGTATATCCTCTCACCTATATCGGTACAAAAGCAAAACAAACAAAAAAGTACATCAAAAATTGCAAGATGAGAGAGGGAATCCAGCTCATTCATCTGGGCAAAAACTGCTTCCAGTCCTTGCCATCACATCACCTAACTGGATCGTGAATGAATCTAAGATTTTCATCTCCACTACCAAATATGGAAGACCATTCCAAATGTTGATCACTCATTGCTTGAAGTAGTTCTTCTTGACATCAGTCCTAAATTACCCTTTTACATATTTTAGCCTGTTATTTATTTTTTTTAATGAAATGACCCGAATCCAAACACACACTGGATCGATCACAAAACTACATAACAAAGACAAAACATGGAGATCTTCCCACATCATTAATCATACACTGTCCGCTTAAATTGTTTTGTGTTGTAACAGAGATTGTGACTCACACTGTGCAGGATCGTGGTGTGGAAAAACTGCCTCATTAGCAGAAAAGAAATGTTTAACTAAAGATATTTTAATCATTTTAATGCACATCCTGTTGGGACTGCAACAACCTTGGGGACGAGAGAATGACATGAACAATATTTGTAATATCTAGTTTTGTGGTAATGGCTTTTCCTTGAATTGAGAATTCAACTGTGAACACTCAACGTGAAAAATCCGGGCTGCTCAGCAAATAAGGAATGGGAATTGAGTTTTGCTTAACCTTAATCGCATTTCATGGAAGAAATCAGTTTAGTGAAAATCATTTTGTTTACGCATTGCTGGGATAATATAATCTGGCAATTGTTTTAATTGCAATTAGCAGAGGGGAGCCCTCACCTTTTGAACTCAACCCAAGGTCCTTCACTTCAACAGAAGTGTTCTTTCTGGTTTTGTCTGTCGGCGGGGTAACCTTTTCTGAAATGAAAGAGGCAACTGCAAAATAATAAAAACCTATTTTTTAAACTTGGAATATTTTAAAGCATAATAAAACCTAGATAAAAAACAAACAATCTAATAGCCTAGACTTTCCAATCTGGACCCAGTTTACAGTGGCATGGTTTGAACCAGCTGTTACACTAACCAGAAGTAAAACATACAGTTTGCACTCAATTTTCCATGGTCAGCTCATTATGATAACTATGCACAGCCTCAGGTGTAGATTTGGACAGATGCAGGGAGCACACCGAGGTTGGGAGCAGAAAATCGCATGCAAGTGAAATTTAAGACAATGCAGACAATTAAAGAGAAAGTTCAGAATAAGGAGCCAAAAGTCTTTACAGCATTGGGAAAAGCTGAAGAAGAAGATATTGAACAAATTCACAGCCGAGGTTGAGAGGGAAAAGAGAAAATAGTAACAGTCAAAATAGAAGAGAAAGGAAATCCAGACTGCGGGCCAGTGATGGAGGAGCCCAGCACTCAATCCCGTTTGATGGCTGCTAAAGTGAAGCTAAGTGCTGGATGAGGCCATTGTGAGGAGGGTTGTCTGATTTGCCATTCCAGGGCCCCATAATAAGTGCTGTGGAGATACCGGTGTTGGACTGGGGTGGACAAATGTAAGAAGTCACACAACACCAGGTTATAGTCCAACAGTTTTATTTGAAATCACAAGCTTTCGGAGCGCTGCTCCTTCGTCAGGTGAAGTGGAGAGATGCATAAAGACACAGCTTATATAGTCAGAGCATAATGCCAGATGATTACAGGTAATCTTTCTAACTGCCATTTATCACACCTCGGCAGAGAGATAATAACAGCAATCAAAGGTGTGAATGGTGTCCAAACAGGTCAGTCAGGAAAACATTACATCAAAGAACAATGAGGTGGGGTCACAAGGGGTCAAATGTTGCAGATGCTGGGGTCTGTATGATAAGTAGGCAGTATTGTAGGATGCCCAGAAAGAGGTGGAGGCAACTTTCAGGCTGCAACTGGTACTGTCCATTCATGTGCCGGCCGAACGTTACACAGTTGCTGCAGGTGTCCTAACAGTCGGTGGCATAGCTCTGCATTTGCCTCTCTGTTGACCTGAACCCTGTGAAGACAGGTCCCCACGGTCGATGCATGGTTGATGGTTAATCAGGCTATGCTGGCTGTTAATCTCCGTGGCATGACTTCTTGCATGCAGTACCACTGTAAGCATGATGTACTGAGATTGGGGTAGTTCCAACAAAGCATCCAATTGGTCAGGCCTTCACATGTCTTTTTTGTGCAATCCCATCTGCTGTCACAGCATGCTTTGCAAGTGGAAGCCACTGGCAAAGTGAGGTATGTGATCCTCTGCCTGTAGATACCGTACAGGTACTAACAGGTGGGAAGGGAACACCTCTGGTACAGATTTACCTGCCTGTAAACTCTCCACTAATCTTCTTCTTCCTCCAAAAGTAACACATTTATGGGGATTTCCATCAGGAAACCTGTTGGTGGCAGTGATGCAGTGTCAGCCATGGCTCAGTGGTAGCAGTCTTGCCTCTGCATCAGAAGGCGGTGGGTTCATAGTCCAACTCCAGAGACTTGAGCACATAATCTAGACTGGCACTCTATTATGTCCGTGTATAATTGAGACACGGACTGCAGGAGTTGATTATAACAAGTCTTTACTGAATGGAGACAACCTGGAAACTGAAACTACAGAAGCCTGCTAGGGCCTTTTATACAGGGCTGGTCACTGCCGGTACTGCAGTCTGAGACCAGTTATTCCCTTAAAGGTGCATACACAACAATTACTCCCCTTTTAGATAAACAGTACATAACATTCATTTAACAACTAAATAATAACTAATTACAATTACAATTACGGTTGCTAGATACATTGGTTGAAGTTAAGCAATTATAAGTTCAGTCTTTGAGGAGGCTTCCTGATTCTGTCTGGATAACGCCTCTTTGGGATATCAGGTTCTTCTGGCAAGGTTGCGTCGGGATCAATGTCGTTGTTTGGTTCGTCTGCTTCCAATATCACCGATTCTGCGGTAGATGCAATTGGTACTTTGGTTTCATCGCCAGGTGTATCAGATCGTGGTGTGGAGTTGACGTTTTCCAGTGACTCTAGAATCTGGTCAGCATGGCGTCTTACAATGCTCTCTCCAACATCCACGGTATATATTAGAGGTCCTTGCCGTGTACAGATCGTTCCTGGCTGCCATTTCTCTGTGCGGTAGTCCCGGGCCAAAACTGGTTGACCTATCTTAAAACTCCTGGTCAGCCTTTCATTCATATTCTGAAACTGCCTGTTCTCCACATCTCTTCTGACGTTTGGCTTAACCAAATCCAAGCGGCATCGTAGTCTTCGATTGAAGAACATCATGGCTGGAGTTTGGTTGGTAACCGCATGTGTCGCATTCTGGTCGGCAAACAAGAAGTTGTCCACCTTGTGTTGTAGGGGTATATCTTCATTACACATTGCCTTGATAGCCTTCTTGAATGTTTGAACAAACCTCTCGGCCAATCCATTAGGGGCTGGATGATATGGGGCGGATGTGTAATGCTTAACACCATTGTTCTTTAAGAACCTCCAGAACTCTTCAGACACAAACTGTGGTCCATTGTCAGAGCAAATCTGTTCAGGCAGCCCATTCCTGGTGAATATGGTTCGTAAGACTGTGATAGTTTTTTCTGTGGTGGTTGAGGACATTTTTATTACCTCTGGCCACTTTGAATGTGCATCCACCGCAATTAAAAACATCGAGTCCATAAAGGGACCAGCAAAATCAATGTGCACCCTTTGCCATGGAGATGAGGGCCACTCCCATGGATGTAGAGGGGCTTGTGGTGGGGCGTTTTGGACCTTCTGGCATCCTGTACAGCTCTTGGTCATCTCTTTG
Source organism: Somniosus microcephalus (assembly GCF_052327205.1). Taxonomy (NCBI): domain Eukaryota; kingdom Metazoa; phylum Chordata; class Chondrichthyes; order Squaliformes; family Somniosidae; genus Somniosus; species Somniosus microcephalus. The sequence continues at coordinate 21,018,538 of NC_141012.1, read as the reverse complement.
ATTTCTCTATCGATTCCCGGCCACCACACAAACGCTCTGGCTAAGTTCTTCATTTTTACCCCTCCCAGATGACCCTCATGAAGCTCATTGAGCACTCTATCCTTCAATTTGGGTGGAATTACTACTCTGGATCCACACATCAAGGTTCCTCTGCACACTGACAGCTGTTCTCTTCTCGGCGAGAATGCTGGCAGCAGTGGTTCGCTATGTGCTGGCCATCCCTTCACCGTTAAATCATAGACCCAAGAGTGTGTCGGGTCATTTCGTGTTTCCTTTTCTATGTTTGCATTCGTCACAGGGAGACATTCGACTATAGTCGAGTGGAATAACTCCACTGGATCCACTGCTAGTTCTTCTTCCACCGTCGGCAACGGTAGGTGCGACAATCCATCAGCATTCCCATGCTGTTTAGTTCCTTTGTACTCGATGTCATATTGGTGTGCCCCTAGGAAAAGGGACCACCTCTGTAGCCGTTGTGCCGTCATTATCGGTACGCCCTTCTGAGGGTTGAAAATGGAGACGAGAGGTTGATGATCAGTTAGTAGAGTAAATTTCTGACCGTGCAGGTAGTGATTGAACTTCTTCACCCCCCACACCAGGCTGAGGGCCTCTCTGTCAATCTGGGCGTAGTTACGCTCAGCTGAAGTTAACGAGCGTGACGCAAAAGCTATCGGCCTCTCTGAACCATCAAGGAATTTATGTGGCAGTACCGCCCCAACACCGTCGGGAGACGCATCACACGCCAGTCTTATCGGTAGTGATGGGTTGTAGTGAGCCAATACTTCTCTTGAAGTGATTAGGTCCTTACTCTTCTGAAAGGCCCGCTTACATTCATCGCTCCATTTCCACGCTACTCCCGTTCGTAGTAGGGCGTTCAGTGGATGCAGAATTGTGGACAAATTCGGCAAAAACTTATGGTAGTAATTCACCAATCCGAGGAATGACCTCAGTTGCAACACATTTTCAGGCGCTGGAGCCTTAACTACCGCTTCAATTTTGTCAGGGGACTTATGCAACCCCTCTTCATCAATCACGTGGCCACAATACGATATCTGTTTCTTAAAAAACTCGCACTTGGGGCGATTGGCTCGTAGCCTATGTTCACGTAGTCTAGTGAGCACCTGCTCTAGGTTGGCAAGGTGTTCACTGTCATCTTCACCTGTCACTAGGATGTCGTCCAAGTAACACTGAGTCCCCGGAATCCCTTGCAGGACTTGTTCCATCGCTCTTTGCCATATCGCCGGAGCTGATGCTACTCCGAATACCAGTCGATTATACTGGTAAAGACCTTTGTGAGTGTTTATCGTGAGATACTTCCTAGAGGATTCTTCAACCTCCATCTGCAAATATGCTTGTGCTAGGTCAATTTTTGTAAAACGCTTCCCTCCAGATAGTGAGGCGAAGATATCTTCTATCCTTGGAAGAGGATATTGTACTGTGTGAAGGACTGGGTTCACTGTCACCTTGAAGTCCCCACAGATGCGAACCTTCCTTGGCTCCTCAGACTTATTATTTAACGTTTTCTTCATGACAGGAACGATGGGCGTCGCCCACTTGCTCCAGTCTACCTTAGATAACACGCCTGCCTTCTCCAGATTCTCCAGCTGTGCCTCGACGGCTGGGCGAATTGCATATGGTACCGGTCTTGCTTTGAAAAACTTGGGAATTGCATTCTCCTCTATTTTTATCGAGGCGGTTACGCCTTTAAGAGTGCCCAGTTCTTGTTGAAATACCTCTTTGGCGTCAGCTAAGATTGTTGACAATCGTCCAGGAGTGACGTCGTCATCCTTTTTACCAGCCACCGTCAGTGCCTGAATGGAGTGCCAGTCTAAACTTATCTTTCTGATCCATTCACGTCCCAATAACGGTGGTCCACCATCTTGCAGAATGTAGAGATACAATTTCCGTATTTTCTTGCCGTTGTATTTGACAGGCACCCTTATTTTTCCTCTGGGGTATACTTTTTGCCCCGTATACGTCCTCAAGACAATGGATGTCTCTCTGAAGGGTATGTGTGAGAATAGCCGCTCGTAGTCTCGTCGATTCACGACGGTTAGAGTTGATCCTGTATCCAATTCCATTTTGACTTGGGACCCTGCTATCGTGAGGGTGACCCAAATGGTTCGGTGATCCTCTTTTGTGATTACATTGTGTAGTTTGAGACAGCTTAGTCTCTTGTTCCCGGATTCACTATCGCTCTTCTGGTCTTCGGAACTACTGTCCATCATCTTTTGTACTTTCCTGTACGGTTCCTTAGTGTTGTCGTTGGTTTTCTTCCCAGACCTGCAAACTTGTGCAATGTGTCCCATCTTTCCGCATTGCCTGCATATTTTGTCCTTGGACCAGCAGTCCTTCTGGTCATGGTTTGTTCTGCCGCAGTGATAACATTTTGCAAATCCCCGTGTCATTTTGTGGGTGCCGTATTCCTGTGGCTTTTGTTGTATTTCCACAGCTCCCCTTGCTGCTGCTTCGTACGATACTGCCATGCTGAAAGCCTTATCTAGCGTCAGCTCTTTCTCTGAGAGTAACCTCTTCTGGGTTCCTTCACTCAGGAGTCCACAGACAAATTTGTCCCGTAAGGTATCTGCCAGTCCTACTCCGAACTGGCAATGCTTCGATATCTTGCGTAGTTCTGTAAGGTAATCAGCATTGCTCTCATTTTTATGCTGATTTCTCCTGTGGAATTTAAATCTTTCTGCTATCAGCAGCGGTGTAGGATTTAGGTGTTCCTGTAGGATAGCAACAATTTCGTTAAAACTCTTCGCCTTCGGTTTGGCTGGAGTAATCAGGTCCCGCAATAGGCCGTACGTTCTTGCGCCCATTAAATTTAGCAATACCGATGCCTTTTTCTCATCGGCTATTTCGTTTGCCTCGCAATATACCTCGACTCTTTCCACATACGTGGTCCAGTCTTCTATTGCATTATCGAAGGCAGTGATATCACCAGTCTTTGGCATCTTGAAAATCTAAGATGGCGCCTCCCGCGCTTTGCCTTCATCCCCGATGGATCAAAATGGTGCCTCCCGCGCTTTTCCTTCTTCCCTGCCGAGTTAAGATGGTGCCTCCCGCGCTTTCCCGCCGCTGCCGCTGCTGCCAACGCTGTTGCTGGTGATTATATTTATTTTTCTATCGCGCTTCAATATTTGCTCCGTTAATTGAAGAACCGTTCCCGTCGTGGAGTGGACCCTCTGGGACACTTCCCTCCCTCTTCTTAGGTCCGAACGCTGCCCGGCTGCGAAGCACCGGCCGCGCCCTGTTTGCTCCACCCTCTCTCTCTCTCTTTGCTTCCCGACTCGCTGCCCGGCCCCGTTGCAGAGCCACCCGATCGAGCTCTAGCCCGCCGCAGCCCAGGAAGGATCAGTGCACTACCTGCCACCAGCCCGATTAGCTGGGAAACCACAGACTGGAGACCAAGCCTGGCTCTCGACAGTTTCTCCTGCACTTTTCAATTCGATGATTTGGAGGGCGGTTGCCCACGGTCGACGCCCGTTTCTCGAGTTTCTTTGGATTATTTTTTTTTCTTTCTTCTGGCTTCGACCTTCAATAACGTCGTCTGTGGTGCTGCCGAGTTGCAGGTAAGTTCGTTTCTTACTCGTCGCCAGTATTATGTCCGTGTATAATTGAGACACGGACTGCAGGAGTTGATTATAACAAGTCTTTACTGAATGGAGACAACCTGGAAACTGAAACTACAGAAGCCTGCTAGGGCCTTTTATACAGGGGTAGTCACTGCCAGTACTGCAATCTGAGACCAGTTATTCCCTTAAAGGTACATACACAACACACTCCAGTGCAGTACTGAGGGAGTGATGCAGTGTCAGAGGTGCCTTTTTTCGAATGAGATGTTAAATCGAGGCCCCGTCTGCCCTGTCAAGTAAACATGAAACATCCCACGGTACTATTTCGAAGAAGAGCAGGGGAGTTATCTCCAGTGTCCTGGTCAATATTTATCCCTCAACTAACATTACTAAAACAGATTATCTAGTCATTATTGCATTGCTGTTTGTGGGACCAGGCTGTGCACAAATTGGCTGCTACATTTCCTACAAAAAAGTATTTAATTGGCTGTAAAGTGCTTTGAGATGTCCTGAGGTCATGAAAGGCGCTATATAAATGCATGTCTTTGAGGTCATGCAAGGTGCTATATAAATGCATGTCTTTTTTCTTTATAGTGATGATGTTGGTGACAATAAAAGCAGAGCACAATCAGTACAGAGTTCCAGCAGACAAATCCCCTGGACCTGACGGCCGACATCCTAGGGTTCTAAAAGAGGTGACTGCAGAGATAGTGGATGCATTGCTTTTAATCTTCCAAAATTCCCTAGATTCTAGAACAGTCCCAGTGGATTGGAAGGTAGCAATTGCAACACCACTATTCAAGAAAGGAGGGCGAGAAAACAGGGAACTACAGGCCAGTTAGCCTGACATCAGTCGTCGGGAAAATGCTGGAATCCATTGTTAAGGAAGTGGTATCAGGGCACTTAGAAAATCATAGCATGATTAGGCAGAGTTAGCGTGGTTTTATGAAAGGGAAATCGTGTTTGACAAATTTATTCGAGTTTTTAAGGATGTAACTAGCAGGGTAGATAAAGGGGAACCAGTGGATGTAGTATATTTGGATTTCCAAAAGGCATTCGATAAGGTGCCACATAAAAGGTTATTACACAAGATAAGGGCTCATGGGGTTGGGGGTAATATAATAGCATGGATAGAGGATTGGTTAATGGATAGAAAATAGAGAGTAGGGATAAATGGGTCTTTTTCAGGTTGGCAGGCTGTAACTAGTGGGGCGCCACAAGGATCAGTGTTGGGGCCTCAGCTATTTACAATCTATATTAATGACCCAGATGAAAGGACCGAGTGTAATGTATCAAGTTTGCTGATGATACAAAGCTAAGTGGGACAGTAAGCTGCGAGGAGAACACAATGTCTGCAAAGGGATATAGATAGACTAGGTGAGTGGGCAGTAAGGTGGCAGATGGAGTATAATGCAGGGAATTGTGAGGTTAGTCACTTTGGTAGGAAGAATAGAAAAACAGAATATTTTTTAAATGGTGAGAAACTTTCAAATGTTGGTATTCAGAGAGATTTGGGTGTCCTCGTGCAAAAAACACAGAAAGCTAGCATGCAGGTACAGCAAGCAATAAGCAATAAGGAAGGCAAATGGCATGTTGGCCTTTATTGCAAGGGGGTTGGAGTATAAGAGTAAGGAAGTCTTGCTACAATTGTACAGGACTTTGGTGAGACCACACCTGGAGTACTGGGCACTGTTTTAGTCTCCTTATCTAAGGAAGGATATATTTGCCTTGGAGGCGGTGCAACAAATGTTCACTAGATTGATTCCTGGGATGAGAGGGCTGTCCTATGATGAGAGATTGTGTAGAATGGGCCTATACTCTCTGGAAGAATGAGAGGTGATCTCATTGAAACATACAAGATTCTGAAGGGGATTGACAGGGTAGATGCTGAGAGGTTGTTTCCCCTGGTTGGAGTGTCTAGAACTAGGGGGCATAGTCTCAGGGTAAGGGGTCGGCCATTTAAGACCGAGATGTGGAGGAATTTCTTCATTCAGAGGGTTGTGAATCTTTGGAATTCTCTGCCCCAGGGGGCTGTGGATGCTCAGTCATTGAGTGTATTCAAGGTGAGATAGAGAGATTTTTGGACTCTAGGGGAATCAAGGGATATGGAGATTGGGCGGGAAAGTGGAGTTGAGGTCGATTATCAGCCATGATCTTATTGAATGGTGGAGCAGGCTCACGGGGCCGTAGGGCCATCTCCTGCTCCTATTGCTTATGTTCTTAGGCATATTTAAAGAAGGACTCTGCCGGTTTCAGAGGACGTTCCTGCCGCCTTCGCAGAAGAACAGGTTAAAATTGAAGGCTGCAGGAATTTTCCTCCTACTGCATCCATTTTTGCCTCCATGAAGTGTGTTCGAATATTTCACTACATTAAAGGCACTATATAATTGCAGGCTGTCGCTGTGGGAGATTTACTTTTGTGTTTTAGTTGAGCGGTATTTATGAGTGAAAAGGTTTTGGCATTTGAGGGCGACTAACATAGGAAGAGACATGTACTATCTGCTGCTGCAAAAAAACAGCAGACTTGCAAGGACAAGTACAGAGACATTAGATCAACTGCCAGAAGGCCATAATTCAGTGATTTATTTCAGCTCTAAACCTCCAACATTGTTGAACGTCTCGTCACTGATTGGATGCTCCACAGTTCTAGATTGAATGACGGTGAGCTGAATAGATGCTTGAGCATTTTCTCACATGGGGCATGGGAAGGAAAGAGAAGAACTAGCAGAATTATTCTGCCTTACAGAACCATTTCTCCGGCCAGATGATCATTCAGCTTTGTTAAGAGCACCAGTTAAAAGGTTGAAAACCGTCTTCTCTTCCCACCTGACAAAGGAAACAGATTGGGGAACCTAAAAGCAAGAGTGGAACACGCATTAAGTAAGAAATCTGAAAGAATAAAAGATTTTCTTCAATTGAATCGAGCAAAGTGTGTTTTTCGTAATTCACTACAAAACGAATGTGAGGCCCAACTCAGGAAATTCATATCCTGAGAGGCCCTGTAACTTGTAGGAATGCTTTAAGCAAATATAACTGTGATGTTGTCAATGTTACTGCTTGCAAATTACCAAGACTTCTCTACCTATTAATAATCATGGATGCTGGTCAGCAAATTTGGTACGGTTATGTTACTGGGCTAATAATCCACCATGACAGTGTGAGGCTATGAATTGAGTTTTTAAAAATCTGGGAAACCTGGTATCAGTAAAAGTGACCATGAAACTGTTAGATTATCGTTAAAAACACAACCGGTTCACTAATGTCCTTTAGGGAAGGAAACTTATCGTCCTTCCCCGGTCTGGTGTGACGCCACTCCCACACCAACACCAGTGGTTGACTCTTGACTGCCCTCTGAATTGGTCTAGCAAGCCACTCAGTTGTATCGAGCTGCTACAAAAGAAGGCACACCACACCGCACCACACTCAGGGCAACTAGGTATGGGCAATAAATCCCAGTGAAGCACACATCCCGAGAATGAATAAGAAAACAATGTAAAGCAACAATCCATTCATAAGGATAACTTGTTTTATATAAAGCTACAAATGCTGGCAATCTTAAAAATAGAAAATGCTGGAAATGTACCAGAGAACAGTGATGTGTGAAAATGAGAGATTGGTTAATATTTCAGGTGATAGCCTTCATCAGGAGATACACCCAAAACACGAGGCCTATCTTTCTCTTTCAGCTGTTGAATGATCGGTGTTTTACCGGATTTTTCTGTTTTCAATCCAAATGCAGGGTTAAGATCAGAAACATAAATCACCTGAGCTTCAGTTCTGCAGGTTACGCTAGCTGAATCCTTCGAGGAGATTACTGTTGTACAGGGGGTGATACGGCCATCCCATTATCCTCACGGGGACGCTGCACCTGAAGGGACCCTGATTCAGAGGCAGGGCTACAACACTGCAATCCTGACTCTGTGGCCCACGGTCCTGTTGAGCATGACGCCCCATTGGAGCCACCCTTTTAACTCACTGACCGCTGGCCAGTATCCGTTATATTCACACAAGCAAGCTGCAATGTTGTACAAAGTATTTTTGTACTAAAATAAAATAGATCACTCATCCGGAGTTATCCCCGGTGTCCTGGCCAATATTTATCCCTCAACCAACATAACAAAAACAGATTATCTGGTCATTATCACATTGCTGTTTGTGGGACCTTGCTGTGCACAAATTGGCTGCCGCGTTTCCCACATTACAACAGTGACTCCACTTCAAAAGTACCTCATTGGCTGTAAAGCGCTTTGAGACAGCCGGTGGTTGTGAAAGGCGCTATAGAAAGGCAAGTCTTTCTTTCTTAAAGGGTTAAATAATCCAGTATATATGACATTAGCGGCTAGAGAAACAAGTTCATCCAGAGGATGTGTTCCTGGGAACTACTGGCAAGGGCACATGGCTACCCCCTGCTCAATACTGGCATTTACAATGTCTGTGTTTCATTCCAAAATATGGATCTCATTAGATAAGATCATTTAATTGTTGGTTATTGGGCTAGCGAGAAAGTTTAGCTCCATGACTAATTAATAGCCGAAACATTTGATTACGAATGATTTCCACATTTTGGAGTGAAATTCAGACTTGTAAATAGAATAATAAAACAATATTATCTTTGTTATGGTAACAGCCGTATTGCTCAACTTGAATTCTTCCTTAAAGCATTTTCCATATGGCGGTTAAGCACCTCTCAGGAGAGAATAAAGCTGCCTCGCATGACTATTGGGAGAATTAAACTGCCCTAAAGGCTTACAATGCAGTCCTCACTCGAATTAAATCAAACGTGGCTTTACAAATGTTGAAATATGGGGATTAGGTGGTACAGCGTGTTTTCAGCATTGGTATTTTGGCTTGACCATTCTGGAGACTGATGGGATAAAAGTCTCCTTTCTCTTAGCTGTAAGGGTCGTAGAGGAACTGGGTTAGCAATCTCAGTCTTGATCTCAAGCTAGATCTCCACAGACTCAAAGCTGTAGCTGAAAACTGCCTTTAATTCAGTACAAATTGGCACTAACTTGTCAGCATCACTTAGCAAGGTCACTGGTAAGTGAAATGATAATATCACACTGTTGCAATGGTGGGTACTCTCCTGGGAGATGTGGTTAAGAAACATTTTTGGAGCAGAGAAGGGGAGATTTAACCTGTGTCAAACCCATGTTAATCTGGACCATTCCTTAGCGCTTACAGTCCTAAAGATGAGCACAAATATTCATCCAAAAATACATTTTCTAAAAAGACAATTGATGGCATAATAATTGGCTGTGACATTTTTATTTATTGTGAAGGACCTTGCACAACTCATTTATAATGTCACCCCAAAAAGTCACACAGATAAGTAGCGATGAGGGAGACCATCTGGTCCCTCCAGCTCATCTGTCTATAGAAACCTATGATCTTTCATTCACAACATCCAACTGTCTTTTGAATAACTCCACAATCTTACCTGCAACATCATTCCAGATATTGCAGATACCCACATCCCCTTAGTCCTGCTGTCAGAGATTAACTTGAAATAGTGCTCAGGATTAATTTTTTTTCCCCACTTAGTACCTTATACACCTCTATAAGGTGTTCTCTCATCCACCTCTGAATCTAGGGATCAGGCTCATGGCCCTTCTCTGCACCACTCCCAGGGTTTGGATATCTTCCCCGTCTGCTTTGGTAATGAGAACTGAATACAACGTTTAAGGTGCAGCCTTACTAGAGCGCTATACAGCATCAGGGTAATGGTCTGATGAGCATCACTCAGGAGTTATCCAGTTGTTCAGGCTCAGGGAGGATGAATGGTCTTTTAGAGATACTACTGACTCTGTTCAAAGGATACCTAAAGGAATGCAAGTGACTCCAGGACAGAACAGTGGAATCGGGGCCAACAGAAAGTTGATCACTGCATTAATTTTAATATACTATTGCTGTTCACTCCTGTTATTTAGAATTACTAATTAAATCATAAATCCAATCCAAGGATAAAACCTCTCGGCAAATTCATTACACATTTTTTTTTATTCGTTCATGGGATGTGGGCATCGCTGGCAAGGCCAGCATTTATTGCCCATCCCTAAATTGCCCTTGAGAAGGTGGTGGTGAGCCGTCTTCTTGAACCGCAGAGGTCAGTTAAGAGTCAACCACATTGCTGTGGGTCTGGAGTCACATATAGGCCAGGCTGGGTAAGGACGGCAGATTTCCTTCCCTAAAGGACATTAGTGATGCAGATGGGTTTTTACGACAATTCAGAAATTTCATGGTCACCATTACTGATTCTAGTTTTTAATTCCAGATTTATTTAATTAATTGTGGTGGGATTTATTAGCTTTCAACTGTATAAACTTTTAATCATCTATACGGAGTCTGTTAAAATCTGGTGGTTCACAGAGAAATAAAACCTACTACCCATAGCGTGAAATCATAGAAGTATTTAAAAAGTATGACCTAGGATCTCTTCAAAATGAGTTACACCCCTGTTGCCTGTTGAAAACATTGGCCCAGAATTTTCAGTCAGCGGTGAAGCGACAGCGCTCACCGTTGGCCTTGAAGAAAGCTGCCCATAAAGGTCTAGCGATCTCTGTGGCGAGAAATTCAGCTCTCCCAACATTAGTTTGAATCTGGTGCCAAATCAAGCGAATCTCCAGCGTCCAGCAACAGTGATGTCAAGCTGGCTGAGCACATTTAAGAATTCTCACAGACAGCAAACCAGGAAGTAAAATGCACAGATTATAATTTAATTTTTATAAATTTTACAGAGAATGAAATAAAGTTTGGGACATACACATACGATTTAGGTAGAAGCTGAAATATCATAACTTTTTTTGAAGTTTGTTTATGATATTAAAGACAATGTAATTCTTACCATATTAATGGTACAATTTGACATTCCACAAATACAACATTTGTTTTTCAGGGCCAGAACAGTTGTTCAGCAATCAATACAGTGTTAAAAATCCAGTTACACCTATTCCAACAAGGCTTAACTTTTATGGGGGTTTTTAACAGCGATATTCCAGCGTAATAGGGGAGGTTTTCGGCAGGAACTACATTTCAGTGTAATTTGAATTGATTGCCGGCTTGGGGAAGTTCCACAGCACACCCCATGGAGAAGCATAGAATCACTGACAGCAACTTCTGGTTTCCGCATTTATCTGCGCATGCGCTAAATCCAGGAGTTGCTGTCACTTTCAGAGGAGTAATGACAGCGGACGCTGACAGTTTTGCCGTTATTACCACTGCAAAATCTGGGCCATTAATGTCTGTCGGTGCACATGTGGCTCCTGCATCTGCTTATTTGCATTCTCATTGGTGCAGTGATTGGCCTAAAACCAGCGTAAAATGAGTGTAAACAGCTGAACTACCTGGAAACTCTTGTGCAGCCTTTCAGCAGCAGACTGGGAGACGAGCAGGTAAGAGAGGAAGAGCGCTTAGCTTGTTCACTTCATTCTCAAATAACTTCACTGCATGTCTTAGCAATATTTTTATTCTACTTGTACAGAATTACAACTACTCAGACATTGCCTGCACCTAGAAGGCAGCAGGGCCGAGCCCCATCCAAGAGAAAAATCAACATAACTTCACTGCTCCAAGCCCTCTGAGGAGATTGAAGGCAGGAGGCACAGATTCCTGGGTGTGAGTGCCAAAAAGCCTGCCAGGAATGTAACTCCTGCTGCCAGCATGGAGGTGGCACTGGCATTGAGAGCCAAATCCCTCACCCCCAGGATTGCAGAGCAGTGCCGCAAAAAAAATTCAGCGACCTCACCAGAGCTGGCAGGGTAACACACTGGGCTCTGTCTCGTTTTACTCCTTGATCAACCTGGGCACCAGCACACTCGTCACCCCCTTAAAGCAACACTAGTACAACTAACCCTGTGCAACGCACTCTGATTACAGGCGGCTCCAACTTAGCATCTTGCACTATGGCTACCCAGCTCTCCCAACAGCAATCACTTACATGCACAACCCTAAAACTCCTTCCTCCACTTTAGCAGGTGGTTACCCCCACATCTCTTGTTTCAGCTTTCCCACTTGGCACACTCTCCTCAACTGCTAGCCTTTGCCTCATTACTCTATCGTCTTGCAAGAGAAATTGGCACATTGGAGGGGGCATTGCCCATCTTTAAACCTCTCATCCCTTTCTAGGAGAAGGCATTGAGAGTCGTGGGTCCCAACACTTTTGGGTTCTCGTCTGAAAAGAAGGATGTTCAAGGAACATCGAACATTGCATCTAAATACAGACCCTGAGATCAGTCTCCGAGGATTTGAAGCAACTGACAGCTGGGAGTCTCGAACCTTTAGGGGGGTGTTATGTGGGAGCTGACAAAGCAACGCGGGTGCCATCGATTGCACCCTGGACCTTGAGGAAGCCAGCATCTACGTAAATCTGGATGGCCCACCTGGGTGATGCCTTGTTGCGATGTGGTAATAAATTTGCCAGCTCTCCAGGGCATCACTGAATTGTCAGGTCCATACTACCCCTGAAAATAGCGCAAAGCCCGGGACCAGCTTTTCCAATGTGAAATTTCCCGCATGCGCGAAACTTTGAAGGGGCTGCGCATACAATAAAATTAGGGGGAGCATTGGTGAGAAGGTTCACCTCCATTGAGTTTATGATTTCACGCCATATAAAACACAGAGGAAATATTCCTCCTACTTGTTTACTACTTGTTACTAAATAACAAAAGTAAACACCTGGGAATTTCCTAAGGGGTTTTCCCGATCTACTGCTGCACCTTCAATGGAAGATCAGCGGAATTCCAGGGAACTGGCGTGGATGGCTAAAAATGGCCAGTGACACCACTGATGTTATGCTGAGAGATCAGGAGAAGCCCTGCAGGAATTCTGCCCCAAAAATGTAAATACAATTTTAATTAAAAAATTTAAAATATTTAATTCGGCTAGCTCTTTCATCACTTGTTCCTCTTATTTTCTTCTTTTCCATCTGTCTCTGACCTACTTTATCAATTTCACTTCTTTCCATTTATTCTTGATATTTTCTAACTTTAAAAAGAACTTTAAAACATTTTCATTTTTTTGCTTCTTCCTTTTAGTTCATATGTTTTCAAGGTGGGAGCAAGTTCCAAAAAATTGGTTTTCATAGGCTGAGAACTGGCCGTCTTTTCTCCAGCCAACCAGAAGTCCTGAATGTTAAAATTGACATGGCCATGTAATAGCAGTGAACGTGAAATTCACTGACATAACAAAAATGGAATGAGAATACTAGAATGAAAATACTCAATGGTAGTCCATAGATCCCAGCAACACCCAAATCAATAATTGTCTACACAACTCTGCAAGAAGTAAAAATAGATATCAGAAAGTAAGTGAAAGCTAATATCTAATCTACTTGTTCAAATACCTTCAGAGTACTGGATTGGATAAGAACCTGTACAGTGGATTGGAGGTCCAATGTGACTTGGCCATTTGGACAGTTCTGTGTAATCTAGGAGGTCATCCATAATTCGCAGAGGACACCTCAACCACTGCTGGTAAGTGTCAGTAATTCAATGCTCCCACCACAAATCGAGAACAGTCAGCTGCTTCACTGGGTTTTCCAGAAATGCCAGTGGTAGCGTGTGGTCTGATAAAATCCGATACCTACCAACATGGTGATACTGCATTACATTATGCAATATGGTTGGGTAAAGTGGCATATCAAATTAGCTATCACGTTAATCTATTCACAATCTCTTCTTCTTCTTAGGCAGTCCCTCGGAACTGAGGATGACTTGCATCCACATTAAAAATTAGTTCTCAGGTGACTGATTAGTCCAATGCGGGACCTACAGTTTCTGTCACAGGTGGGGCAGACGATGGTTGAAGGGGCAGGTGGGTGGGGTTCTTGGGTTATCGTGCGCGCCTTGCGCTGCTTGCGCTTGGCTTCCGCTTGATCCCAGCGAAGAGACTTGAGGTGTTCGGCACCTTCCCGGATGCTTCTCCTCCACTTTGTGCGGTCTTGGGCCAGGGATTCCCAGGTGTTGGTGGGGATGTTGCACTTTTTCAAGGAGGCTTTGAGGGTGTCCTTGAAGCGTTTCCTCTGCCCACCTGGGGCTCGCATGCCGTGTCAGAGCTCCGAGTAGAGCGCTTGTTTTGGGAGTCTCGTATCGGGCATGCGGACGATGTGACCCATCCATCGGAGCTGATCGAGCGTGGTCACAATACTGGTGAGAGATCAACAACCTTGGTCATCCGTGACAGAAACAGTGCACTGCTCATACTTCCAATGAACCATGACCGAGTGTGAGATGAAACTGGTTACTCAGTTTATCACTGACACTTTAGAACTGTCTAGTCTAAGTCTCAGTAGTGATGCATTGCACTCTGTTAGCTTACGTTTTATGCAGTGAACTGATAAAGCATAGTTTACAACTGTTTCTAGCCTCATTAACAGTATTTGATAAGTAACAGCATGTTATCTTTCACTTATGAAGAATCTTGGCAAGAAGTCTTCTCACAGCAATTTTCATGCAAAATGAACAAATCAACTCTTCCTAGTCGTGAACTTTCAGCTAAATGTATTTTATTTATTTATTCAAATTAATGCAATGAGACCTTTTCTCGCATGGTCTGGGAGAAAATAGCTCAAATTCCATGGCCATGTGTTGCACACAGATTAAAGTGAAATGTGGATACATCAAGCAAAAAGCTCAATTTATATTTTCTTATAATGACTCCATATTGTGAAAATTAACCTGAAATTGAAGTCATGATCAATATATTTCTTCTAAATTATTGTTCAGATTGGAGGACGAAGGCAAACCATTACAAACAGTAACACGTGCACAGTTTGAAAATGAGCTAACATTCAGACAAGTTGAGACCTTTGAATGAATTTCTTTCTTTTTTTTGGTAGGTAATAATTACAGTGTTGAGAAAAGCAGGCTTTTACACAACTCTGTGACGTTCACTCTCTGCATTACTTCTGTCAAGATGGCACATGTTAGCACGTGATCAGTTAATTCAAAACAAACAGGAAGGTGGGAATCAAAGGGGCGTTGACACCCTGAGGACTGACTGCTGCAGAGTAAACTTCGAACCTCGGGCACATTGTTCGGTCAATTGTTCAGGATGGCCGATTATCAGTTGTTTGAAGTCTCTTTAATATGAGATTAAATTACTGCCTTTGAAGTCTGCTTTGGTATTTTCACTAATCTATTATACTTATGCACCGTGAGGAAAAGTTCATACACAGAGCTCGAGTCCCAGTCTCCGTCAGCACGGATTTTAAAGCTGGCTTCGGCCATCATTCCTACACATGATTCAGTTCGCCCTTATTGAAACAGCTGTGTGTCTAGTTTAAAATGTGCAATAATATTAATAATCCAAATAGTTCTGTTTCGATAACATCACACCATATGGCAACAGCAAGAGTGACGAGAGTGGTCGGCCTGTGTGGGTTTTTGTGATTTAAAGTTGTTCATTTGAGATTCAAGTGGCATTACATCCCTAATCAACAACAACTTGCATTTATATAACGCCTTTAATAAAGAACATAACATAAGAAATAGGAGCAGGAGTAGGCCATTCGGCCCTTCGAGCCTGCTCCGACATTCAATAAGATCATGGCTGATCTTCTACCTCAACTCCGCCTTCCCACACTATCCTCATATCCCTTGATTCCCAAAAAGCTATCGCTCTCAGTCTTGAATATACACAATGACTGAGCCTCCACAGCTCTCTGGGGTAAAGAATTCCAAAGATTCACATCCCTTTGAGTGAAGAAATTTCTCCTCATCTCAGTCCTAAATGGTCGACCCCTTATTCTGAGACTGTGACCCCTGGTTCTAGACTCCCCAGCCAGGGGAAACATCCTCCCAGCATCTACCCTGTCAAGCCCTTTAAGAATTTTATATGATTCAATGAGATCACCTCTTCTAAACTCTAGAGAATATAGGCCTAGTCTAACGTGGTAAAACATCCCAAGGCACTTCACAGGAGTGTAATTAACCAAAATAATTGACATTGAGCCAAAGGAGGGTGAACAAAAGCTTGGTCAAAGAGGTAGGTTTTAAAGACCTGTCCTAATATGTCCTTATATGGCTCAATGTCAAATTTTGCCTGATAACGCTCCTGTGAAGCGGCTTGGCACGTTTCACTACGTTAAAGGTGATATAGAAATACAAGTATATATTAAAATGTCTATTTCCTACAGTGCCATTCAAAGGGGAGCCTCAAGGTGCTTAGCACTAGGGAGAAAGAGAGCACGGAGTGGGAGCTAGAGATTAAGGGAAGGCATTGAAAGCGTGGTTAAAAACATAGGTTTTTAGGAGGCTTTTGAATGAAGTTATAAAATATTAAGAATGGTTTGGGTGAAATTTCCAGAGGGCAGGGATGTAGTACTGAAGGACTAGCTCCTGCTGATAGAGAAAAGGGAGCAAGGGAATTCAGAGTCGGAAAAGCAGAGGGTTCATGCTGGACCATATAGTTGGAGGAGATTTATGTGGAGAGGTGCCAGGCATAGAGGGATTTGAAAATGAGGAGAAGAACCTCAAAATCAATACAGTGGGGAACAGAATCTTGCCAAGGACAGGGGAGGGGGGGGCGGTAATGCAAGTGCACAAGAGGAGATTAGCTACAGAGCTTTAGATTAATTGAAGTTCATGAAGGATGGAGAATAGGAAGATAGTAAGGAAGGCATTTGAAAAGTTGCTTCTCAATATTCTAAAGGTACGAATTAGTGTTTTGGCAGTGGACGAAAAGAGGTAAAGGTTGCAAATGGGCAATCTTATTCAGATGGAAGAATGAAGGCTCATCAACTGATTGGATGCAGGGTATAAAGGACAGCTCAGGGTTAAAACAGATGGTGGGCTAGCAGACCATCTGATCCAGCCTGAGTGGGCAGTCAAGGAGGTTACGAGAGCCAAAAAGGATGGCTTTGGTTTTGTCAGCAGGAAGAAGCTTTGACTCATCCAGTCCTTGATATTAGAGAGACCTTCAGACTATTCTGTGACAGCCTTACAGTTAATAGTGGAGACAGAGAGTTGGAGTTTAGTCTCATCAGCACTTGTATTCAATGGGACAACCAGCCCCAATAAATACATACAATCCCAGTTCAGCGCCTAACATCTAAAATGGCAATGGGTATGTGGAGTTAGAGTCAATCTTACCGAATATGACAATTTAAAATCTATTTTTTCACTAACAGAAGTTCAAGGGGCAGGATTTTCAGGTGTTTTCACACATTAATTAAGTAAACATATTGTTGCCACCTCTGCTCATTTTTAAGTCAAGTCTTGCCTTATTTGAATTTCATGTGGGATCGAATGGAAATAAAGGCTGGAATTTTAATCTGGAGGCGGGTAGGGAGGGGGGGGCGGTGACTAGAAAGTGGTCGGAAAACCTGGGACAACTGGTTTCCTGCAGGCCCTGCCGAATTTAACGGCACAGCCTGATTAACATTTCAAAGCTCTGTTTCCCGCTCCAGCCAGCCAGATGGAGAGACTGGCTGACTGTCGGGTAGGTAAGCCAGCAGCACTAGGCCGCAGAGAGGAGGGAGGGATTGGGGAGGGGGGGGTGGCTGAGGATCGGGGCTGGAGGAGGATGAGGCCGGAGGGGGGAAGGCTGGGAAGGCGATCGGGGGCTGGAGGGGGGAGGTTGGAAGGCCGGAGGAGGTATCGGAGACCTCGTGGGGGAGATCAGAGGCCTCGGGGGTGGGGGGGGGGGGAGGTCAGGGGGAGATCGGCAGGGTCGGGTGGGTGTCCGATCACGGAAGGTGGGTGAGGCAGGGATGCTGGTTCCAGCAGTTAAGTGTAAAGGCACTTACCTTTAGGATCCAGCAGTCTTCGCCTTCCTTTAGCTGGCAGGTTCCCCGAGGCCTGGGAAACCCGGCCAGCCAGATTTAAATTTGGAATGGTGAATCACCATGAAGCACACCAGCCTCGTTATAATATTTAAATGGGAGACCCGCCTCCTGGAAGTGGTTTGGTTGCCCGGCCCTTGTCCCGCCTCCGTTAAAACCGGAAGTGGGTGGCTTGGAGGTGGGTTGGGGTCGGGATTCATTTTTTTAAATCTTTAACCTCCCACTCGCCCCAACCCACCATTAAAATTCCCCCCAAATTTGCAGGACAATTACTGATAACTTACCTGCTTCCCGACAGCTTTTGTGAACCCCTTGAGCTCTTGTCATTAGTCTTAGTTCAGTCATGGCTTAGTTACACTGCAATGTGTGTACTCATGTGATAAAACTTTTTTTTTATAAGTTAACATTAAAAACTTGCCTGGCACTTGGAAGCTGGTAGAAGGAGCTCTGCACACATGCAGAGGCTTTTGATCCAATTCGGTTGCCCAGAAAGGATTGCACAGCCATCTGTATAATTGAATGCTGCCAGCTCACACATCCCTAAATCATGATGTGGAGATACCGGTGTTGGACTGGGGTGGACAAATGTGAGAAGTCACACAACACCAGGTTATAGTCCAACAGCTTTATTTGAAATCACAAGCTTTTGGAGCGCTGCTCCTTCGTCAGGTGAAGTGAAGGGATGCATATAGGCACAGCACATATAGTCAGAGAACACTGCCAGATGATTACAGGTAATCTTTCTAACTGCCCTTTATCACACCTCGGCAGAGAGAGAATCACAGCAATCAAAGGTGTGGATGGTGTCCAAACAGGTCAGTCAGGAAAACATTACATCAAAGAACAATGAGGTGGGGTCACAAGGGGTGGCAGTGTTCTCTGACTATATGTGCTGTGCCTATATGCATCCCTTCACTTCACCTGATGAAGGAGCAGTGCTCCGAAAGCTTGTGATTTCAAATAAAGCTGTTGGACTATAACCTGGTGTTGTGTGACTTCTCACATTTATCCCTAAATCAGATACAGGTGTCACACTGCTACCCTCAATATAACCGCACCATAAATGACTCTGATGATTGATCAGTTGATAATTGATAGTTGGGATGGCAGGACTGTCGTATGAGGAGAGATTGGGTCGACTAGGCCTGTATTCACTAGAGTTTAGAAGAATGAGAGGGGATCTCATTGAAACGTATAAAATTCTGACAGGGCTAAACAGACTGGATGCAGGGAAGATGTTTCCCCTGGCTGGCAGGGTCTAGAACGAGGGGTCACAGTCTCAGGATGCGGGGTAGGACACTTAGGACTGAGATGAGGATAAATTTCTTCACTCAGAGGGTGGTGAACCTGTGGAATTCTCTACCACAGAAGTCTGTGGAGGCCAAGTCACTGAATATATTTAAGAAGGAGATAGCTAGATTTCTAGACACAAAAGCGTCAAGGGGTATGGGGAAAGAGCGGGAATACGGTATTGAGATAGAGGATCAGCCATGATCATATTGAATGGCGGAGCAGGCTCGAAGGGCCGAATGGCCTACTCCTGCTCCTATTTTTCTATGTTTCTATGTTTCTATCAACTAAAACAATAGGGAAAGCTCTTAAACATACCAATTTGTTTCAATTGTAGGGAGGGGGTAAGGGGGCAGTGGGGAAACAGGGGAGGACCTATCTGTTGGCTACATGTAGCAGCATTGTGACTGAAGCTTTTCTCTAGTTGGTATTTAGAATCATACAGCGCAGAAGGGAGCTATTCGGCCCATTGTGCCTGTTCTGGCTCTTTTGTAGAGCTATCCAATTAGTCCCACTCCCCCGTTCTTTCCCCATAGTCCTGTAGCTTTTAGTGAAAGTATAAATGCATTCAAAGAAAAATGCAGACCAGAGAAATGCTTCACGAACACACTTAGGATGCTGTGCTCAAAGCAAGAGGAACTGTCCGTCCCCTAATCTGAATACTTTGAGCTGTTGTCACAAGGGAGGGGGAAGGTGGTCTGATTCACATAATTTATTTGCATTTCCTGTGCAAGTTATATTGATTTACACAAAATTCAAAAGGAAGAGGAGAGTGGCCTAACACTAACAGAACAGGATGGGATTTGAATCCCAGCCTGAACTCATATTAGAATCCAATCACCCTCTATGGAAAAGTTTTTGGCAGTTTGAATTCTGGCTCAAGAACATTCTGATCAAGGAGCACTCAAAACAGTGCAAAAACAACCATACACCTATTTAACTGCACACATTGTAATTGCACACTGGGCAACGGACACGGGGCAGCACTGAATGGATAGATCTACAGTACAGCTATCCTACCCTCCCGGTTTAGTAACGAGTTGAAGAGCTTCAATGACAAAACAAGGATCAGCAATCCAGAAATCATTGAATAAGGTAAATTCCCCGGCACATTGTTTGGGAAATATGCTACTTGGCTGGATATCAGTTCGTTTGAGATCATTCATGCAAAAGATATCGTTAGAGCCCTGAAACCAGGTGCCTTAAATAACCACTGCTGGCTCTGCACTGTGGGCTATACCATCCACATTAAACAGTTCCATATGTTTAAAATGACAGTTTATAAATAAACTTTCTTTAAAGCATTACATTTCTATTTGTTTTTAATCGTACTCAAGTGGTACAGTAAATCCAGCCCAAGCTGTGGTTTCAGGTGAAGTCCCAAGTTTCTCCTCCTTCCCGTGTGAGATATTTCTGATCCACTCATGAGTCACCGGCTGTTTCAGTGATAAATCACAATGTCAGAGTTTGCATTAACGATTAAAAATCAGACAATCCAAATCCTTTGCAAAGTAATAATTAAAATGTGACTTGGACCATTTATCTAGAAATAGCTTCTTAAAGTGTTGGCTTTGCTTCTCTTCACTGGTGAGAATACATTTTACAAAATACAAAAAATCCTGATAGGCAATGTGCAAAAGTCAGAAGTATATAAAGGTATCACTTGTAAGTTTGATTTTTGCCTATTATTTCTCCTTTATCCCCATCTCTCCTGAAGGCACTTACTAATGCTGGGCCACAGTTACAGAGGAGCCAGCCACTTCCCAGTACATTGGATTACATCGGATATACGGCACAGAAAGAAGGTCATTTGGCCCAACCAGTCCATGCTGGTGTTTATGCTCCACTCGAGCCTCCTCCCGTTTTCCCTCATCTAACTCTATCAGCACAACCGTCTATTCCCTTCTCCCTCATATGTTTATATAACCACCTCTTAAATGCATCTATACCATTCGCTTCAACCACTCCCTGTGGTAGCGAGTTCCACATTCTCACCACTCTCTGGGTAAAGAAGTTTCTTCTGAATTCCCTATTTGATTTCTTGGTGACTATTTTATATTGATGGCCTCTAGTTTTGATCTTCCCCACAAGTGGAAACATTCTCTCTGTATCTACTCTATCAAAACCTTTCATGATTTTATAGACCTCTATTAGGTCACCCCTCAGCCTTTTCATTTCAAGAGAAAAGAGACCCAGCCTGTTCATCATTTCCTGATAGGTACATCCTCGCATTTCTGGTATCATCCCTGTAAATCTTCTCTGCACCCTCTCCAGTGCCTCTATATTCTTTTTCATAATATGGCGACCAGAATTGTACGCAGTACTCCGAGTGTGGTCTAACCAAGGTTCGATACAAGTTTAGTATAACTTCAATACTTTTCAATTCTATCCCTCTAGCAATAAACCTGAGTGCTTGGTTTGCTTTTGTTATGGCCTTGTTAACCTGTGTTGATATTATTAGTGATTTGTGTATTTGTACTCCGAGATCCCTTTGCTCCTCTCCCCCATTTAGATTCTTCTTTTCCAAGTAATATGTGACCTCCCTATTTTTCTTACCAAAATGTAATACCTCACATTTATCTTTGTTGAATTTCACTTGCCAATTATATTCTGCAAGTTTATTAATGTCTTCTTGTAATTTGTTGCAGTCCTCCTCAACATTGACTATCCCCCAATTTGGTGTTGTCCGCAAATTTAGAAATTGTGTTTGTGATTTCAAAGTCTAAATTGTTAATATAAATTGTGAGCAACAGTGGTCCCAGCACTGATCCTTGTGGAACACCACTTCCCACCTTCTGCCACTCTGAATAGCTGCCCTTTATCCCTACTCTGTTTTCTGCCTTGAAGCCAGCTAGTTAGCCATTCTGCTACTTGTCCCCTGACTCCGCATTCCCTGACCTCATTCATTAGTCTATTATGTGGTACCTTATCGAAGGCCTTTCTGTTACCTAGGCCATAAGCTCTGGAATTCCCTGCTTAAAGCTCTCTGCCTCACTACCTCTGTTTCCTCCTTTAAGATGCTCCTTAAAACCTACCTCTTTGACCAAACTTTTGGTCACCTGCCCTAATTTCTCCTTATGTGGCTCGGTGTCAAGTTTTTCTTTGTCTTTTAATACTCCTGTGAAGCGTCTTGGGATGTTTTACTACGTTAAAGGCGCAATATAAATATACGTTGTTGTTTTTTGAAAATCTAGATAAATTACATCTGCCACATTACCCTTGTCTATTCTCTCGGTTACCTCTTCAAAAAATTCAATTAGTTTGGTCAAGCAAGACTTTCCCTTTTGAAGTCCATGCTGACTATTTATTATTATATTTTTGGTTTCTAGATGTTCTTCCATTTTCTCCCTTAGTAGGGATTCCATTATTTTTCCTACCACCGACGTTAATCTGACTGGTCTATAGTCCCCTGGACATGTTCTAGCTCCCTTCTTAAATATAGGTATTTATACCCTGCCCAAATAACCATTCTTCATTTGTGAATGATGTAGGACAGCATTGACTGGACTTTTGGAGAGATCTGTAGTGTAGACAATGCTAAAATAGGAGGCACAGTAAATTATTCTGGAGAACCAAAGGAAACCGCAAGGGGATATTGATAAGGTGGCAGAATGAGCAAAGGAAATCGGAGATGGAATTCAATGTTGGTAAAAATGAAGTGGAACATTTTGGTAAAAAAAAGTATACTTGAATGGAAGAAAGTTGGTGTTAGATCCGTGTGTTAATGGAGACACGGAATGCAGGAGTTGATTTAACAAGTGTTTACTGAACAAAGTCTGGAGGTGAACTAACTACACAAGACGCTACACAGGCTTATATACCTGAGTGGTCACTACTGGTACTACAGTATACAGGGGCTTCAAAAACATAGTTCCTCTTAAAGGTACATACACTACAGTTGGGTGGGAGAAAGTTGGGTCATGTGGAAGAATAGAGAGATTCAGTTGTTCAGGTTTGCAAGACATTAAAAGCATTAAATATTCAAGGAGTCAAAATGAAGTAAATGTTGTTGCAGTAAAGATGATTGCCTATCATTTACCCAAAACTAAATGATGTATTATTAACTGATGACCACCCCTTCATCTTGCAATCACGAGACCTCTACACCCCATAACAGCCTGATCAGCCACCTGCCATGACATCAGCGCCTCCACTGGCCTGATCATTAGTTGCTTTGATGCCCTTCTTCCCACAAAATCCCAAACAGTCTCCCACTCTTACCACTCCACCATGGTCGAATGGCACCTTCACAACACCAAATTTAGGGGCCACAGGCTCAAGCCCATGAGGCACAACAAGTTTGACTGTCAAATTGACAGACTTGAACTATCTAAAATGGTACCACGTCTCCCTCTCTACAGCCAAAACCTACTGCTACTCTAGGATCATCCAGGAAGGCAAGGACAATTTGAAGCTTTTCTTCACCACAAACCATCTCTTCCATTCTCACCCCTTTGAGCCCACTGCACCCATGCCCCCACCCCTCCCACTTTGTAGTTTAGTTTCTCCCCTCAATTCCAATTGGACTCATTTTCTTTTTGAGGCCTAAGCTTGTTCTGTTGATACACTCCTGACCCACCATCTTACCGCTCCTTGGCCCAATTTTTGTCTGGCAAAATACTGCCGATCTCCAAGCTTTCCTTCCTCTTTGATGCATCCTTGACACCCAACTCTGTGCCCACCTCTCACACCAATCACAGTTAAATTCCTTCCATTTTTACATAGGTTGTATAGGACCAGAAAAATTGAAGTCCATCTGGCTAATCCCATCCCACCCTGGTCCAATGACACAGTCGACCTGAGCAGGAGATGGAATTAGCAGCTCAGGTGCAAAGTTTCTGATGGCAGCTAAACAAGATGACTTTGATCCTACCAATGTTGAGCATTAAAAAAAAGTTCCAGTTCCTCCAGTATTTGATGTCAGTCAGACACAGGGAAGTTAACCCCATGCTTGTTAATGATGTTACCAAGGGGCAGCATACAGATAAGGAATAGGAGATGTCCAAGATTAGAGCCATTAGTGCTGTCAAGGTGAACCATGGAAGAGGGTGGTGAAGCACTTTTTGCAGACGTGATAACCCAAATTGAGTTATTCCAAGTTAACCCAAGTTTTCTTTTCTTACTTTGACATGCCCCGAGAGACCAATTTCAGGGTGGGATTGGCAGGGGTCGAGGAGCAGGTCATCTTCTATTGGTTATGCTGTAATTTCTTGAATTGGTGTAATGAGGAGAGAATTTCTCATTTACTTGTATTTACAGTGGTATGAAATGACAGTATAAATTATAGTCATACACACACATGCACAGTGAGACCCAGCATCAAGAGGAAGGTAAGAAGTTACTTTACAACAAACTCTGTACCCTTGCTATTGAATACATCTCTCTCCCCAGCCACTGTCTCAGGAATAACCAGACAGTTCACAACCTCGACATTCTATTTGACCCTGAGCCAAGCTTCTAACTCCAAATAGTGTCTGTCGCAAAGACTGTCCACTTCCACCTCTGTAAAATCTCTATCTCTGTTGCTGAAACCCGTATCCACACCTTTGTGAAGTGCCTTAGAGCCCTTTTTCTGTGTGAAGAGTGCTATATAAATGCACCTCATTGTTGTTGCTGTTTAAAACGTGAGTCCAATTCCTGCCCTCCTGCTCACTTATATACTTATGATGATTTCTGCTGTTTTAAAGAAGGTTCCGATTTATTCTCAATAAGTGTGGAATCAGTGCCAAAGTATGAACGAGTCGTGCATTGACTCTCGGTCTGAAAGGACTGTGGAAAGCTGCCCCTGTCCAGTTGTCCACGTGCTTGCAGTAATTTCAAATGACTTGCATATTAAGTGAAGGGTTGGCTTAAACACTAACCTCAGTGCAGGTAATGCAAAGTAAATGAGCCTGTTGATTTGGCAGTGCACAGTCATTTCAAGCATATTTCAAATAAAGAATGGTGTTCATTCTGTGTGAGATTGTACTGCAACAACGCTGGGAGCACCAGCAGCTGGTGATGTGATGTCATGCTGCAGTCAAGTGGATGTGGATGCTTCTATGCTCTGGTTATGTGGAAGAGGCAAACATTTCATTTTTACACATAACAGGACAATAGTGAGGGGACTGGAATGAGGCCCTGTGTGCGAGAAAGTGCAAAAAGGAAAGGGGTGAGAGAGAGAGCGAAGAAACAAGTGAATATTGCAAGTGCTTCAGCAACAGTTTTGTACCTTAATGGTGTCGAGGATTGCTCACCCACAGTGCGGATAAATCCCACAAGGGACCAACTCCCACCCCCAAAATGATACATTTCAGACATTGAAAACAAGAGCCCCCCTTTATCCAAAACATTACAAAACTAACTGCTGGCAAAACTGTTTCCTCACCAACTGTTTGGTCAGCTCAGGAAAGTAGTTTACATGAATTACCAGAGCCCTTCCAATGCCCGGGGAACCAGACATCACCTTAAGGAGAGGTGGAGCCAAGAGGGGAGTAAATCCGAAGGAAAGCAGGTTGCTTGCTGTTGCAGTAATCTTGATGCAGAGACACCTATTTGATTGTATGGCGTTGCCATGTAAATATTGAAAGATGCATCAGAATAAATAAAGGAAATTCCATTTTTTTAATGATATAGCGCTTGGTGAGGTGGACTCGGAATCGAGCCGAGATCCTCTGGACCCACAGGGGTTGCCTGTTCTACTGCTTCTGCACGATTAATTGCATCAAAAACAATGCAGTGTCATTTTCAAATTATGCTCTTCCATTGCGTGATGAAGCAAGTTCAGAATAAAATTCTTCATGGCCAAAACCAGCTGTGATTTAACACACCCCCAGCAACGACAAAATAAACACCACTCACCTACCAGTCATCATTCATGCCCTGTCAAAGACTCTCAGAGCAGCGCAGGATGGATGTTCCAGTTCTTCTTATGTAATAGGACCAGAGACATCTGCTCCTTGGGATTTTCCATCTTTGACAGTATTTTCCAGAAATGTTTTCCCAATTTGTTTTGTACCTACATTTTCTCTGTAAACTGTGTTTCCACAGCTGCAATGGAATAAAAGGGACATTTAACACACACAAGAACTGTTATTCCATTGTTTAAGGCAACAATTTTGCAATTTTGAATCGTTAAATTGAATGAACGGAACCACAAAGGCCAGCAGTTTTGGAAAATGAGCTGCAGATTTTTTACATTCAAATGGCTGGAAACAGGATTGAACATGAAGAAAATGGCCGTTTTCAGAATTGTGCTGTGTCTGTACAGTTTGGGGCATGTTTTCTGCATGCTGGCTCACATGTTTGTGCCAAATCCCAGTGTGCACTGTTTTAACAAATTAATGAATGCTTTAAATAGAGCTAAAATGACTCTGGTAATGTATCATATATTAGAAATGCCACGGAGTGCATGATACACCTGGAGGTAGCAGTAAGATAGGTAAGATCAGGACGTTTCTGTCACCTACCATTCTAAGCTTTCAAATGACCTGCACTAGTATTGTGGCTTGTCCTATCTTCAGGCATTAGCAGACACTGTACATTGGATGGTTCAGTACTAACCAGCCTAACGCATTCCAACGGTTAAGTATGGTCGCGTGATTCACATCCCCCCACCGCCACCTGGTGGATCATGTGAAAGACTCCCATGAGATGAAGTCAGCCCCTGATGGATCATAGGACACATGATCACACGTCCACCGCACCCGCCTCCCCATGCCCCCACCAATGCTGAGATGAAGCTCAGGTCCTGGTGGAGTATAGGGCTGGGGCAGGGGGGTTGGCAGCAGGGGGGGGGGGGGGAGTTGTTCCCCCCCCCTCCCCCCGGCTAGAATGAATTTCTGGCCCTAGTTGATGAAAGGGGATTTCCCCCCCCCCCCCTCGCCCCTGCCATTAAGATGAAATCTTTCTGCTGGCAGAGGGAAGAGTTAACTGATTATCTTTGGCAGCCCTGACCCAAAGATGCATAACCTTTTGTCCTCCGCCTCTCCAAACTGTCTCCACACCTTCCCTCCCAATGCCAATTATCCCCCTTAACCCTGCTTTACTGAATAAGGCACTTTGGGGGCGAAATTCCCTTAGAGGGCCATTTGGGGCGCTAACTGCAAAAATTTTGAAAAGTTAGCGCCCGGCGCTAATGATTCTGAGCCTCGCCTAAATTCCCTGACATCGCCCCAGGAAGGGAGAAGGGCGCTAAATCAAGCGCTAATGTCCTCAGTTACAGGGGCACTAACACCAGGGAGCTGCCGAATTTCAGGTGAGTTCCAAACAGATTTGATCGCTCGTGCTGCTTCTTTGCAGCTCTTAAAGGGGAGGTCCGATCATTCACCAGATGCTTATTTGCAGCTTTGCTTGCTTCGAGGAGAACAGACACAGACTGCAGACCCTTTTCAATGCTTTGAGAAGAACTGCCTAATAACCGACAAATCACACCCCAATGCAAATGAAGATTCCTCATTCAGCAGGAAACTCTGAAATCTCAAAAACGCTTCCAACAATCTAAAGGGCTCTTTGATTCTGAGCAGCAAAATGGTTCGATGTCCTGGCCGGCACAAACAACAACCGGAAGAGGACGCCTTTAAATAGCACTCCTCCACGGGCCTCCCATCTGGAAAACACCTGCCGAACCTGTCGCTAAAAAACAGAGGCGCACAGGCAGGTGCAAAAACGGGAATTTCGCATCAGAAATGCTAACGAGGCGATGCGCCCGGAGATGATATCATGATCCCCGGGCGCAGAAGATCGGGGCGAAAACCGGTAGCGCCGCCGCTAACCTCCCACCGAATTTCACGGGAGGCACGGTTATCGCCTCGGTGGGGGGGCGCAAAGCTATTTGCACCCCGTTAGCGCCTCCGAAATTAGGGTAATTTCGCCCCCTTAGTCTTGACTTCTCCTATACAATGCCACAGGAAAATGTCAACTGACTAACAATAGCACACACAGGAATTTCAAGCCCAATGTATAATCAATAGGAGTGAACATTCAGATTAATTTGGGATTCGGTCTTACAGCACTTTGAACTTTGGACTCAGGTTCCAAGATAATAAGGGGTAGCGGGCAATACATAAGAAGCTGAAGACTAAAAGGGAACTTGCTCTTATGCCATCACTACCCTAGAGAGCCACAGACCCTCTTTACATACAATATTAACTGGCCTAGAAATTCTTTAGGCTATTTTTAAAGCATTGACCGATCCCTTCTTCCGAACACAGAGGCCCGAGGGTCACAAGAAATCGGACCTCGGGCCTCATCTAAATATTCGGGGCAAGGTGCACCTCCATGGGTAACATTGCCCGATGGAAGCATGCAATTTGGGGCCACCTGCCTCCCTGGCAGAGGATCTGAGGTAAGTCCTGGGCAGGGACGGCAGGAGGAGGAGGCCAACAAGAGGGAGAGAGGCCATCGGAAGTACTGTGGACCTGGGAGGAGGAATCCTGTTCCTCATGGCTCCACAGAAATTTCAATATAAATTATTCACTTATATTTTAGGTGGCAGTCGCTGGCTAGGCCATAACCATGCAGTCAAGGTGGCCATTTCCCAACCAGCTGCCCTGGAGTATTACTTAGACGGCTTCATATTGGGCTTGGAGAGATGGTTGACTATGATTGTTGCTGGTTGCTGGTGACTTAATTTTCAGCAAGCACGAAGATAAAGCCTGTGTGGGTTAAAAATAAAAACACTGTTAAAATGAAGGCATGCAGCCTCCCAAAAAGGTTTCAACAACCGACCCGCCTCCTGGGAGCGGATTGGTTGCCCACCCCCCCAGTGCCAGTCCTATCTCTGTTAAAACCGGAAGTGGGCGGGTTCTAGACAGGTTGGGTTCCTATTTCGGATTTTTAACTTTTTAACCTCCCGCCCACCCAAACCAATCCGTTTTTTGGGGGGTTGAAATCACCCCTCATGTTTTCAAAGGAACAGCACAAGTCAAAATGATCTAATTGAGTTATTCACAAAGGAACTCAAAATGAACCCGATCAAGACTAAGGAATAATTACTAGTCAAATCTTTTGTCTTACAATACTCCTGTGCAGCGCCTTGGGACGTTTTACTACGTTAAAGGCGCTATATAAATACAAGTTGTTGCTGTTGTTGTCTGCATTGGCTCTCATTCTTAGCCCACTAAATGACAGAGTCCTTTTATACTGCTACATGCTTTAGCTCATGAAATTAGGGAGCTAGCTTCTATTTTACATCTTACATCAGCAACTCCCCTCCCTCTCAAAGGTGTTGACTTCTTGGTGGAGTACAGTTCCATGGGCATTGGTTACCCTCTGGTACCTCACTTAGGTGACCATTATTCAATCATGAGCTTTGACAGTAGGTGTCATGCCGTCTATTTGGATGCAAGGGCAAGGGCCTGATTCTGCCCTCATCCAATATCCGCATACACACACACACAACAACAACTTGCATTCATATAGTACCTTTAATGTAGCAAAATGTCCCAAGGTGCTTCACAGGAGCATAATCAGAAAGAAATTAAGACCGAGGCAAAGAAGGAGATATTAAGATGGGTGACTGAAAACTTGGTCAAAGAGGTAGGTTTAAGGAGCATCTTAAAGGAGGAGAAAGAGGTGAAGAGGCAGAAAGCTTTAGGAAGGGAATTCAACAACAACCGTATACTTATATAGCATAGTAAAACATCCCAAGGCGCTTCACAGGAATATTTGAAGACAAAAAATTTGACACTGAGCCACATAAGGAGAAATTAGGCAGGTGACCAAAAGCTTGGTCAAAGAGGTAGTTTTAATGAACGTCTTAAAGGAGGAAAGAGAGGTAGAGAGGCAGAGAGATTCAGGCAGGGAATTCCAGAGCTTAGGGCCGAGGCAACAGAAGGCACGGCCACCAATGGTGGAGCGATTATAATCAGGGATGCTCACGAGGGCAGAATTAGAGGAGCGCAGATATCTCGGGGGGGTTGGAAGGCTGGAGAAGGTTACAGAGATAGGATGGGGTGAGGCCAGGGAGGAAATTGAACGGGAGAATGAGAATTTTAAAATCGAGGCATTGGTGGGCCTCGAACCAATGTAAGTCAATGAGCACTGAGGTGATGGGTGAACAGGACTTGGTACGGGTTCGGATACGGGTAGCAGAGTTTTGGATCAGCTGAAGTTTATGGAGGTTGGAGAGTGGAAGATAGAAAGCCAACTAGGAGAGCACTGGATTAGTCAATTCTGGAGATAACAAAAGCAGGGATTACATGTGCACACACACATACCTAAACAACAGTCACTGTATAATGAAAAGGAGCAGGAGTCCTGATTGATTTCCCCTCACTAAACCAGAGTTCTTTAGGACAATGATCATCTAACTCAGCACATACCAGGGATCAAACTTGGGATCTTCCTGGTCTCTATGGCTTGGCTACTCCCTGGATAAATTCACAGATCCAACAAAGGAGCATGGTTACTATTTTGATTTATAATGGTATTGTAGGAATGTCTAATTCCTATCAAAAGACTGAGGTCGACTCAGGCGATCAATCAAAAGATGTTTAATGTAAAACTAACTGGCCTAGAAATTAGGTATAGCCCCGCCAGGTCTTTAGCGCCCGAAATTTAGCGCTCGGCCGGATTCCCGTAGCGCCCGCCTGAAATTCAGTTGCGCCGCCCCAACACGGAGGCGGGCGCTACTGGAGGGTTTGGCCGCCTCGTTTGGGGCGAAGAATGTCAGTTTCAGGCGTCCAGCTGCCGCTGCGGCACCCGATGCGGTGCGGCAGGCTGGGGTACTGCAGGCCTCCTCCTTCTCTTAAAGAGGAGCTGCCTGCAGCCATGAGATCGCCGCTGGATTCCCCCGGCAAATGAGCCCGGCACCACGGAGAAGTGCCGGGCTCGCGGGAGTGACACACCACTGCCGCGGGGGGGTGGTGCAGGAGTCCGGGGAGGGAGGTGCGGCCAGGCGGCCGCCAGGAAAGCGGCCGGCCGCCCCTCAACCTTTATGCGCCGGCCTCTCGGAGCTGTAAGGCACCGTTTTGCAAACGCTGTTTGC
Organism: Somniosus microcephalus; assembly: GCF_052327205.1. Classification (NCBI taxonomy): domain Eukaryota; kingdom Metazoa; phylum Chordata; class Chondrichthyes; order Squaliformes; family Somniosidae; genus Somniosus; species Somniosus microcephalus. Next base: position 20,987,922 of record NC_141012.1, on the reverse strand, counting down.
GGCCGCCACGGGAGAGGCGACTGCAACTGAATTTGGCGGTCGGACCGGAATTGCATTGGAACCGGGGCGCTGCGCACACCGATGACGTCATCGGTGCCGGCGCAGCGCTACCAGCTAACATCGATGTTACGGACCAACTGAATTTAGGGCGCGAAAAAACTTCCGGCGCAAATCACTCTATGGCCTAGAAATTCAGTTGCGTTCGCCAGCCGTTAGCGCCATAAGAGGGGTAGATTTCGAGCGCTAGGCACTTAGCGCCCGGGCGCAGACCGATCTGCGCCTACGCCCAACTTCAGTTGACATTTAGCGCCGGCGCAAAGTGTTTGCGCCCGCTCAGCTGCGCGCGCAGCTTATGACGTCATTTCGTCGTGCAACGCTGTTTGTGCGCCCCAAACCGGAACTTCAGTGGCGCCCGCCCAATGTGGGCGTGGCGCTGTTAAGAACTGTGAAGTGGAACGCAGCAGAGGCCCTGCGGGCCTCGGGGAGCGCTAATTAAAGGGCACTCAGACTGGACTATAAAGGCCAGCCATTTTGCTGCAATGACTTTAGTGCTTTGGATTTCTGGACAGAGACCAAGGAACAGACCTTACTGATTTGGGACAACATAGGAGAGGTATTTTTGGCTTCTGGCCAGAGCTTGGAAATTTGACTCATTGTGATTTCACTGTTTGCAAGTATATTATGGGGGCTGCATGGGGTTCCAACCCTCAGTTCCAGCATTATGTGCGAAGGGCTTGCAGACGCTGTGTGAGAGGGGCAGCCATGCCTAGACGCAGAGGGGCCATCAGGCGTTGACAACGTAGGCCTTACCCACTCAGGGAATACCGGCAGCAGGTGTCCTATCTCACCATGACTGCCGCGCATTGTGTTAAGAGGCTGCGCTTCAGAAGGGAGGTGGTTGCAGAGATCTGCCAGCTGCTTCACAGAGATCTGCGTCTACAGCTGATGTGCAGGACGTCTCTGTCAGTGGAAGTGAAGGTCACGGTGGCTCTGAACTTTTATGCAAGCGGATCCTTCCAAGCCGCTGCTGGGGACATAGCAAACATCTCCCAGTTCGCTGTGCATCGCTGCATCCGGCAGGTCACCGATGCCCTTTTCGCAAGGAGACACCAATTCATCTCCTTCCCCATGACCCTAGAGAGGCAGGAGCAGCGTGCTGTCGGATTTGCCAGGATCGCCGACTTCCCCATGGTGCAGGGCGCCATTGACTGCACGCATGTGGCTATGCGGGCACCTATCGACAATGCCGAGGATTACCGCAACCGGAAGGGCTACCATTCCCTCAATGTACAGCTGGTGTGTGACAACAGGCAGCGCATCCTAGCTGTCAATGCCCGCTTTCCAGGAAGCAGCCATGATGCATTTATCCTGTGCCAGACTACTGTGGCTGACATGTTCCAGGCACAGCCTCCCCCAAGGGGATGGCTTATCGGGGACAAGGGCTACCCTTTGTGTACATGGCTCATGACCCCGCTCCGCGCGCCCAGGACCCCTGCTGAGGAGGCATACAACGAAAGCCATCAAGCCACAAGGAACATCATAGAGCAAACGATTGGCATCCTCAAGCAACGGTTCCGCTGCCTGGATCGTTCCGGCGGATCTCTACAGTATTCGCCGGATAGAGTCTCCCAGTTCGTCGTCGTTTGCTGCATGCTGCACAACCTGGCTATCCGCAGGACTCAGGCACTGCCACCTCACGTTGGACCACCACCTCAGGAGGACGAGCAGGAGGACCATGAGGAGGAGGAGGAGGAGGAGGAGGAGGAGTACCAGCCCAGGAGGGAGCCACAAGGTCCAAGGGCCGTCCGCCGGCGGCTTATTGAATGACACTTCTAGGCCCCCTCTCAGGGAATGGCTTGTGGCAATGAACGCACCTGAATGCAGCCGCTCCGCAAGCCCTCAGCTGGTTAACGCAACAACCACTTGAAACATGACACATGGACAAGCTGAATAAATAAAAAGCTTTATTTAACAAACTCAGGGCCCTTCCCACATGAAACACAAAAACAGACAAGACCCCCAAAAAACAGTCAAAAACATATCTCACTCCCACAACCTGCGGAGGAATAACAAAACTTGTCCATCCAATTGGCCTTCATCCTCGGCCTTACCAAGACAAACCCCCCCATACAGAACACAAACACCCCCATCTAAAAAAACATTTGCCTTCATCTTCGGCCTTACCAAAATAAGCCCCCCCCATACAGAACACAAACACCCCCATATAAAAAAACATCTGGCAACACACTCTACTTGGTGTGCCGAGAGGGCGAGTCCTTGTGCAGGCTTCTACGGCCCCTGCCCGACCTGCTGCTCCGCCTCAACCTGGGCCCTGTGTGTGTTGCAAGGCTGGGGGAAGGCTCCTGAGGGGCACAATGCGTGACGGAAGATGCCCTTGGGGGTCGGCCTAGACGAGGTCCGGCCCTGGAGGGGCCGGCTGCTGACTGCTGCAGCTGTGGCTGGCCAGCATCAGTCTCTCCAGCAGCTCGTCGCAGCTTTGCTGGGGGAGTGGCAGTGGCGGCTGCAGCAATGGGGGCAAGCTGGCTGATGCCAGGCGCTCGCTGGTCGCCAGAGACACTGGCACTCGGCCGGGCTGGCACTGCAGCAAGCGCAGCAATCTGGTGAAGGCCAGACCGCTGTGCTGCAGCAGCGCGGCGGGTGCCCTGGCGATGCGTCCGTGACACAGCGAGTGTGGCAGAAGTGAGTGCCCGTACTGCCCTGGTCTGTGCCCGCATCAGACCAGCCAGTGTCTGCACGGCACCACTCATGAACTCTCGACTTGCGTCCTGTGCTGCCGCGAGTTGTTCGACACCCCTGGCCTGTGAGTCCCCGAAATTGGCCACACTATGAGCCAGCGACTCAATGGCCTGAGGCAACTGTCCCACAACCCCCATGAACTCGGTGTGGCGCCGCTCCGAGTCTGCGGACATTTGATCAAGGAGGCGCACCTCCTGGGCGAGGACCGTCTCCGGACTGGAGGCCGGACTCTGCCTCTGGGGAGAAGGTCGCCGAGCTGGCCGACCCTTCCCGCGTGGCTGGACGCCACTGGGCCCAGCAACTGCCCTCCCCTGCAACACTTCCCCCTCTGGGGAGAAGGCAGCCGTGCTGCCCGACCCTTCCCGCGTGGCTGGACGCCACTGGGCCCAGGAGCTACACCCCCCTGCAACACTTGCCCCCTCTGGGGAGACGGCAGCCGTGCTGCCCGACCCTTCCCGCGTGGCTGGACGCCACTGGGCACAGGAGCTACACCCCCCTGCAACACTTCCCCCTGGCTCTCTTCCAGGCAAGACGTGTCCCCTCCATTGCCATCCCCTGGCGCGGATGAGGGTTCCCCCGATGTGCCGCCTTCCTCTTGGTCCTCGTCGTCCTCCTCTTCCGAGGGACTGACACTCGCAGCTTCAGGGACCTCCTCCTCACCAGCTGAAAGCAGGAAGGCACAAGAGTAGCTTTAGAGTGAGGACAGGGCATCAGCGAGGGAAGCATGAGTGGTGGCATTATGCGCATTGGTGGGACAGTGGCAAAAGATGTAGATCTGAAGCGCAAGGGGAACGAGAGAGGTCCAAACGGTCATGTCCTTACCATTGGGGCCCAGCACAGGGTCGGCATCTCCAATAGCAACGGGGCCAATCACCCGGGCATGCATGAGTCGAGCCACGCGCTCCTCCAGCTCACTGAGCTCCTGGAACTGGACACGGCCTCCCCCGGTGACAGTCCGGCTCTTCAGATTCTGCGCCAGCTTGGCCTGCAAGAGAAAGGACGGCCTCTAAGTACAGTGTGGTGCCCTGTTGTTGTGTGCACTGCCTCCCATGGTGGAATAGCTTGGCCAGTGTGGTGCCCTGTTGTTGTGTGCACTGCCTCCCATGGTCGAATAGCTTGGCCAGTGTGGTGCCCTGTTGTTGTGTGCACTGCCTCCCATGGTCGAATAGCTTGGCCAGTGTGTCAAGTGCAGAAAGTGCTATTGATGATCATGCCAGTGCCATAGCTGCTGGAGGAGGGCTGGCCATTAGGCCTTTGAGGTCCCTTTGCCCATAATGTGAGGTGCACATGCAAGGATGAGGAGGACACTGGAAAGGGTACTCACCCTGACCAACCGAGTGAGGTCGTTAAACTTCTTGCGGCATTGGTCACCAGTCCTGGGGACATCGCTGTTGGCTGTGATCCTCTGGGCGATTTCCCTCCAGGCTCTCCTGTACAGCCTCTTGGGAGCCTTCTTGCCACTGTCCGGGCACAAGATATCTCTGTTCTTCTCCAAACCCCTAAGCAGCACCCTCAAAGCATGGGCAGAGAAGCGCTGCACTCGCTCACGGGCCCTCTGCATCGTTGCTGGCGCTATTTCTCTCCAGCAGCAGTGTTTAGGCCTAGCTGGAGGGCTGCAGTATCCAGGGCGTGGCAGCAGACCAAGTCGACCCTTCCCCCTTTAAGAGCTGGCCGGCGTCAGGGTGTCTGCTGTCAATCAAAACATGACCGCACCTGCGCTGCGCCCGGCCTCGGCGGTATGAGTCTGCACCGCCGGCTTAGCGCCTAAAGATAGGGGTGCAACGCCAGTTTTAGCGCTCGCCCAAACTCCTTGGCCAAAGCTACTGAATATCGGCGAAGTGGCCTCCACTTTCCGGCGGGCGCAAACTTTAGCGCCCGCCCGACTTTACCGCCCCAAAAGTGGCTATACTGAATTTCTAGGCCTATAGCCCATAAGTGGGTCCAAACGCGACTGAATTTCTGGGCCACTGAGTTTAACAAACAAAAGCACAAGAACTACGAATACAGGTCTAGTCAGTTTGGAGGCTCCACGAGGACTGCTTGGGCGGTCCCGTGGCCGGCGTCATGACGTCATCATGTTTTTCCCGCCGTTGGGGGATCACATGATGAATGGCGTGACGTCATCATGTTTGCCCACACTCTTAAAGGGACCGCGCCCTGTACATGCAAACAGTATATACAAAGATACAGATTCAGGCTGTAGCTAACACATTGTTAAAGGGAATTATATACAGTTGATCCGAGTCCCTTAGTGGCTCTGCCACATGCGCCCCCCCAGAATTGTCTTTAACAGAAAAAGTCAAACGGTGAGGAGGCCTGACAAGGAGGCCTGACAAGCCTGTCAGAGCGACTTCCCTGAAGTGGAAGCTGCTGAACGGCGGGCGGGCTGGCGGGTGGTTGCGCTTGATCTGGCACGGCGACTGTGGGCAGTCGACCGCGTTTTGACGGCTGTGCGGTCTCGACAGGGCGGTCAAGGTCCAAGTGTGCCGGCTTCAACCGGTCAACCGAAATGTGGTCGGTTTACCTCTGATATCCACCGAGAAAGTTTTGTCTCCCAGCTCTAGCACGCGGAAAGGACCAGTGTAAGGGGCCTTGAGCGGATCCCGATGAGCGTCGTGGCAGATGAACACATATTCGGCGTTCTTCAGCCCTGCTGGGACGTGGGAGCTCTGAAAGCCGTGATGCGATGTTGGTACTGGTGCAAAACACCTGGCTGCCTCCTAGTGGCTGAGGAGTTGGTCGGATGCAGACCATGGTTCTGTTGGCGTTGGAAGAAAGTCCCCTGGCACTCGCAGCATCTGACCATAGACTAGCTCTGCAGAGGACGAGCGAAGATCTTCCTTGGGTGCCATGCGAAGACCCAACAGGACCCACGGTAGCTTGTCTGCCCATCCAGCGCCTTGGAGGCTGGCCCTCAGTGCCGCTTTTAGCGACCTGTGAAATCGTTCGCACAGGCCGTTCGCCTGTGGATGGTAGGCCATGGTGCGATGTAGCTTGATGCTGAGCCCCTGAGCCACTGCGTTCCAGAGCTCAGAGGTAAACTGCGGTCCACGGTCAGAAGAGATGTCCGCGGGTACCCCGAAACGGGCGACCCAAGAGGAGATGAACGCCCTGGCTACGTCTGCCGAAGTGGTGGATGACAAGGGAACTGCCTCTGGCCATCTAGTGGTGCGGTCTACCATCGTTAGGATATTTGTAAACCCATGGGAAGGTGGAAGTGGCCCCACCAGGTCCACATGCACGTGGTCAAACCGTCGTTCCGGAATTGCAAAGTTGGCCAATGGAGCTTTGACGTGGCGCTGCACTTTGGCCTTTTGGCAGACCACGCAGATGTTGGCCCAGTCGTGGACACCCATATGCATGCCCCGCCAAACGAACTTGGACGACATCAGCCTTTGCGAGGCCTTCATTCCAGGGTGTGACAACCCGTGTATGGCGTCAAACACTTTGCGGCGCCAGGCGACCGGCACGATAGGGCGATAGGGCGGCATGGAATTTGACGTCGGCCACTTGGAGGCTAAAGGGGCTGGTTCGGTAAGCCTGCACCTCCGGATCCGAGGCTTGATCTGCGGCCATGAGGGCATAGTCGATGCCAAGCTGGACCGCATGAACGGTCGCACGGGAGAGGCAATCTGCCACCAGGTTGTCTTTACCGGCCACGTGCTGACTATCTGTAGTGAATTCCGAGATAAACGTTAGCTGACGTTGTTGTCGGGCTGACCTCGGTTCGGCGGTCCTGGCCACAGCAAAAGTTAGTGGCTTAGGGTCCACAAAAGCAGTGAAAGGACGTCCTTCCTGTAAAGTCCGCGCCTTAATAATACACGGACTGCGGGAGAACAATTAAACAGGTATTTACTTGAACAGAGGGTAACGTCAGACTGAAGTACAGAAGCCTGCTAGGGCCTTTTATACAGGTGTGGTCACTGCCGGTACTGCAGTATAAAATCAGTTCTTCTCTTAAAGGTACATACACAACACTTCCAACAAAAACCGGAAATGGCGGATGGCCAGAAAAAGAGCCAGCAACTCCCGGTCGAAGGTACTGTACGCTTGCTCGTTCCGCCGTAGTTGACGGCTGAAAAACGCCAGCGGTTGCCACGTTCCGTTCACCCACTGTTCCTGTACTGCGCCGATGGCGTAGTCTGATGCATCGGTGGTGAGGGCGATGGTGGCTCCTGGCAGCGGGTGCGCCAGCATGGTCGCGTTGGCCAAGGCGCTTTTGGTGTCAGCGAAAGCACGGTCCATGTTGACCGTCCAGCTTACCGGATCCTTGCCAGACTTGCCCTTGAGGGCCTCGTATAGGGGTTGCATGAGCAGTGCTGCCTTAGGCACAAAACGGTGGTAAAAGCTTACCATTCCGAGGAATTCTTGCTGGGCCTTAATATTCTGTGGGCGTGGAAAAGATGTTACTGCCTCCACCTTCGTTTGCAAAGGAACTGCTCCTTCCGAGGTGATGCGATACCCCAGGAAATCAATTCGTTGCAGGCCGAACTGGCACTTGGCCGGGTTGATGATCAGGCCGTGTTGGCTGAGGCGCCGGAAAAGGGTGCGTAAATGACAGATGTGCTGCTTCTTGTTGTAATGTATGTACCTTTAAGGGGGAACTACTTTCTACAGCTCATGTATACTGTAGTACCGGCAGTGACCACACCTGTATATAACACTGAGTAGTAATCTGTTGTTTCAGTTGCAGTTTGAACCACGTTGAGTAAACACCTGTTGTACCGTTCTCTGCAGTCCTTTTCTTATTATTACACGGACGTAACAGTGGCGACGAGCAAGTTTGAACCTACCTGCAACTCTGCATCACCTCCCAGGGATTCGCTCCTGGAGAACAGTGGAAGGAGGTCGAGTCCAGAAGCACGGGCGTCGACCACGGGCAACCGCCCAGTCATCCAGCGGAGATTTGAGCATCACAGGGGAGGCTGTCGAGAGCCAGGCTTGGCTTTCCAGTCACGGTGGTCCAGCGAAACGGGCTTGCAACAGGTACTGCGCAGGCCCTTCCCGGACAGCGACGGGCTAGAGCCCGACCGAGCGGCACAGAAAAAGGCCGAGCAGCATCGACGGGGGAGAGAGAGAGGGCAGAGCGCACAGGGCGCAGCCGGTGTTCAGGACTGAGCGGCGTCAACGGGGGAGAGAGGCGAGAGAGAGCAGAGCGCAGCCGGTGGTCAAGGGCCGAGCAGCGTCAACGGGGGAGAGAGGTGCGCAGGAAAACGCGAGGCGCTGCCATTGCCACGAGGATCGCAGAGAGCAGCATTGGCAGCAGCGCAGGAGCAGCGCACGAAACCCACAGGGTGTCGCCATTTGCCACGAGGGCCGCCGAGAGCGGCGTTGGCAGCAGCGCGGGAGACGCCATTTTAAGCCGCAGCGGGGAAGTAAGGAAAATGCGGGAGACGCCATTTTAAGCCAGTCTAACCACACCCAAAAATGCCGAAGAGTGGCAGTATCACAGCGTTCAACAATGAAGTCGAAGATTGGACGACATATGTCGAACGCATAGAAGTATACTGCAAGGCGAATGAAGTGCCAGATGACAAGAAAGCGCTGGTATTGTTGAATTCAATGGGTGCAAAAACGTATGGCTTACTACAAAACCTAGTAACCCCAGAGCAGTCAGTAGAAAAGGATTTTGAAAACATAGTGTCAATCCTACAGGATCACTTAAACCCCACACCGCTGCTGATAGCAGAAAGATTTAAGTTTCACAAAAGGAACCAGCATAAAGATGAAAGTAATGCTGAGTATTTAATGGAACTGCGCAAGCTATCGAAACACTGCCAGTTTGGAACGGGACTAGCAGATACTTTAAGGGACAAGTTTGTGTGTGGGCTTCAAAGTGAAGGAACCCAGAAACGGCTTCTATCAGAAAAGGATCTTACGCTGGACAAGGCTTTCAGCATTGCAGTATCACACGAAGCAGCAGCACGGGGCACTGCAGAGATACAACGGAGACCGCAAGAATATGGCACAAATGAAATGTCATACGGAACAGTGAAGTGCTATCGCTGCGGCAGAACAACACACGACCATAATGATTGCTGGTTCAAGGACAAAGTGTGCAGACAGTGTGGAAAAGTAGCACATATAGCAAGAGTCTGCAGGTCGGGAAAGAAAACCAGCAGCAAGAAAACTCCACAGGAGAAGTACAAGAAGGTACATAAGGTGACGGAGAGTAGTTCAGACGAACAGAAGAGTGATACAGACTCCGGAAGCAAGGAGCTAGGTTGTCTGAAACTACATAATGTGATCAAAACAGAGGATCACCAAACTATCTGGGTCATGCTCAAGATAGCAGGAGTCCAAGTGAAAATGGAATTGGACACAGGATCAGCCCTAACAGTCATAAACCGAAAAGACTACAAGCGGCTATTCTCACATATACCCTTGAGAGATACAAAGATTGTCTTGAAGACGTACACGGGGTAAAAAGTCTACCCCAAAGGAAAAATAAGGGTGAACGTTATATATAACGGCAAGGAAACACCAAAAATGGACCTATATGTATTGCCAGATGGAGGACCACCACTACTAGGACGTGAATGGATCCAGAAGATACAGCTAGATTGGCATTCCATACAAGCACTGACGGTAGATGCCAAAAATGATGACGACGTCACACCTGGACAATTGTCAAAAATGCTAACTGACGCACACGAAGTGTTCCAGCAGGGACTCGGAACACTAAAAGGCATAACAGCGACGATCAAAATAGAGGAAAATGCAAGCCCAAAGTTTTTTAAGGCCAGTCCGGTACCTTATGCGATCCGCCCAGCCGTCAAAGCAGAGCGAGAAGGTTTGGAACGTTCAGGAGTACTGTCCAAAGTGGACTGGAGCGAGTGGACTACACCCATCATTCCTGTAATGAAGAGGTCGTTGAGTAATACACCTGGGGAACCAAAGAAGGTTGGCATCTGTGGGGATTTTAAGGTGACAGTGAACCCAGCCCTTCACACGGTACAATATCCGCTTCCGCGGATTGAAGATATTTTCGCCTCGCTATCTGGAGGGAAACGCTTCACTAAGATTGATCTGGCCCAGGTGTACCTGCAAATGGAGGTAGAAGAAGCCTCGAAACAGTACCTCACGATCAACACTCATAAAGGTCTCTACCAATACAACCGGCTGGCGTTCGGGGTAGCATCAGCTCCGGCTATTTGGCAAAGGGCAATGGAACAAGGCCCGCAAGGGATTCCAGGGACCCAGTGTTATTTGGACGACATCCTGGTCACGGGCGAAAATGACAGTGATCACCTCGCCAACCTGGAGCAGGTGCTCACTAGATTGAAGGAATATGGGGCTCCGAGCTAATCGCCACAAATGCGAGTTTTTCCAGAAGCAGATCTTGTATTGTGGCCATGTTATTGATAAAGAGGGGTTACATAAGTCCCCTGAAAAGATTGAGGCAGTAGTCAAGGCTCAAGCACTGGAAAATGTGTCACAACTGAGGTCGTTCCTCGGGCTGGTGAACTACTACCATAAGTTCTTGCCGAATTTGTCTACCGTACTACACCCACTGAACACCCTACTGTAAACGGGGGTACCATGGAAGTGGAGTGACTAATGTAAACGAGCTTTCCAGAAGAGCAAAGCATTGATCACATCAAAAGAGGTGTTGGCTCATTTCAACCCAGCACTACCAATTCGGTTGGCGTGTGATGCATCACCCTATGGCATTGGAGCGGTGTTGTCGCACAAATTCCCGGACTCAGAGAGGCCAGTAGCCTTTGCGTCTCGGTCACTAACCTCAGCCGAGCGTAACTATGCCCAGATTGACAGGGAGGCCCTCAGCCTAATGTGGGGAGTGAAAAAGTTCAATCACTATCTGCACGGGCAGAAGTTCACCTTGCTGACTGACCACCAACCACTTGTCTCCATCTTTAATCCAAAGAAGGGCGTTCCGGTGATGACTGCGCAACGGCTACAAAGATGGTCCCTTTTTCTAGAGGCGCACCAATATGAAATCGAGTATAAGGGCACGAAACAGCATGGAAACGTTGATGGGCTATCACGCCTGCCACTGCCTACTGCGGAGGAAGCACCAGCAGTGGACCCTGTCGAAATATTTCATTTGACTATAATTGAATGCTTGCCAGTAACTAACGCTGGTATAGAGAAGGAGACCCGAAATGACCTGACACTGTCTCGGGTATATGATTTGACGGTGAAGGGATGGCCAGCACATGGCGACTCACTGTTGCCAGCATTCTCATCCAGAAGAGAACAGCTGTCAGTGTGCCAGGGGACCTTGATGTGTGGATCCCGAGTGGTAATTCCACCCAAGTTAAGGGAGAGAGTGCTCAATGAGCTTCACGAAGGCCATCTGGGAGGCGTGAAAATGAAAAGCCTTGCTAGGGCTTATGTGTGGTGGCCGGGGATTGATCAGCAAATTGAGGACCTGACAAAGAGCTGCTCAGGATGCCAGAAGGTCCAAAATGCACCACCACATGCCCCTCTACACCCATGGGAGTGGCCCTCATCTCCATGGCAACGGGTGCATATTGATTTTGCTGGTCCATTCATGGACTCAATGTTTTTAATAGCTGTGGATGCGCACTCGAAATGGCCTGAGGTGATCAAAATGTCCTCCACCACCACGGAGAAAACTATTGCAGTCCTACGGACCATTTTTGCCAGGAACGGCTTGCCAGAGCAGATTTGCTCTGATAACAGACCACAGTTTGTGTCCGAAGAGTTTCGAAGATTTATGAAAAGGAATGGGGTAAGGCATTACACATCCGCCCCGTATCATCCAGCCACAAATGGATTGGCTGAGAGGTTCGTACAAACCTTTAAAAAAGCAGTAAAGGCCATGTGCGATGACGACATTCCACTGCAGCATAAGGTGGACAATTTCCTGTTAGCCTACAGAAATGCGACACATGCAGTCACCAACCAGGCCCCGGCCATGATGTTCTTTAACCGAAGGTTGAGATCTCGTCTGGATTTGCTCAGACCAAATGTACGAAGAGATGTTGAGAGTAAGCAATTCCAGCACATCAATGAGAAGCCGACAAGGAGCTTCAATGTAGGGCAACCAGTCTTGGCCCGCGACTACCGAACAGAGAAATGGCAACCAGGAACGATATGCACACGGCAGGGGCCACTAATGTACACAGTGGATGTTGGGGAGCGCATCGTGAGATGCCATGCTGACCAGATCCTAGAGTCACAGGAACGAGTCAACCCCATGCCTTGCCCATACGTACCTGGTGATGAACCCGACGTACAGGTAGCATCTACCCCAGAAACAGTAGCATCGGAAGCTGATGAACCAACCGACGACAGGGGGTCAGAATCGCCTCCGCACCAAGAGCAAGACACTCGGGAAAGGCACTATCCAGAAAGGATCAGGAAGCCTCCCCAAAGACTGAATTTATAAATAGACTATTTTCAGCTAATGTTGCATGTTAAAAGTGTTAATTGTAATTAGTTTGATATTTAATTGTTAAATGAGTGTTATGGTACTGTTAATCTAAAAGGGGAGGAATTGTAATGTATGTACCTTTAAGGGGGGAACTACTTTCTACAGCTCATGTACACAGTAGTACCGGCAGTGACCACACTTGTATATAACGCTGAGTAGTAATCTGTTGTTTCAGTTGCAGTTTGAACCACGTTGAGTAAACACCTGTTGTACCATTCTCTGCAGTCCTTTTCTTATTATTACACGGACGTAACACTTGTTAGGGCTGGCGATGAGAATATCGTCCAAGTAGACGAATATGAAATGGAGGTCCCGAAGTACAGAATCCATCAGGCGCTGGAAAGCCTGGGCAGCGTTCTTCAGTCCAAACGGCATCCGCAGAAATTCGAAAAGGCCGAATGGGGTGATGACTGCAGTCTTCCGGACGTCTTGCGGGTGCACTGGGACCTGGTGGTAGCCACGGACAAGGTCGACTTTGTAAAAAATGGTATTTCCTGCCAAATGGGCAGAAAAATCCTGGATATGAGGGATCGGGTACCGATCAGGAGTAGTGGCGTCATTTAGGCGTCGGTAGTCACTGCATGGCCGCCATCCGCCGCCAGGCTTCGGGACAATGTGGAGAGGTGAAGACCAGGGACTATTTGACCGGCGAATAATCCCTAAGCGTTCCATTGTGGCGAACTCCACTTTCGCGGCCACGAGCTTGCCAGGTTCGAGGCGCCGGGCCCGTGCGTAGACCGGGGGGCCAGTAGTGGTGATGTGGTGTTCGACTCCATGTTTCATGGCCGTGGAGGAGAAGGTGGGTCTGGTCAGGTCTGGGAATTCACCTAGCAGGCGAGTGAACTCATCCGGAGTCAGGAAAGCACATGAGACAGTGCGCAACATGGCGTTACTGCGGTGGCAAGGGATAGAGTGAAACGTGGCCGCATTGATTAACCGTCAGTTCCGCACATCGACCAGGAGGCCGTTTGCGAACAGGAAATCCGCACCGAGAATGGCTTGTGAAACCTTGGCCGTAACAAATTCCCAAACAAATCGCTGGCCGCCGAAGCACACCTGGACCCGCCGTTTGCCGAAGGTCCGAATAGTCCCGCCATTAGCCGCCTCGAGGGAGAGGCCGTGCCTCCCAGCCTGTACATCCAGAGCTGACACGGGTAGGATGCTACACTGCATCTGGAGTCGCATAGGAATCACTGACCGGAGAGGGAGTTGGTGATAAACAGGAGCTTGCCTGAAATTCCGATTGCCATCGCAGCCGTGGGGCACCCGTTAGACCCATTCCTCTTTTGGCAGAGTTGCTGTTGTTGTTTTTTTGTTTTGGGCGAGGAGCTGCAGGGAGGGCGGCAAACTCTTGCTTTCGCGCCAAAACGGGCATGGTAGAAGCACAACCCCGCGGGTTGAGGAGCCGGGGCGTCATCTGTGGGGGATGGGCACCTCGTGGCAGCGCAGTACTGCTGCATCACCGCGAAAATCTTGTCCGCTTCAGCAGCAAGCGCTGCGCAGTCTGTGACTTCGGACCTGGCCAGGGCAGCTTGTACTTGCTCCGGTAACTGACTGAGGAAGAGCTCCCTAAAGAGGAAGCATACTGGTTCGGAGCCAAGGAGCGTGAGCATTTGTCTCATGAGCTCGGATGGCTTGGAGTCCCCGAGGCTGGACATAGCGAGCAGTCGGCGGGCGCGCTCCGACTTCGTGAGCCCGAAGACCTGTAACAACCGCGTCTTGAGTGTTGCATACTTGCGGTCGTCTGGGGGGTTCTCAAGCAGGCTGATGATCCGCGAGGCGGTGGAGCTGCCGAGTGCGGAGACCACGTAGAAGTAACGGGTCTGATCCGCAACGATGTTCCGTAGTGGATGAACCACGAGGTCGCCTGTTGCTCCCAGAATTGCGGTAGCTGCAATGTAACGCCGTTTGTTTCCATGCTTCGTTCCTTCTGCGAAAACCATTCGCAAAAGTCAGGGTCACCAATGTAGGAATGTCTAATTCCTATCAAAAGACTGAGGTCGACTCAGGCAATCAATCAAAAGATGTTTAATGTAAAACTAACTGAGTTTAACAAACAAAAGCACGAGAACTACGAATACAGGTCTAGTCAGTTCGGAGGCTCCACGAGGACTGCTTGGGCGGTCCTGTGGCTGGCGTCATGATGTCATCACGTTTTTCCCGCCGTTGGGGGATCACGTGATGAACGGCGTGACGTCATCGCGTTTGCCCGCGCTCTTAAAGGGACTGCACTCTGTACATGCAAGCAGTATATTGTTAAAGGGAATTATATACAGTTGATCCAAGTCCCTTAGTGGCTCTGCCACAGTATCACTGATAATGCCAGAGAAAAGTCCACAGTTCAAAACGTTCAGTATGGCAAGCAGCAGAAAGCCACAATCACCACACGAAGGCTGAAACACCAGAACGAGTTAAACAAAGCTTCACAAAAAAAAAGTTTTGTTATTACAGTAAATAATATTAATAAAAAGTTGTGATTTGTGCAACTTCTCTACTCTTCTTTATCATAAGCAATCTGCATAAAACAGCAGGATTAATTGAGCTATTCACCACTGATATTTTACCTTCATCATTTTGGCACAAATAAGTTTTCGTAAATGCAGCCAAAAAAAATCATTAAAATGTTTGTGCAGCACCTGCATTGGAGTGCTTAAGATGATGTAATTTGAGTTCAGATATATATGTATTTTTAAAAAACAATTAACAAAACCCAAGTCATGAACGCACCACTTGGCACGTGTAAGGCCTTGATCATGATGTTAAGGTTCAGCAAATATATTCTGTGACACTGTACTGTTCACTGTTGTCTACTTTCCTCCATTTAAGTAAGGGAGCAGATGAGGTAGAGGGCTTTAATACAAAAGTTCCTGTGCAAGCACGATCTAACAGCTCCACCTCTCTGGGCATTCCTTGCTGGCTGCAGGCTACCTGGAGGAAGGAGCCTAACAGCTCTTATAGTAATATTAAGTCTATGAATCAATGGAAAAGCTGAGTTTCAATTAACATACAGCAGGTTGGTATTACGTAGAACATGGGCCCGTGCCAACTATTCCTAAATCTTCAGCTCTTGGTTACGTCAGCTGGAACAAGAAGTTCCTTAATAGTGTCTGGCCGAGGCTTTATTCCACTAGGATCACATTGTGCCAAAATAAGCCTTCCACTGAAGCATTCAGACCCCCAGAACCACAGGTGAGCCTAATAACATCTGACAGGAAAAGCTAACAGTAACTAAACTTAGCATTTTTACACCAACTTAAGATTTATAGGTCACAAAATGTGATAAATGTATTGCCGATAGTGTCAATAAAGTGGTAATAATTCATGATGAGATCATGCAACGTGTTGGCTGATTACTCATATCTCCCAGGGCATCTATGTAGTTGCTCAAACTTTTAAAAATGTGTCTTAGCAAATATTAAATTGCAGAAAGATGTTACAGAGCCCCCCCAGTCCCTGGACATCTTGTGTGAGATGTTAACACAGATTTACTGCTAATTGCAGTACTTTATGAAAGGTGGCAAAATAACACTAATTACATCGACCTGGCACAGTCCATGTTAACTTAAACCCAGTGTTGTTAGCTAAGTGCATGTTGAGTACGAATGGGCTGGCTCACATTTGAATAAGAGTGGCTGGTAAAATCCATCACCTTGAGAACAGCAATCATGTGATATCGAAGCACGTTTGGAAGTAGGCTTTAGGCTTTAATACTTGCATATTATGCTAGTATTTGATCACATATTTGGAGAAAGGAAGACTTGTATTTATAAATTTCAATAAGAATAGTTTACACTGCCACGGTTGATTTCAAAGTATGGTGTCTGAACAGTGTCACAAATAATTTATCTTTCTTTTACCAATTTTTTTTTATATAACTATACAAAAGCAACAGTAAGAAAGAAAGAAAGACTTGCATTTATCTAACATCTTTCACGACCACCGGACGTCCCAAAGCGCTTTACAACCACTGAAGTATTTTTTTGAGGTGTAGTCAATGTTGTTATGTAGGAAACACGGCAGCCAATTTGCGCACAGCAAGGTCCCAGAAACAGCAACGTGATAATGACCAGATTTTAGTTTTTGTTAGCAATATTGATTGAGGGATAAATATTGGCCAGGACACCAGGGATAACTCCCCTGCTCTTCTTCGAAATAGTGCCATGGGATCTTTTACATCCACCTGAGAGAGCAGACGGGGCCTTGGTTTAACGTCTCATCCGAAAGACGGCACCTCCAACAGTGCAGCACTCCCTCAGTACTGCACTGCAGTGTCAGCCTAGATTTTGTACTCAAGTCTGTAGAGTGGGATTTGAACCCACAACCTTCTGAGTAAAGCAGGAAAGAGGATGAATTTTGCACAAGTTCATGCCATCTATTGATCAGTGGAATTGCAACCCTATTGCTTTTTACAGAAAAGAGCGAGCTCCATTTATATGGAGAACCCCAGTTAGCAGTTCAGGTCAATGACCTTTCATCAGAACTGGAAGATGTTAGAGATGACCAGCTTTTTATGCAAGTGCAGAGCTAGAAAAAAGGGTGAGGGGCAAGAAAAGAACAAAAGGGAGAGGTCTGTGATAGGGTGACAGGCGGGAGTAATTCAATGACAAAAGTGATGATGATGTAAGGCAAAATGAGATGAAAATGAGACATGCATAGAAACAAAAGATGGGTCCAGAGGAGGTACAAATGGTTACAGCAGAACAGCAGTAGAGAGGGGAATGAAAGATTTTTGACTTTTCAATATGGACTTGTAATACTTGTTTTAAAGAAGACTAAAATTGACATTACAACAGTGACTACACTTCAAAAAGTACTTCATTGGCTGTAAAGCACTTTGGAACATCCAGTGGTCATTGTGATATCTTGAGACATAGCATCTATATACATCAGCACAACATGGCTTCCGGTAAAAACTGTACTGCACATGGCTTTATTATTATATACATCACTAGTCCACCAGGTGGCTCTATTATACTTCTCCCTCCTTAATGAAGAAGTTGATCATAGCAAATAACTACTGTACATGACTTGCATGGTATACACAATTCTTGGTATACATTTTTCAAATGGAACCCATTTTATGTTTCCAAATTCTACTCTAGAATTCTGTAACACAAACAAAAGCTATGAACTTATTTTCCATATTTACAAATTAAACTTAACTACTGGTTTTCTGTTTCAAAGAGGATACCTTCTTTCTTGAACAGAACTTTCAGATCTTGTTGTAGGACTTTCTAGGCTAAGCCTGTGGAAATTTTTTCTCCAAGGGCTGACCTTGATCTACATTTGAACTCTCTACACTTTCAGACTGTTTGTCTGCCTGACTCAGGCTCAGGCTTAAATTCTGACTTTGTATTGGACTTGTTTCTGGTACGTCTGATGTAGGATTTGCTACTGGTACTCTCGGGGCACTAACGGGAGGCGCAAAGCAACCAAATTTTTTCCCCTTAATCTATTCTTTGTCTTGAATTGTACTTGCTAAAGAAAGTTTGTATGAAAAGCTATTACTTTCTTTCTGACGAAAACTGTTGTGTCTGTATGTCAAATTAAATTCTTTATAGTTAGAAAATAACAGTGCCTTGCTTGATCCTTAGCCTTTTGTATTCTGAAGAGAGAAAATAAATCCTACAGAGGGAAGCATAGAAAATCTGGTAAAGAGAAAGCTCTTGTGGCCCAGGAATGTGTCGGAAGGCAGGTAAACCCCAGGGGTGCAGACCCTCTATCGGCTGGAGATACTCACCCCAAGTATCGGCCCCCAGAAAGAAGGAAATCTCCCGCAGTGCAGTGCTCCCTTAGTATTGCACTGGAGTGCCAGCCTAGAATGTTGTGCTCAGATTTTCTGGAGTGAGACTTGAAACCACAACCTTCCAACTCAAAGGTGAGAGCGCTACCACTGAGCCACGTCTGACAGCTGAAACTCCTTAATGATATGCACTAGGGATGGTCAGTGGCCAGTTATACAACTGAGAAGTTGCAACTTCAGGTTGGATATACTGCTGCTGAATGTAGTGGAAGATATCAAGGTTACAACATCGCAAGATGTGGCCTGGACTATAATGGGGTCTTGATTACAATACTTTACAAGTTGATTAATGTCAAATAAATGCCTAATTTTCCTTTGTGCATTAGTTTTAACTCATCTATAGACACATTTGCAAAATATTAATTTGCAGATTTGTTAAACTAACACACAGCTGAAAATATCAGGCACATTCTATTGAATGCCTGGTCAGGTTATAAAACTTTAAATGATTCAAGTATGAAATGTTTCCCAACACTTTATGATTTTTCATTATTGACATGAATCTTGTCATTCATGTGGAAATGACTTATGAAATGATACTGGGCGGCCTGATGGTGGCGCTGTCCAGGGAGAGTATAAATACTCGGGCACGGGCCCAGCTTGCTCAGGACATTCTTTAACAGGAACTAGTTAAGGACACAACTAGATCTCCATGTTGAAAAACAGTTGATTAAAGCCTTGTTTAATATTCAGACCAAGTGCCTAGTAGTTTTCTTACATCAATTTAATCAACTGCAACCCACTCCACACTCTGAGTGATTTGGGAACAGACAGCTATGATTCAAACTGTAGAAGGGAACTCAGACGTAGTAATCAATCCATCATGGAGAAACTACTCAGACCCGCCTGTCTCGACCTGGACCCGAATTCACTTACAGCTGCTAAGGTATGGAAACACTGATATCGTACCTTCAGCAACTTCCTTGAGGAGTGTGGTGAGAATGTTCCTAATAAGTTACAAATGCTTGCCAATTATGTATCCCCTCATGTGTTTGACTATATTGAAGACTGTGTAGACTATGACTCCGCTATCCAAACACTACAGCAATTATATGTTAAGGCCCCAAACAAAATTTTTGCTTGGCACCTACTGGCCACAACTCAACAACAACCCGGGGTATCACTTGATGAATTCCTTCAAGAGCTTCGCAGGCTCAGCAAAGATTGTAACCTTAAAGCTGTCTCAGCTGAGCAGTACCGGGAGGAATTAATTCGTGACTCTTTTATTAACGGAATTGCTTCTCCCCTCATACGCCAGCGTCTGTTGGAGAATAAAACCTGCGGGTTACAAGCTGCCTATAACCAGGTATATTCTCTGGACTTAGCTCAAAAAAATTCAGATGCCTATTTTTTACCATATGCACGGACTGCTGCTACCACTTTTAGTGACTCCCCCAGTAAGCCTTAGGTGGAAGCCTTCACTGATGACGACCCTACCCTAGCGGCATCTTGGCAAACTAAAAAGAAGTGTTTCTTCTGTGGAGGTGCATTCCATTATAGGACATTTTGTCCTGCTCGTAATGCAACCTGCAATCATTGCAGTAAGAAAGGTCACTTTTCTAAAGTATGCCAGTCAAGAGCCTCTACTAGTGTTGCAGCTGCTATCTATAAAATTGCTCCTCCCCCAAGAGCCACTAATAATGTTACAGCTGTTTTTCCCAAAGCCTGTCCCATGCAGCCACGAAGGTTTTGGTAAATGGACACATTTTGAGTGCATTAATCGACTCATGTAGCTCTGACATCAGTGAGCGGGTGGTCAGTAAGTTAAAACTGCGTATTTACCCCTCGGACAGGGAAATTGCAATGGCTCTGATGACACTGACCACCAACTCTTCCAGCTTTTGTCTTGTCGACCTTATTCTCAATGGCCGCACTTATTTTTCCACCCGGCTTGGGGTGCTCAAAAACCTATGCAGTGATGTGCTCCTGGGACAGGATTTCCAGAAACAACACAAAAGACTCACTCTCGAGTTTGGAGGGTCAAAGCCGGAGCTTACTATTTCCAAAGTACTGTTTTGTGCACTTTCGGCGGCTTCACTCAATGAGCCCTCCTTGTTTGCCAATCTTTCCGCCTGATGTAAGCCCATATTCACTAAATCACGACGTTTCAGCCAAGATGATCTATCCTTTATCGAGGCAGAAATCTCTCGTCTTCTAGCTGACGGTAACATTGAGCCATGTTCATCTTCCTGGCGGGCTCAAGTCGTCGTTGTTAAAAATCATCTGCAGCAACACAAGAAACATCTTTGCATCGATTACTCGCAAACTATTAACCAGTATACCGCAGCGCATACCATCAAGTACCGTTAAAGGACTCTGACAAAAAGTATACGGCATTTGAGGCCAATGGTCGGCTTTCCCAGTTTTGTCGCCTTCCATTTGGGGTCACCAATGGAGTGGCTGTCTTTCAATGGGCAATGGACAGCCTAGTCAAACAGAAGAACATAACGGACACTTTTCCATATCTGGATAATATCACCATTGCTGGTCATGACCAGAAGGATCATGATGCCAACCTCCAGAAATTTCTTGACGTTCTCCGTCATCGCAACTTAACCTTAAATGAGTCCAAATCTGTGAAATCAGTACCATCAGTCAACATCCTTGGCTACTGGGTGGGCAATGGTGTCATCAAACCGGATCCAGAATGACTTTGTCCACTTCAGGAGCTCCCTCCTCCTACGAATCTCGGCTCTCTTCGTCGGGCCCTCAGCATGTTTGCCTATTATGCGAAGTGGATACCCCACTTTTACGACAAGATCCAGCCCCTGCTTCACGCGAAGTAATTTCCGTTGGAGGCGATGGCTATTTCAGCTTTCGACCTCCTCAAGCAACAACTGGAAAAGGCCACGCTTCATTCCATCGATGAAAAGCTCCCTTTCGTGGTCGAGTGCGATCTAAAAATCTCGCATTTTCTATGGAAGACGTGAAAAGAATATGCTCCACTTGTAGAATTTGCGCAGAATTAAAACCGCAATTATTCCATCCGTCGGATGGCTCGCTCATACACGCTACCCAGCCTATGCAGTGACTCAACATTGACTTTAAAGGGCCATTGTCTTCCTCAACACGAAACACCTACTTGCTTACTATGGTGGACGAATATTCATGCTTTCCCTTTGCTTTCCCCTGTCCCAATATGCTTACTTCCACAGTGATCAAATGCCTCGATCAGGTCTTTTCCCTTTGCGGTACGGCCAATTTCATCCACTCTGATCGGGGTCCCTCCTTCATGTCAAGCGAACTCAAAAGTTATCTTTCCCAACGGGGAATCGCCACAAGTAAAACGACACCGTATCATCCTATTGGAAACAGACAGGTTGAGAGATACAATGCCATCGTTTGGAGCGCTGTTTGTCTTGCACTGAGGTCACACAACCTATCAGACCAGCAGTGGGAAACTATGCTCCCTGACACGTTGCATTCCATCAGGTCTCTTCTTTCTACATCCACCAATGCTACTCCTCACGAACGATTCTTCGGGTTCCAGCATCGCTCCACTCATGGGACATCCGTACCATCATGGTTGGCAGCTCCTGGCCCCATGCTACTCCGAAGATTCGTCCGATCCTCTAAGAGTGATCCCCTCATCGACGAAGTGGAACTGATGGATGTCAATCCCACGTATGCGTATGTGCGGTACCCTGATGGCCGGGAATCCACAGTGTCACTTCGGAATCTGGCTCCCTGCCCAACCGGTCCCATGGACCCAATCGATAGTGGGATCTGTACTAATGATGCCGATACCCTGCGCTCCTCTGAGGATGACGTGCTACCCGGGATGTCAAGGGATCTGCCAGCTATTCCACTGGATCAGCCCGGGGAACAGAGCATTCCCCGCGGGATTGCCACCCGAAGCCAGGACACCGGTCAGTCACCGACTACTGAGCAGGGTGAAGCCAGCTCTGCGCCTGTGGGGGCCCGCACCTGGATCCACGATCTCCCCAGTCCCCCTCAGGTCGATCAAGGCGACACGGACTCTGCCAGCCTGCCGGTACGAACCAAGCGACCCAGGGACCAAAACACGGTCCGAGGAGACGTGCCTTCCGGCCTCCAATGGAGATCCAAATGACTGCATCTATTCTTAGTCTGATTAATTCGATAAAAGGAAGCCGCCGGACTTCCAATCTTTCAGGCGGGAAGAATGACATGAATCTTGTCATTCATGTGGAAATGACTTCTGAAAAAATACTGGGCGGCCTGCTGGTGGCGCTGTCCAGGGAGAGTATAAATACTCAGGCATGGGCCCAGCTTGCTCAGGACATTCTTTAACAGGAACTAGTGAAGGACACAACTAGATCGCCATGTTGAAAAACAGTTGATTAAAGACTTGTTTAATACTCAGACCAAGTCCTAGTAGTTTTCTTATGTCAATTATTATTCAGCATATTCAGTATTACCAGAGTCAGTCATGCCCTGCATACTAACCACAATTTGTACTAGATAAGGTTTTGCGTTGTAAAGTGCTTAAATTTACATTCGGTTGAAACCTGAGGAATTAAATGGGCTTAAATATAAATAGTAAGAACTCATCCTTTTCTGTACTTTTGTTTTTTGTTCATCTGTCTATAACAATCCTAGTCCAAGTACAGAATACAAGCTAAACTTAAATTAGGACACAGCGGTAAACTCCCATTGCAGAAACTTGAACAGAAATTTCCAAATCCAGAATCTAAATAGCTCAAATACATTTCCTAAAATCTGATGGACATGGAGCCAAATATAAGGGTAGATTTTCCTAGCTCTGTGCCCGGGCACACTCATCACCTGGGCACGGTGAATACTGGAAAATCAGGTACAGGACAGTGCACCCATAAAGGACCGCACCTGATTTCTATCCAATTTAAATGAATGGATGGTAAATTGGACAGGCTCCTTTAAGTACAGTATGTGCACTCCTCCCCACCAAAATCCCTGTGCTTGCTGCAGACAGGCCAACCCACACACCCAGGCATAGGACCAAGAAAATCTACCCCATAATGTTTAATGGCTTGAAACCCAAAAGATATACTTTCAGTGTTAGTCTCAGATTTATATCGTTGTGATAGAAATTAAGTATTTTTATGCATGATGGATTATTTGACCCTGAAATGAGTTTCTGACACATATCCGCATCATAACTAAGACCGCCTATTTCCACCTCCGTAACATCACCCGTCTCCGCCCTTGCCTCAGCTCATCCACTGCTGAAACCCTCATCCATGCCTTTGTTACCTTTAGACTTGATTATTCCAACGCACTCCTGGCTGGCCTCCCACATTCTACCCTACATAAACTTCAGGTGATTCAAAACTAAATGCTGTCAAACATTGTCAAATCATCTGTCAAACAAGTGTGGTGCATATGCCTTTAAGAAAACCTGCAGATGACGCGTCATCAACTGACGTCATCCGACACCGGCTCTCCCTTAATTGGCCGGCAAGCCCGTAGGGCGTGTTTAACAAGGCCAATCACGGCAAAAAAGCATCTGTTCATCAGACGTCGCTGGGAGCGGGACTGGAACCCGAAAACCAGCAGTCCCACCTCGAACTCGGCCTGGAAGGTAAGATTCCGCCCATTGAATCCAAAGAGAATATCTAACCTAATAATAGAGAGGAAATATTGATTCAATGACCCCTACCCTGCCTAAAGGATTATTAGATGATGTAAAAGATCATCCCAATAAGACAATAGAAAAAAGCATTAAAAAAGGACATTAAAAAAACAAAGAACGCAAGAGGAAAAAGGCTCTTTATGCCATTTCTCCGGAGATTCCGCTGAACTGACAGCACTATGAGAACCTCCACAGAATTTGAGGGCCACTAAGTCTGCAGACCGGGTCTAAAATTTCAACTGAAAGTGCTGGGAAAATAGTGGGCCTATCAGTCCCAAAAAATTGGCCCAGAAATTCGGGTCGGAGGCTTCCCACGGGTGCAAGCCTCTGACCTGAACTTACCTTGCGCGCCGGCCGTTGAGCTGTGGGCCCCCGTGGAATTGCGATCCTGGGCCTGGTCCAACTGCCGGCGCACAGTGCTTGCATATCCCAGGGGCGCAGTTAGTTCGATGCGTCCCCTGGGATCACATGGGCCATGGAGAGCCAATGGTAGCAGGGAATGCTTCATTCATAAGTTTGACAGGAAGGGCTGTCAAACCTATAAATACTATAAGCCCCAAAACATCACTAAAACCTCAAATAATTTTTTTTAAAACATCACATTTTTAAAATAAACTATAAATTACATGAAATAACTATTTTAAACAATAATCTACATTTTTGAAAAAATTTATTACATTTTCTAACGGGGCTAAAAATAAACTTAACTTTCTTTAAAGTATTTAAAAATAATAAACCTGTGGAAAAAATGTTTTAACTTTAATTAATTCACCACTTACCTTGTAGAAAGCAGGCCTTGCGACTGCTTTTTACATGTCTAACTTCTGGAGACTTACCCTCCCGGGAAAACCTGCAAAAAAAACGTAAGTTCGATGCGCATGCACTGCCTCTCCTGCGCACGCATTCCACCTCTGAACCCCTTCTTTCAGGGGAACGGAAGTGCCGGTTTCCCGCGCATGCGCAGTGCATGCACGAAACCGGCACTTCCATTGGGCTTATGGGTGAGTACCCCATGCGTACTCACCCGTGGAGACCCGAATTTCTGGACCAATGAAAACAGACCAACACCAAGGATGCAGATCCCCTCCCCTTGCCCCCTCACCCAGCAGTGCTGAGTTCTGATGAAGTGTCTCCACCCCAAACACCAACCTGCCTTCCCCTGAACACCATCTGACCCATCTCACATTTCCAGCTCACTCTGCTGGTAAGGAAATAGAGGATATAGGTGAGGTTTGCAATTACTAAAATCAATGCTCAGGCCAGAGCGCTGTAGAGTAGTCAAGAGAAAGCTCAGATACTGCTGCTGAAACCTGTGTTGCGCTTTGTTGAAACAGTGTAGGAGGCCATGGAAGAATGCTGTTTTTCAACAAGATTTATGTGATTGCACTGTGCATTTATAAACAAACAGAAAATAGTTTGTCAATCAATTTTTCATAACTGGGATGTCTGTTTAACACCAATGGACTAGATTAGGATACCCTACTCCATGCCAGATTCTACTCTACGTTACATCACCAAGATGTGGTTGGGCCATAAGTTCTCTACAAGATGATGACCAGATCAGTACCAGGAGAGTTTCTAGCACTTAAGCCAAACCTCTACATTTCTGCCAGGAACACAAAAGCTTCTGCAGCTGCTTATGAACATTATTTATCAATCTAAAATGTCTGCTAGGATTACCAGGGGTGAACTTTGCACACCATTTCTTGTGCCTCCCTTACAGTATCATTGACTGGGTCTTTGTCCTTCATATGCAGATGTACAAACACTGAGTTACCTATCACTTGCTGAACAAGGAATGTTGTAGCACACACTCGATCATGAAAAGGTTCAATGCCTCCCCATTTGCATCTGGCTGCAAATCGTCTTAGATCTGTCTGCGCTCTCGGTAACCATCAACATCAATTTTGGGAGACATCTGTCCTCATTACAGTTCCCTCCAGCTGCATCCTGTTGTGCTTGCAAAAACACAAAACTAATAAAAAAATTCAGTCAAATTACTTTACTTAATAGGTGATAGTATTTGAAAAATGCTAAATGTTGCAATCTTAGCTACTGAAGTAAGATTTTCTGCAGACTTGAAGGGATTGTGACTATGAGAGAGGACTACAGCACAGTAGCACTGATTCTCTGACCCGCGATCCTTTGACTGCAACTCTCCGTTGGGAGGGTGGGATCAGTAAAATTATGCCATTATTCTCACATTCAATTAATACATTGAGGCTTTGCAATGAGATCAATGACCCAGACCACAAGGCAGCAGTCACACTGGATTTTTGGCATGCAATGACATTTAAAACACAGACCAGTTTAAAAATCAAGAACTTGCAATAAAATGAATTGTACTGATAGGGAAGGGCAGCAGTTTAGGCATTTGGCTTACCCTTAAACGCTGCTGTTTGAGACGATCTGCTTCTTTGCATTGGAAATATGTCTGACCGATTCCAAACCATTTGGCTACAACTCATTGAATAAGGTAGATGTCATGGAGTATGGTAACGCTCATCGCAATTAGTTCTATACTTTTCCATCAGATAGCTGCAGTGAGATTTATGTACTTGAAAGAAAGAAAGACTTGCATTTATACAGCGCCTTTCACGACCACCAGACGTCTTGCTGTACAGCCAATGAAGAACTTTTGGAGTGCAGTCACTGTTGCAATGTGGGAAACACAGCAGCCAATTTGCACACAGCAAGCTCCCACAAACAGCAATGTGATAATGACCAGATAACCTGTTTTTGTTATGTTGGTTGAGAGATAATATTGGCCAGGAGGACACCAGGGATAACTCCCTTGCTCTTCTTCGAAATAGTGCCATGGGATCTTTTACGTCCACCTGAGAGAGCAGACCGGGCCTCGGTTTAACGTCTCATCCGAAAGATGGCACCTCTGACAGTGCAGCACTCCCTCAGCACTGCACTGGCGTGTCAGCCTAGATTCATGTGCTCAAGTCCCTGGAGTGGGACTTGAACCTACAACCTTCATGACTCCGAGGCAGAGCGTGCGACCCACTTTTTAAAAAATAAATATACTTTATTGAACATTAAGAACATTTACAGCATCTTGATCATTTCATTGAGCGTGCGACCCACTGAGCCACAGCTAACAGTTGCAGCCCTATGTTGAGATCCTCTCCCAGTAATTAAGTTTTAACTCTTTAGAAAGTGCAGGTGGCAAGTGCACACTGTTAAATACACTGCAGGTAGGTTTAAATAGTGTCCAGGGGTCCAAGGAATCTCCAGGTATGTTTTACACCCAGTTTGACACAGCACCAGAATGACATTCCATGAAGTAATGTGAGATTGCCCTCTCCAAGCAGTCTCACACTGCCCTCTCCAGAATCAACTCAACCCCCAACTCTGGATTTACACTACAACTTAAAGATCAATGCTGAGCCAAAATCACTTCACACGAACACTAAAGATGTAGTATAAATGCACCCTGAAATATTCTGGATGGTTGGTTTTATCTGGTCTAACCAATCAAGAACTGTGAATTCCATTTCTTTTAAAAGGGGTCAGGAGGGAAATTATTATTCCATTTTGAAAATGAAGGATTTCATAGAAGACCTTGTCCAAATAAATGGGGGATTACTGGCCCAAGGACTAAAATCACTGAAGCGATTTTTTTTAAATAAGAAGAAATTTCATTTCTAGGTTCCTTTAAAAAGTAAACAACTGTGCAGGATTGCTTAACTTCATCAACCTTCTGATTTTCTAGTCTTTTTTGAAAAAAATATTTTTTGTTTCAACACTGAGTGCTCATGACATAGTTGTGGATTGCAGAGTTTTAAAAAATGTGTTCTTCGGATGTGGGTGACACTGGCAAGGCTGCATTTATTGCCCATCCTGAATTGCCCTCAGAAGATGGTGTTGAGTCTTCGACTCAAGCCGTTGCCATCCTTGTGGTGATGGAGCTCCCATAATGGTGTTAGGTAGGGAATTCCAGGATTTTTACCCAGTGACAATGAAAGAACATTGATATATACCCAAGTCAGGATGGTGTGTGATATAAAGGGGTACATCGTGATGATGGTGTTCCTATGGTCTTGATGCTCTTGTACTTCTTGGTGGTAGATGTCATGAGGCCAAGAGGTGCTATCAAAGTAACCTTGGTAAATAACTGCATTATATCCTATAGATATTAAGTTCACCAATGTGCAAAGGTGAATTAACATCAGTAGATACGTTCATTAACCCAAAGGGACTTCAATGATTTTTCTCATTTAAACTATGTTTATCTAAATTTGATGCCTTCATACTGTTAGGCTTAATAACTGCTGCTAGTCAGTACCTTCTGCAAAGTCATAAGACTGACTGCTTGAAGAAAGAGTCAGAAAGGTGGGATGGGATGGGATGGTACAATGGTGCTCTAAAGTACTGTCGCAGAGCATGGGCCTGTACCAGTGATTCACACACTGTAAAAGAGTAAAAGAATGGTAACTTTGTCCAGATTTTATACGGTACACAGAGAGAGGGAAGAAAGCCAACCAACTGTTGCTTCATACACTTCCTAGCAGCTACACAGAAATCGACAGAAACTTGGGAAGATGCTCTCTGTCCAGCCACTCACCCAAAGAGTATCATCTCGTCTTCTTTGGCTCACTGTCAATTTTTTTGTCTGATTACACGCCTGTAAAGCACCATGGGACATTTTTATGACGTTACGGGCACTACGTAAATGCAACTTGTTGTTGTTATTAGAATTGAGCAAGGAGATGGAGGGAGTAAAACACCAAATAACTTTCTTCCGGGGAAGCAAAACAAAGAAAACCAAAGCAAGATAAAG
Organism: Somniosus microcephalus; assembly: GCF_052327205.1. Taxonomy (NCBI): domain Eukaryota; kingdom Metazoa; phylum Chordata; class Chondrichthyes; order Squaliformes; family Somniosidae; genus Somniosus; species Somniosus microcephalus. The sequence goes on along the minus strand of NC_141012.1, from coordinate 20,959,556 downwards.
TTAATTATACTCCTTGTAATTGACTCTGAGACTCCCTCCCTAGGCCACATTACGCCTAATGTTTTCATTATAAGCAGGATCTGTGTCATTTGCACCTGCTGGTAGTGCCCACAGGTGACTCTGACATCATGGTCATTTTATAATGTAAACACTTGAGGGCATGGTACTGGAATTTAAATATTCTGATCTCTGTTTATAAAGGTGTCAGACCCATAGTAAGTAAAAAAAGCTACTCTGACAAGCTTGGGTTTGCAGTGTGCAGAACAGGAAAGCAGCTGTTGAAGCACAGCAGACACATAATTAATTATGAACTAATGGGTGCAACAAGTACAAATCTATTTTATATTCAATTAAGTCAGCAATATATTACATTATCGTGCACACCATGGATCATAGCAGTCCACTGCAAGTTGAAATCGTAATACAGTGGGTGTGAGATGATGCATATTAAATAGGGCGAATGGCACTTTTTTGGAACCGTTTTAATCCGAATTCATGGCAGTTAATGAAAATGTCCTATGGGCATCATATAGTGCAGAATTAAATAGGGATCCAGTTAACCATGAGGTGATTGATATTAAATGTGTCAGAGGTCACTCCGTGGAGTAAAGTAAAACAATAGTAATTTTGTCCGGGACTTTATAAGGTACTGGCATCATTCATAACATTTGGCGATGAATGTTTAAAATAATGGAAATAGCAGATCACAGTATGGGGGGGGGAATTAATCATTTTTGTTGAAATGATCGTTAAAATGTAGCTTAACCCGCAGCTGCAGTCAACATTGTATAACCAAATGATTTTATTCTGAATGAAAATGTTGTTTTTAAAAATAGTAAAACCAAGCTCCCATGACAGCTTAGTTAGTAGGTGACCTGCCCAGTGTAGAACCGAGCCATACAGCCCAGGAAAGTCCCAAATTCACTCACTGCCTGATCGGTGCTGTTTTACCTGCTCCCAACTGGAGAATCAATAGAGGCACTGCAACTGGCCCTACATAAATACTGTGGCAACAAGAGCAGGTCAGAGGCTGGGTATTCTGCAGCGAGTGTCTCACCTCCCGACTCCCCAAAGCCTTTCCACCATCTACAAGGCACAAGTCAGGAGTGTGATGGAATACTCTCCACTTGCCTGGATGAGTGCAGCTCCAACAACACTCAAAAAGCTCGACTCCATCCAGGACAAAGCAGTCCGCTTGATTGGCACCCCGTCAACCACCTTAAACATGCACTCCCTCCACCACTGACGTACCGTGGCTGCAGTGTGTACCATCTACAAGATGCACTGCAGCAACTCGCCAAGGCTTCTTCAGCAGCACCTCCCAAACCCGTGACCTCATCCACCTAGAAGGACAAGGGCAGCAGGCGCATGGGAACACCACCACCTCCAAGTTCCCCTCCAAGTCACACAACATCCTGACTTAGAAGTATATCGCCGATCCTTCATCGTCGCTGGGTCAAAATCCTGGAACTCCCTCACTAACAGCACTGTGGGAGTACCTTCACCACACGGACTGCAGCGGTTCAAGAAGGTGGTTTACCACCACCTTCTCAAGGGCAGTTAGGGATGGGCAATAAATGCTGGCCTTGCCAGTGATGCCCACATCCCATAAACAAATTTTAAAATAGCACCTCCCAAGCCATGGAACAGTATCGTTAATTAGAGTGCCCGCTATGCAGTGACTTCTGCTGGAAAATGCAAGCGTGTGGACGTGAGGCGAGACAGGAGCGGGTTCAGTTGTGATGTCCTCAAGGACACCAATGCTCACTGCTTAGGCCCACATAAAATAAAATGGCCACTGTTGAGGTACCAGAGGTCAGTAGCACCTGAAAGAAAGACTTGCATTTATAATGAATTACTGGTAATAATTTCAAAAACATCACAGTTCCAAAGAATTATTAACATTCACATCAGTTTCCCCCCCCCCTGCCTATTTCCAATTGATATGTCTGTTTAAACCATTAGTGGGATTCCCTTCGAGGAGTTACTGAGCTCAGTGTTTGGGAGTTTATTTGATGTCAATAGAACGAGTTGGTTGTCAAACAATTGCTTACACTTCATCTATTTGGTAATACAGCTCCCTCCTACTGCTAATGTGTCATGACTACTTCAAGCCAATTCCATCAATGATGTAATCAACGCTCACAAGTTTTATTTTTTTTTAATCGACAGAGAGAAATAAATAAAATTATGTTAATTTTTTTATAACCGGATTTTTAAACGCAAGTATTGATCGTGAGACTGCATTTCTCCGACCAAGTATTTAATGGAATATTTCTTCACCTGCAGTTTTAAAATATATTGCTTATTTTTTCAGGATAGCTGTGATTAATACCATAGGATAGAACCGTAACTGCTGAATAATTGGCCAGTATTCAATGAAGGTAATGTTAAAGAAGCCTTTCAATTCCATTCTCATCATATGTCTAGACTTTAACAGCAATTTAGAAGGTAAATATTTTGATCACATTCAGTCATGCTGATTTTACTGTAACTGCTTCAAATTTGGGGTTAGTTTTACAGAAAGACCAGAGGTTCACACTGGGGATGAATAATTGGATTTGAGTTGAACTTCTGATCTACACCATCCAAACACGGTGAAAAAGCTATCAATGCAATATGTGTCATGTTGTTCGGGAGAGGTTCCCTGAGCCACATGGTAAATGGGTGCCAGAGGTGGATGTTTCATCCTCTCAGAAATTAATCATTGGTTCCAATCGCTGTCACCTGGAGAACAGGCACCTAAGGCTGTAGCTACACTGCCATTTTTCTTAGCAGTGTCAGTGTAACTCTGGGGCAGGGTCCTGACTTAACCTCAGAGAGGAGGAGCATTAGGCCTCTTGGAGGAACCCACCTTACACCACTTTGGTTTGAGTATTTTTTTAAATTTATTCATTCATGGGATGTGGGCATCGCTGGCAAGGCCAAAATTTATTGCCCATCCCTAATTGCCCTTGAGAAGGTAATGATGAGCCACCTTATATAACTGAGTAGCTTGCTAGGCCATTTCAGAGGGCAGTTAAGAGTCAACCACATTGCTGTGGGTCTGGAGTCACATTTCATTTCATTTCATTTCAATTTTATTTATCACATAACTAAATACAAGAAGTGAAATCTAGTCAGTGAAATGCTTTTTTCTTGATGAGCCGAGAGCACCAAGCAGCAAGAACACTGAGCTGCCTGGTACGCACGGAGCCTGCAAGGACGGCAGCCATCTTCATCGGCGCCATCACAAAAAAACACACGCCGACATATACACGCATACATACTTTAAATATAAATAAAGCAGACATAAAATAAATAAAAGACATAAAAAAAGACAGCACATAAAATGAACAAATAATGTAAAAAAAGTAATTTCTACAGTAATTACATTGATATTTCTACCCAGGCTTCTAGAATAATCTCTGGCTACAGGGTGGCCGCCCTGGGAGAGCATCGTGAGAAACTCACAACTTATAATTAAATAAACTTAATTAATTAATTAATTAATTAAATTTAATTAAATAAATAAAGTGCTCCCTCAGTCTCTTTCGATGTTTCCATCTTGGTCTCTCTCGATGTTTCCTCTCTCTCTCTCGATGTTTCCCCTCTCTCTCTCTCGATGTTTCCCCTCGGTCTTTCTCGATGTTTCCTCTCTCTCTCTCGATGTTTCCCCTCTCTCTCTCTCGATGTTTCCCCTCGGTCTCTCTCGATGTTTCCCTTCTCTCTCTCTCGATGTTTCCCCTCGGTCTCTCTCGATGTTTCCCCTCTCTCTCTCTCGATGTTTCCCCTCGGTCTTTCTCGATGTTTCCTCTCTCTCTCTCGATGTTTCCCCTCTCTCTCGATGTTTCCCCTCGGTCTCTCTTGATGTTTCCCCTCGGTCTTTCTCGATGTTTCCCCTCTCTTTCGATGTTTCCCCTCGGTCTTTCTCGATGTTTCCCCTCTCTCTCGATGTTTCCCCTCGGTCTTTCTCGATGTTTCCCCTCAGTCTTTCTCGATGTTTCCCCTCGGTCTCTCTCGATGTTTCCCCTCTCTCTCTCTCTCTCGATGTTTCCCCTCGGTCGCTCTCGATGGTCGTATAGGCCAGACTGGATAAGGACAGCAGATTTCCTTCCCTAAAGGACATTAGTGAACTAGATGGGTTTATTATGACAATAGTTTCATGGTCACCATTACTGATACTAGCTTTCTATTCCAGATTTTTTTTAAATAAATTTAATTAACTGAATTTAAATTCCCCAGCTGCTGTGGTGGGATTTGAACTCATCTTCCAACATCAGATCATTAGTCCAGGCCTACTGGCTTACTAGTCCTGTAACATAACCACTATGCTACCGTATAACTTCAGTGTAATGTCAAACCTTGTTCAAAAGTGTTCAGGAGGTGCGTTGAACCTCCTGGGCAAGTTATTTTATGTGTTTTGAGAGTTTAGATGGTCCCTCCCACACTTCTATTACATTTAAAATTTAGCAGTCAGGAATGTGACTCAATGCTGGCATGTGAACACCCATGTACAGAGTTCTCAGTTGAACATTTATAGCTAAGCAATATAAGAACGATGCTTCAGACTATGAAGAGATTCTGTAGCAAACAAGCAAAGGTTAGTAACTACACTATAACCCAAACCTTAGATTGATAGCCTGTCAGAATGTTATGGAGATGGATGATGCATATTACATTAGCATAGAAATAGATGTCTCCAATGGATCTTCCTCCTTTACTGGGCTGCCATGAAACTGACAATCAATTAGATTACCATGGAAATAGATGTCGGGGATGGATATACATGCCATCAGCCAAATCTGATGGATTAGAAAACAGACATTGCCACAGTTCAAAAGTTTTAACAGCAACATATTAAAGGAAGGACTTCACTGACAGTCACTGCTTTCAGCTCCAGATGACAGCCTATTAACATGGAATGATGCAATCAAACAAAACACTAAACATGACTAAACTGGCGAAGCTGCAATATAGTTTTATTAAAGGGACAAGCATAGTCAAATTATGGCGCAACAATTCAAACTTTCGAAACAAACCTCCAAGTTGGCCTAATTGGGGTAGATTTGAAATCAGTCACTTAGAACTCATCCACAGTGTTTCCACATTTTGAGCAAGTAATTTAAGGGCAGAAGTTTTCTTGATTGCCTTATGTTTAAGAAGATAATATAATAGGAACAATAAAGCATATTCAATCAGCCCTATTATTTAGGCCAGTGTTCAGGACCAATGCAGAACACATTTTGTAATGATTCAAATAAAAACTGTACAACACTATTAGTGCCAAGTGCCGCTGAGATTTGAATCATTAATGCGCTCAGTTACCAGCATGCCAACCATTCCACCCATTACAAACATCACACTCCCACACTTTTATTTATTTATTTTCTTCTTCATTAATTTCCTCCATCACCCTTCCCTTCTACCGAAGGCAGTAATTCCCGACTAGGGTGTGGTTCCATGAATATAGGGCACCCTCTAGTATCTTGTCCAAATGGTTGTTCGTGCATGAGCCTTAGAATAGTAAGAATACCTGCAGTTATTAGGTGCCTTTCACATTGGAACATCTCAACGTACTTTACACAATGAATTACTTTTTAAAGTTCAGTGACTGTCATTATGTCAACATTCCTAATGCAGCAGCCATTTTGCAACATCCCACAAGTAACTATGGGATGAATGATCAGTCAATCTGACTTCATTAGGTGGCATTAGTTGAGAGAAGAATGTTGACAAGGAGATTGGGAGAACTCCCTACTCATCTTCAATTCACTCAAAATTTTTAACATTCGCTTGAAGCACCAGAAAATGCAGGCAGGTTCTTGGTTTAACATCTCATCTGAAGGACCACATCTCCTACAATTTAGCGCTCTCTCGGTACAGTACTGGAATATCAACCTAAGTTATGCGCTCAAAGCCTTAACAGTGAATGTAGGTAAACTTTATGATGAAAGAGAATACCAAAGAGTCAAGCCTGATCTGTCCTTACATGACATCCCACCTACATATGTGAGGGTGCTGGTCAGTTCCTTCAGTAACCCCTAGATGGCACCTTCACTGGTTGGTTTTCCTTTGTTAATTGACTAGTTTCTCCTGTGTTTATTATTTAATTGCCTTTTATCTGGTTTATTGGTTTCACCTGTTTTTGCTTGTATTTAAGTGCTGTGGTTTCTTCCCTCTGGGCTCAGTCCTGACAAGGGAGTTAGTCTTGACGAGGTGCTCTGTCTTGACGAGGTGCTCTGTCTTGACGAGGTGCTCTGTCTTGACGAGGTGCTCTGTCTTGACGAGGTGCTCAGTCTCGACTAGGTGCTCAGTCTCGACAAGCCTGTTGCCCTGTGGTAGCTTGCCTTGACAAGCCGGTTGCCTTAGTGGTTGCTTGTCTTGAGCTCCTATGTCTATAACTGTTTATCTGTGTTATGTTTTGCTTGTATTTAAGTTCTGTGGTTTTTCCCTTTGTTCTCGGTCTTGACAAGGTGCTGACAAGGGAGTTAGTCTTGACAAGGTGCTCAGTTTTGTCAAGCCGGTTGCCCTGTGGTAGCTTGTCTTGAGCTCAGTTTGGACAAGCCGGTTGCCTCACGGTAGCTTGTCTTGAGTTCCTATCTTGACAAGCCGGTTGCCCTGGGGTAGCTTGTCTTGAGCTCAGTCTTGACAAGCCGGTTGCCTCACGGTAGCTTGTCTTGAGTTCCTATCTTGACTAGCCATTTGCCTATGTGGTAGCTTGTCTTGAGCTCCTATGTTTTGTAACTGTTTACCTGTGTGATTCTAGTAAAGTACTGTTATTTAAGACTGCATATCTGCTTCTCGCCTCATCTGTCTGCACTTGGGTCCAGAACCAGCCTCGCCCAGACAGCACGGCTCCATGTCTACACGGCCCCATGACAGCCACCCTGACAACATACACATTCAGTAGGAGTCACTGGATAGAAATCAGAAGCAGAAAGCCTTGTCGATTTTCCCTTCCAAATGCATGAGTGCTGATGCCAGTTATAGCATTAGTCAGCTGAGATCATCAAATTCAACACAGATTGGGAATCAGACCCAGTACCTTGCCTGTCCATATTTCCTGCATTAACACACTGAGACATCAGGGGAGCCAAAATCCCATTCTTGTATTACAAAGTGTGGGCTCTTGGTGCGAGAAATTCGGTGCATTTGCACCTTTTGCTAGTGCCCCCGGGGGGTGCTAACGGGGCGCAAACAACTTTTTGCCCAGGCGTGGCGCCACTAACGACTCCCGCGAAATTCAGCAGGGGTTTAGCGGCAGTGGTAACCGGTAGCTCCCCGCTCCGCCGCACAGGTGATGTCATCACTGTGCACAGCGCCCTGTTTTCTCCCCGCCTGCAAAATTGTCCCGCGACCCCTGAATCTGCGCCAGGCAATGACAGTGATCGATTCATGGGGTGGGAACGGAGCAGCAGGAGGCTCGTGAGGCGATAAGTAAAGGGGAGGTGGCGGGTGGGGAAAAAAATCGTCTGACTTACTTGTCGCGGCCCGTTGCGTCTTTGAACGCGGGGTCTGTGCCACGATCTGGCAGCCCAGCACTCCTCTTGTGTACCTGGCTGCTGGTACGGCTCCCCGTTCCCCGGTGGTTCAGGTAGGGCCCCACAGAGTTGTGGGCTTGGGCCCTCCCCTTTAATGAGGGGAAGAGCCCTTCCATGCAGCAGCACTACATGGCCCAGTACGTAGTGCTGCAGAATGGGGTTAGCGCTTAAAGAAGGAAGTGGAGCACTCCCTCTTGGGGCGCTAAAACTGAATTTACCGATCGCTGGCGCTATTTTTCGCTGCTAAATTTAGCGCCCAGGCGATGTTAGCGACCCAAAATTTTCCCCCTTGATATTTGTAATGGTGGAATGGTTAGCAGACTGGAATCTCCAGTAGCTGGGATCGAGCCTGATACAGAGGAAGATTATCGTGGCTGTTGGAGCCTTAGGAGAATGTTGCAGGAGATCCTCGGGGAAGTGTCCGCAGCCTAATCTTCTTCAGCCACTTCATCAATGACCCTCTCTCCATCATAAAGTCAGAAGCGGGGCTGTTCGCTGACTATTCTACAATGTTCAGCTCCATTCACAACTCCTCTCATAATGAAGCAGCCCATGCCAACCTACAGCGGGATCTGGACAACATCCAGGCTTGGGCTGACAAGTGGCACATAAAGTAATCTGGGAGGTTGCATGCCCCAGATGAACAATAAGCCCTTGTACTGTGAATATGTACAATGAAAGCAGTAATCTTTGAGGCCCCCACCCCAACTGACTGACAAGGTCTGATGGATCGTATATCTCAGGCTCTAAAGAACAAATCAGCCCAATTAAGTTTCTCACAAAGCAAAAACTGGTTAAAGGACCTTAATATGGGTAACAGTTGCCCCCAAACTTCGCTATGAAGTTCAAACAAGACAAAGGAAAATCAAAATGTACTTTTCACAGTTAGTCAAAAACTGTGTTAAAACATGGACAATTATCACTCACAACTAACCAAAGCTGTAAAACACCTATTGCAGTGACAAGCCCATCAATAAAATTAGGTTTCACACAGATCAAGGAAGCTGCATCGTCCAAGAGGCTAAATTCATGCGTGAGCCTGAACAGCAAGCAGCAAGTGTCAGCAGCCTAGTCGACCACACAATCCATTCTGACTCTGTCTTCACCCAGGAGCCTACACGTGCACTTTTCAGCAGCAGTCACTGGATATTGCTCAGGAACGAGAACCCTGGCTGATTTTACTCTCTCTGTTCCAGGGGTACTGAAACAAAAAAATGTAGTTCCCCAACAAGCACTTTGAGGGAGCTCTTCCGGCTACTTTTGAACAAGTTAATTGATGCAGCATTAACTATTTTCAGTGGCAGTCTAATTCATATAATTATTACACTGTGGCAAAATAAAATTCTTCTGATGTCAAGTATCACTTGAAGCTCATTAACTTTATTAATGAAGCTTCATTAACCCATGTTCTTTAGCTCTGTGTTCACGTCCTAAATTTAACATTTACTTACATCTACATTATTCATGCCTCTCAGCATTTCAAAGCCTAAAATCAGGCCCTCTCAGCCCATTTTCATCCAATCCAAACAAATCCTTTTCCTAAAGCACTTAGTCCTTGAATAATCTTTAGCGCTATTCTCTGAACCTTCCCCAATACATCAATGTCCTTTTGAAGATAAAGTTTCAACTTTGCAATAAACATCATAGTGTCAGCAATGATTCATACAAAGGTCAGCATAAATTATAATCAAGACATGTTGAGGTGTGTACCAGCATATGATTAGCCTTGCTTAGAACAGCTTCACACTGATTGTTAACCATTCACAGAAGATGTCCCATCATATCAACTGTTTTCCCCCCACTTTCTCTAATGCCGTTTCCATCATGACGTCTGCTGTGGCACAGTGGGTAGCACTCTCGCCTCTGAGTCTAGTAGGTTGTAGGTTTCAAGTCCATACTCCAGGGAATTGAGCACAAAAATCTAGGCTGACACTCCAGCGCAGTGCTGAGGGAGCGCTGCATTGTCAGAGGTGTCGTCTTTTGAATGAGACATTAAACCAAGGCCATGTCTGCTCTCTCAAGTGGATGTAAAAGATCCCATGACAATATTTCGAAGAAGAGCAGGGGCATTATCCCTGGTGTCTTGGCCAAGATCTCCTTCACCGAGACTCTGTCTTCGACACGAGTGTCCTCAACTCCATCCCGCAGCATGATACCCGCCACCACCTCAGCACAACCCCAGCCTGGCATGAGGTTGAAAAGGCTATCCAACAACTGAAGAACAACAAGGCCTCAAGAGCAGATGGAATCCCTGCCGAGGCACTAAAGCATGGCGGAGAAGCACTACTGGCGTGAATTCATGAACTAATTTCTCTTATTTGGAAGGCGGAGAGCATGCCAGGGGATCTCAGAGACACCGTAATCGTGACCATCTTCAAGAAAGGTGACACGTCCGATTGCGGTAATTACAGAGGAGATTCCCTGCTGTCTGCCACAGGGAAAGTCATCACAAGAATCCTCCTCAATCGCCTTCTCCCAGTGGCTAAAGAGCTCCTCCCAGAGTCACAATGCGGATTCCGCCCACTAAGGGGCACAATGGACATGATCTTCACCATGCGCCAATTACAAGAGAAATGCAGGGAACAGCACCAACCACTGTACATGGCCTTCTTTGACCTCACAAAGGCCTTCGACACTGTCAACCGTGAGAGATTATGGAGTGTCCTCCTCAAATTCAGCTGCCCTCAAAAGTTTGTCACCATCCTTCGCCTGCTTCACGATGACATGCAAGCCGTGATCCTGACCAACAGTTCCACCACAGACATAATTCACATACGGACCGGGTCAAGCAAGGCTGTGTCATCGCACCAACGCTCTTCTCGATCTTCTTTGCTTCAATGCTTCATCTCACCCTCAGTAAGCTCCCCGCTGGAGTGGAGCTAATTTACAAAACAAACGGGAAACTGTTCAACCTCCGTCACCTTCAGTCCAGATCCAAGGTCATCCCATCCTCTGTCGTTGAATTACAGTATGCAGATGACGCTTGCATCTGCGCACAGTCGGAGGTTGAACTCCAAACCATCATTAACACCTTCACCGAAGCGTACGAGAGCACGGGCCTTACACTAAACATCCGTAAGACAAAGGTCCTCTACCAACCCGTCCCCACCACACAGTACTGCACCCGATTATCAAAATCCACGGCAAGGCCTTGGACAACGTGGACCACTTTCCATACCTCGGGAGCCTACTGTCTACAAGGGCAGACATCGATGATGAAGTCCAACACCACGTACAGTGTGCCAGTGCAGCCTTCGGTCACCTGAGGAAGAGAGTGTTTGAAGACCAGGACCTCAAACCCAGCACCAAGCTCATGGTCTACAGAGCAGTAGTGATACCCGCCCTCCTGTATGCCTCAGAGACATGGACCATGTACAGCAGGCACCTCAAAGCACTGGAGAGGTACCACCAACGCTGCCTCCGCAAGATCCTGCAAATCCATTGGCAGGATAGGCACACAAACCTCAGTGTTCTCGCTCAGGCCAACATCCCCCGCATCGAAGCTTTGACCACGCTCGATCAGCTCCGATGGACGGGTCACATCGTCCGCATGCCCGATACGAGACTCCCGAAACAAGCGCTCTACTCGAAGCTCCGACATGGCAAGAGAGCCCCAGGTGGGCAGAGGACATGCTTCAAGGACACACTCAAAGCCTCCTTGAAAAAGTGCTCCATTCCCACCGACACCTGGGAATCCCTGACCCGAGACCGCACAAAGTGGAGGAGAAGCATTCGGGAAGGCATCGAATACCTCGAGTCTCTTCACCAGCAGAAAGCGGAAGCCAAGCACAGGCAGCGCAAGGAGCACACATCAACCCAAGCACCCCACCCACCCGCCCCTTCAACCACCGTCTGCCCCACCTGTGACAGAGTCTGTAGATCCCGCTTTGGACTCATCAGTCACCTGTGAATTCATTTTTAATGTGGAAGCAAGTCATCCTCGGTTCCGAGGGACTGCCTAAGAGTGCCTAAGAGGCCAATATTTATCCCTCAATCAACATAACAAAAAACAGATTATCTGGTCATTATCACATTGCTGTTTGTGGGAGCTTGCTGTGCACAAATTGGCTGCCACATTTCCTACATTACAACAGTGACTACACTCCAAAACAGTACTTCATTGGTTGTAAAGTGCTTTGAGATGTCTGGTGGTCGTGAAAGGCGCTATATAAATGCAAGTCTTTTTTTTTATGTATCACTTCACGCTTCCTGTCACAATGTGCATTACCTTACATTATAATTACTGCAAAATCAATCTGCTGTTTCTTAGCCGATTTACTTAATTGATCACGAACCTTTTGCTCATCGCCCAGCTACAAAGCTAAAGGGCCAATTTCAACTCCCAGCAGGTAGCTGGTGGGGAGAGTGGGAGGCTGGGTTCAAGGTACGGCAGAGAGTGAGTGCACAGGCAGGAGATCCGTGGACTGGGGGGAGTGGAGGGAGGCGGGGGCCGGGAGGTGGGAGGCAGGGGACAGGGGGGCTGTGGGGAGCTTGGCAGCAGAAACAGGACACAAAGGAGGAAAGACCACAATGGCCCTGAATTTACAGTCGGAGGGTTCCCATGGGGAAATGCCTCTGATCCGCATATAAAATGCCCGCGTAACAGGCAATCCGGGAGGTCTGGAGAATCGCGGTCCTGGGCCTCTCCACGTATCCCAGGGGCGCAGGCAGTTCACGGGTACCTCTGGGATCACGTGGGCCGCCCAACCAATCAGAGAAGGGGATCCCCATTCATGCTTATGGGGATTCCTTATGTATGGAAACCCCACATGCATGAATGGGAATACCCAAAAAAATACACGTACACATCAAATAAATAAAAAAAATTACATATTTAAAATGAATTAAAATGACATTTCATTAAAATATTTTAAGCAAAAATTAAATTTTTTGAAAAATAAATTTAAATGTATTAAAGGGGCTAAAAATAACCTTACCTTATTGCACAGGTTTTTTAATGTTTAATAATTGAAAAAAAATATTTTTATGGTCATTTAAAGTCGTACGCTGGTAAAAACAGGCCTTACCAGGCGTAAGAATTTCACGGGCATTCGCTGGGCAGGAGTTGGGCAAATAGCCCAACTCTCCACCCAGGAATGCCGTTTTCCCAGGGATGTGGATCGCAAGTTCCGGGTTTTCACGCATGTGCTGCCCGTGCAAAAACCTGGAACTTGCGCGGCCCTTACGGGCACGTACGCACCTCGTACGCACCCATAGGGGCCGCAAATTACAGGCCAATAAGACTGTGCCGTGTGTTTTTCTGAACTCAATCTGTACTGACAATGTGATCAATGGTCAACAGGGTTTAGCCTCAAAGCTGCAGATACTTGACAATCATACATTCTTGCAGACACAGAACATTTAATACTAATAGTCATAATGGAACATAGAAGAGATCCATATGAAGTCGTAAAGAAGCCTCTACAGCATTCAAAGTCTAGGCTGATGTAACTGATTGTGGTAAAGAGACCTCCCAACATTCCCCAGGATTCTGACTCTGAAGAGGGAATAAATGAGCAATAGGACATTAAACGGCTATTCTAGGAAGCTAAATGGTCCAACATGTCATGCTCCTTATTTATACAGGTGATAAGAGTCTGTATAACATAGATCCATTCTGTCTTGTAGTTAATGTTACTCTTCGGGCAGGATCACTGGCAGGTTGAACACAGTGTCATAACTGGTTTGGGAATTTCAAAGCACGTTTGAATTTGAAAGTGTACTAGTCTTTTCTCCACCTATCTTAATAGCATGCCTTTTGGCACAGAAATAGTCTTTCCAAAATGACTGCAAAATGTAATAAAGGACATATTGAGTCATTGAAACATGGTCCAAGTCAGTCATTAGGAAAAAGCAGCAATTTTCCCAGAATTTGATTCATCCTTTATTCAATAGGGACAAAAAACATCACACACTAATCATGCCGGCTGCCATCTTTGGCTCATATACCACCAACACACCATGAAGTCATAGCGACAGGTGTGTTCTGACATAGTCAGCCTTAAGTGACATCAAAACAGAATATCTAATGATGCCCACTACTTGCACCAAGTTAGTTGTTAAGTTTCATTTTGTAAATTTTGCTTCGGAATGGATACCATCTTAAATCGTGATCTAAATTGCGTTGTACCGGATACCAAATAAAATTTCCGTGTTTGAATTTTAAATACTTTTTTGTTCTTCTGCTAAAGTTGCACTTCTCCCAGAGTGCAAAAATACAGGAAGATCTCATTTAAACGGCACCTAAATATCCGGTATTCTCTAATAACCGGCAAAATTCATACTCCGAAAACAACACCTCAATAACCGGCAATGTTGCAGAGTCCGAGTCTCCCGCGGTGGCCGAGTTAGTCAATGGGGGTAGTTCTCCAAACTGCCACTACTCGGCTTCTTGGCGCTGTCGGAAGTCCGAACACCTCAATAACAGGAGTCTGATTCTCCTGCGCTGCCAGTAGTCTCTTCCGATCCAAACACCTCAATAACAGGAGTCTTCCAGCATCCATTTAACACAACGTTCTGTAGGTGAGTACCCAATTATACTGCACATTTCTTGATTTTTTTATTTTTGTTTGTTAAAAATAGCCTCGGTAGATATACCTCTCCGTTATCTGGAATTTGTAATCAACCAGCACCATCCTGGTCCCGTCGGTGCCGGATACGAAAGAGTTTCCTGTACACACAGGCTTGAGACGTCAAATGGGACCCTGATTGAATTTTAACCAGCTCCTGAGTGGGGCCCCCACTGGGTGATTTTCACCAGTTCAGGCAAATTGCTAGGTGACGTGGGTAGGCCTATTAGACTGATCATCTGATTAGAGTGGCAAAGAGAGCAATTTTGTGGGATGTTGGCCAGAATGCCAAGAATGTGTCTTGTTCATTGGATTTTGTCCTGTACGATCTTTTGCATGCATCAAGGAGGGCATACGGGATCTTAGGTTAACACTTCATTCAAAAGACGGATCCACATCAATATGAAGCAATCTATCAGAATGAATTTAATTCATGATCTACTGACTCATGGGACCCTGATTGAATTTTAACCAGCTCCTGAGTGGGGCCCCCACTGGGTGATTTTCACCAGTTCAGGCAAATTGCTAGGTGACGTGCTGTGGGCTATTTGAGAGTTCCACCTCAAAGGGTGAGAAAGCTAACAGGACCATTGGCCACCCCACAAAAAGGGTACCTTGTGTGCTGGCCAAAGGACAAGTCTACAGCTCAGAACTTTTTTGACGACATGTTTAAAAGGAGGCAAAAATGGAGGAGGAACTTTAAAAAAAAAGGAGTGTGAAGAGAAAATACATGACAGAAGTTCTGTTTAGTTACAACCTTATCGTATCCAAATACCTGAAAATTATGAAGGGTCAAAAGATCAGGATAATGAAACAGTTTGGGTGGAGGTAAGGAATAATAAGGGGGAAAAAACACTAGTGGGCGTAGTCTATCGGCCTCCGAACAGTTGCAACTCTGTTGGACGGAGTATCAATCAGGAAATAGTTGAGGCTTGTAATAAGGGAACATCTATAATTATGGGGGATTTTAACTATCATATTAATTGGACAAATCAAATTGGGCAGGGCTGCCTTGAGGATGAGTTCATTGAGTGTATTAGGGATGGGTTTCTTGAGCAGTATGTAACTGAACCGACCAGGGGGCAAGCAACCTTAGATCTGGTCCTGTGTAACGAGACAGGATTAATTAAAAATGTCCTAGTAAAGGATCCCCTTGGAATGAGTGACCATAGCATGGTTGAATTCCATATTCAATTAGAGGGTGAGAAGGTTGGATCTCAAACAAGCGTGCTAAGCTTGAATAAAGGAGACTATGAAGGTATGAGGGCGGAATTGAGTAGAGTGGATTGGGAAAATAGATTAAAGGGTAAGACGATACATGATCAGTGGTGCATATTTAAGGAGTTATTTTACAACTTCCAAAAAAAATATATTCCACTGAGAAGAAAAGGGTGTAAAAGAAAAGACAGCCATCCGTGGCTAAGTAAAGAAATTAAGGATAGTATTTGACTAAAAACAAGGGCATATAAGGTAGCCAAATCTAGTGGGAGGATAGAGGATTGGGAAAACTTTAAAAGACAGCAAAAAATAACAAAAAGATTGATTAAGAAAGGGAAGATAGATTATGAAAGTAAATTAGCAAAAAATATAAAAACAGATAGTAAGAGTTTTTATAGTTATATAAAAAGAAAAAGGGTGGCTAAAGTAAATGTTGGTCCCTTAGAGGATGAGACCGAAAAATTAATGGTGGGAAATATGGAGATGGCAAAAACACTGAATGAATATTTTGTATCAGTCTTTACAGTAGAGGACACTAAGAATATCCCAACACTGGACAAACAGGGGGCTATGGGGGGGAGGAGCTAAACACGGTCAAAATCACTAAGGAAGTGGTACTCGGTAAAATAATGGGACTCAAGGCGGATAAATCACCTGGACCTGATGGCTTACATCCTAGGGTCTTGAGGGAAGTGGCGGTAGGGATTGTGGATGCATTGGTAATAATTTTCCAAAACTCCCTGGACTCAGCAAAGGTCCCGGCAGGCTGGAAAACTGCTAATGTAACACCCTTATTTAAAAAGGGCAGTAGACAGAAGGCTGGAAACTATAGACCGGTTAGCCTAACATCTGTGGTAGGTAAAATTTTGGTGTCCATTATTAAGGAGACAGTAACAGGACATTTGGATAATCATAATTTAATAGGACAAAGTCAGCATGGTTTTATGAAGGGGAAGTCATGTTTGACAACTTTGCTGGAGTTCTTTGAGGAAGTAACATATAGGGTGGATAAAGGGGAACCAGTGGACGTAGTGTATTTAGACTTCCAAAAGGCATTTGACAAGGTGCCACACAAAAGATTATTGCTTAAGATAAAAAATCACGGGATTGGGGGTAATATTCTGGCATGGATAGAGGATTGGCTATCTAACAGAAGGCAGAGAGTTGGGATAAATGGTTCATTCTCAGACTGGCAATCAGTAACTAGTGGTGTTCCGCAGGGGTCAGTGCTGGGTCCCCAACTCTTTACAATCTATATTAACGATTTGGAGGAGGGGACCGAGTGTAACATATCAAAGTTTGCAGATGATACTAAGGTGGGAGGGAAAGTAGTGAGTGAGGAGGACATAAAAAACCTGCAAGGGGACATAGACAGGCTAAGTAAGTGGGCAGAGATTTGGCAGATGGAATACAATACTGGAAAGTGTGAGGTTATGCACTTTGGCAGGAAAAATCGTAGAGCAAGTTATTATCTTAATGGCAAGAAACTGGAAAGTACTGAAGTACAAAGGGATCTGGGGGTCCTGGTGCACGAAACTCAAAAGGTTAGTATGCAGGTGCAGCGAGTGATTAAGAAGGCCAATGGAATGTTGGCTTTCATTGCTAGGGGGATAGAATATAAAAATAGGGAGGTATTGCTTCAGTTGTACAAGGTATTGGTGAGACCGCACCTGGAATACTGCATACAGTTTTGGTGTCCATACTTAAGAAAAGACATACTTGCTCTCGAGTCAGTACAAAGAAGGTTCACTCGGTTAATCCCGGGGATGAGGGGATGGACATATGAGGAGAGGTTGAGTAGATTGGGACTCTACTCATTGGAGTTCAGAAGAATGAGAGGCGATCTTATTGAAACATATAAGATTGTGAAGGGGTTGGATCGGGTGGATGCGGGGAGGATGTTCCCGATGATGGGTGAAACTAGAACTAGGGGGCATAGTCTTAGAATAAGGGGCTGCTCTTTCAAAACTGATATGAGGAGGAACTACTTCACTCAGAGGGTGGTAGGTCCATGGAATATGCTGCCCCATAAAGCTGTAGAAGCTACATCATTACATAAATTTAAAACAGAAATAGACAGTTTCCTAGAAGTAAAGGGAATTAAGGGTTACGGGGAGCGGGCAGGAATTTGGACATGAGTCTAGGTTTGGATCGGACATGGCCCTTTGGGAGCGGAGCGGGCCCAGGGGCCGTGTAGCCTGATCCTGCTCCTATTTCGTGTGTCTAATTCTGTTAGATTCAGGAGATGGTTCTGTGATAGTAGATTGGCGGTTAGGATCAGATCAGCCATGATCTTATTGAATGGCGGAGCAGGCTCGAGGGGCCGATTGGCCTACTCCTGCTCCTATTTCTTATGTTCTTATGTTCTTATGTTCTAATGGTTTTGAGTAAGACCTGGTGCTGTTGAACAGATTGAATATTTATATTGACAATCTAGAGTTGCAAATACAATTAAAGGATAATCACTGTAGACTGGGCAGAGGTGCCAGAGAGCTTCTTGTGGAACCTAAAATGTTGGAAGGGGGGTGGGCAGATGGTGAATCAGCTGCTCTCTCCCTGCGTAATAGGGAAGGTGAGTTTTGGAGTTGGTGGTGTGTGGGGTGGGGTGTGTGGGGTGGGGTGGGGGGGCGGGGGCGGTGGTCTTGATGTATAGATCTCTAGAAAGAGACTCCAAACCAGTTGGTACTTTATCAGTCGTAGGTGAAAGTCATATATCATTCACTCTTATGCCCCATAGATATTTAATCCATGTTTATGGTAGGAGTCACAGAAGGCGATGCAGCTTCTTGCTGCTGACAACAAAAGGTGTGAAAATGTGGTTATTTTTGGAGTACTGCATCCCCCAGGGGTAAGTCCAGCAGCCAAGAGAGTGAGAAGGTATTACAGCACTGGTCATGGGGGTTTTGGCATCCTAGATCTCCTTAAAACAAAAGCAATATTCCATTCAAAATCAATAGTCCCTCTGTTTCTCACAACCGTGTGTGTGGAGTTGGGGGGTGGCGCGGGGGGGGGGGGGGTGGCTGGTGCACAAGCACTGATATGTGGACATATATACACACATTCTACACTTGAAGCCAAAAGCTTATGAATTGGTTATTTTTCCTATATCTTAACATTGAGTCATTAAATAAGGAAGTAAATAAGTTCCCTCACACTCTGGCTCAAAGCCACTGTGAAACAGAATTAACTTGGCTCACATTATTCAACTCTACATAGTAATTTACTTCACTCCCTCAACTATACAATAATTAAGTAAATAGTTTCTCTCACACTTTGGGTTTCTACCAGTAAATAACATAATTCTCCTTTCACCATACACTAAGCCACAAGAGTATTTAAATAAGTATTCCTTTTCACAAACTAAAGCTACATCAATAAATAATTAAATATATAATTCCTTTGGTTGGTTGTAAGGATCCTGCATAAAAGGAGCTCATACAGTCCCAATCCAAAGCATTAAATTATCCATAATTTTGCATTGATTGGAAACCTTAATCATAGGCCACAAGGATGAGTTATGGGGAGATAACTTTCAGAGTATCTGTTCAAAGAAGAGCAGGGGAGCTCCCCGCTGTGTTTAGACCAATATTTTTCCCTCAACCAAATTAAAAATAGATTATCTGGTCATTTATCTCATTGCTGTTTGTGGGAGCTTGCTGTGCGCCAATTGGCTGCCACATTTCCTACATTACAACAGTGACTGCACTTCAAAAGTACTTCATTGGCTGTAAAGTGCTTTGGGATGTCCTGAGGTTGTGAAAGGCACTACATAAATGCAAGTTCTTTCTTTTTTTTTCCTTTTGAGATTGAAGCTAAGGCATATTGTTGGGGTAATGAGAGCATTGCTGTGTGGATGACTGTGCTATGTACGCGACCTGGAAGTGCTGCTGCTAACACTGGGTGTCAAGATAGAAAAAGTCTCCAGTGATATCCTTTATCTTGTTCATCACAAAATTCACACCGCAAAAAGGACATTGACCTCAGCCAATAAACTATTAACCACTTCTGAGAATAACATAACTATTGTCCCTGAAGTTTAGTCAATCCTTAGATAAGCTTCAAATGAATTCACATATTTTTCCTGCTTTGGCATCTTATGAAGAAATGTGTCTCAATAAGAACTATCCGGAACCCATTTATTGTGAGTAAAGTTAAGTTTACATAAAAGAACTTTGGCAATTCTGTTTACAGAGGGAGAAAAGCCAGAAGAATCTTTGATCACTTCAGTTTTGACAACATCAAATTCAAATGAAGCACTTGAACATTACTGACACCAAACCAGTTTGCGCAAATTTTGGTGTAAGTCTAACTGAGGAAAACAGCATTTCATCAGGTAGCACTGTTTTGAAACAGTTCCACCTTCCTCTGCATTGCACAGGCTCTGGCCGTTGGGTTATATTTTCAACGGGTCAGCTTTCTTGGTTTGTCTTCTTCTAACTTATCGTTGTATATAATGTTATACCATACTTTAAATTAGACAGCTATGCCTGGATTCCGACTTGAGTTTGAACACAAGTCAACATCACACTTTACAAATGTCATTCCCCTTTCAAGCTTCTTATTTCTGCTGTTTTAACATCTGATTCTGACTACCAAATGCCAAAACCTCTCTGTTCAGCTTATCAAAATTACATAATTAATGCAGGCAATCTGACCCATCAATCCCTCTTCACCAAAGCTGGAGTTTTTGTCAAAATGTCTTCAGCACGAAGCATGTTATTGTCAATTAAAATGGCTCCAAACGTGAGAACCATTCTGAGTGCTAATGACCAACTGAACAAATGAAAAAGGGTTCTTTTTTAGGGTCAATAGTTCAGTCAGTGTTTTACGCCTCTAAAATCTTGCACATACATTGATCCCATACCTTCGGAGTGGCTTTCCTACGGCACACAGCTTATTCTTAATCTTCAACTAATTCTGTTTTGTCACTGGCCTGTTCTCAAATTGTGGGATAGAACATTTGATCAACTATGGACTCTGATATTTGTTGGAGCGAGGATCCTGGCCATAATGCTGAGAAAAATTAAATGAGGTAAACCAATGTTAACTCACTGCAGTGTGTTATAATACTTACTACACTGCATGATAATATCTCAACTGGGACTACTTCTCCTTCTCCGATTACTGTTATAAAACTGCCGTATCCAGGAGCTTTATAGCAGAAGCCATACTTAGAGCCTCTTGTTTTGGACTAATGTGGCAAAGGTGTCTTTGTATAAGGAGCTAAATATTCATAGTAACTCTATAAATCACTCATGATATTTGGGGGGTCATGTGAAATGCAATCAACCTTAAATTAAAGCAAAATTATCCCAGTAAATATAAGTAGAACGCACAAAAAGAAACCTTTGAATATTCATGACTCATTTATGACTTTATCATTCATGAATTATGAAGATCTTGTTCACTCAAGGAATTAATGGGAAATGTTATTGCTCCCTATTGCGTGTCTTCTATTTCTTTCCAGTATACTATAACAGATGACATGAGCTGACTGACCAGCAAACAGCCTGGGGAAACAGCAATCATGCCTACATCCTATCCAGCCAAGCCATAATGGAATGGTCGTGGAAATACTTTAGACATGCTCCAAAGGCACTGCACTTTAAACTTTTGCTAAATATCTTTTAGGCTGGAAATAAGTAAATAACTTGAGAGACTTATGGGTCCTTGAGTGGCTCGGGAGTTGGCATCATCTTGTGTGGCAAAAGACTCCATCAAACAGCTTCTTGTCTAACAGACATTGTCACTATTACTTTCCAAAAGAAACAAAAATTGCTTCAGGATTAATTTTAGTAAGTCCTTTATAAAGATCTATATGAAAATATTAAAATTCCTGTTCTTTTCTCAAAGTATCATTTCTCAATTAGCTGTCAAAAGTGGCAATTTACAGATGAATAGTTTCCAAATCTCTTTTCTCTCAAAATGAACTGTGTTAATTTGTTGGATTTCCAAGAGGTCAAGGACTTAAAATTTTCAGGAAATGTCCAAAGGGACCTCAGGGGAGGAGTATTGTCGAGCACTAACATAACAGATCTCTCATCAGCTTTCTTCCCAGTCCAGGACGCATTCTTATATTGCTTTTCTCTGTCACTCACTTCCTCCCGTCTGCAGATGTACTTCACTTCTCGGCCAGGTTGAAGAGTTTCTATTCTATCGTGGATTCGGCAGAAAACTGTCAAACTTCAGACGAACAGAATTGACCATTTTTTTTTAAAGGCAAAAGGCTTTGCACTATGTTTTTGTACTGAATGTTTAACAACGATATTTTGCTGTGTTAAACAACATAACCCCTTTTAAAACAATTCATAAGAAGCATGTTCCATTCGCCAGCACGGACATCTCAACCTTCAGGCTCGAAGGGCCAAATGGCCTACTCCTGCTCCTATTTCTTATGTTCTAACCTTGATTAGAACAAAAGTCATTATAAATAAAATTGCAAATGTGATATCCTTTGTTTCTATTCCCTTAAATTTGGTGTTGGAACACTGAGTGCTGATATCACCAGGGGAAGAGTTACTTTGCCAGACATTGTGATGGAGTAGGACTTTTAAAAAGCTACAGAATTAAAGATGGGATCTTGTCATCACTCTTATAGGCTGGAACACCATTCTAATCCATCAAGTATGTTGCAACTTTATGTCAGTATATTTTCAGTGAGACTCCTTCTTTCTGTCAGTTGACCCTATTATAGCCGTAGTCTTGTGCCGTAATGTAAAACAAGCCTCTCTTTTCTCATGGAAAAAGCTCGCGGTTAATAATGGCGGCAAGTAGAAATTTTGGTAAATATCCAATGGGAGTGCTCCAAACCGGTATATGTTACAGAAGATACACAATGTTTGGGATTGTGTTCAGGGCTGTAATGTACACTCGGGGCTTGAAAGATTGTGGAAACCGCTCAAACACTGCCATTTCAATTCATGCAGTAAGCCAAAGCCCTCCGGGAAGTAACATACTCCCAGCTATCATTAATTCTTACTGTGACACTGCACGTCCCTCTTTGTTTGTATAAGACTGTTATTGATTACACTGACTGAAAAGCAGCACAGGGCCCTGCACTACCGTATACCTTATATCTGATAATTAATTGTGAACCAATTGCCAGTCACCCTTTTGTTACCTATAAAACATTTTAGTAGCTACTAGAACAGATGTTATTTCTCCAATCCACGTTGAATGTCCCATGACACTAACAGTAGGGTAGCGCCACCATGACTCTTCTCCAGACCCAGGAGATTAGCCATTCAAAATACTGATTATTTAAAGGGGCCTTAAGAAAGGATCGACACTCGGGTAAAGGATCATTTGTTTTCCTACAATGAATCATAGAATGGTTACAGCACAGAAGGAGGCCATTCGGCCCGTCGAGTCCGTGCCGGCTCTCTGCGAGAGCACTTCAGCTAGTCCCACTCCCCCGTCCTTTCCCCGTAGCCCTGCAAATTTTTCCCTTCAGGTACTTATCCAATTCCCTTTTGAAAGCCACAATTGAGTCTGCCTCCACCACCCTCTCAGGCAGTGCATTCCAGATCCTAACCACTCGCTGCATAAAAAAGTTCTTCCTCATATCGCCTTTGGCTCTTTTGCCAATCACCTTAAATCCGTGTCCTCTGGTTCTCGACCCTTCAGCCACTGGGAACAGTTTCACTCTATCTACTCTGTCTAGGCCCCTCATGATTTTGAACACCTCTATCAAATCTCCTCTCAACCTTCTCTGCTCAAAGGAGAACAACTCCAGCTTCTCAAAGCTGGGTGGGCGTGTGTGCTGTGAGGAGGATGCCGAGAAACTCTAGGATGATTTGGACAGGTTGGGTGATTGGGCAAAAGCATGGCAGATGCAATATAACGTGGATAAATGCGAGGTTATCCACTTTGGTGGCAAAAACAGGAAGGCAAATTATTATCTGAATGGCAATAGATTGGGAGAAGGGGAAGTGCAACGAGACCTGGGTGTCCTTGTGCACCAGTCGCTGAAGGTAAGCATGCAGGTGCAGCAGGTGGTTAAGAAGGCAAATGGCATGTTGGCCTTCGTAGCGAGAGGGTTTGAGTACAGGAACAAGGATGCCTTGCTGCAGTTGTACAGGGCCTTGGTTAGACCACATCATGAGTATTGTTGTAGTGTATGTACCTTTAAGGGGAGAACTACTTTTTACAGCTCCTGTATACTGTAGTACCGGCAGTGACCACACCTGTATATAACCCTGAGTAGGGATCTGTATTGCTTAGTTTTAGAGCAACCCTCATCCAGTAAACACCTGTTGATTGTTCTCTGCAGCCTCTGTCGATTATTTGAAGGACACACTACCTAAAGATATCCAGATTTAACATTGGCGACGAGTCGTTTCGAACCTACCTGCAACTCTGAAGAAGAAGGCCGATTCCACCAGTGCGGGCGTCGACCATCCAGGGAGAACTTGAGCATCGCAGAGGAGGCTGTAGAGAGCTGGGCTTGGTTCTCCAGCCGCGACGATCCAGCGCAGCGGGCTGGCAGCAGGTACGGCGCAGACCCTTCCCAGACAGCGGCGGCGGGAGCTGATCGACGGTACAGAAAAAGGCCGAGCAGCGTCGACGGGTAAGAGAGAGGGTAAAGCGCACAGGGCGCAGCCGGGGTTGAGGACCGAGTGGCGTCAACGAGAGAGGCACGCAGGAAAACGCGCAGAGTGCGGCCGGTGTTCAAGGGCTGAGCAGCGTCCGCGGGGGAAGAAAAGAAGGGAGAGCGCGGGAAGACGCCATTTTGAGCCGCAGTGGAGAAGAAGGGAGAGCGCGGGAGACGCCATTTTGAGCCAGTGGAGAAGAAGGGAGAGCGCGGGAAGAAAGGAAAGCGCGGGAGACGCCATTTTTAGCCAGTCTAACCACACCCAGGGATGCTGAAGAGTGGCAGTGTCACAGCGTTCGACAATGAAGTCAAAGATTGGGCGACATATATAGAATGCATAGAAGTGTACTGCAAGGCGAATGAAGTGCCAGATGCCAGGAAAGCACTGGTATTGTTGAATTCCATGGGTGCAAAAATGTACGGCTTACTGCGAAACTTAGTAACCCCAGAGGAGCCAGTGGAAAAGGATTTTGAAAGCATAGTGGCAATCCTACAGGACCACTTAAACCCCACACCGCTGCTGATAACAGAAAGATTTAAGTTCCACAAAAGGAACCAGCATAAAGACGAAGGTAATGCTGAGTATTTAACGGAACTGCGCAAGCTATCGAAACACTGCCAGTTTGGAACGGGACTAGCAGATACTTTAAGGGACAAGTTTGTGTGTGGGCTTCAAAGTAAAGGAACCCAGAAACGGCTTCTATCAGAAAAGTATCATACGCTGGACAAGGCTTTCAGCATGGCAGTATCACATGAAGCAGCCGCACGGGGCACTGCAGAGATACAACGGAGACCGCAAGAATATGGCACAAATGAAATGTCATATGGAGCAGGGAAGTGTTATCGCTGCGGCAGAACAACACACGACCATAAGGATTGTTGGTTTAAGGACCAAGTGTGCAGACAGTGTGGAGAAGTAGGACACATAGCAAGAGTCTGCAGGTCGGGAAAGAAAACCAGCAGCAAGAAATCTCCACAGGAGAAGTACAAAAAGGTACATAAGGTGACGGAGAGTAGTTCAGATGAACAGAAAAGTGATACAGACTCCGGAAGCAAGGAGCTGGGTTGTCTGAAACTACATAATGTAATCAAAATGGAGGATCACCAAACTATCTGGGTCACGCTCAAGATAGACGGAGTCCAAGTGAAAATGGAATTGGACACAGGATCAGCCCTAACAGTCATAAACCGAAGGGACTACAAGCGACTATTCGCACATATACCCTTGAGAGATACAGAGATTGTCTTGAAGACGTACACGGGGCAAAAATTCTACCCCAAAGGAAAAATAAGGGTGAACGTGATATACAACGGCAAGGAAACACCAAAAATGGACCTATATGTATTGCCAGATGGAGGACCACCACTACTAGGACGTGAATGGATCCGGAAGATACAGTTAGATTGGCATGCCATACAGGCACTGACGGTAGATGCCAAAAAGGATGACGACGTCATACCTGGACGACTGTCAAAAATGCTAACTGACGCACAAGAAGTGTTCCAGGAGGGACTCGGAACACTAAAAGGCATAACAGCGACGATCAAAATAGCGGAAAATGCAAGCCCAAAGTTTTTTAAGGCCTTATGCGATCCGCCCAGCCGTCGAAGCAGAGCTGGAAGGTTTGGAACGTTCTGGAGTACTGTCCAAAGTGGACTGGAGCGAGTGGGTTACACCCATCGTTCCTGTAATGAAGAGGTCGTTGAGTAATACGCCTGGGGAACCAAAGAAGATTCGCATTTGTGGGGACTTTAAGGTGACAGTGAACCCAGTCCTTCACACGGTACAATATCCGCTTCCGCGGATTGAAGATATTTTCGCCTCGCTATCTGGAGGAAAACGCTTCACTAAGATTGATCTGGCCCAGGCGTACCTGCAAATGGAGGTAGAAGAAGCCTCGAAACAGTACCTCACGATCAACACTCATAAAGGTCTCTACCAATACAACTGGCTGGTGTTCGGGGTAGCATCAGCTCCAGCTATTTGGCAAAGGGCAATGGATCAAGTCCTGCAAGGGATTCCAGGGACCCAGTATTATTTGGACGACATCCTGGTCACGGGCAAAAATGACAGTGATCACCTCGCCAACCTGGAGCAGGTGCTCACTAGATTGAAGGAATATGGGCTCCGAGCTAATCGCCACAAATGCGAGTTTTTCCAGAAGCAGATCTCGTATTGTGGCCACGTTATTGATGAAGAGGGGTTACATAAGTCCCCTGAAAAGATTGAGGCAGTAGTCAAGGCTCCAGCACCGGAAAATGTGTCACAACTGAGGTCGTTCCTCGGGCTGGTGAACTACTACCATAAGTTCTTGCCGAAGTTGTCTACAGTACTACACCCACTGAACACCCTACTACAAACGAGGATACCATGGAAGTGGAATGACGAATGTAAACGAGCTTTCCAGAAGTGCAAAGAATTGATCAAATCAAAAGAGGTGTTGGCTCATTTCAACCCAGCACTACCAATTCGGTTGACGTGTGATGCATCACCCTATGGTATTGGAGCGGTGCTGTCGCACAAATTCCCGGACGGCTCGGAGAAGCCAGTAGCCTTTGCGTCTCGGTCACTAACCTCAGCCGAGCGTAACTACGCCCAGATTGACAGGGAAGCCCTCAGCCTAGTGTGGGGAGTGAAAAAATTCAACCACTATCTGCATGTACAGAAGTTCACCTTGCTGACTGACCACCAACCACTTGTCTCCATCTTTAATCCAAAGAAGGGCGTTCCAGTGATGACTGCACAACAGCTACAAAGATGGTCCCTTTTTCTAGGGGTGAACCATTATGAAATAGAGTATAAGGGCACAAAACAGCATGGAAACGCTGATGGGCTATCACACCTGCCACTGCCTACTGCGGAGGAAGCACCAGCAGTGGACCCTGTCGAAATATTTTATTCGACTATAATTGAACGCTTGCCAGTAACTAACGCGGATATAGAGAAGGAGACCTGAAATGACCCGACACTGTCTCGGGTATATGACTTGACAGTGAAGGGGCGGCCAACACATGGCGACTCACTGTTGACAGCATTCTCATCCAGAAGGGAACAGCTGTCAGTATGCCAGGGGACCTTGATGTGTGGATCCCGAGTGGTAATTCCACCCAAGTTAAGGGAGAGAGTGCTCAATGAGCTTCACGAAGGCCATCTGGGAGGGGTGAAAATGAAAAGCCTTGCTAGGGCTTATGTGTGGTGGCCGGGGATCGATCAGCAAATCGAGGACCTGACAAAGAGCTGCTCAGGATGCCAGAAGGCCCAAAATGCACCACCACATGCCCCTCTACACCCGTGGGAGTGGCCCTCCTCTCCATGGCAACGGGTGCATATTGATTTTGCTGGTCCATTCATGGACTCAATGTTTTTAATAGCCGTGGTTGGGCCTGAGGTGATCAAAATGTCCTCCACCACCACGGAGAAAACGACTGCAGTCCTACGGACCATATTTGCCAGGAACAGCTTGCCAGAGCAGATTTGCTCTGATAACGGACCACAGTTTGTGTCCGAAGAGTTTCGGAAATTTATGAAAAGGAATTGGGTAAGGCATTACACATCTGCCCCATATCATCCAGCCACAAATGGATTGGCTGAGAGGTTCGTACAAACCTTTAAAAAGGCAGTAAGGGCCATGTGCGATGACGACATTCCACTGCAGCATAAGGTGGACAATTTCCTGTTAGCCTACAGAAATGCGACACATGTAGTTACCAACCAGACCCCGGCCATGATGTTCTTTAACCGAAGGTTGAGATCTCATCTGGATTTGCTCAGACCAAATGTACGAAGAAATGTTGAGAATAAGCAATTCCAGCACATCATTGAAAAGCCGACAAGGAGCTTCAATGTAGGGCAACCAGTCTTGGCCCGCGACTACCGAACAGAGAAATGGCAACCAGGAACGATATGCACACGGCAGGGGCCACTAATGTACACAGTGGATGTTGGGGAGAACATTGTGAGATGCCATATCGACCAGATCCTAGCGTCACAGGAACGAGTCAACCCCATGTCTCGCGTACCTGGTAATGAACCCGACATACAGGTAGCATCTACCCCAGAAACAGTAGTATCGGAAGCTGATGAACCAACCAACGACAGGGGGCCAGAATCACATCCGCACCAAGAGCAAGACACTCAGGAAAGGCGCTATCCTGAAAGGATCAGGAAGCCGCCCCAAAGTCTGAATTTATAAATGGACTATTTTCGGTTAATGTTGCATGTTAAAAGTGTTAATTGTTAAATGAATGTTATGGTACTGTTAATCTAAAAGGGGAGGAATTGTAGTGTATGTACCTTTAAGGGGAGAACTACTTTTTACAGCTCCTGTATACTGTAGTACCGGCAGTGACCACACCTGTATATAACCCTGAGTAGGGATCTGTACTGCTTAGTTTTAGAGCAACCCTCATCCAGTAAACACCTGTTGATTGTTCTCTGCAGCCTCTGTCGATTATTTGAAGGACGCACAACCTAAAGATATCCAGATTTAACAATTGTGTGCAGTTTTGGTCGCCTTATCTGAGGAAGGATGTTCTTGCCATGGAAGGAGTTCAGCGAAGATTCACCAGGCTGATACCTGGGATGGCAGGAATGACGTATGAGGAGATATTGGGTCGATTGGGCTTGTACTCGCTGGAGTTTAGAAGAATGAGAGGGGATCTCATTGAAACTTATAAAATTCTGACAGGACTGGACAGACTGGATGCAGGAAGGATGTTCCCGATGGTCGGGGAGTCCAGAACCAGGGGTCACAGTCTAAGGATAAGGGGTAGGCCATTTAGGGCAGAAATGAGGAGGAATTTCTTCACCCAGAGAGTGGTGAACCTGTGGAATTCTCTACCACAGAAGGCAGTAGAGGCCAATACATTAAATATATTCAAGAAGGAGTTGGATATATTTCTTAAGGCTAAAGGGATCAAGGGGTATGGGGAGAAAGCAGGGACTGGGTACTGAATTTGGATGATCAGCCATGATCGCATTGAATGGCGGAGCAGGCTCGAGGGGTCGAATGGCCTACTCCTGCTCCTATCTTCTATGTTTCTATGTTTCTCCAGTCTATCTGTCGTATAATAATGAGAAAAGCCAATGGAGAAATAAAAGCACTCACCTGCTCTTCAACAAAGTGCCACAGGATCTTAACGTCCACCTGGGTGAGCAGACATCTCATCCGAAATTAGAAAACTAACTCCCTATTACCAATGCCACTCTACCTGAATTTGTTCTGCACTCTCCATCTTCCAAAAGGACTTAGACAAATAACTTTCAGTTTTAAAAATAACAAATGTTTTTGCACTCGTTCTGAGTTAATGTAGTTATTGGTGATATGGTAATTTCTGAAATCCCAAGAGAAACCTGCAACATGGTGATAAAACAATTTCTTTAACAGCTACAGTGGATTACTGTCTGTATTACCATAAAACCTTCAGTTACAGAAGTAATACTGTAATATTCTAGCCTCTCCAGATTTTGAGAATTATAAATATTTGTCTCAACATACCAGTGTCCTGACTCCTGAGTACTATTTCCATGAACAACTTTAGCACCAATCCTTTCATTGTATCAGAGGTTATTCTGGAGAGAAGGCTGAGATGAGGAGGAATTTCTTCACTCAGAGGGTTGTGAATCTTTGGAATTCTCTACCCCAAAGGGCTGTGGATGCTGACTTGTTGAGTATATTCAAGGTGAGATCGATAGATTTTTGGACTCTAGGGGAATCAAGGGATATGGGGATCGGGCGGGAAAGTGGAGTTGAGATAGAAGATCAGCCATGATCTTATTGAATGGTGGAGCAGGCTTGAGGGGCCGTATGGCCGACTCCTGCTCCTATTTCTTATGTTACATAGAAGGTAGGAGCAGGAGTAGGCCATTTGGCCCCTCAAGCCTGTTCCGCCATTTAATGAGATCATGGCTGATCATCCAAATTCAGTACCCTGTCCCTGCTTTCTCCCCATATCCCTTGATCCCTTTAGCCTTAAGAAATATATCTAACTCCTTCTTGAATATATTTACTAAGTTGGCCTCAACTGCCTTCTGTGGTAGAGAATTCCATAGGTTCACCACTCTCTGAGTGAAGAAATTCCTCCTCATCTCTGTCCTAAATGGTGTACCCCTTATCCATAGACTGTGACCCCTGGTTCTGGACTCCCCGACCATCGGGAACATCCTTCCTGCATCTAGTCTGTCTAGTCCTGTTAGAATTTTATAAGTTTCAATGAGATCCCCTCTCATTCTTCTAAACTCTAGTGAGTATAAGCCCAATCGACCCAATCTCTCCTCATACATCATTCCTGCCATCCCAGGTATCAGTCTGGTGAATCTTCGCTGCACTTCCTCCATGGCAAGAACATCCTTCCTCAGATAAGGCGACCAAAACTGCACACAATACTCAAGGTGTGGTCTCACCAAGGCCCTGTACAACTGCAGCAAGACATCCTTGCTCCTGTACTCGAATCCTCTCGCTATGAAGGCCAACATGCCATTTGCCTTCTTAACCGCCTGCTGCACCTGCACGCTTACCTTCAACGACTGGTGCACAAGGACACCCAGATCTCGTTGCACTTCCCCTTTTCCCAATCTATTGCCTGTTCTTATGTTAAGTGTCTTAACTGATTGAAGCAAATGGGTCAAACCACATATTTACAGTGCACACACCAGATTTAACATTGGGTAGGTTATTTTTAAAAGTGCAATCACAACAAATTAGTTCACTGTCTTTCTGGGACCTGGGGGGAAAAGTTCAGTTGCTTGCGCCTCCCATTAGCGCCTTAAGAGGGCGCTAATGGGGTGCAAAGCAACTAGCGCCCGGGCACGGCGATGTTTGTACCTGTCACGAAATCAACTAGACATTTTGCTGCGGCGCTAAACACTACCGCCAAGATCTCCTGCGCCGGCAGATCGTGACGTCAGTCGAGTGCGAAACTCCCCGGTAGAGCCCCAGACCGGATATTGAGTGGCGCCCTCTGCCTTACCGCCTGCCGCTAGCAACGACAGGTTGAGGGGAACGTTTTGCAGTCAGAAAGGGACTGGGGGAGCACTTATTAAAAGGCGACAGCTTCCTGCCTTTTTTTGTTGGTGACATTTTTGCACCACGCATTCTGAGAGAGAGAGAGACTTC
Source organism: Somniosus microcephalus (assembly GCF_052327205.1). Classification (NCBI taxonomy): domain Eukaryota; kingdom Metazoa; phylum Chordata; class Chondrichthyes; order Squaliformes; family Somniosidae; genus Somniosus; species Somniosus microcephalus. The sequence continues at coordinate 20,928,538 of NC_141012.1, read as the reverse complement.
TGGAGAGATTCAACGCTGTGTGAAGGAGTTTTGGGTACTGAGCAGCACTTTGCAGGTTCATTTTGATTTGTTCTTCCTTGCTTCGCCAGCGCTTTGAGGTAGCGCCTCGCTCCTCGGCATTTGCGCTTTAAGACAGGTGTGAAGCACCTGATTTAGCGCTCTAATCACCTCCAGGGGCAATAAAAGCCAAGTTTGCCGTCAGAGGCGATAATTAGCGCCAGGCGCTAAACTTTGCGGACGGCCGATAATGGCGCCCCAAATAGGGTGATACTGAATTTTTTCCCCCTGGACTCAAATTTAAACCAAACTGATGAATGAAAGACTCCTCTCTCATGACTGTGATGATCCTACATGAAATGTGCACATTGGATCAAGTCCACAATATAAAACAGCCCATTGTTGGTAATGTATCAATAAGCATTCAGTCAGCAGGCTAAGTCAAAGAGACCACAAAGATAGCAATGGTGGAAAAGAAAAACATTCACACTGATGCAGTAGGAGGTAGTCTTCTGGAATTAAGGTATGTTTTTGAGTAAGAGTAAGCTAGGAATTTTTTAAAATTTGTTCCTAGGATGTGGGCTTCAGTGGCGAGGCCAGCATTTATTGCCCATCCCTAATTGCCCTTGAGAAGGTGGTGGTGAGCCACGTTTTTGAACTGCTGCAGTCTGTTTGGTGAAGGTACTCCCACAGTGCTGTTAGGGAGAGAGTTTCAGGATTTGACCCAGCGACGATAAAGGATCAGCAAGATACTTCCAAATCAGGATGGTGTGTGACTTGGAGGGCAACTTGGAGGTGCTGGTGTTCCCATTAGCCTGCTGCACTTGTCCTTCTAGGTGGAAAAGGTCGCAGTTTTGGGAGGTGCTGCCGAAGAAGCCTTGGCGAGTTGATGCAGTGCATCTTGTAGATGGTACACACTGCAGCCATGGTGCACCGGTGGTGGAGGGAGTGAATGTTTAAGGTGGTGGATGGGGTGCCAATCAAGGCTGCTTTGTCTTGGATGGTGTCAAACTTCTTGAGTGTTGATGGACCTGCACTTATCCAGGCATCATTCCATCACACTCCTGACTTGTGCCTTGTAGGTGGTGGAAAGGCTTTGGGGAGTCAAGAGGTGAGACACTCGCCACAGAATACCCAGCCTCTGATCTGCTCTTGTAGCCACAGTATTTATGTGGCTGGTCCAGTTAAGTTTCTGGTCAGTGGTGACCCCAGGATGTTGATGGTGGAGAATTCGGCGATAGTAGTGCCATTGGATGTCAAGGGGTAGTGGTTAGACTCTCGTTTGTTGGAGATAGCCTTGAATATACTCAACGATTCAGCATCCACAGCCCTTTGAGGTAGAGAATTCCAAAGATTCACAACCCTCTGAGTGAAGAAATTCCTCCTCATCTCAGTCCTAAATGGCCAGCCCCTTATCCTGAGTCTATGTCCCCTAGTTCTAGACACTCCAGCCAGGGGAAACAACCTCCCAGCATCTAACAACCTCTCAGCATCTACACAGAGACAGAGAGAGAGAGCCACAGGGAGAGAGGCTCACAGGGTGAGAGAGAGAGAGAGAGAGTCCCGGGTCGGTTGTTTTCTTCCCCCGTGTTTCAGCCACATTCCAGCCCGCGAGAGGCGCCGCGCAACCGGCCGTTCAAAGCAAAACAGCGGCCGGGGGATCGGAGCCAGAACAGCGCAGGAGACAGAGAGAGAGAGAGACTGGGAGAGTGAAAGAGAGAGAGGAGAGGAAACACCAGCTGGAGAGAGAAAGCTGGAGAGAGAGAGAAACAGAGGCCTGAACCGCGAGACCGGAGACCGGGAGGAGCAGCCCGAACCAGGACAGTAAATAAGAGGCCTGGGGAGGGTGAACCCGAGAACGCGAGGCCCAGAGACCGCAGGATCGGAGACCGGGAGGAGCGGCCCGAACCGGGTAAACGAGTAAGAGGCCTGGGAAGGGCGAACCCGAGGCCGCGAGGTCGGAGAACGGGAGGAGCGGCCCGAACCGGGAAAACGAGTAAGAGGCCTGGGGAGGGTGAACCCGAGACCGCAAGGTCGGAGAACGGGAGGAGCGGCCCGAACCGGGAAAACGAGTAAGAGGCCTGGGGAGGGTGAACCCGAGACCGCAAGGTCGGAGAACGGGAGGAGCGGCCCGAACCGGGAAAACGAGTAAGAGACCTGGGGAGGGTGAACCCGAGACCGCGAGGCCCAGAGACCGCGGGAACGGAGACCGGGAGACCAGGGCAGAAAACAGCCTGGTGAGTCAAAAAACCCGGGGGCCTGAGACCGACACGACGACGCGAAGAGATCCGCCCAGAGCGCGGAAAGCGAATGAGTCCGGGGCACGGAGAGTGGACGAGTTTGGAGCACGGAGAGAGAGAGCGAGTCCGAGACCCGGAGAGCGAGTGAGAGAGTCGGAAGAGGGAAAAAAAAAAAAAGCCGGAGAAATAAGCTTTACCTAATTCTACCTAAGTTTCATTTTAGTTAAAGTTAGTTCGGAAAAAGTTTAATTCTATTTAAATTTAGTTCGAAAAAACCTGAAAAAAGAACAACAAACCCGCGAGGAAAAGGAATAGAAACCCGAGAGAAACGATAAACTACCCGAACCAAGAGCCTGTGAGAGAAAGAGAAAGATAAACCTTTAAGAGCAGCTATATCAAAGATGAACCCCTGAAAAACTCCCAATTTTGGACCTAAAAGTGGGTTAAGGTGGAACACGACACAAAAAAGAGAAAAAAAAAAGTTATCTATCTGAGACAAAAAACAAACGACTACAATGAGCAGGGAAATGATATATCCTGAGCAATGCACAAAAAATAAAGCAAAGGAAAAATACAAGTACACAACACTAAAAAATAACCCAGAGATCCTCTACGTTGACTATACCACACACAAAGGGACTAAGCTGAAGAACAACCTCATATTCTACACCGAATACGTCACCTCCTGGAAGGAGACTTTACAAAAACACTACGCATACGTCTCCAGTGAAGGTATTGGCAGTGGAGGCCGACTGAAAATATGTAAAGATGGAAACCTAGATAAAGATGACCCCCTGCTAACCATAAGCTACTACAACAAAAATAGAAAGATCATGATACAGGGGAATGTGGAAAATCTGGACTCCTTCGAAAAGGAATTCCCCCAGTTGAAAACTAAGGCAGACACAAAGAGGACCAATGGACAGGAAGCAAAAGAGAGTCGAACAGAGGATGATGAGAGCCAAGTGGAGGAAGAAGAAGAGAAACCAGCAGAGGAAAACACCTCCCTGTCCATCTCCACCCCCCCCACACCTCTCAACGAAAACAAAATGATGAAAGAGAATCTGGCCAAACTAGAACTTGATTTCAACGAATACAGAGAAACACTGGCCAAGAATTTGAAGGAAGAATTCAAACAGCTAAAAACGGAACACGAGTCCACCATCCACAAGCTGAGAAAGACCATAGAGGAGCAAAGAAATGAGATCAAAGAACCCCGTACTCAACAAAACAAAATGAAGGAGACCGTAGAAAGGCTCAGCAGGCAACACAAGCCTCTTAAGGTCCAAAAACCTGAGGACACAACAACAACACACACAAGGACACAGAACCCGCCGGATGCCACCCCACACGAAGACACACCGAAAGCCACAAACCCCGCTCCAACCAGCCCTCAGTCGAGTCATGCCCAGACTACTGCTACCCAGTCCTTACACACAGGAACACAAAAACCGACAGATACCCCCCCAAACGATGACACACCGAAAGCCCCAAACCCCGCTCCTGCCACACAACATATCCCAGAAACCCAGCCAACAACCAGCCACCAGGCGAGTCCTACCCAGACTACTGTTACCCAGTCTGAAAAACCAGCCCCTCAGGCGGTCCTGCTGACCGACTCCAACGGAAAGTTTCTGGACCCCCAGAGGCTGTTCCCAGACCATCAAGTCCTGAAAAAATGGTGCAGCAACACAGGCCAAGCAATGAAGATCCTGAACAAAGAATCCCTTGGAAGCCCCAAATGGATTGTGATCCACACAGGCACGAACGACCTACGCACCCTACAGGAAGGCACTGCTAGGGCGGTGAGCAGGATGGCGGAAAAGGCCAGCAGGGAATTCCCCGAGGCGCGGATCGTGATCTCCACACTACTGCCCAGAAAGGACACCCCAGCCTATATAATCCACAACACCAATAGGGAGATCGACACGAGATGTTCTGTCCTCCCCAACGTCTCCCTGGCCCATCATCCAAACATCAACACAAGGGACCTCTATGACGAAATACATCTACTCAAACAGCGGATGTGGGTCTTCGCAAGAAACCTCATAAACACTGCCAAAAGACGCAGCCCTCCCACCCCCTCTACCATTGGGAGCCCAAACAGGACCACCAATGTCCCCCACCCCCCTTTACAAAACCAACAACAGAACCGTGCTTTTATACCTGACCCAAGACCCCCCTCTAGACCACAGACTGTAGACCAAGAACTGAGAAAGATCATGACGATGCTGAACAGCCTGATAGAAAGCCGGAGAAATTATTAATATTGTTATTTATCATTATCATTATTGTTATCTTATCAGTATTATTACTATTATTAGATAGATATATGTGCATGCCTCATGAAATTTATACTAAATCATCATTTAGCATTATAGAAAATAGTGTTTCCACACTCATCCCACAAAATAGGTCCATTTTATTTTGTTTTATTGAACTATATAAATGCATTCTTTCCACATAAGCTGCTGGAATATCCAGGGCCTCCGCTCCTCAACTTTTGGGATGAAGAGTACAGACCCTGAATTCCTAAAAGCTATAAAAGACATTGATATAATTGTGTTAACAGAAACATGGTGCCAAAAGGACGTGCCGACCCACTGTCCTCCAATGTACCATGAAATCATTGTGCCCTCAGTAAAGAACACTAAAACACACAAGGGCAGAACCTCCGGGGGAATATTGGTGTGGTATAAGGGAGAACTGGACAAACACATCTCACCGGTAAAACGGGGAAAATCACACGTATGGCTAAAACTAGATAAAAATATAGGAATAGCAAAAAAAGATGTTTACTTATGTGCGATCTACATACCTCCAATAGAATCGCCATATTTCGAAGAGGAGTTATTTGATACTCTCCACATGGAAATCAGCCATTTCCAGGCCCAAGGAAAGGTGATAATATGTGGGGACCTAAATGCAAGGACCGGTTGTGAACCTGACTTCATAGACCCACAGGGAAACAACCATGTGTTTGGCCAGACCCCTTTAGATGTCACACCAGCCATCACAAATCGGAACAACCTTGATCGTGAAATAAATAAAAGCGGTAGGGAGGTAGTGCAACTCTGCCGAGCCTTAGGCCTGTACATAGTTAACGGTAGGTTCAGAGGGGACTCCCTAGGGAGACTCACATACTCCTCAACTCTTGGGTCTAGTGTGGTGGACTATACAATCACTGACCTGGACCCCTGCGATATCAACTCATTCACTGTCAGGCAGCAATCCCCCCTCTCAGACCATAACCAAATAAATATGTACCTTAAACTTTCTGCCCAAACTACAGACACAAAAAAGGAACCCAGTAAGCTCCATAAAATAAACCAGACATACAGATGGGCCCCAGACAGTGGAGAAAAATTCATCACAGCACTAAAGTCACCTGATCTCACAAGTAAAATATCAAAATTTAAAGAAAACCCATACGAGATCACCAGAGATGGTGTAAATATGGCCATAGAGGATATAAATATGATCTTCCATGAGGCAGCTGTAAAAGCCGACCTTGTGAAACAGAAGAGGAAGCGTCACAAAAGACAAAATAAAAATAAGAAATGGTTTGACCACGAATGCAAAAATGCCAGAAAAGACCTGAGAAAAATATCAAACCAAAAGCATCGCCAACCAAACAATCCGGACCTACGTACTAGATACAATGAAACCCTCAAAAGATATAAACACACCATTAGGAACAAAACACAAAACTATACCCACAAAATACTCGAAGAAATTGAAAACTCCACCAATCCAAAACAATTCTGGGAAATGTGGAATAACCTGAGTACAACACAATTGCAAGCATTACCAATCCAAGATGGCGACATCTGGAGAACACATTTTGAAAACCTCTACAAAGACATCCCAATAAACGAAACAAACCCAAGTCAACATCAGGTCACAGAAAAACTCCACACATTAGAAGCAACAATTAAAGACAACCAAAACCCTCTAGACTCCCCAATCACATGGAAAGAACTGGCCACAAAAACAAAATCTCTCCACCTAAAGAAAGCCTGTGGCCCAGACAACATCAACAATGAAATGCTCAAGTTCAGCAATATGGAGATGCAGGGTGCGATACTCAAACTATTCAACATCATATTACGCTCAGGCTGTTTTCCCGATATCTGGTGCCAAGGACTAATCTCCCCCATATATAAAAGTGGAAACAAATCAGACCCAAATAACTACCGCGGCATCTGTGTCAACAGTTGTCTAGGGAAGTTATTCTGCAGTATTCTAAATAGTAGATTACTTGATTTTCTTAACAAACATAATATCCTCAGAAAAAACCAAATAGGCTTTCTTCCAAAACACCGCACCGCCGACCATATCTATACCCTTCACACCCTCATTGAAAAACATATACACCAAACAAAAAATGGGAAAATATTCGCCTGTTTCATCGACTTCAAGAAAGCCTTTGACTCTATATGGCACGAAGGGCTCTATTATAAACTTCTTCAGTGTGGAATAGGGGGCAAAGTCTATGACCTTATTAAATCAATGTATCTGAAAAACAAATGCGGGGTCAAAATTGGAGACAAACGCACCGATTTCTTCGCCCAGAGAAGAGGCGTCCGGCAGGGCTGCAATTTGAGCCCGACCCTGTTCAACATATACATAAATGAATTAGCAGACATGCTGGAGCAAAGCGAGTCACCAGGTCTCCGTCTCCTGGATGGAGAAGTGAAATCCCTGTTCTATGCGGACGACCTGGTTCTGCTGTCTCCCACAGAACAGGGATTACAGCAACAACTAGACCTACTCAACAAATACTGCCAAAATTGGGCTCTAACAGTAAATCTAAAGAAAACCAACATCATGATTTTTCAAAAAAGGCCCAGATGTCAGGAAAACAAATACCAGTTTACCCTCAGTGATACCACTATAGGACACACTATGAGCTACACCTACCTTGGTCTAACTATTACAGCATCAGGGAGCTTCAGCATAGCAGTGAATGCACTAAAAGAAAAAGCCCGAAGAGCCCTATATGCAATAAAAAGAAAATTCTACAACATCCAAATCCCAATCAAAATCTGGCTCAAAATATTTGACAGCATAATCCTGCCCATTGCACTGTACGGTAGTGAAGTATGGGGCCCGCTAAATCACCAAAGCTACACTAAATGGGAAAAACACACAATAGAAGCCCTACATGCAGAATTCTGCCGAAGCATCCTTCGCACCCAAAGAAAAACGCCAACAAATGCATGCAGAGCCGAACTAGGCAGATACCCACTGATAATAAACATCCAAAAACGAGCACTAAACTTCCTAAATCACCTCAAATCTAGCTCCCCAGACACCCTTCATTTCAAAGCCTTTCAGACCCAAGAGCTAAACCCAGAAAAGAGTCCCCTGAGTCAGCTGCTACTGAAACTAAGTACTCAGCCGGACCCTGACCAGCCCCAGACCAACACAGCCGTCCAAACACCAATCCGAGTGAACCAAATCATTAAAAAATGCAAAGAAACCTACCTGGAACATTGGAACAAAATAACCGAAAGCCAAAGCAGATTAGAATGTTACCGGGCCCTAAAAAGAGAATATAAACTGGCAGACTACCTCATGACCATCAGAGACACAAAACAGAGACAGACCCTCACCAGGTACAGACTAAGCGACCACCAACTGGAAATTGAAAAAGGCAGATACAAGAAATCCTGGCAGCCTAGAGAGAATAGAATATGCGATCAATGTCTGGCCGGCGAGGTTGAAACAGAAATGCATTTCCTCCTAAAATGTGAAAAATTCAACACATCAAGAAACATATTATTCAACAAGCTAAGCCAAACAACCCCAGATTTCAAGGAATTGGATGATCTGTCAAAATTGAGATTAGTCCTAGGAGAAGGAGACAGACCATACCTTGGGGCCAAATATGTAACAACATGTCACAACCTGAGGACTGTTTAAAATTAAGACTGTTTAAAATTAATATTGAACGTACCAAATGAAGTAGAAAGACTGTTTAAAATTAATATTGTTTAAAAGTAATATTGTATGTACCCAACAAATGTCAAATCGATTGACACCTACAGAATGTTGTAAAACTGTACCTTTTTGCTATGTAAGCTTTGGCAATATGGTTCTCTGTAAACTTTCATGCCAATAAAGCATTTGAATTGGAATTGGAATTGGAATTGGATAACTGGTGGGCAACAGAACTACAGATCTGTGTACCATGAAACCTGCAGCAACTATCAACACAAGTGTCCTCCTACAGTGACAGATCTCCTTTGGATTTAAAGCAAAAAGGGAACGATATAACTGCAGGGTAAACAGATCACGGTGACAGTCTCAGTGCATTAGCTCATTGGTGAGAAAAACTTCAGAATGAACTAACACCTGTGTGAACTTGTCAGTTACAGATCTTTCACACTCAATACCACTCCCATTGCATCTTCTATATTCGCAGTCCTGTGATGTGATAATTGATTCACTGCAGTGAATTATCACTTCACAGTCCACACATGTCTCCCAAATGTTTTTCAAACATAACATTACCCAGTGAATAAACAGAATGCATGGGACAAACTGACGTTCCTTAGATACAGGGACATGAGTCTAGGTTCGGATCGGTCATGGCCCTGTGGGTAGCGGAGCGGGCCCAGGGGCCATGTAGCCTGATCCTGCTCCTATTTCGTGTGTCTAATTCTGTTAGATTCAGGAGATGGTTCTGTGATAGTAGATTGGCGGTTAGGATCAGATCAGCCATGATCTTATTGAATGGCGGAGCAGGCTCGAGGGGCCGATTGGCCTACTCCTGCTCCTATTTCTTATGTTCTTATGTTGACCACCTTCAGAACCGAGTCACACCTGGACCCCTGATTTATGGCTTGTTCAGAATCCCAAGATCTCTAAACACAAGAGACGGAATCCCTGCACGTGTCACTGACCTGGCAAGCATTTGCTGAACTGTTACAGCTTGACCACCCCCCTTGTGTCATCTACACCCAAACCCAATTACTGAACACCATGGGAACCAGCAAAAATATTCTTCTGATTAGAGGTTGGCCTTACTCAACACTTTAAAGCTCCTGCCAGGATCGGGGTGGGCGGGGGAATTATTTTTTTTTAAACTAAAACATTTGCAATAATATAGTTCACTACAGGAAAACCTGTAATTTATTTCCTGGCTTGCAATTAAGAAAAATAGAAAATAATAAACTGTCCAGTTTGATGCTTGCAGCTATTCTGGAAGCTAAACTTAACCAATTTAGCTCACTTAAAAACTGCATTTGCCCAGTTAAGGTAAGGCAGGGCCATTCTGTGCCATCGTCTGTTGCAACATGCAATGTCTGCTGCCACTCACGGAAGCAATTCTCATTTGTTCTCTAAGAAACACCGATTATGGGCGCTTAGTGTGATATTATTCCATTTTTTGCTGAGGATGGGAGTATGATATGCCTTTTAATAACCTATTAAAAATGGTCAGTGGTGTGGTTGGAGGTATTTTCAATGCTCTGAAACATTCTTTTGCGCCACAATCTGTTGCCTGAAACCAAAACTTCTGTACTAAGAGGCCGGTTGGCTTCATTCCCATTAAAATGCCAAGCAGCGGTGTTATTGTATCGTGGGCTACAGTTTGTGGCAAATCGTCAGATTATCAGGCCGATTTATTTATAAGGATCATTTTATGATTTGTCATTTTTATACGGGCAAAAATATATAACTATATAAAATGCTGCTGTAAAGTGGCCATCTGCATTCAGCACACAATGCTCACATTTTCCAATGTTATCTCCAGGCAGGTACTGCTAATTATTTACTAAATTCCTACATCATCCTTTTACACAACAGCTGCATTGTGATTTCCTTGTGATCCTGACACACAGGAAGTTATGAACATGCAGTTGTGTTGTTGCTTAGCAACTACAATTAGATTTGTGTCAGTAGATCCGACAAGGTGCATTTATCCTTGATCGCTGAAGGACAATTTCAACACCCGCACAAAAAAAAAATCACCCAACCCAATCATAAATCTCTCAGATATAAGGCCATCTCTTTCCAAAGGCTACCTGCTATCAGCTACTGACTCTTTCACCTTACATTTACGCTGTATGTTGAAAACATGCTGCTGAAAATGCACAAAATACACAGCTTCTGGGGCAACGAGAGTGCATCTTTTTTTTTAAGTTATTGAGAAATGGTGGACAAGCAGACTAGGAGCGTGGGATTAATCTTGCTTAATCTGATCTCTGAGGACCATTGCCCCTGACCCAGATCTGGACTGATTCAAGTGGCTCTTTCAGTTTAACAGTTTAATGCGAAAATAAAGTTCCGAGCCAACTTGCATTTCTTTCCAGTGTTTCCATGGAATTATAGATTTTAATCAAATGATATTCTAAAAAAAAGTCCAAGGAAAATAGCAGGACTTTGTTTCAGAAGGCTATATCCAATTAGGAGACTTGTAAATGTTCCAGAAGGCTTAGGCTGCCTGTTAGCATGAAAGTGATACACCCTTTATTATAGTAATGTTATGCTGAAGACTCTCAAATTTGATTCCCTATATTTTGTAAGAACGCTAGGGTTGATATCCTGACAAAACTATCAAGGACATCAGACAAATCTTTAACTCCTTCACCTTAACTCTCCATCAAGGCTTACCATCCAGTCTATGCCTAAGAGTTAATGATGCTTAAATTTGTCTGGCTAAACTGTCTCACATCAGCCAGTTTGGATTATGTTAGCATTTATACTAGCACCCTCCCATCAGAATTCGGCCAAGGTACTGAGTGAGTGCATTATACCCTTTCTACCAATTGTCAAAGAAGAAATCAGACAACAAAATCCTGATCTAACAATTGTTTATTAACCTTAGAATCATAGCACCACTCATTAAGACTGAGTATGCAAATCATTAGTATATAGGGTTAATTGGCAAAATTAACAACAACAACTTGTATTTATATAGCGCCTTTAACGTAGTAAAACGTCCCAAGACGCTGCACAGGACACCGATCCACATAAGGAGAAATTAGGGCAGGTGACCAAAAGCAGTAGGTTTTAAGGAGCGTCTTAAAGGAGGAAAGAGAGGTAGCGAGGTGGACAGGTTTAGGCAGGGAATTCCAGAGCTTAGGGCCTAGGCAACAAAAGGCATGGCCATCAAAGGTTGAGCGATTGTAATCAGGGATCCTCAAGAGGGCAGAATTAGAGGAGCGCAGATATCTCCGGGGGTTGTGGGGCTGAAGGAGATTACAGAGATAGGGAGGGGCGAGGCCATGGAGGGATTTGAAAACAAGGATGAGAATTTTGAAATCGAGGCGCTGCTTAACCGGGAGCCAATGTAGGTCAGCGAGCACAGGGGTGATGGGCGAACGAGACTTGGTGCGAGTTAGGACACGGGCAGGTGAGTTTTGGATAAACAACAGAGGTCACAGTAATCCCGCATTAACTGCTTGCTGATTACTATAAATATACAGTTGAGATTAATTATAAATTGGTGAAATTTATTCAGGATTCGGCTCGTTAGATAGCTGTCAAGTTAATAACATTAGATAGCCTCTCTATTGAATAGAATAAAGTCTGTATGCTTGTAGATAGCAATATTTCCAGAATTTATACAACTTAATTCCTATGAGCTGGAATGGATGACCTGGTTGGCTTGTGATGAACCTCCATCTGCAGAGGTGCTATCCATTTCTCCTGAATGCTCTGCTCCTGGGTAAATTCACCTTCCGTGTGGACAGCTGTACCTGGAGCAGCTGGCTTAAATCTCATCGACCTGTACATCTGAGTGACACTTGTATAACAACAGAAAATGCTGGAAATGCTCAACGGGTCAGGCAGCATCTGTGGGCAGAGAAACAGGGTCAACGTTTCAGATCGACTAACTTTCGTCAGAACTGGAAAAAATTAGAGATGTAACAGAATTTAAGCAAGCGCAAGGGCAGGGGAAGGGGGTAGTGGAGGAAAGCACAAAAGGGCAGGTCTGTGATAGGGAAGGAGTGATTAAGTGACAAAAGGGATGATAATGCAAGGCCAAAGGGAGTGGTAATAGGACAAGTAAAGCCATACAGTCCTCCTCTAACCATGTTCTCCTTAAAACCCTCTCTTGGTGGGCAAGGGAAAGGGAGCGAAGAAGCAGAGGCAGCTGAATGGATGGTGTCAATGTTAATGACAAGGAAGTCCATGAGCTCCTTGTACTAGTTGCTGGAGGTGAGGGTGGAAGGAGCTAGGGAGAGGGTTTTAAGGAGAAGATGGTTAGAGGAGGAAAAAAGCCATCTTTGCTCTCCAGGACGATGCTGGAGTAGTGGGTGGTTTTGGCAGGCCCGAACGCTCTTGATGCGGTTCAGTCAGATCTGGTGATGGATGGCTAAAGCAGTTGTGCACTAGATAGACTCAAGCCTGCATCTCTCAGACTTGAGCGACTGAAAATGCAGGTCATAATAGGAGGAAGGAGAGAGAGTAACTGCTTTACTGGGGACAAGAGCATCAAAGGTGGAGGAGAGAGTATTTGAGTAGATCAACAGCTAGAGAATGTCCTCGAAAGTGGAAGGCCAAAGACTAGGCAGTTAGGAGTTTGAAAATAAAATTGTAAATGACTTGGGAAAGACTTTTTCTTCCCCAGGAGTAGAAATGGAAGGAAATGAAGTCGGAATGGGGTAGGGGACATGGGTGGTGAAGGATATAAGGAAGTGGTCAGAGATAGCCTTGTCTGTAATCAAGACAATGGGAGTAGAGAGGCCACATGAATCTCAAGGGGTGACTATGAATATGGCTGGGAGAATTTATACGGAGGGAAAGCTTTAGAAAGGAAAGGAGGGCAGTGAAATCAGAGCAGAGCTGGCAAGATGAATTGTGCTAGAGATTGAAATCACCGCGCACGAGGAGTTGCTGAGGGAGCATATCCTGGTGAGAAACTTGGCACGCGGGCAGCAGACAACAACGATGTTAAAAGAGAGATAAGAGGGGTGAAACAAGGTGAGGTGCTCGAAGGAGGAGAAGATACTCGAGCAGTAGGGGAAGACCAAGGGGTGATTTGGCGGTTTGGACGGGGCATGTGATGGAAAGTACACCCTGCTGGAGAGGCTTCAGTAAGTGTCAAGGTGTCAAAACCCATGATCCAAGTTTCTGTCAAAGCTAGGATGTCAATTTAATCATCCACAGTAAGGTCATGAATGGCAATGGTCTTGAATGGACAGTCTAGAGGAAATTGCAGGAAGAGTTTGATGATTATTGATCCCCTGGCAGAGCCAAGGGGACAATGGTGGGATTGAAGCCTGGGGTGGCAGCAGGAGAGTAGGGCGGCAAAGGCATAGTGATGGAGTAGGGATTGGAGGGGGAGGGGGCAAAGTACCCGAGAGGGGAGAAATGAAAGGTGGCATGATTGGGTGACAGGAAGTGGAGGTAATAGCAGAGAAAGGATTGTAGGAGCCAGGAGAAAAAGAGACTGATACCTGGGATGGCAGGAATGACATATGAGGAGAGATTGGGTCGATTGGGCTTATACTCGCTAGAGTTTAGAAGAATGAGAGGGGATCTCATTGAAACTTATAAAATTCTAACAGGACTAGACAGACTAGATGCAGGAAGGATGTTCCCGATGGCGGGGGAGTCCAAAACCAGGGGTCACAGTCTAAGGATAAGGGGTAAGCCATTTAGGACAGAGATGAGGAGGAATTTCTTCACCCAGAGAGTGGTGAACCTGTGGAATTCTCTACCGCAGAAGGCAGTGGAGGCCAATTCATTAAATATATTCAAGAAGGAGTTAGATATATTTCTTAAGGCTAAAGGGATCAAGGGATATGGGAGAAGGCAGGGACAGGGTACTGAATTTGGATGATCAGCCATGATCTCATTGAATGTCGGAGCAGGCTCGAGGGGCCGAATGGCCTATTCCTGCTCCTATCTTCTATGTTTCTATGTTTCTACATAGAAGTAATGGGCTAGGGTGTGGAGGGGCAGCCAAATTATACACACAATGGACACAAGGGAATTTAAGTTGCACAGGCAATTTACAGAAAAAGATTCCCCCGCCTCCTACCCAAAACAAGACCTCAAGGACACAGTGATACTCCAATATAAAAGGAAGACACACTTGATTGAATTTTTTGAGGAGGTAACAAGGAGGGTAGATGAGGGTAGTGCATTTGATGTAGTGTATATGGACTTTAGCAAGGCTTTTGATAAGGTTCCACATGGCAGACTGGTCATGAAGTTAAAAGCCCATGGGATCCAGGGTAAAGTGTCAAGTTGGATTCAAAACTGGCTTGGAGACAGGAATCAGAGGGTAATGGTTGATGGGTGTTTTTGTGACTGGAAGGCTGTTTCCAGTGGGATTCCACAGGGCTCAGTACTAGGTCCCTTGCTTTTTGTGGTATATATCAACGATCTTGACTTGAATATAGTGGGTATGATTAAGAAGTTTGCAGATGATAATAAAATCGGCTGTGTGGTTGATACTGAAGAAGGAAGCTGTAGACTGCAGGAAGGTATCAATAAATTGGTCAGGTGGGCAGAACAGTGGCAAATGGAATTCAATCCAGAGAAGTGTGAGGTAATGCATTTGGGGAGGGCTAACAAGGAAAGGGAATACACATTAAATGGTAGGACACTGAGTAGCGTAGAGGAACAAAGGGACCTTGGAGTGCATGTCCACAGATCCCTGAAGGTAGCAGGTCAAGTAGATAAGGTGGTTAAAGAGGCATGCGGAATGCTTGCCTTTATTAGCCATGGCATAGAATACAAGAGCAGGGGGGTTATACTTCAACTGTATAAAACGCTAGTTAGGCCTCAGCTAGAGTACTGCGTGCAGTTCTGGTCACCACATTGCAGGAAGAATTTGATTGCACTAGGGAGAGTATAGAGGAGATTTACAAGGATGTTGCCGAGAGTAGAGAATCTTAGCTATGAGGAAAGACTGGATAGGCTGGGTCTGTTTTCTTTGGAACAGAGGAGGCTGAGGGGAGACCTTATTGAGGTGTATAAAGTTATGAGGGGCATAGATAAAGTGGATAGAAAGGACATATTTCCCTTAGCAGAGGGGTCAAAAACCAGGGGTCACTGATTTTAAATAATTGGGGGAAGTTTTAGAGGGGATTTGAGGGAAAATTTCTTCACCCAAAATGTTGTGGGGGTCTGGAACTCACTGCCTGAAAGGGTGGTAGAGGCAGGAACCCTAACCACATTTAAAAAGTACTTGAATGTGCACTTGGGATGCTCTAACCTGCAGGGCTATGGACCAAGAGCTAGGAAGTGGGATTAGGCTGGATAGCTCTTTGTTGGCCGGCGCGGACACGATGGGCTGAAATGGCCTCCTTCCGTGCTGTAACTTTCTATGATTCTATGTTTCTCCTTTGAGGCCTTCTTTGGCTAGAAAGTGTGAAACAAAAATTGGAAAACACTGCTGTCCATATTTCACTTACAGCCAGGACACTGACTGCAACAACGGCCCAATTCTATATACCATTTTGTAACCTCCTCCACCCTTACACCCACATCCCCAAAGTTTCCATTCCTCTGACTCTCACCTCTTGCACATCCAACTCCCCTGTCCACTCACGTTGCCCACCATTGGCGGCCTGCCTTGAGCCATCTAGGCCCACACTCGAGATTTCCCTCCCTAAATCCCTCAACTTCTCCACCTCTCTCTCTTCCTTTTCATCAAACTTTTAATCATGCCTCCCACTTTCACTTTCTTTGATTCAACCTTTATTTTCCTCATATCTCTGTTACACACCTTTGGAAGTTTTTCTATGGTAAAGGCTCCATATAAATGCTTGTTGCTGTTGTTGTAGTAAATGTTTCCACTCAGTACAGAATTCTGCTCAAATGTTCACATTTAATTAATATATTGTAATCCTACTATCTGTAATAAGTAATATTGGTAAAAGGTTGCCAATAACTACATTTCCTTATACCAAAAAGGCTGTTCCACTATTCAGAACATAAAGAGTAAAATTAGGGCTTGGCAAGAATTTGCATCATCAAGAACTTACTTATATCATGATTGCATATAGCATATGTGGGTTTGATTATTTTCTAATTGTGTTTTCAATTAACCTTTAGTGCGAATTATAACTTTTCCATGACTAATATATTCTGTGCTTTAAATTTTTCATAGAGCGCTCTTAACTATACCTCTTATTTTCTGAGTCAACAGTTGTCTGAGACCATCGCTATTCCTTGAACCAGATTCAATCTGAGGTCACTGATGCAGTGGCAAAGACTAAAGCCAGTGTCAAATTCATAGCCAACAATGTCATCTACGATTGTCAACATACCAATCCAAGAAAAGTTTCATGCCATCATTATCTATAAGCTGTATTTCAAACAAGATCAATGCTTGATCCAAGGTGGTTTAAGGCAGAACTAGAGAGAGTGAGAGAGACCTCCTGACACTTGGGTGAGAAATGTTTCTCAATAGGCCTCAGAGGGTTCAAGCATTGGATGAGGAAATGGGATTATGATGTAAAAAAAAGCAGGGAATTTTTTTTAATTCATTCATGGGATGTGGGCATCACTGGCAACACCAACATTTATTGCCCATCCCTAGTTGCCCTTGAGAAGGTGAGCTGTCTTCTTGAACCACTGCAGTCTGTGTGGTGAAGGTGCTCCCACAGTGCCGTTAGGGAGGGAGTTCCAGGATTTTGACCCAGAGATGATGAAGGAACAGCGATATACTTCCAAGTCAGGATGGTGTATGACTTGAAGGGGAACTTGGAGGTGGTGGTATCCCATGCACCTGCTGCCCTTATCCTTCTAGGTGGTAGAGATAGTGAATTTGGGGGGTGCTGCTGAAGAAGCCTTGGCGAGTTGCTGCAGTGCATCTTGTAGATGGCACACACTGCAGCCATGGTACATCGGTGGTGGAGGGAGTGAATGTTTAAGGTGGTGGATGGGATGCCAATCAAGCGGGCTGCTTTGTCTTGGATGGTGTCAAGCTTCTTGAGTGTTGTTGGAGCTGCACTCATCCAGGCAAGTGGAGAGTATTCCATCACACCCCTGACTCGTGCCTTGTAGATGGTAGAATGGCTTTGGGGAGTCAGGAGGTGAGACACTCGCTGCAGAATACCCAGCCTCTGACCTGCTCTTGTTGCCACAGTATTTATGTGGCTGGTCCAGTTAAGTTTCTGGTCAATGGTGACCCCCCCAGGATATTGATGGTGGGTGTTTCGGTGATGGTAATGCCGTTGAATGTTAAGGGGCGGTGATTAGCCACTTGTTTGTCAGAGATAGTCATTGCCTGGCACTTATGTGGCGCGAATGTTACCTGCTACTATCAGCCAAGCCTGAATGTTGTCCAGGTCTTGCTGCATGCAGGCATGGACTGCTTCATTATCTGTGGAGTTGCGGATGGCACTGAACACTGTGCAGTCATCAGTGAACATTCCCACTTCTGACTTTATGATGGAGGGAAGGTCATTGCTGAAGCAGCTGAAGATGGTTGGGCCTAGGACACTGCCCTGAGGAACTCCTGCAGCGATGTCCTGGGGCTGTGATGATTGACATCCAACCACCACAACCATCTCCCTTTGTGCGAGGTATGACTCTAGCCAGTGGAGAGTTTTCCCCCTGGTTCCCATTGACTCCAGTTTTACTAGGGCTCCTTGATACCACACTTGGTCAAATGTTGCCTTGATGTGCAGGGCAGTCACTCTCACCTCACCTCTGGAATTTAGCTCTTTTGTCCATGTTTGGACCAAGGCTGTAATGAGGTCGGGAGCCGATCTTGGAGGAACTATTGATTAGTATCTGCTGGACTCAATATAATTTGGCAGTTGACTTGGAACGTGTCAGAAACATTGTACTGTGACTTTGATGCAAAAAGATGACCTAACAAGTTCCAGTTTCCACATGCATTTTTTTTCTAATTCATACTTACTACAACAAGCAGTTACATGATAAAGTAATATCTAATAAGCTGTTATGGAAGAACAAAAGGTGAAATGTTATCAGAATGACAAAGAATGTAGCAGAGGAGGGTCGGGGCTTGATGCAAAGATTGATATATGGCACCATATATTAGCATGTCTCACGCAGCTATGTAATGAGTACAATGTCAGTATAAATTACACAGTTACATCAGCACCAAACATGGGAAGACAGCTGTGCAACTGACTTCAATAATTAAATAGCAGATAGCACAAAATCTGTGCGCTGTGGGCAGAGGACCTTCTTCCTGCATTTAATGACTTTTCACTTCAGTGTTTATTCTGGCTTGTGATTGTGTATGGTTGGAGAATCATTGTATGTGAGCGTGAGACATCTGCAAAAATGTGGTTCATTGATGTGTGTAAGTCAGCAGCTGCGCTGAAATGGCGTGCCTGACCCTGGACTATTGCCATTCCACTATCACATAGCCGGTGTTTAATCCCCTCACTGCTCCACTGTGCTGATGGAAACGATGTTATTACAGCAATTGGTTTGGCTGCTGTGATACTACATTCAATGTTTGTATGAGCTTATTATTCCACGGCCACACTAGATATGAGTGCAGAATAAGTAATTGGTTCATAGGGTAGCAAACATAGATTTTGATTCTGCACATATCAAAGAGTTCCAATAGAACTATTTAGTTATTTGGTACTAGGACATTTACCACATCTCCTGTACTTTTGGACTGGATAAAAGAAAAAGCCTGTTATCTGATAGGCAATCCTCTTATCTCCAGAATCCAATTTCTGTCTCTCTTCTTTGGAGTCTTCCTAATCTATCCCACTTGTCAACACCACCATACATGCCAACCTACAGTCAGCATCTCCCCATCTCTCAGTGTGTCATTGTTTGCGGATCAAAATCAGCAGTATTACACCCTTTGGTAAGTCCTTCCAAGAATGTCTCAAAATCAAGTCAAATGTTTTGAAGGTGAATTCTACATTTTATAGAAGAAGCAGTGATTGATATATTGGGTAGCCCTGAAGTTTAAGACACAACAAACCCATGACCCCACTGCACTCTCAGAAGAACTACTTGTTTTCTCATCATAGTTAAGAACAACTTATATTTATATAGCACTTCACAGGAGTGTTATCAACAACAAAAAATTTGACACTGAGCCATATAAGGAGATGTTAGGGCAGATGACCAAAAGCTTGGTCGAAGAGGTAGGTTTTAAGGAGAGTCTTAAAGGAGGAAAGAGAAGTAGAGAGGTGTAGAGATTTAAGGAGGGAATTCCAAAGCTTAGGACCTAGGCAACTGGAGGCACGATGGCTAATGGTGGAGCATTTTAAATCAGGGATGTTCAAAAGTCCAAAAAAGGTGGAGCGCAGAGTTCTAGGGAGATTATAGGGCTGGAGGAGATTAGAGAGATAAGGAGGGGCGAGGCCATAGAGGGATTTGAAAACAAGGATGAGAATTTTAAAATGGAGGCATTGCTTAACTGGGAGCCAATTTAGGTCAGCAAGCACAGGGGAGATGGGTGAACGGGACTTGGTGCGAGTTAGTACACTGGGGACAGCGTTTTGGATGACCTCAAGGCCTTGCAGTCTTGCTTTCACAGAAAAGTGGACTGAATTACAAAATCTGATCCCAAAATATTGGTGACAATCCTGGAATCGCATGTAATAAAACAGAATTTAACTTAACCATAACAAAGTGGCCCTGGTCTGAGGCTTATATTCAGGGTTGTTTTTGAGTTGTTGGTTGTCATTTGAGTTGATTGACAGCTTTTGGGATTTTTTCAGGTTCCTTGTATATATTTGTAGTTTATAATCAGTGCTTCTCTAAATGTTCCTCATAAACTGCAATGCACCATGCTAGGCACTCTTCCACTCTCTGCATGCTTGCTGTATTGAAATCAAGACACACTGCACCATCTCCTACTGTAGATCATTCTTTCCAGGATGTCCAAACAGTAGGTCTTCTTACCACTTTCTACCTTAACATCCTCCCACAGTTGTTCAAAACCCCAAGCTTAACAGCATATAATCACTACTTTCTGATTTCCCTTGTCATCTCCTTTATTCTTTTCAACCTTGCTGGTATCATCAAATCATAGATTAGTACAGTACAGAAGGAGGCCATTCAGCCCATCGAGTCTACACTAACTCTTTCGAAGAGCAATCCAGTTAGTCCCACCCTGTTGGTGGTCAGAGGGACCTGGATGTCCTTGTACAAGAATCACTGAAAGTTAACATGCAGGTACAGCAAGCAATTAGGAAAGCAAATGGTATGTTGGCCTTTATTACAAGAGGATTTGAATATAAGAGTAAAGACCTCTTATTGCAATTATATAGGGCCCTGGTGAGACCACACCTGGAGTATTGTGCACAGTTTTGGTCTCCTTACCTAAAGAAGGACATAATTGCCATAGAGGGAGCGCAATGAAGGTTCACCAGACTGGTTCCTGGAATGGGGGGATTGTCCAATGAGGAGAGATTGAGTAGACTAGGCCTATATTCTCTAGAGTTTAGAAGAATGAGAGGTGATCTCATTGAAACATACAAAATTCTTACAGGACTTGACAGGGTAGATGCAGGGAGGATGTTTCCCCTGGCTGGGGAGTCCAGAACCAGAGGTCACAGTCTCAGAATAAGGGGTCGGCCATTTAGAACTGAGATGAGGAGAAATTTCTTCACTCAGAGGGTGGTGAATCTTTGGAATTCTCTACCCCAGAGGGCTATGGAGGCTCAGTCGTTGAGTATATTCAAGGCAGAGATCGATAGATTTTTGAATATTAAGGGAATCAAGGGATACGGGGATATCCTATCAGGCAGTGCATTCCAAATCCTAACCACTCGTTGCACAAAAACATTTTTCCTCATGTCGCCTCTGGTTCTTTCGCCAATCACCTTAAATCTGTGCCCTCTGTTTATTGAACCTTCAGCCATTGAAAACAGTTTCTCTTTATTTAGTCTATCTAAATCTTGGAGTATGGCCCTTGGCACCTTTACCTAGGTGTCTTACAAAAAAATACATTCTACAGATCCATTTAGCCTTATAAAAGCTTGCTTCAAACAAAAATGATATGAAATACTTTTTTGTTTATCTTAAGAGTTGACACAATAAGTATTTACTACATTGGTATTGGGTGAGGATATTTTTCCTACATTACAACTGTTGTGTCTGTGTGTTGATAGAGACACTGAAGACAGGAGTTGGTTCATAGGTGTTTACTAAGCAAAGTCTGGAGGGGTACTAACGGATATAACACAATATACAGGCTTATATAGCCCGAGTGGCCATTACCGGCATTACAGCACACATGGGGCTCTTAAAGGCACATACACTACAATTCCTCCCCTTTTAGCTAATCAGTACACAATATTTCAAGTAATTATTAATTACATGTTATAAGAAAAATAATATACACATTGCTGTAGTTAATTAATTATAAGTCAGTCTCTCTGGAGGCTTCCTGACTCAGTCCGGATAATGCCTCGGTGGTGTAGTAGTTTCTGGTGGTGTAGTAGGTTCTTTTGGCAAGGCTGATTCGGCTTGAATGCCAGTGTCGGGTTCATCGGGTTCCAGTATCACCGGATCAGAGGTAGATATGGGTATCTCTACTTCATCGTTAGGCGTATAGAGTTGTGGTGTAGGTTGTCCCTTTTCGGATGACTCTATGATTTGGTCAGCATGGCACCTTATTATGCTTTCTCCGATGTCCACGGTATACATCAGTGGTCCTAGTCGTGTGCAGATAGTTCCAGGCTGCCATTTCTCGGTACGGTAGTCTCGGGCCAAAACTTGTTGACCTATCTGGAAGGTTCTAGTTGGCTTTTCATTCATGCCTTGAAATTGCCGGTTCTCCACGTCCCTTCTGATGTTGGGCTTGACCAAATCCAGCCGGCATCTTAGGTTTCTATTGAAGAACATCATGGCGGGAGTTTGGTTGGTAACCATATGTGTTGCATTCCTGTATGCGAACAAGAAGTTATCCTCCTTGTGCTGAAGTTTTATGTCTTCATTACCCATGGCCTTTATGGCCTTCTTGAAGGTCTGGACAAACCTTTCAGCCAATCCATTGGTGGCGGGATGGTATGGGGCGGACGTGTAGTGCTTAACCCCATTGTTTTTTAAGAACTTCCTGAATTCTTCGGACACAAATTACGGTCCATTATCAGAACAGATTTGTTCCGGCAGCCCATTCCTGGCAAATATGGTCCTTAATACTGTGATGGTTTTTTCCGTGGTGGTGGAGGACATCTTTATTACCTCCGGCCACTTGGAGTGTGCATCAACCGCGATTAAGAACATTGAGTCCATAAATGGACCAGCAAAGTCGATGTGTACCCTTTGCCAGGGAGATGAGGGCCACTCCCATGGATGTAGAGGGGCTTGGGGTGGAGCGTTTTGGACCTTCTGGCATCCTAGGCAGCTCTTGGTCATTTCTTCTATGTCTCCATCGATACCTGGCCACCATACAAACGCTCTGGCTAGGTTCTTCATTTTCACTCCACCCAGATGCCCCTCGTGAAGCTCCTTTAGCACTTTATCCTGGAGTTTGGGTGGAATCACCACTCTGGATCCACACATCAAGGTTCCTCGGCATACTAACAGCTGTTCTCTTCTTTGCGAGAATGCTGGCAACAGTGGTTCGCCATGTGCTGACCATCCCTTCACCGTTAAGTCATAGACTCGTGAGAGAGTAGGGTCATTTCTTGTCTCTCTTTCAATGGCAGAATTTGTTACTGGTAGACATTCCACTATGGTTGAGTGGAACATCTCCACTGGGTCTACTGTAGGTGCCTCTTCTACCGTTGGCAACGGTAGGCGCGATAAACCGTCAGCATTCCCATGCTGTTTTGATCCTTTGTATTCTATGTTGTATTGGTGTGCCCCTAGAAAAAGGGACCACCTCTGTAGCCTTTGCGCTGTCATAATGGGAACACCCTTTTAAGGGTTGAATATGGAGATGAGGGGTTGATGGTCAGTCAACAAGGTAAATTTTTGTCCGTGTAGGTAATGGTTGAATTTCTTCACTCCCCATACCAGGCTGAGTGCTTCCCTGTCGATTTGGGCATAGTTACGCTCAGCTGAGTTCAATGAGCGTGACGCAAAAGCTATCGGTCGTTCCGAGCCATCAGGGAATTTATGCGATAATACTGCTCCTATGCCGTAAGGGGATGCATCGCACGCCAGTCTGATTGGCAGTGATGGGTTGTAATGAGCCAAAACTTCTTTGGATGTGATTAAGTCTTTGCATTTGTGGAAGGCACGTTTACAGTCTTCGCTCCATTTCCAAATTACTCTTGTTTGTAGCAGTTCATTAAGAGGGTGTAGAAGAGTTGATAAGTTCGGTAAAAATTTATGATAGTAATTTATTAATCCCAGGAACAACCTTAATTGTGAAACATTTTCAGGTGCTGGGGCTTTTATGACCGCTTCAATGTTTTCAGGTGACTTATGCAACCCTTCCTTATTTATTATGTGGCCACAATATGATATTTGATTTCGGAAAAATTCGCACTTGGGGCGATTTGCTCATAGGCCCCGTTCTCTCAGCCTAGTGAGCACCTGCTCCAAATTGGCAAGGTGCTCGTTGTCGTTTTCTCCTGTTACAAGGATGTCATCTAGGTAGCATTGAGTCCCCGGAATCCCTTGGAGGACTTGCTCCATAGCTCTTTGCCAGATAGCTGGAGCGGATGCTACTCCGAAAACCAGTCGATTGTACTGGTACAGACCTTTGTGTGTATTTATCGTGAGATATTTTTTAGAGGCCTCTTCAATCTCCATCTGTAGATATGCCTGTGCCAAGTCAATTTTGGTGAAACGTTTCCCTCCGGATAGTGAGGCGAAAATATCTTCTATCCTCGGAAGAGGATACTGTACCGTGTGAAGGACCGGGTTTAACGTCACCTTGAAGTCTCCACAGATGCGAATTTTTCTCTGTTCTTCAGATTTATTATTATTCAATGCTTTCTTCATGACTGGAACGATGGGTGTTGCCCACTCGCTCCAATCTATTTTGGATAATATACCTGCATTTTCCAAATTCTCCAGCTCTGCCTCGACTGCTGGACGAATTGTGTATGGCACTGGTCTTGCTTTAAAAAACTTGGGAATTGCTGCATCTTCCACTTTTATTGAGGCGGTGATGCCTTTCAAGGTTCCTAGTTTCTCTTGAAACACTTCTTTGGCGTTGGCTAAGATGTCTTTTAATCGTTCAGGTATGACGTCATCATCGTTTTTTTTCTTACTGGTCACCGTCAGTGCCTGAATGGAGTGCCAGTCTAAACGTATTTTCCTGATCCATTCACATCCTAACAGCGGTGGGCCACCATCTTGTAGAATGTATAAATACAACTTTTGTATTTCGTTGCCGTTGTATACAACAGGCACCCTTATTTTTCCTTTGGGGTATACTTTCTGCCCCGTATATGTTTTTAAGATAATGGATGTGTCTTTTAAAGGTATATGCGGAAATAGCCTCTCGTAATCCCGTCGATTTATTACGGTCAGAGCTGATCCTGTATCTAGCTCCATTTTAACTGGGGACCCTGCTATCGTGAGGGTAACCCAAATGGTCTGGTAATCATCTTTGGCAAGTACATTATGTAATTTGAGACAGCTTAGTCTCTTGTTTTCGGAGTTGCTATCGCTCTTCTGGTCTTCGGAGCTACTGTCCGTCATCATTTGTACCTTTCTGTACTTTTCTTTATTGATTTTTTTTTCCTGTCTGTGGATTTATTTTGTCCAGATCGGCATACCCGTGCAATGTGTCCAATCTTTCCGCATTGCCTGCATGCTTTGTCCTTGAACCAGCAGTCCCTCTGGTTATGGGTGGATCTGCTGCAGCGATAACATCTCTCGAAACCCTGTGTCATTTCATGGGTGCCGAAGTCCTGTGTCTTTTGTTGTATCTCTGCAGCTCCTCTTGCTGCTGCTTCGTATGATACAGCCATACTGAAAGCCTTGTCCAGTGTTAAATCTTTTTCAGAAAGCAGCCTTTTCTGTGTTCCTTCACTTAAGAGACCGCAGACGAATTTGTCTCGAAGATAATCTGCTAGTCCTGCCCCGAATTGGCAGTCTTTTGATAGCTTTCTTAATTCGGTGAGGTAATGAGCGTTACTTTCATTCTTGTGTTGATTTCTCTTGAAGAATTTGAATCATTCCGCTATCAGCAGCGGTGTTGGGTTTAAGTGCTCCTGTAGGGTATCAACAATTTCTTTAAAATCCTTGTCCTTTGGTTTGGCTGGAGTGATTAAATTTCGTAACAGCCCGTATGTCTTTGCGCCCATTAGATTCAGCAGTACTGAAGCTTTTTTTTCATCTTCTATTCCATTTGCAGTGCAATATACCTCCACTCTTTCCACATATGTGGTCCAATCCTCTATCTCGCTATCAAAAGCATCAATATTGCCAGACTTAGGCATCTTAGAAAAGATATGGCGCTTCCCGCGCTTTTCTTTCTTTTCTGCAGAAAAGATATGGCGCTTCCCGTGCTTTCCCGCCGCTGCTGCCGATGGCAATGCTGTTTCCCGCGGTTTCCGTTCTTTTTTTAAAAATTATTTATTTACAGTTGGAGACTCGTTCCCACCGGACTTTCTCTCTAGGTCTGAACGCCGACCTGCTTGCAGCGCCAGCCGTCTCCCGAGTGCTCCCTCCCCGTCTGTTACTGCTTGCCTCCGATTTCGCTGCTTGTCCCAGCTGTAGAGCCAGCCGCTGGAGCCCCAGCCTGACGCCCAGGAAGGATTAGCGCAGTACCTGCCACCAGCTTGGCCAGCTGGTGAAACCACTGCTTCTTTCACTTTCTTGAGTCTTCTGGACGCCAGAGGAATCGATGTCCTTGAGGTGCTGCCGAATTGCAGGTAAGTCCGTTTCCACTTCGTCGCCACTGTTGTGTCTGTGTGTTGATAGAGACACTGAAGACAGGAGTTGGTTCATAGGTGTTTACTAAGCAAAGTCTGGAGGGGTACAAACGGATATAACACAATATACAGGCTTATATAGCCCGAATGGCCATTACCGGCATTACAGCACACATGGGGCTCTTAAAGGCACATACACTACAACAACAGTGACTGCACTTCAAAAGTACTTCATTGGCTGTAAAGCGCTTTGGGACGTCCTGAGGTCATGGAAGGCACTATATAAATGCAAGTCTTTCTTTTTCTTAAGACATAACCTGCAGAACTTTCCTTCTCAGCCAGGAAGGGCAGGATTGTCTGAGCTGTGAATTTCTCCATCGCCGGTGCACTATGTAACCGCCCGACACTGAACACCCATCAGCAGTGGCTCAGTTGGTAGCATCCTTGCCCCTGAGTCAGAAGGTTGTGGGTTCAAGTTGATTCCAGAGACTTGAGCACAAAAATCTAGGCTGACACTCCAGTGCAGTGCTGAGGGAGTGCTGCACTGTCGGAGGTGCCGTCTTTCGGATGAGACATTAAACCGAGGCCCCGTCTGCTCTCTCAGGTGGATGTAAATGGCACTATTGCGAATAAGAGCAGGGGAGTTATCCCCGGTGTCCTGGCCAATATTTATCCCTCAATCAACATCACTAAAAACAGATTATCTAATCATTATCACATTGCTGTTTGTGGGAGCTTACTGTGCGCAAATTGGCTGCTGCGTTTCCTACATTACAACAGTGACTACTCTTCAAAAATACTTTATTGGCTGTGAAATGCTTTGGGGCATCCTGGGATCTTGAAAGGTGCTATATAAATGGAAGTCTTTCTTTCAGATCTACTCTGCAGAGCACGATTAGTCCAGACATCTTCTCCTCTGAGTATGTGTTCTGCCTGCAAAGACATGGAGAAACATGACAATGAGGGCTGGTATTCTGAATAGCAGTGGGCTGTTGGGGCTGAGAGTCCAGTGCCATCAGGTGGCCATGCCCAATCCTACTGATGATGAATGCTGGCATTCTACCCTACACCATCCTGTGCCAGTAACTGGGATAATGTAATTATATTCGTGCAAAACTTGTTCATGTTTTCCTTGAATTACATCTGCTTCATGAGTACGACAACAGTTTAAGCCAGTTTTTTCTGTCCCATTATATATAAAATTATGAGGCAGCCCACCTAGCAGCCTGGTTGAGACTTGACTAAACAAGTGTGGCTGGCAGATGTGAGTGTGAACCATGACTTTAACCTAGAACCACAGAGCTGAGAACTTAGAGCTTTAAAGGAGCAATTGAATCCCAGTGGTGAAGTAATTCCTTTCATTGCATTACTCACTTTTCTCTCCATGTCATTGCTGCAAATGTTTCCCAGTTCCATCTTATTGCCCTGCATTGTGTGCTCTCTTACTTGTGCTACTTGAGTTACCGTTAGGAATGACTGACTAGATTTAGAGGAGAAAAATACTGAATTGGCATCACAACACTTACTCCTCGGTTTATCCAAAGTCAAGGATTGATCCTGATATTACAGAGCAGGGTTCAAGTATTTGAACATTCTTAGAACACATGATAACATGGAAACATTTACCCTACACACTCAACTGTGCATCTACATCGTGCTCACTGGGCATTAGAACCATTTCTACTGTCGCCACCTTCACCTATTTCTCCATCTCCCTATTAGTGCAAGCACCCAGACCAACAACAACAACTTGCATTTGTATAGCACCTTTAATGTAGTAAAATGTCCCAAGGCGCTTCACAGGAGCGTTATCAGACAAAATTTGACACCGAGCAAAATGAGGGATTAGGACAGATGTTCAAAAGCTTGGTCAAAGAAATACATTTTATTGAGCGTCTTAAAAGGAGGAGAAATAGATAGTCAGGTGGAGATATTCAGGGAGGGAATATTACAACTTGGGGCCCAGACAGCTGAAGACATGACTACCAATGGTGGGGCAAAGGAAATCGGGGCTGCAGAAGAGGCCAGAATTGGAGGAACGCTGAGTTCTCGGTGCAAGATCAACAGAGAATGGGGACATGTATCCACCACTAAACTAGGTATAAAGATGTGCTTTGTCTAGGAATCAGGTCTTTACCACAAAAATAAAATGAATACTGTTAAGTCTGTGTGTCCCAGTTATGCTTATTATAAATCACTGGACACAGACCACAAGAATAACTTTAACAGGTCTTTACTATTCGGAGGTCAGGGCTGAACTGCCCAGCAAATCCCTACACAACACTTAGATACTGGTGTGGTCACCACCGGTATTACAGTATACAGCAGCCAAGAGAAAGTAGTACATCTCTTAAGGTAGTTCTCTTAAGGTGGAACAGGTTACATACACCACAATCCTCCCTTTTTAGCTTAACAGTTATATCCCCATTTAACATAACATAATAACATATATATATATATACAACTTCATGCAAAACAGTTCAAAGATTCAGTCTCTGAGGAGGCCTCCTGATTCGAGTTGGATAACGCCTTTCAGGGGTCTCTGATTCTCGTTGCTGGGGTGACTCATCTAGTTGGTCTCTTATGGATTGGACATCATCATCAGGTACATTCACTTCTGAGGTAGATGCTTCAGGTTCACTAACTTCTTCCACGGTTGTCTCTGCCGTAACCATAGGTTCGACCCTTGTTCTCGATTCTACCAGTTGGTCAGCATGACGCCGTATTACATTTTCACCAATATCTACCGTGTACATCAGGGGTCCTTGTCTGGCCCGAATTGTTCCAGATTGCCAGTTCTCGTTTTTATAGTCCCGGGCTAACACTGGTTGTCCTATTTCGAAACTCCGAGTGGTCTTGTTATTTATATGCTGGAACTGTTTGTTTTCAACTTCCCTCCGCACATTTGGTTTTAACAAGTCCAATCTGGACCGCAACCTCCTGTTATAGAACATCATGGCAGGACTTTGGTTTGTCACTGCATGAGTGGCGTTTCGATATGCCAGTAGGAATTTGTCCACCTTGTGTTGTAGTGGAATCTGATCTTCGCTCATGGCCTTTATTGCTTTTTTGAATGTTTGTACAAATCTCTCGGCCAACCCGTTTGTAGCCGGATGATATGGGGCAGAGGTATAATGTTTCACCCCATTCTTCTTCATGAATTTCTGGAATTCTTCTGACACGAACTGCGGTCCGTTGTCTGAACATATTTGTTCTGGCAATCCATTTCTTGCAAATATCGTTCTTAGCACCGCGATCGTCTTTTCCGAGGTAGTGGTAGTCATCTTAATCACTTCTGGCCATTTAGAATGTGCGTCCACCGCAATTAAAAACATGGAGTCCATGAATGGACCAGCAAAGTCAATATGTACACGTTGCCATGGGGTTGAAGGCCATTCCCATGGATGCAGCGGTGCAATCGGAGGTGCATTTTGCACTTTTTGGCACCCTGAGCAGCTTTTCGTCAGATCCTCTATCTGTTGGTCGATACCCGGCCACCACACATAAGCCCTAGCAAGGCTTTTCATCTTGACTCCCCCCAGATGACCTTCATGCAGTTCCTTTAGAACTCTCTCTCTTAACTTAGGAGGAATAATCACCCTTGTTCCATACATCAATGTTCCTTGACAGACGGACAGCTGTTCTCGTCTTGCTGAGAATGCCGGTAACAGTGGATCACCATGTGCTGGCCATCCCTTCACTGTCACTTCGTAGACCCGGGACAGTGTCGGGTCGTTCCTGGTTTCTCTTTCAATACTTGCATTGGTGACTGGTAAACATTCGATGATGGTCGAGTGAAATAACTCAACAGGGTCAACCGTCGGTGTTTTGATTTCTTTTTGGGTTCAATAAAGACTCATTTCTGAAAGAGAATGTTGTTTAATCTAAAGTCTTGTTCAAGACTTTCTACAGCTTTTTACAGAACACACTATGCTGTGATGCATCTAGAATGAAACTGAAAGTAAAACTCCTCTGGACTGCTTGTCTCTCACATGACCTCTGCTGGTCAGGCACAAGTAATCAAAAACACAAACAAATATGCTGTAAGGCATAAGTAATCAAACACAGACAAATATCATCACTATTTGCTGATATCATTACATCTCCCTTTCTTAAAACAAAAGTATTTTCCTTTTAACTAACAACATTTAATGAACTTACATTATCATTATCATGATCAAGGTTTTTTACCCTTGCCTTGTGTGTTCACATGAAATATGTCAATACACTAGAACTTGAAGAAAGAATAAGATAACATTACTTCCTTCTTTAACAATAGTCCTTAAATTTGCTCAATGAGTCTCTCAGGAGGCTTCACGTGTCTTGAGGATTTTCTGATTGATTGTCCTTGAATCTGAGTTGTTGCCTCAGATGATTGGTTCTCAGCTGTGTGATCAGGTTGTTCACCAGTATCAGTCTCTTGACCTGCTGTGGCTGGTCCCATGAGAAGATCTCGACGATTTCTTCTCAGAACAGCACCCTCGTCTGTCTGAATGGTGTATGATCTTGGTTGAACTTCACTCATGACAGTTCCCTTCTGAGTCCATGTGTTTGTTTTGTCTTTCAACCTTACTTGGTCACCAGTGTGGAGTTCAGGTAGGTTTTGTGTTCCTCTGTCATGGTAGTACTTTTGCTTTTCTTTCTGTTGCTCTTTGAACTTCCTCACTTTCTCCCCCTCTTTTGTTTTCAGGAGGTTCTCCGGGATGGGTAGGTTTGACCTTAGCCGACGTCCCATCAGGAGTTGGGCTGGTGACATACCACACTCGAGCGGCGTTGTGCGGTATACAAGCATGCTCTGGTCGAAGTCAGTTCCACTGTCTTTTGCCTTGTACTTCAGTCTTTTCACTGTGTTTGCGGGCTCTCCTGGGTCAACAGCTCTGGACAACGTGTCTGCTGTATACATCAGCTTACCCGGTGTGTACGCAACATTCAGTTCATCATAGACTGTCTCTCTTTCACTTTCCACAACGAGGACTCTCTTTACCAGGTTCAGTCTCTCACAGGCTTTTAAACCTAGTATGGCTTGCACATCCTTTGGCACCACGATTAATGCTAGCGTGTGCTCTCTGTCCTTGTGTGTTACTTTGACAATGCATTTTCCTTTCACTGGTATATCAGTACCTGAGTATCCGGTCACTTTCACTTGTATTCCATGTAACTTTGGTCTGGGTCTAATTCTCTTAAAATCGGTCTCTGATATCACATTAACTTGTGCTCCAGTATCCAATTTAAATGGAATGTGTATGTCATTCACTTTTAGTGTCAACATCCAGTCTCTTTCTTTTTTGTTTTCAGACACAACATCTACATTGAATTCCTCTATCTCGCTTTCATCTACTGTATGGACCTTGCTTTGTTGCGCTTGGTTCTTACAGCAACGGGCATAATGGTTGTTTTTGTTGCATCTATTGCATGTTTTACCATATGCGGGACACTTTCTTGGTGGATGCTGTGTACCGCATTGACTACATGACTTCCGATTGTCTCTTTCATTTTCGTTTGCTGGCCACGTCTCTTTTTTCACATTGGCGCTCTCTTTGTTAAACGGTTTGTTTCCGTTCTTTCTCACTGCATCCACGTTGCAGCTACTGTCACTGAACAGCTCCTTTGCCTGCAACTTCACAGTCTCTGTAGCCCTACACAATGCTATGGCTTTTCCCAGGTCTAGATCTTGCTCTCTTAGCAGCCTTTCCCTTAGACCATTATCTGGAATACCACACACCAGTCTGTCTTTTATCAGCGAGTCTGTGAGTCCCCCAAATTCGCACGATTTGCTCCGGTTTCTCAGTTCAGTCACATACTGATCAATAGTCTCGCCGATTTTCTGTACACATGTGAAAAATTTGTGCCTCTCAAAGGTCACGTTGCGTTTAGGTATGCAGTAGGCCTCAAACTGTTCCATTATTTTATCTAGCTTCATTTTGTCTCCATCAACAGCAAATATGAAATTATTATATACCTCCAGCGCTGCATCACCCATGACATGTAAGAACACAGATGATTTTTGTTTATCACTTTTCTCGTCAGCTCCGATTGCCGCTAAATACAACTCTAAACATTGTTTGAACCTTCTCCAATTTTCAGCCACATTACCTGACAATTGAAGCGTCGCCGGTGGGAGTAAACCTTCCATTTTTGCACTTCGTTAGCTATTCTCTAATGGTAAGCAACGATGTTCTCTTCTGGCTTGCTAATATGTGGAGAGCTGATTTCGCTTACTTGCCACAACTGCTTTCACTGTCCCATCAAGTTGCTAACTTCAAATTTTTTCTCTTTCAGCCACTTCTGACATCATGTTTTGATTTCTTTTTGGGTTCAATAAAGACTCATTTCTGAAAGAGAATGTTGTTTAATCTAAAGTCTTGTTCAAGACTTTCTACAGCTTTTTACAGAACACACTATGCTGTGATGCATCTAGAATGAAACTGAAAGTAAAACTCCTCTGGATTGCTTGTCTCTCACATGACCTCTGCTGGTCAGGCACAAGTAATCAAAAACACAGACAAATATGCTGTAAGGCATAAGTAATCAAACACAGACAAATATCATCACTATTTGCTGAAATCATTACAGTCGGTGCCTCCTCCTCTGTAGGTAGTGGCAGGCGCGACAGCCCATCAGCATTACCATGCTGCTTTGTACCTTTGAATTCAATCTGATATTGATGTGCCCCTAGGAAAAGGGACCATCTCTGGAGTCTCTGTGATGTCATCACCGAAACACCTTTCTTAGGGTTAAAAATGGATACCAACGGCTGGTGGTCTGTCAGAAGTGTAAACTTTTGGCCCTGCAGGTAATGATTAAACTTCTTTACTCCCCACACAAGGCTGAGAGCCTCCCTATCTATCTGAGCATAGTTGCGCACAGCGGAGGTCAATGATCTGGATGCGAACGCAACTGGCCTCTCCAGGCCATTTGGCAACTTGTGTGAGAGTACTGCCCCAATACCATATGGAGAAGCATCACAAGCCAAACGAATAGGCAGCGTTGGGTTGAAGTGAGCCAACACTTCCTCTGAGGTGATCAATGCCTTGCTTTTGCGAAAGGCCCTCTTACAGTCCTCGCTCCACTTCCATGGTACTCCCTTCTGCAAAAGAGCGTTCAGCGGGTGCAGCACCGTGGATAAATTTGGCAGAAACTTATGGTAATAGTTAATCAACCCTAGGAACGACCTCAACTGGGATACATTATCCGGAGCGGGAGCCTTCACAACAGCTTCGATCTTGTCAGGAGACTTATGAAGCCCCTCCTGGTCAATGACATGACCACAGTACGAGATCCGCTTCTGAAAGAACTCACATTTCTGGCGATTAACTCGAAGTCCATATTCTTTCAACCTGGTGAGCACCAGTTCCAAATTTGCAAGGTGTTCCTCGTCATCATCTCCTGTAATCAGAATATCGTCCAGGTAACATTGTGTGCCTGGAATTCCCTGTAATACCTGCTCCATGGCCCTCTGCCAAATTGCTGGAGCCGATGCCACTCCAAAAACCAGTCTATTATACCGGTACAAGCCTCTATGCGTGTTGATCGTGAGATACTGGCGTGACTCTTCCTCAACTTCCATCTGTAAGTACGCCTGCACCAGGTCTATCTTGGTGAAGTGTTTCCCGCCAGACAACGAAGCGAAGATATCCTCAATCCGCGGAAGCAGATACTGCACCGTGTGAAGCACCGGATTAACAGTGATCTTGAAATCTCCACAGATGCGAACCTTCCCCGGCTTGTTGCTCGATGAACGCTTCATGACGGGGACAATGGGCGTGGCCCACTCACTCCAGTCTACCTTAGAAAGTACTCCTGAACGTTCTAGCCCTTCCAGCTCAGCTTCCACAGCAGGTCGTATCGCATAAGGTACCGGTCTGGCTTTGAAAAATTTCGGGTTTGCATGTTCTTCAACCTTGATGTTTGCCATAATTCCTCTCAGTGTTCCCAGTCCCTGTTGGAACACCTCTTTAGCATCGTCCAATATTCTGGACAATCGTTTAGGTTTGACATCTTTTTTACCGGAATCTACCGTTAGTGCTTTTAAGGAATGCCAGTCCATATTTATTTTCCTAATCCACTCCCGTCCCAGTAGTGGTGGACCTCCCTCAGGTAGCACATATAAGTCCATTCCTCGGTTTTCTTTGCCCTTGTGGACCACCTTTACCTCTATCTTCCCGATGGGGTATACTCTTTGCCCCGTGTATGTTTTCAATACAATCTCCGTATCCCGTAGGGGAATATGTGGGAATAACCTTTTGTAATCTTGCTTATTCATGACCGTCAATGCCGATCCAGTGTCCAATTCCATCTTCACTTGGACTCCTGCTGTCTGAAGTGTGACCCAGATTGTTTGGAGGTCTGCTTCATTACCAACATTGTGTACTCTTAGACTATCCAGTTCATTACTGCTGGAGTCTGAATTTGACTTAGAGCCATAGAGTAATACAGCACGGATAGAGGCCCTTCGGCCCATCGTGTCCGCGCCGGCCATCAAGCCCTGTCTAATCTAATCCCATATTCCAGCATTTGGCCCGTAGCCTTGTATGCTATGGCATTTCAAGTGCTCATCCAAATGCTTCTTAAATGTTGTGAGGGTTTCTGCCTCCACAACCCTTTCAGGCAGTGAGTTCCAGACTCCAACCACCCTCTGGGTGAAAAAGTTCTTTCTCAAATCCCCTCTAAACCTCCCGCCCTTTACCTTGAATCTATGCCCCCTAGTTATTGACCCCTCTACTAAGGGAAAAAGCTCCTCAGCATCCATCCTATCTATGCCCCTCATAATTTTGTACACCTCAATCATGTCCCCCCTCAGCCTCCTCTGCTCCAAGGAAAACAAACCCAATCTGCCCAGTCTCTCTTCATAGCTGAAGCGCTCCAGCCCTGGTAACATCCTGGTGAACCTCCTCTGCACCCTCTCTAACGCGATCACATCCTTCCTGTAGTGTGGCGACCAGAACTGCACACAGTATTCCAGCTGTGGCCTAACCAGTGTTTTATACAGCTCCATCATAACCTCCTTGCTCTTATATTCAATGCCTCGGCTAATGAAGGCAAGTATCCCATATGCCTTTTTTACCACCTTATCCACCTGTTCCGCCGCCTTCAGGGATCTGTGTACTTGCACACCCAGATCCCTCTGACCCTCCGTCTTGCCTAGGGTCTTTCCATTCATTGTGTATTCCCTTGCCTTGTTAGTCCCCCCAAAGTGCATCACCTCGCACTTTTCCGGGTTAAATTCCATTTGCCACTGTTCCGCCCATCTGACCAACCCATCTATATCGTCCTGCAGACTGAGGCTACCCTCCTCGCTATTTACCACCCTACCAATTTTTGTATCATCCGCGAACTTACTGATCATACCTTTTACATTCATATCCAAGTCATTAATGTAGACCACAAACAGCAAGGGACCCAGCACCGATCCCTGTGGTACCCCACTGGCCACAGGCTTCCAGTCACAAAAACAACCTTCGACCATCACCCTCTGCCTTCTGCCACTAAGCCAGTTTTGTATCCAATGTGCCAAGGCACCCTGGATTCCATGGGCTCTTACCTTCTTGACCAGTCTCCTGTGCGGGACTTTATCGAAGGCCTTACTGAAATCCATGTATACCACATCCACTGCGTTACCCTCATCCACACACCTAGTCACCCCCTCAAAAAATTCAATCAAATTAGTCAGACATGATCTTCCCTTGACAAAGCCATGTTGACTATCCCTGATTAATCCTTGCCTCTCCAAGTGGAGACAAATTTTGTCCCTCAGAATTTTTTCCAATAATTTTCCTACCACTGATGTTAGGCTCACTGGCCTGTAGTTCCCCGGTTTTTCCCTACTACCCTTCTTGAATAATGGTACTACATTAGCGGTTCTCCAGTCCTCTGGCACATCCCCTGTGGCCAGAGAGGTCCTGAATATATGTGTGAGAGCCCCCGCAATCTCTTCCTTTGCCTCACACAGCAGCCTGGGATACATTTAGAGTCATAGAGTCATAGAGTCATAGAGTAATACAGCACAGATAGAGGCCCTTCGGCCCATCATGTCCATGCCGGCCATCAAGCCCTGTCTAATCTAATCCCATATTCCAGCATTTGGCCCGTAGCCTTGTATGCTATGGCATTTCAAATGCTCATCCAAATGCTTCTTAAATGTTGTGAGGGTTTCTGCCTCCACAACCCTTTCAGGCAGTGAGTTCCAGACTCCAACCACCCTCTGGGTGAAAAAGTTCTTTCTCAAATCCCCTCTAAACCTCCCTCCCTTTACCTTGAATCTATGCCCCCTAGTTATTGACCCCTCTACTAAGGGGAAAAGCTCCTCAGCATCCATCCTATCTATGCCCCTCACAATTTTGTACACCTCAATCATGTCCCCCCTCAGCCTCCTCTGCTCCAAGGAAAACAAACCCAATCTGCCCAGTCTCTCTTCATAGCTGAAGCGCTCCAGCCCTGGTAACATCCTGGTGAACCTCCTCTGCACCCTCTCTAACGCGATCACATCTTTCCTGTAGTGTGGCGACCAGAACTGCACACAGTATTCCAGCTGTGGCCTAACCAGTGTTTTATACAGCTCCATCATAACCTCCTTGCTCTTATATTCTATGCCTCGGCTAATGAAGGCAAGTATCCCATATGCCTTTTTTACCACCTTATCCACCTGTTCCGCCGCCTTCAGGGATCTGTGTACCTGCACACCCAGATCCCTCTGACCCTCCGTCTTGCCTAGGGTCTTACCATTCATTGTGTATTCCCTTGCCTTGTTAGACCCCCCAAAGTGCATCACCTCGCACTTTTCCGGGTTAAATTCCATTTGCCACTGTTCCGCCCATCTGACCAACCCATCTATATCGTTCTGCAGACTGAGGCTACCCTCCTCGCTATTTACCACCCTACCAATTTTAGTATCATCCGCGAATTTACTGATCATACCCTTTACATTCATATCCAAGTCATTAATGTAGACCACAAACAGCAAGGGACCCAGCACCGATCCCTGTGGTACCCCACTGGCCACAGGTTTCCAGTCACAAAAACAACCTTCGACCATCACCCTCTGCCTTCTGCCACTAAGCCAGTTTTGTATCCAATGTGCCAAGGCACCCTGGATTCCATGGGCTCTTACCTTCTTGACCAGTCTCCTGTGCGGGACTTTATCGAAGGCCTTACTGAAATCCATGTATACCACATCCACTGCGTTACCCTCATCCACACACCTAGTCACCCCCTCAAAAAATTCAATCAAATTAGTCAGACATGATCTTCCCTTGACAAAGCCATGTTGACTATCCCTGATTAATCCTTGCCTCTCCAAGTGGAGACAAATTTTGTCCCTCAGGATTTTTTCCAGTAATTTTCCTACCACTGATGTTAGGCTCACTGGCCTGTAGTTCCCCGGTTTTTCCCTACTACCCTTCTTGAATAATGGTACTACATTAGCGGTTCTCCAGTCCTCTGGCACATCCCCTGTGGCCAGAGAGGTCCTGAATATATGTGTTAGAGCCCCCGCAATCTCCTCCTTTGCCTCACACAGCAGCCTGGGGTACATTTCATCGGGGCCTGGGGATTTATCCATTTTTAGGCCAGCTAAAACCGCCAATACCTCCTCCCTCTCGATGTTAATATGTTCGAGCATATCACAGTCCCCCCGCCCTATTTCTATGTCTACGTCGTCCTTCTCCATAGTGAAAACAGATGCAAAAAATTCATTTAGAACCCCTCCTACATCTTCCGGCTCCACACACAGATTGCCACTTTTGTCCCTAATGGGCCCTATTTTTTACCTAGTTATCCTTTTACCCTTAATATACTTATAAAACATCTTCGGATTTTCCTTTATTTTGCTCGCCAGTGTTATTTCATGGCCCCTCCTTGATCTCCTAATTTCTTTTTTAAGTATCCCCCTGCACTTTTTGTACTCCTCTAGGGCTTCCTCCGTCTTTAGCCTTTTGTATCTACCAAAAGCCCTCCTTTTTTTCCTAATCCATTCCCGTATATCCCCTGACATCCACGGTTCCCTGTGGTTTTTGGAACCACTCTTGACCTTTATGGGAACATGTTGCCCTTGTATGATCTCAATCTCCCTTCTGAAAGCCTCCCATTGCTCCGATGCGGATTTTCCTACAAGTAGCTGATCCCAGTCCATTTTGGCCAGATCCTGCCTTATCCTATTAAAATCGGCCTTCCCCCAATTTAGAACCTTTATTTCCGGCCCATCCCTGTCCTTTTCCATGACCACCTTAAATCTTACCATATTATGGTCACTATCACCAAAGTGCTCACCTACTAGCACTTTTTCCACTTGGCCGGCCACATTCCCTAGAATTAGGTCCAGTACCGCCCCCTCTCTTGTAGGACTTTCTACATGCTGGCTCAAAAAGCTCTCCTGGATGCACTTTAAGAATTCTACACCCTCTGAGCCTTTCACACTTTGACTATCCCAGTTAATATTGGGGAAGTTGAAATCCCCCATTATTATTACCCTATTATTTGCACATTTCTCTGAGATTTGCCTACATATCTGTTCCTCTATCTCCCCCTGACTGTTTGGAGGCCTATAGTACACTCCCAGCAAAGTGCTTGCCCCCTTTTTGTTTTTAAGCTCCACCCATATGGCCTCATTAGAGGACCCAGCTAATATATCATCCCTCCTTACTGCAGTAATTGACTCCTTAATTAATATTGCGACACCCCCTCCTCTTATACCTCCCCCTCTGTCTCGCCTGAAGATTCTGTACCCCGGAATATTGAGCTGCCAGTCTTGCCCCTCCCTCAACCATGTCTCAGTGATAGCAACAATATCATACTCCCATGTGTTTATCAACACCTTCAGTTCATCCACCTTATTTGCAAGGCTCCTTGCATTAAAATAGATGCCATCCAGCCTTGCCCTTATATATTTGCCCTGCCTACCAAGCTGACTTGTTTTTTCCTCCATAATTGGCAGCACATCCCCCCCTACTTCAGCTCCCCCCTGTATCCCATCCCCCTGCCAAGTTAGTTTAAACCCCCCCCGACAGTGCTAGCAAACCTCCCCGCAAGGATATTTGTCCCGCTCTGGTTCAGGTGCAACCCGTCCGACTTGTACAAGTCCCACCTTTCCCAGAAGCAGGCCCAGTGATCCAGGAAAGTAAAACCCTCCCCCCTACACCAACTCTTTAGCCACGCATTCATCTGCTCTATCCTCCCATTCCTATACTTACTAGCACGTGGCACTGGGAGTAATCCAGAGATTACACCCTTTGAGGTCCTGCCCTTTAATCTGTTACCTAGCTCCCTAAATTCTTGATGCAGGACCTCATCCCTCTTTTTACCTATGTCGTTGGTACCAATGTGGACCACGACCACTGGCTGTTCACCCTCCCCCTCCAGAATGCCCTGCAGCCGCTCAGTGACATCCTTGACCCTGGCACCAGGGAGGCAACAAACCATCCTGGAGTCACGTTTGCGGCCACAGAACCGCCTATCTGTTCCCCTTACTATAGAATCCCCTACCACTATTGCTCTCCCACTCTTTTTCCCCCCCTCCTGGGCAGCAGGAGCACCCCCAGTGCCAGGAAGTTGGCTGCTGCTGCCTTCCCCTGGTGAGTCATCCCCCTCAACAGTATCCAAAGCGGTATACCTGTTTGAAAGGGGGATGTCCGCAGGGGTTCCCTGCACTACCTGCCTGCCTTTGTTGCTCCGCCTGATGGTCACTCCCTGTGCTGCCCTACCCCGGGCCTGGGGATTTATCCATTTTTAGGCCAGCTAAAACCGCCAATACCTCCTCCCTCTCGATGTTAATATGTTCGAGCATATCACAGTCCCCCCGCCCTATTTCTATGTCTACATCGTCCTTCTCCATAGTGAAAACAGATGCAAAAAATTCATTTAGAACCCCTCCTACATCTTCCGGCTCCACACACAGATTGCCACTTTTGTCCCTAATGGGCCCTATTTTTTCCCTAGTTATCCTCTTACCCTTAATATACTTATAAAACATCTTCGGATTTTCCTTTATTTTGCTCGCCAGTGTTATTTCATGGCCCCTCCTTGATCTCCTAATTTCTTTTTTAAGTATCCCCCTGCACTTTTTGTACTCCTCTAGGGCTTCCTCCGTCTTTAGCCTTTTGTATCTACCAAAAGCCCTCCTTTTTTTCCTAATCCATTCTCGTATATCCCCTGACATCCAAGGTTCCCTGTGGTTTTTGGAACCACTCTTGACCTTTACGGGAACATGTTGCCATTGTATGATCTCAATCTCCCTTCTGAAAGCCTCCCATTGCTCCGATGCGGATTTTCCTACAAGTAGCTGATCCCAGTCCATTTTGGCCAGATCCTGCCTTATCCTATTAAAATCGGCCTTCCCCCAATTTAGAACCTTTATTTCCGGCCCATCCCTGTCCTTTTCCATGACCACCTTAAATCTTACCATATTATGGTCACTATCACCAAAGTGCTCACCTACTAGCACTTTTTCCACTTGGCCGGCCACATTCCCTAGAATTAGGTCCAGTACCGCCCCCTCTCTTGTAGGACTTTCTACATGCTGGCTCAAAAAGCTCTCCTGGATGCACTTTAAGAATTCTACACCCTCTGAGCCTTTCACACTCTGACTATCCCAGTTAATATTGGGGAAGTTGAAATCCCCCATTATTATTACCCTATTATTTGCACATTTCTCTGAGATTTGCCTACATATCTGTTCCTCTATCTCCCCCTAACTGTTTGGAGGCCTATAGTACACTCCCAGCAAAGTGCTTGCCCCCTTTTTGTTTTTAAGCTCCACCCATATGGCCTCATTAGAGGACCCTGCTAATATATCATCCCTCCTTACTGCAGTAATTGACTCCTTAATTAATATTGCGACACCCCCTCCTCTTATACCTCCCCCTCTGTCTCGCCTGAAGATTCTGTACCCCGGAATATTGAGCTGCCAGTCTTGCCTCTCCCTCAACCATGTCTCCGTGATAGCAACAATATCATACTCCCATGTGTTTATCAACACCTTCAGTTCATCCACCTTATTTGCAAGGCTCCTTGCATTAAAATAGATGCCATCCAGCCTTGCCCTTATATATTTGCCCTGTCTACCAAGCTGACTTATTTTATTCTCTATAATTGGCAGCACATCACCCCCTATTTCAGCTCCCCTCTGTATCCCATCCCCCTGCCAAGTTAGTTTAAACCCCCCCCAACAGTGCTAGCAAACCTCCCCGCAAGGATATTTGTCCCGCTCTGGTTCAGGTGCAACCCGTCCGACTTGTACAAGTCCCACCTTTCCCAGAAGCAGGCCCAGTGATCCAGGAAAGTAAAACCCTCCCCCCTACACCAACTCTTTAGCCACGCATTCATCTGCTCTATCCTCTCATTCCTATACTTACTAGCATGTGGCACTGGGAGTAATCCAGAGATTACAACCTTTGAGGTCCTGCTCTTTAATCTGTTACCTAGCTCCCTAAATTCTTGATGCAGGACCTCATCCCCCTTCCTTCCTATGTCGTTGGTCCCAATGTGGACCACAACCTCTGCCTGCTCCCCCTCCCCCTTAAGAATGCCCTGTAGCCGCTCAGTGACATCCCAGACCCTGGCCCCAGGGAGGCAACAAACCATCCTGGAGTCACGTTTGCGGCCACAGAAACGCCTATCTGTTCCCCTTACGATAGAATCCCCTACCACTATTGCTCTCCCACTCTTTTTCCTCCCTTTCTGAGCAGCAGAAGCGTCCCTGGTGCCAAGAAGCTGGCTGCTGCTGCCTTCCCCTGGTGAGTCATCCCCCTCAACAGTATCCAACTTGGTATACTTGTTTGAAAGGGGGATGTCCGCAGGGGTTCCCTGCACTTCCTGCCTGCCTCTGTTGCTCCGCCTGATGGTCACCCCCTGTGCGGCCCTACCCTGAGGCGTGAACAACTCGCTAAACGTGCTATCCACGACCCTCTCAGCATCGCGCATGCTCCAAAGTTCATCCACCCGCAGCTCGAGCACCGCAATGCGGTCTACAAGTAGCTGCAGCTGGATGCATTTCCCGCACACATGGTCGTCAGGGACACTGGCAGCGTTCGTTCGAACTGTTCTCTGTCACCTTGTGTACCTTTCTGTACTTTTCCTGCGGTGACTTTTTGTTGCTGGTCTTCTTTCCTGACCGGCATACTTTAGCTATGTGACCAAGCCTGCCACATTTTCTGCATTCCTGATTTTTGAACCAGCACTGGTTCTGATCGTGCGTTGTCTTTCCACAACGATAACATTTTACTGTACCCAAGACCATTTGATTGGTGCTGAGTTCCGGTGACCGTAGCTGCATTTCCGCAGTGCCTCTCGCTGCGGCTTCGTGCGATGCTGCAATAGTGACAGCTTTATCAAGCGTAAGATCATTCTCCTCAAGCAGTCGCTTTTGTGTTCCTTCTTTTAACAATCCACACACAAATTTATCTCTCAGCGCATCTGCTAGTCCTGTTCCAAACTGACAGTACTTTGATAGCTTACGCAGTTCAATTAGAAATTCAGCATTGTTTTCGTCTTTCAGCTGCGTTCTTCTGTAAAATTTAAATCGTTCCGCTATCATCAGCGGCGTGGGGTTTAAATGATTTTTCAGGACAGTAACAATATTCGCGAAAGTCTGATCTGCCGGTTTATCTGGTGATAGAAGGTGCTTCAATAGCTCGTATGTCTTCGCACCCATTGAGCTTAATAAGGTTAGTGCTTTCTCATCATCTGGTACCTTATTTGCTTTACAATAAACTTCCATGCGTTCTACATACGTGGTCCAATCTTCGATATCGCTATCAAAGGTATTAATGTTCCCATGTTTAGGCATCCTTGCAAGTTTTTAAATTTTTCTTTTTTTTTTCAAAATGGCGGCTTCCCGCGTTTGGCGGTCTTTCCCGCGCTCGTCTTCTTCCCCCGCCGACTACAATGGCGGATTCCCGCGTTTGCCTTCTTCCCCCGCTGGCTGCAATGGCGATTGCCGTGCTGCTGCCGTTCTCGCCTCCCCAGCGGATCTCGATGCCTTAAGCTGCCCCAGTCGCTGCGCCTCTCGTCTCGATTGCAGCCCGGCCCTTTTCACCGGCCGTGGTCGAGTTCTCCGCCCTTTTTCCTCCGTATTCCCTCCCCCACTCCACAGTCAACGCGGCCGATTTTCTGCTCGTGTCGCTGATCTGCTTACCCACCACCGTGGTAGAAGGGATGATCACTGCCTGTCGCTGATGGAGGGCTTCGTGGTCAGAATTTTTCTTTTTAACCCGGGTTCTCGATGCCTCCCATGCGATGGTGCTCAGCAGGATGATGAGGGCGGATGCCTCTTCTCGACGCCCGTTCTGAGGACGAAGCTGCCTTGGATGTAAAACTGCCGCAGGGTAAGATCGGACTCGTTGCCACTGTTAAGTCTGTGTGTCCCAGTTATGCTTATTATGAATCACTGGACACAGACCACAAGAATAACTTTAACAGGTCTTTACTATTCGGAGGTCAGGGCTGAACTGCCCAGCAAATCCCTACACAACACTTATATACCGGTGTGGTCACCACCGGTATTACAGTATACAGCAGCCAAGAGAAAGTAGTACATCTCTTAAGGTAGTTCTCTTAAGGTGGAACAGGTTACATACACCACAAATACAATTGTATTTCTAAAAGCTTTGTAGCTATGACTCCAACCACAGCTATCTAGCTAGCAACCACCATGATGATAGAACATTTAAGGTGGTTTGTTAAATGGGGACATATATGAAAAGAGGGACATTTTATTTTTTGATATACACAAATTCACTTGTGTGTGTTCAGAAACAGACATTGTTGAACCTGAGTTGATATGAATTGAACTACATTCAAGTAACTGAAAATGAATTCCAATAACTGGATTTGGGTCACTTTGGGTTTGCAGTTTTGTCCAGTATTAATTCACCACTGGGATTTACTTGCTCCTTTAAAGCTTGAAATTCTCAGCTCTGTGGTTCTAGGTTACAGTCATGGTTCACACTCACATCTGCCAGCCACACTTGTTTAGTCAAGCCTCAACCATGCTGCTCATAATTTCATATAATAGGACAGAATAAAAAAAATGGCTTAAGCTGTTTTCATCATGTTCTAGGCAAACAAACAATTGAAAGTAAATTATGCAATCTAGAAATTCATTCCATAAAAACCTGCCATTCTGAAATTAGGTCTTAAGTGCTAATAATGCATGATTGTTCTGGTAGGAAGCTTTGCAGAAGTAACAATTGGGCCGGATTTTCCGATCGGAGGCTTCCTGCGTGCGGATGCCTCCGATCTGGAAAAATCTACGAATTTACCTGCTTGCTCCGTAGGTCCCAACACTTCTGATCCTGGGCCTCTCCTGGTGCGCGCGCGCAGAGGCCCGGGTATCCCGGGGCGCAGGCGGTTCGCAAGCGTCCCTGGGATCACGTGGGCCATGGGGAACCAATCAAAGAAGGGAATCCCCTTCACACTTTTGACAGGTCTCTCCGCGTAGATCTGTCAAAAGTATGAATGGGGATCACTTAAAAAACACACTAAAACATTAAATACACTTTTTTAAATCACATATTGAAAATTAGTTAAAATTACATTAAATTAAATATTTTAAACAAAAATTGAATTTTTTGTAAAAAGTAATTAAAAGTTTTTTACGGGGCTAAAAATAAACTTACCTTTTTTAAAAGTATTTTTACATTATAAATGAGTGAAAAAAATATATTTTTTAATTTTTTAAACTCTTATGCTGGTAAAAGGAGGCCTGCTTTTACCAGGCGTAAGATTTTTAAAGGTTTTCAGCGGACGGAGGTTCTGCAGAAAGCGGAACTCTCCACCCGCAGAGGCCCTTCTCCCGGGCAGGCGGAGGATCTGTCAAGAGGATTCATGACAGATCGGAAGTACCAGTTTTCAGCGCATGCACTTCACATGCCTGAAACCGGCACTTACAAGGCCCCTACGGGTGTGTATACAGCTTGTACCCACCCGTGGGGTTCGGAAAATACAGGCCTAATATCTTATGTGTATAACAACATTGTGAGTATGGAACATAACAATTGGTGCTTTAAATAACAATTTTTTATAAACTTATTTT
The DNA here is from genome assembly GCF_052327205.1 of Somniosus microcephalus. Classification (NCBI taxonomy): domain Eukaryota; kingdom Metazoa; phylum Chordata; class Chondrichthyes; order Squaliformes; family Somniosidae; genus Somniosus; species Somniosus microcephalus. The sequence continues at coordinate 20,883,569 of NC_141012.1, read as the reverse complement.
TATTACTGGGTAAATTAACTAAGAAGCGCAACCACCTCTGGGCTGTCAACTAAGGCATCAATCAAAATTTCCGCTCAAGCAACTCCCACAGGCCACATTCATCAATCTGAGCTCAACCATTAATGGTTAACCAAGGCATGACAATTATAGAAAGAAAGAGAGACTTGCATTTATATCGCACCATTCATGACCCCAGGGTGCCCCAAAGCGCTTTACAACCAATGACGTACTTTTGAAGTGTAGTCACTGTCGTAATGTAGGAAACGCGGGAGCCATTTTGCGTACATCAAAGTCCCACAAACTGCAATGAAATAAATGACCAGATCATCTGTTTTAGTTGTTGGTTGAGGGATAAATGTTGGCCAGGACATCAAGAGCACTCCCCTGCTCTTCTTCGAATAGAGCCATAGGATCTTTTATGTCCACCTGAGAGGGAAGACTGGGCCTTGGTTTAACGTCTCATCCGAAATATGGCACCACCAACAGTGCAGCACTCCCTCAGTACTGCATTGAAGTATCAGCCTAGTATGTGGGCTCAAATCTCTGGAGTGGGATCTAAACCTTCTGATTCAGAGGTGAGGGTGCTACCACTGAGCCACAGCTAACCCTCAGTTATGAAGTCTGAAGATATCCGCAGGCTGGACCATTCTTATCAATTGCTGTTCATAAAATGCAAATGCTTTGTGATCGGGATTCACAGCATTTTCATGACTCCGCCTACACAGCAAGCTTGTAATACATTTCTAACTTATTCAAAAGTATACAAGTCTCTTACATTAACCTATATGTATCAGGTTGGCATAGTGCAGCTCAGGTGTTGCACTAAGAGGTCAAATGGTGGATGACATCATCCCCACAAAGCAGTTACTTACATTTTTACAAGCTGAAGTCAATTTTTATGTTGAATTCTAGAACAACACAGCTCAGTCAGAAAACTGTCAGGAACTTGGACAAAGTTAAACAATCTAGAAACAATTTAGGCTTGGCCCAGAATAGCACACTTTAGACTCAATAAATATATGTCCAGGATGTGAACGAGTACAGTGTGTGCAGTAGGGCCAGTGGAAACTGACATGTAATGAACCAGTTTAAATCTGTTTCCTGAAGTAAAACTTCTCGCCAAATCATCAGAGCTTCATAAAGGAGAGTATTAAAGCATTAAAAAGATACATCTTCAATCAAGCACTGAACCCTGTTTGTACGGTAGGGTTGATCACCCATTAACGTCAATGCATTGATGATCAAGATAACATTGATAAAATGTAACTAATGAGAAAATTAATTTATACTGAAGTTAAAATTAACTCATTTAGAAATGATGCACGAGTCCCTACTGTCCCACACTGCATCTTGCCATTGAAGAACATTTTGTTATTCTCCAATAATCCTTCAAGCCTTAAGACTATTTGATTGAAATGCTTGCTACTTACAGCTATAGTTCCCATAAACCTTTGAGATAGCTAAATGCGCTATGTGCTTACCCCAGGAGCTCAGTATAATACCCATCAAAGGATTCGTATCCATGCAGTGCGGCAGCAACACACAGTGCTACAGACTGGCAAAACCTGGATTTGCAACCAAGGTTCCCTAGACATCAAATGTGCTGCCTGGGATGGGCTTCTGTACAGGAAAGAAAGGGACAATCAGAGACAAAATTATGCTGACCCACTCTCCCAGTAATTTCTGAAGACCAGTAAGGCACAGGTCTGGGAGCACATATGTTATCAGCGAGACAATGCAAGACCTAGAACATACATAAATTACAAAAAAAAAGAGTTGCCTATGTATAGAAAGATCTGACACTGAAATAGTAACTGTAAGAAATACTCTCACCATCACTGCAAACTCCAAAAGAACATGTTGGCAAACTCTGATAATCTTTTCCTCAAAATGTCTTTTAATAAAGAGATAATAGCTCATTTCTTTAGAAGTTGGCAAACCACTAAATGTGATTCTTTGTTAGTGCAGTCTACTCTGATTCTGTGATGCCTTTTAATTATAAGACAGCTTGATCCGATTAAACCCCGAACAAGAAGTATATTGGAAAGGGGCGGAAAGGTGGCAAGATCAAAGAACCAGCCCTAATACAGGACACGATAAAAGATCCCGTGGCTGCCTCTGGTTATTAGAGAAATGCTTTCAAGTTGTAAGCTCATTTACTATAGCAAGGGACCAATTTGCATATCTGAACCTCCACTTAGTTCTGCTGTAATCAGCAAACAGTGCTTTTGTTTAATTAGGATAACAGGGAGGAAACCCAGTAAAGACCAGGTAAATCACTTATTATGTAAAGGTCAGTAATAAGGATTGGCATTCAAACTGTGTTTGCAAATTCAAAAAAACAAGTAATCTGGATTAAGTTTCCCAGTTCATTTCGATTTTACAACCGGCAAGTTGAATCATGTCCCTCGACACAAGGACTGATTGAGCAGATTTTTACATCAAATATCTTTTCTGATTTTTCTTTTTAATATATTTATTTAGCACCATTTTATCTTAAACAATTGCTTGCACTTACACTTACTGTATACCCCCAGGAGGGTGAGCAAGTTTCGGTCACAATTATGCAGATTTCACAAGCAGCCCACTCCAGAGACTTGAGCACAAAAATCTAGGCTGACACTCCAGTGCAGTACCGAGCTGCATTGTCGGAGGTGCCGTCTTTTGGATGAGACGTTAAACCGAGGTCCCGTCTGCTCTCTCAGATGGACGTAAAAGATCCCATGGCACTATTTCGAAGAAGAGCAAGGGAGATCTCCCCAGTGTTCTGGCCAATATTATCCCTCAAACAACATCACTAAAAAAAACAGATTATCTGGTCATTACCACATTGTTGTTTGCGGGACCTTGCTATGCACAAATTGGCTGCCGCGTTTCCTACATGACAACAGTGAGTACGCTTCAAAAAGTACCTCATTGGCTGTAAAGTGCTTTGGGACGTCCAGTGGTTGTGAAAGGTGTTATATAAATGCAAGTCTTTCTTTCTGTTTTCTTTAAAACAAAGTTTGTGTTGGTTGGAAAGGTGATCTGAAGATTCGAGACGTGGACCGTGCTTTACTTTCATAATAGTTATCACTCTAGGTTACTTTCTAATATTTTCACTACAGGGAGCATTAATCTTGCAGTAAAACGGATATTTTTTGGATAGCTTCAAGAAAATTTCAAGAGAGGACCGAGCGCTTTATTTCCCAAGCAAAAATTACACAGCAGCATCAGAATTTTTGGGAACGGGAAGGATCATTGACCCAACATATCTGTGCCCTTTTTCTCAGATCAACTGTGATCATCTGCCTTCTCCCCATATCACTCAATCACTTCTCTCTCCAGAAACACATCAATAAAAAAAAACTTTTCAAAGGGTACCAAACATTATTGAAAGGCAAAATAACAACAGAAAATGCTGGAAAAACTCAGCAGGCCAGGCAGCATCCGTGGAGAGAGAAACAGAGTTAACGTTTCAGGTCGAAGACCTTATTAAAAGGCACCTTGCTCCATTGGCTCCAGGTTCAGAAAACCCATCTAGGACCATTTTATCATCCCAGTTATTTATTAACTGCTACAGTCTGTTTTTCATACTGGCAATGTCTAACAAACAAATCGCCTGCTGGTAGTGATGAATCCAAAATGGCGCCTCCTCCGAATACTTTGATCTTCCTCAACTTTGTTTAAACCCAATCTCAATTTCATTCATGCTGATGTGGCCTAATATGGTATGGGCAGAGTAGAAGTGTGTTGACAGATGACTTAATTATCCAGACTCAGAATTCACTAATACAATGATGCACTTCATAGGCACCTCAGTAAACATATTGGCCCGTATTTTCCGATCGCAGGCCTACCGCGGGCGGAGGCCTGCGATCTGGAAAAATCTGCGCCCTTACCTGAGGGCTCCCGGGACGCGCACAGTTCCAAGTGTGCAGGGCCCATGTATCCCAGAGGTGCAGGTATTTCGCAGCGTCCCTGGGATCATGTGGGCCATGGGGAGCCAATCACAGAAGGGAATCTCCCTTCATACATTTGACAGGAAGACCTGTCAAATATATGAATGGAGATCAATGAAAAAACATAGTAAAACTTTAAGTACATTTTTTAAATCACATTTTTAAAATGACTTGAAATTACAATAAATATTTTTTGAAAAAAATAATTAATGTATTTTACGGGGCTAAAAATAAACTTACCTTTTTTAAAAGTATTTTTAAATGATAAATCAGTGAAAATTACCAGGCGTAAGAATTGTAAGGGTTTTCTGCGGGCGGACGGTCTCCAAAAAGCGGAACTATCCGCCCGCAGAGGCCCTTCTCCAGGGCAGCCGGAGGATTTGTCAAGAGGATTCTTGACAGATCGGAAATGCTGGTTTTCAGCACATGTGCTGTGCATGCCTAAAACCTGCATTTCCAATGTCCCTACGGGTGGGTACACAGCGCGTACACACCCGTAGGGATCGGAATATCCGGCCCATTAAAGCTAGTTAGCTTGGTTTCTAATGATTTCACATAATGGCCTGAAGGAGACTATCAAGAAGGATTGCAGTTGGGCCATCGTGATTTCTGTTTTATTCTCCTCCTTTTCCCAAGAGAAAATAAAAGAAAGACTTGCATTTATATAGCGCCTTTCATGACCACAGGACGTCCCAAAGTGCTTTACAGCCAATGAAGTACTTTTGAAGTGAAGTCACTGTTGTAATGTGCGAATCACGGCAGCCAATTTGCGCACAGCAAGCTCCCACAAACAGCAATGTGAAAATGACCAGATAATCTTTTTGTTATGTTGGTTGAGGGAGAAATATTGGCCAGGACACCGGGTATAACTCCCCTGCTCTTCTTTGAAAATAGTGCCGTGGGATCTTTTACGTCCACCTGAGAAAGTAGACGGAACCTTGGTTTAACGTCTCATCTGAAAGACGGCACCTCCGACAGTGCAGCGCACCCTCAGCACTGCACGGGAGTGTCAGTCCCTGGAGTGGGACTTGAACCCACAACCTTCTGACTCAGAGGTGAGTGTGTTACCAACTGAGCCACAGCTGACACTATATCGTAAAAATTAACCATATTTTCAAAAATGTAGTATTAACGCTCCTTTCCCCTGGGCAATCTTTTTGTACTGGCATTTATAAATGGTCAAAAATGTTGCAGAATTGAGTGGTTTAAAATATGAATAAGCTATCTGAATACAACTGCGGACTTTGTGAGCATTATATGAAGCTTTTGTTTTGCTTTGTCCAACACTGTATTATGTTTGAACTACTTTATAGTAGAGGTGTACTGCAAAGACGGACAACATTACACCTGTTCTGTATATTCAGTGTTGCCTATAATAATCCCTTTGAGAGCACTAGAAAAATACCTATAGCTAGGAGGTTTCTGCAGAAGTTATTTGATATAATTTTTTTCATTGATCACAAAAACTGTAAACAAAATGTTAGGTAGAATCTATCGCAGAATATGATCAGTCATTATCATATTTTGACCCTTAACTCATTGAGACTCAATAACAAGTATGCTAGAGATATATTTTCATAATATTTGTGGAGTCCTGGATTTATAGACTTATGTTGCTAAATACTGAGACCTAGGAGATGCAGTTAGTTAGGACAGTGTACTTTCCCATCTAGGTTAGAATCTATCAGAGACTAATGAGATGGATGTCACCTCTCCAGTACAAAGTGGAATGAGTGGGCAGTCTCGGTAGAGTTCCTACTCGATGCGAGACAGCTCAAAATGGTCGTGATGAGTAGATGATGATTTGGAACTTGAGTTGTCATGGTCGTGACAAGGCCATGAAGACATGAACGGATAACAAATCACAGCAGTGTCCTGTTCACTTCCATTGAGAAGGCCCAACTGCTACTTTCTTTCCAAATTACCTTGTACTTGAAAAATGTGTGGAAAATATTGCTCTTCAGACTTAACGAAAGTCAAATCTATCACTTCCTGTCTGTTGTAAACCGGTCTCTAAGGCAACACATCAAAGGTGGAGAACATGGTTTGTTGGGGGAAACAGGTTCTTATCCCAGTATTTTCAAGTGAACAAGTACCTAAGCAACGAAGGCAGGACAAAAACTGATTCTTAAAAAAAAAGTTTGATCAAGTGCTTAGTGCTGAAAACAACATAATCGCTTAAGATGAACAAAATGTATGCCCCAGATTAATGGTAATGACTGAATGTAATTATTTTACAGTGCTTCCCGCTCAAAGTTTTAGCACAGTGAAGGGCAAAACAGGACTTGGATGAAAGAGTTGAGATTTGTATTTTCTCAAATAATCACCGGTTTCCCAGGGGAAATGTTCTACAGGACCACTAAAGTAGAGGAGAGTCATGGAACTTTATAAAGGTCAGGCGAAGGAGATTAACAGCTCTTTGTGTTCATTGTATTCATACAATAGTCAGCAGTGAGGCCAATGGCATTCATTTATTCTCCTTTTCCTCAATTTTTATTTTAGATTATTGTCTACCTTTTAAAAGGGACAGTGGCTATTCTTTGTTGGTCGGCCTAAACTACTTGTTTCAAAATCCTCATGAAAAATATTGATTCGAATTTATTTTACTTTAAACAGATTAACACCTTTGTTAAATGTACTGAGTGGACTTTAGTATGAAATTGCAATAAAGGTGAAATACTGCAATGGAACAAAAGAATATTTGAAAGCAAGAATTAACTTTGAGTTCGAAAATTTTGACAAATGTCTCTTTAAAAAGGTTCTTTAAAGGCCATGAGCTGTCTAGTTGCAAAAAGGAAATTGACTTTGCTAAATTCTGCTGAAAATAAACCTAGATTTTCCAATCAGTATTATTTTAACACAGGTGGTAACCCATTTAAAACAAGTGCGATTCGGTCACTGCTAAAATAACTCTGATCAGAAAATCTAGGCTATAAAGTCCTTGCGGCAGGGCTACCGAGTTATGCTGTGAGGATAGAAGTCAGTTATATGGAATGTAAGGAAAGGCTAGGAACGGGGGAATTGCTAAGTGACTATAATTAAAGGGGAAACCTGTGCAGACAGGTGGGTTCTGCTCATGGGAACAGCAACCTTCAGAAAGAGGAACGCACCAGAATAAGGTATGGATGTTGTTAGTATCTCATGTCAGTCTATTGTAATAGAGCCCTAGTACAAGAATTACTATTAATGTAACAACGGGCTGTAATTTGCGACCCCTACGGGTGCGTACGAGGTGTGTACGCGCCCGTAGGGGCCGCGCAAGTTCCGGGTTTAGGCATGCGAAGCGCATGCGCTAAAACCCGGAACTTGCAATCTATCAAGAAGCTCCGCATGCGCCCCTGGGATACATGGGCCTCTGCCCGCACATTCATGGAGAGGCCCAGGAGCGCAAGTCTCCATACCTCCTGTGCCAGCAGGTAAATTCATAGATTTTTTACAGGTTGGAGGCATCTGCCCGCGGGAAGCCTCCGATCGCAAATTTTGGGCCAACATGTTTTCTAACAATAAAGCGTGGCATGATTGAACATATACAACAACAACAACTTGTATTTATATAGTGCCTTTAATGTAGTAAAACGTTCCAAGGCGCTGCACAGGAGTACTATAAGACAAAAAATTTGACACCGAGCCACATAAGGAGGAATTAGGGCAGATGACCAAAAGCTTGGTCAAAGAGGTAGGTTTTAAGGAGCATCTTAAAGGAGGAAAGAGGTAGAGAGACGGAGAGGTTTAGGGAGGGAATTCCAGAGCTTAGGGCCTAGGCTACAGAAGACACGGCCACCAATGGTTGAGTGATTATAATCAGGGATGCTCAAGAGGGTAGAAATAAAAATCAACTCAAAGCAGAATTTTCACTGAACACGTAGCACTAATAAGCCTGCTATTACAAAGGGACTGTGCCTTCAAGGGGGAGCTGGACTGGTTCCCGACTGGGGCAGAGATCACATTATATAGAAGGCAAGTGTCTTTATAGGTAACACACGGTCCATGTGATCTCCTAGACTGGTTTTGATCACCTGAGAGGGTCGGAGATGAATTTTCAGAGCATTTTTCCCCTATTGGCCCTGGGTTTCTTCTCTGTTTTTTGACTCTCCCAGGAGATTACATGGCTGGTGGTGGGGGAGGTGGCGGGGGGAGGAGGAGGGGTGGGGAAAGGAAGTGTTTAGTCATGATAATCCAGCCATCATGGTGTGGGGCAGGCTTGATGGACAGGCTGGTCTTTTCCTGCCCGTCAGCTTCATATGTTCAAACAGCCGTTCAAAATGGTGTTTATTGTAAAACCATAGTGACCTCAGCCTGTCCTGCTGCCATCTTTAGCATAACTAAACATGCTGCTACACAATAAGGGATACTACATGTAGACAATGTTTGTCAACACATACCAACAAAAAAATCTTTCTGACAATAGATGCTATTTAAGCGCTGCCAAGACAGTGAACAGAAGCTCTTGTTGAGAATACTTACTGTACTGATGTTCTCGGGGTAATTTTTGATAAAGCAGTTCGGGAGCATTTAAACTAGTATGGCAGGGGGCTAGAAACCTATGTAGTGAAATAGAGGAAAGTGAAAGGCAGACAGAAATAAATGATAAAAGGGTGAGGAACAAAAAACAAAGGGCCAAACTAATTCATAAAAAATGTGAGCATAAAAAAAGCCTGAGGGTTTTATACCTTAATGCGAGAAGCATCAGGAACAAGGTAGATGAATTAGCTGTGGAAATAGAGGTTAATAATTATGACCTAATTGGGATTACGGAAACATGGTTGCAGGGTGAGCAGGGCTGGGAGCTTAACATACAGGGGTATTCAGTATTTAGGAAGGATCGACAAAAAAGAAAGGGAGGAGGGGTAGCATTGCTAGTAAAAGAGGGGATAAATGCAATTGAAAGGAAGGATATTAACTCAGTTAATACAGAATCTATATGGGTGGAGCTAAGAAATAGCGAGGGGCGAAAAACATTAATAGGAGTGGTATATAGGCCTCCAAATAGTAAAATAGAGGTTAGGGAGGGCATCACGAGGGAAATTAGAGAAGCGTGCAATAAGAGCACAGCTGTCATCATAGGTGACTTTAACTTACATATAGATTGGACTAGCCTAATCAGTAAAAATAATGAGGAGGAGGAATTCCTTGAGTGTTTGAGGGATGGTTATCTGGATCAATATGTCGAGGAACCAACTCGGGAACAGGCTATATTGGACTGGGTACTGTGCAATGAGAAGGGACTAATCAGTAATCTTGTTGTACGGGGACCCTTGGGTCAGAGCGATCATAACATGATCGATTTCTCACTCGAAATGGAGAGCGAAGAAATTGACTCAGAGACTAAGGTCCTGAATTTAAACAAGGGGAATTATGATGCCATGAGACGGGAACTGAGTAGGTCTGATTGGACAACGTTCCTGGGAGGACTGGAGGTAGATAAACAATGGCAAACATTTAAAGATAGAATGACAAAATTGCAAAAATTGTTTATACCAATCTGGCATAAAAGGAAATCTAAAAAGGTGACTCAACCGTGGATAACAGGGGAAATTAGAGACAGCATAAAATCCAAAGATAGGGCGTATAAAATAGCCAAAAAAAGCGCCAGAGCGGAAGATTGGGAACAGTTTAAGATAGAGCAAAGGAGGGCAAAGGGCATAATCAAGAGGGGCAAAATAGCTTACGAAAACAAGCTGGCGGAAAATATAAAAACTAACTCCAAAAGCTTTTATAAGTATATCAAAAGGAAAAGACTGGTGAAAACCAAAGTTGGTCCATTGCAGTCAGATACGGGGGAATATATAATGGGAAATAAGGAAATGGCAGATCAACTAAATGCATACTTTGGGTCAGTCTTTACGAAGGAAGACACAAAAAACCTCCCTGGGATATCGGGAAAAATAGGGACATTGGCAAAGGAGGAACTGACGCAAATCAATATCTCTAAGGATATGGTGTTAAGGAAGCTAAAGGGATTGAAGGTGGACAAATCCCCAGGGCCTGATAACATGCATCCTAGGGTACTGAAGGAGGTGGCCCTAGAGATAGCGGATGCACTAAGGATGATTTTTCAGAATTCATTAGACTCGGGAACAGTGCCGATGGATTGGAGGGTAGCTAACGTTACCCCACTATTCAAAAAGGGGGGTAGGGAAAAAGCAGGTAATTACAGACCTGTAAGCCTTACATCAGTTGTGGGCAAAATGCTGGAGTCCATCATTAAGGATGAAATAGCGGAGCACTTAGCAAATGGGGACAGGATAGGACAGAGTCAACATGGATTTACAAAGGGTAAATCGTGCTTGACTAATCTATTGGAATTTTTTGAGGGAGTAACTGGTAGAATAGATGGGGGAGAGCCAGTAGATGTGGTGTACCTGGACTTCCAAAAGGCCTTCGATAAGGTCCCACATAAAAGATTAGCATGGAAAATTGAGGCTCATGGGATAAAGGGGAAAGTTTTGGCGTGGATAGGGAACTGGCTGTCAGATAGAAAACAGAGAGTTGGAATAAACGGCTCATTTTCTGAATGGCAGGCAGTAACAAGTGGGGTACCACAGGGATCTGTCCTGGGCCCCCAGCTGTTCACAATTTACATTAATGACCTGGATCAGGGAGTCGGATGCAGCATTTCCAAATTTGCAGACGACACTAAACTAGGAGGGGGGGTGGGCTCAGAGGAAGAGACCAGGAAGCTCCAGAGCGATTTGGACAGACTGGGCGATTGGGCGGATAAATGGCAGATGCACTATAATGTGGACAAGTGCGAAGTTATCCACCTTGGGTGCAGGAACGGGAGGGCAAATTATTATTTAAATGGCAATAGATTGGGAGAGGGGGAAGTACAGAGAGACCTGGGTGTTCTTGTACACCAGTCACTGAAGGCGAGCATGCAGGTGCAACAGGCGGTCAAGAAGGCAAACGGTATGCTGGCCTTCATAGCAAAAGGGTTAGAATACAGGAACAGGGATACCTTGCTGCAGCTGTACAGGGCACTGGTGAGACCACACCTCGAGTACTGTGTACAGTTTTGGTCGCCTCATCTGAGGAAGGATGTTCTTGCCATGGAGGGGGTGCAGCGGCGATTCACCAGGCTGATACCAGGAATGGCGGGAATGACCTATGAGGAGAGACTATGTAGTTTAGGGATGTACACACTGGAGTTTAGAAGATTGAGAGGGGACCTCATAGAAGTGTATAAAATTCTGACAGGTCTAGACAGACTGGATGCAGAAGGAATGTTTCCCTTGGCGGGTGAGAACAGAACTAGAGGACATAATTTAAGGATAAGGGCTAAACCATTTAGGACAGAGATGAGGGGGAATTTCTTCACTCAGAGAGTGGTGAACCTGTGGAACTCATTGCCACAGAGGGCAGTGTACGCCAGCTCATTAAATATATTTAAGAGGGAATTAGATATATTTTTACGGGCAAAAGGGGTTAAGGGTTACGGAGAGAAGGCGGGGACGGGATACTGAATTAAAAGATCAGCCATGATCTCATCGAATGGCGGAGCAGGCACGAAGGGCCGAATGGCCTACTCCTGCTCCTATCTTCTATGTATCTATGTATCTATGTACCCTCCTGACAGAAGATTAGTCTTAATTTCAAGCTTAAATTCAACAAACTGTACAGATCAAGTGACAAAATTAAATTTTCACGCATAATCTCTCAGGTTTTATTAATTTTCATGAATTTAAGCCAACTATTATTCCTGGAAAGATACAGCTATAGAACCGCAGAACAATATGTGATGTGTTTGGGCAAGCAGAGTATGAAATAGAGCCATTGCTAAAGAGGAAAAATATTGGGTTCAACCAGCTAACAGGATGAAAATATTTGAACACTCAAGTAGAAATGGTTTTGTGCAGTAGTGAGTTAAAGGATGGCAGTCACAATATGGCAATGTAGTTGAAGTATTATTTCACCCCATTTTCCTCTCCTCTCCAATACCAATGGTCCGGAATTTGCGGTCAGCGGTGAAGCAAAGGCGTTCGCTGTTGGCCCCGAAGTGAGCTTCGCACAAAGATCTTGCGATCTCGGTGTTGAGAAGTTCAGGTATTCCGTCGCATAATTCAAATCAACGCCGTATAGTGGGAATCCCCTAGTGCAAACTGCTGTGACGTCAACAAGCTGTCTGAGCAGCCAATCAAAATGCAAAATTCTCACAGCCCGCGAACCAAGAAGTGGGTAAGCTCTTAAAATTTTAACTTTTTACAAATGTTTGAGAGAGCAAAACAAGGATTGGGGCTCTCAATTGGGGAAATAAAGATGAACAAACTTTTAAAAAAAAACTTTTTTTTTAAAGTTTCTTATAAATGTTAATTTTTTTTAAATGGATAAGTTTGACACTGCACAATATTAAAATTAGTTTTTCATAACCTTTGTTTAGCTGTTAAAACCCCAGTTACACCTAATCCAAAGGGTCTAACTTTAATGGGATATTTAACAGCGATATTACTGCGGAAGAGCCGAAGTTTTCATCAGTTTCACTGATTTGAGAGATTTCACTGATTGCCGGCTCTGTGGGGGGGCGGGGCACAGCGCAGCCTGTGGAAGAGCAGTGAATGACAGATCGCAACTTCAGCATTTCCACATTAGCCTGCGCGTGCGCTAAATGCTGAATCTGTGGTCAGTTTCAAAAGCGACATTACAGCGAGTGCTGCCAGTTCGGCGTCATCAGGACCGCAAATTCGGGACCAATGACTCTCTATGGGGTACAGTTCCATGTGCACCTTTGCCAAAGTCACCACTCTGGTTCATTCATCCCTTCCCTAGCCCAGGGCACTGAGGAAAATTGTAGCACCCAACCTGCTGCCCCACCTAAGATCAGCTAGGTCATTATAGCCTAGTGATCAATTTAATTGTAACATTCTTACGAGGAACTGATGCGGCTTTTGGAGCCTGGTTAGGATGGAAAGGGATAAATCGTCTCCAATAAAAAGCTGTGGTGTCCCTTTCCCAATAATCTTCGAAAGAATCGTCAGTAAGCTAACACTTAACATTTCAAGTGATACTGCAAGCACAAAACTTCTAACTTGCAAACATGAACCACGATTACTTCAGAATGTCTCAGTACCACTATCTGAGACTCTTGTCAGCTACAGTAAATGTAAACCATTTGCGCAGCTGATACAGATCCAAGATAGTGATTGGATGCATCCAGAAATAATTAGATTAACAATGAAAAACTTATGATGATTCCTCAGGATATGAAAAAAACTCCTTTATGTCACATATATCATAAATATGTTGCTGATGTATCTTAAAGGCAATATAAAATAGTTTGCAACTTAAGTATCTGGAAAGTATTTTGCAATATGTTGTACATATTTTTCATATATGTTTTGAAAGATGAATGAATAAATCAATATATATTTAGAGACAGCATTTTCAAATATTTATATTGTGGCGGGCTTTTGGATGCTTGGAAATATATTTCTGCATGTATCCTTTCAATATGAGAATTCACAGTTTGCACTGCTTGCAATGATGGGTTTCTATGCTTTATGAACATCAGCTGTTTTTGTAGCAGAACAATACAGCAAAGGAAGTAACAGCATTTAGAACTGGAACTCTTGAAGTGAAAATAATAAAAGGTTAAGAATCATTCAGTCTAGAAATCAAGATTATAGATCAGAAAGACACTAACTCACCAAAATATTATAGCATGGGGATTATTGCCAGAATCTTTTAAAGTAAATGTTTAGACAGCTTGATTGATGTCATTGAGGGGAGTCACGTATGGTATATAGAGACCATAATATGAGAGATAAATATGCATAAAGGCTTACTGTAAATTATACATTGGTACCAAATTCATCACTGTCCATAAATTATTCTTAGACTGCACATTGACTGATCTGAATTATAATGTTATTGTAGTTAAATGAAAAGGCACTAAGGGTCTTTCAATCAAGGAGGGTGTCTTAAAATAGCCTCTAAAGTAAAATATAGGTTCTCCAGAGAGCGAGGTTGAGGCACAATTTTGGGGTAATGTCAAGGGAGCAATATTTGACCTTGGAGTGGTTGATGTTGGCACAGATGATAAACATGGGAACATATATCTGGAAAAGGCATCATTCCACTGAATAACATAAAATCCGCAAAAGGTAAAATGACTTCACAGTAACACTTGTATTGTTGCTACCAATGAAGATACGTAACTGTTGCTTACGTCATAATTGTGTCATCTGTGATTCTGCTTTTCCTTTTATTCTGCACAAACTCTTCTGCTGAGGACACTGACTCAGCCGGGAATAGTTGGCAACTCACCCAATGGTAAACTTGAACAGTGAGTACTGGCAAGCTATTCCATAATGGAGGGAATCACAGACAAAGCCAATCATGTTTTGAGTGGATGTGCACACAAGTATTTAGTCTCATAAGTTACCAGTTAACGATAAAATGTCTAACGTTTTATACTGAACATGTTTAACATTCCTCCAAGTTTCCTCTGTGTAACTAGCAGACTTCTTTACTTTCCCAATTTCACCATTCTTCATTCTCTCTCACACACGCATACACGCAACTAAAGGTGGTCATTACAGCTGTACAGTCCAAGACAAAAATTAAATGGCTAATAAGATGCACTCATTCTTTTCGAAGGGGAGGAGAGATCATGGCATCCTAATCATTAACCATAAAGATTCACTGCACCCTTGAGTGATGTACTTTTGTGAGGTCTGCCAGTGAATGTAATTGAAGCAGTTCCCAGGTCCAACATCTGCTATATTTGAACAATCTCAAGTAGACTTAACCTTCAACCTTTCTCATTTCAGTTAAGTTTTTAGTTAAAAGTAAATTGCGTATTCTCATTTTTCAGTCAAGAAAGAGCTCAGTTAAAAGATTCTTCCCAGGAGATTAGATTCCCTCAGAAAGCATCACAAGTTGAGGTCAATTTATATATGTAGTCTAGAATGAGCTCTTAACCTAATTGGTGAGTATGTCTGAATATGTGATGAGAGTACTCATTTTCCAAGAACTTTTCTCACCCAAATGGTCATCTGGAACTGGTTGTCATAAAAGTATTACTTATGCCAGCTATCTCAACATTTATCTCTACCACCTAGTTCATATGCAAATTAAAAGTGAAAACTTTCCAAAGGCAAAAATTATACTAGTCATTTTCAGTTTTCATGGGAAATGTATGCTAGCATAGAGCAGTCAACGTTTTCTCTATGGTGTCATTCTCATGTTGGTGGGTGGAACTCACTGACGACAACAAAGCTAAGTGCATGTAATGCAACATGATGGCAACACCCAATATATTGTATTACATTATTACAAATATTAATTGAAACTGTTCAACCTCCGTCGCCTCCATTCCAGATCCAAGGTCGTCCCATCCTCTCTCGTCGAATTACGTCTGCGCACACTTGGAGGTTGAACTCCAAACCATCATCAGCACCTTCACCGAAACATACGAGGGCATGGGTCTTACACTAAACATCCGTAAGACAAAGGTCCTCTACCAACCTTCCCCCGCCACACAGTACTGCTCCCCGATTATCAAAATCCATGACGAGGCCCTGGACAATGTGGACCACTTTCCATACCTCGGGAGCCTACTGTCTACAAGGGCAGACATCGATGATGAAGTCCAACACCACATTCAGTGTGCCAGTGCAGCCTTCGGTCGCCTGAGGAAGAGAGTGTTTGAAGACCAGGACCTCAAACCCAGCACCAAGCTCATGGTCTACAGAGCAGCAGTGATACCCCCCCTCCTGTATGCTTCAGAGACATGGGCCATGTACAGCAGGCACCTCAAAGCACTGGAGAGGTACCACCAACACTGCCTCTGCAAGATCCTGCAAATCCATTGGCAGGATAGGTGCACTAATGTCAGTGTTCTCACTCAAGCCAACATCCCCAGCATCGAAGCTTTGACCACGCTCAATCAGCTCTGATGGATGGGCCACATCGCCGCATGCCCGATACAAGACTCCCAAAATAAGCGCTCTACTCGGAGCTCCGACACAGCAAGAGAGCCCCAGGTGGGCAGAGGAAATGCTTCAAGGATACCCTCAAAGCATCCTTGAAAAAGTGCAACATCCCCACCGACGCCTGGGAATCCCTGGCCCAAGACCGCACAAAGTGGAGGAGAAGCATCCGGGAAGGCACCGAACACCTCGAGTCTCTTCACTGGGAGCAAGCGGCAGCCAAGCGCAAGCAGCGCAAGGAGTGCATGTCAACCCAAGCATCCCACTCACCCGCCCCTTCAACCACCGTCTGCCCCACCTGTTACAGAGACTGTAGGTCCCGCATTGGACTCTTCAGTCACCTGAGAACCCATTCTTAGCGTGGAAGCAAGTCATCCTCGGTTCCGAGGGACTGCTTAAGAAGAAGAATTAATTTATGTCTCTTAAAGAAAACACAAGTGATAATATGTACCATTTTTATCTTAATAAAAACAGCATCAGGTTAATACACCAATATTTCAAACACAAATTGCAGGGATCATCAGCAGAACAATCAAGGATAAACTTGAAATAACCCAACCAAAGTCTCTGAATAGGCTTTCTGTGTGGCAAACAGAAGGTTCATTTCAACCAACTGCTCCTGTTCAGGAAATACTATTAGACATGTGCGTACTAATTGGCAAATGCATATCCTAGCACTGTCTCACTGCATAATCCATCTAACAGCATGGCTATAGTAGAGGTGATTAATGACTGTAAAACTGACCCACTCATTGGGACAGCATTTATTCTACTGCAATAGCAAGGAGTTACTCAAACTCTAGTTAATCATCTTATACTTCATCTGTTTATGAAATAGAGGATGCTTGGCCTAACGATTCCTGAAAGGAAGCAAATGAGGAAACACCTTAAAGAGGTACACAAGAGACTAAGTAGAATAGAAAAGCTTAATCCTGCGTACTATTTCAAGTTAAACCATGATTGCAGGACTAGGTCCAAACTGCTGAAGGACAAGTTTGAACTGATATCACAAAGCACATCTGCACACAAGGAGTGATTAATATTTGGAACGGTCTTCTTAGTGCGGGCAAAACCTCTGATCATTCAAGAGGCAGTTAGATGCTGGAATGGGAGAATCAGAGTTGTGTGGAAGGATGAACCAGATTGCTTCTTTCATTTGTATATCTTTGTGATGCCAGAAAATCCCCACGACATCAGGCATTTGAGATCCCAAAGCTCATCAGATTTTTCTGCTTTATACCATGCTTTTTAAAATGGACTGCTGCCAACGAAATAAGGTAGTTGCGCATGTGCAGTTCTATTGGGTTTTTTTCATTGTTCTCACAGTAACAGATTTGAAACTGCTTTCAGTTACTTAGCGATCCTTCCAAATATGTCACATAGTATCAGCAGCACTGTGGAGAAATCTATATCAACCTTAGCCCAGTTTGAAGGTCGAGAGCTGGAGAGACAGTTTGAAGGACGAGAGCTGGAGAGACAGTTTGAAGGACGAGAGCTGGAGAGACAGTTTGAAGGTCGCGAGCTGGAGAGACAGTTTGAAGGTCGAGAGCTGGAGAGACAGTTTGAAGGTCGAGAGCTGGAGAGACAGTTTGAAGGTCGAGAGCTGGAGAGACAGTTTGAAGGACGAGAGCTGGAGAGACAGTTTGAAGGTCGAGAGCTGGAGTGACAGTTTGAAGGTCGAGAGCTGGAGAGACAGTTTGAAGGTCGAGAGCTGGAGAGACAGTTTGAAGGTCGAGAGCTGGAGAGACAGTTTGAAGGTTGAGAGCTGGAGTGATACTTTGAAGGTCAAGAGCTGGAGAGACAGTTTGAAGGTTGAGAGCTGGAGAGACAGTTTGAAGGTCGAGAGCTGGAGAGACAGTTTGAAGGTCGAGAGCTGGAGAGACAGTTTGAAGGTCGAGAGCTGGAGAGACAGTTTGAAGGTCGAGAGCTGGAGTGACAGTTTGAAGGTCGAGAGCTGGAGTGACAGTTTGAAGGTCGAGAGCTGGAGAGACAGTTTGAAGGTCGAGAGCTGGAGAGATAGTTTGAAGGTCGAGAACTAGAGAGACAGTTTGAAGGACGAGAGCTGGAGCGGAACCCGGTTACCAGGACGCCAAGTTGGACAGCCAGGGGTAATGTGCAGGCCAGGTGTGTGGAAGAAACCGAGGGGAAACATTGAGAAAAATTGAGAGGAAACATTGAGAAAGACAGAGGAAACATCGAGAGAGAGAGAGGGGAAACATCGAGAGAGACCAAGATGGAAACATCGAGAAAGACTGAGGGGGCACTTTATTTATTTAATTTAATTTAATTAATTATAAGTTGTGAGTTCCTCACGATGCTCTCCCAGTGCGGCCACCCTGTAACCAGAGATTATTCTAGAAGCCTGGGTAGAAATATCAATGTAATTACTGTAGAAATTACTTTTTTTACATTATTGCTTGTTCATTTTATGTGCTGTCTTTTTATGTCTTTTATTTATTTTATGTCTGCTTTATTTATATTTATAAAGTATGTATGCGTGTATATGTCGGTATGTGTTTTTTTGTGATGGCGCCGATGAAGATGGCTGCCGTCCTTGCGAGCTCTGTGCGTACCAGGCAGCTCAGTGTTCTTGCTGCTTGGTGCTCTCGGCTCGTCAAGAAAAAAGCATTTCACTGACTAGATTTCACTTCTTGTATTTAGTTATGTGACCAATAAAATTGAAATTGAAAATTGAAAATTGAAAGGATACAGCAGGAACCTAAAGTTAACAGTAGTCTTGGTGAAGGAACATGAAGCCAATTCAAAAAGTGAGAAGATACTAAAATCCCGGTCAAATTAGAGTCAAATATATATTTCCTGTTATGAAATATTAAAAATAAACTTAACAATTAGAAATATCAAAGGGATGTATTACACCAATTTGTCTCCTATTGGTGTTGTCTGTAATCTACCCTGGAGCAAGAAACTACTATAACCAAGCTTTGAAGCGTAATAATATCCTTAATACATTAATACTTCATAAAACTTATATTCCTTCTCACATTACTGCATTCTTAGAATATGGTGCAGCCTTAAACAAACCCTCGAAAGCTAAATGGAAGCCAGTTCAATTATCTAAAAGGGGAGGATGGTGTGGCTTCAAATCCCTGACAGTGAAATGTTGTCACTTTGCAAAGAACCAAAAACATACAAACCCCACAGGGAATTCTATTATGAATGAGACTGAGAGGAAAATCAATTAAAATTGTTCAACTGAGAGTGGTACTGCCAAAGGGCTGGATTAACCTCCCAATGACTCCTTCTATGATTTACTGACCCCACTTTGATTTTGCAGTATCAAAGCTCCCAGAGGAAAGGTGCTTTCTACATACCTCAGATAGATTGCATTCAGACTTGCAATCCTGCTGCACTTTGGGATCATTTTGACGGATTCGGTGATCAGGCTCAAACTCAAGATACAAGAAGAATACTTTATTCGCTTGTTCGAGTGATGCCAAATCAAAATATACTCTAGAAAGTGGACAAGGAAAAGTGCTGAGCTGAGACAAAATACTCCCCAGTGAGGAAATACTGCGGACGCTGGAAATCTGAAATAAAAACAGAAAATGCTGCAAATACTCAGCAGGTCAGGCAACATCTGTGGAGAGAGAAATAGAGTTAACGTTTCAGAAAGGTCATCGTCCTGAAACGTTGGGCTGGATTTTCTCAATGGGGGTGCGTTGGGGGCAGGACTGCTGGTTGTCGGGTTTTAGTCCCGCCCCCAATGATATCCGGCCAACCCATGCTACTTTCCCTGGATTGACCTTGTTAAGCCCACCCTAAGGGAAAGCCAATGACAGAGAACATCAGCGTATGATGTTTCATCTGTCAAAAATTTTTGACAGACAAATTGTCAGCATTTGACAGCTTTGAGAACCTGTCAAACACTGACAATCCCTGTTCTATGGTGAGCCCTTGTACTGAAGGCTCACCAAGGCCTCTCTCCTTAGCAGAAATCAGATGGCTGCTGCATCTGAGAATGCAGCAGCCATTCTGTCATCCCTGCCATTGCGATGAGGCACCTCCGGATCCCCAAGGGTTGGAGCCTGCAGGAAGAAACAAAGGTAAGGAAACTTTTTCTAACACTTTTACTCACCTCTCATAATTACCTGTCCACATTTGCACCCATTACTCACCTCCACAGCGCACATTTCAATCCCTCTCACCCCCGTAGACCCACTGCTCGCCTCGCTGACCCTGGCGAGGATCGCAGCCATCGGGAAGCCCGCACTTGTGTTGGTAAAATGGGGATAAGCCTCTTAACTGCCTGTTAACTATCTGTTAACAGGCAGTTAATTGGCTATAATCCCCTTCCCGCCTCCCGGGAAGATGGCACGGAGGTGGGTTGGGAATGGGATCGGTAACCGCTCCCAGTTTCTGCCATTTTCCCGGCAGTTCTGCCTCCAAACCCGCCTCCCCAGGGCTGGCAAAGTTCCCCCACGTTAACTCTGTTCCTCTCTCCCCAGATGCTGCCTGACCTGCTGAGTATTTCCAGCATTTTTGACTTTAACAAATAACCCACAACCTGGACCCAGCATAAACTGAAATAATGGGTGCACACAAATAAAGTGATACCACCTGCTGAGGCTGAGCTTAACATAGCACAAAGAATACAACGCCTGAATCGTGCTAACTACCTGATTGACACTTTCTTTAGAGGTGCCAAAGCATATATTTTTTCCCCAGAAACTATCTATTCTCAAGATACCTTGTGCGGCTTTAGGGATACAACAGGACTTTGTTCTCTTGCACAGATACTGTGTTACCATCATGTCTATAGCAAACATCCTTTTGTTTTGTTACGCCCAAAGTTGCCTGCATTTCTGATAGACAATTTTGGCCCTTTACGAAGAAGGTGTCAAGATTACTTGATGACCTTATTTTGTACATATCTTATGTGATAACGGAAGGGTTACATGAAGCCAACGTTGAGCATTTCTTGCAAATACAGCAATAAAATCTGCTCTGTACAACAATGATTTTTCTGTTTCACACCGGAAGGTTCATCAACCCTCTCAGTATTGATTTCTGTTGTCTTTACACATTATTGGGGATACATATCACATTCCTGTTTTTCTGGTCATTATCGGATTGCTGTTTGTGGGAACATGCAGTGTGAAAATCGGCTGTCACATTTCCTACATTACAACAGTGACTACACTTCACGGCTTAATAGCAATCGTGAAATTGTTGGATTTATGACGTTATTACGAATTATTCCCGCCGCAGCCATTTAGGGCTGTTAATGAATGTCGTAGAGGACCCTGTTAATGATGTGATTTGTGGTCCTGAAATGATACTCAACCTTAGAGGCCCATAAATGGGCCAATGAAGCTGTGGGGTCTCACTCCAGCAGGTAGTGAATTGTTCCGACAGGTTTTTTATTCCTTTCATCTGCCTTGGCAGTATTTTGTGCCAGTCTTGCCATCCATACTCCTGTTCGTGTCAGAGGCAATCATTTTCAGGACGCAAAGTGTTGCGTCACTCAGAAGAGAGTCACCCATTCAAATACAAATTAGATAGATTGTTTTCAGAAAATTAAATTTTGGGATACAATATATGTCATGGCATGTGGTAAGTGTAGCATGATTGAGAGAAGGGTAACTTTGGACTTAAGGTTCCCAAATCTCTCCACCACTGGAGTTTTCCTTGTATCATTTCTGTGTCTGTTGTTGACTAATTGGTAGAGATTGATTGCTGTGATTAGTGAATAACTCCATTATCATTTTATCATGTAACTACCAGGATGGTAGAAGGCAAGCTAGATGGACCTTGGTCCTTTTTCGTCTAGCAATTCCCAACGTTCCTATGAAAGCAGCGCAATGGCATACCCACTGGCAGATACACGGTTACTGATCATGATGGACGGGCCCGCTGGTCAAGAATGTTTGTACATTTTGCACACCTAGCCTGCCATTCACTCATTAACTTCTCAAGGACCAATACAGCAATTCCCAAACACAACTGGGTTACAATGTCCTCTTTTGCTGCTTGTTCTTTTACATTTTTTTCTTACATTTCCTTTCTGTCTTTTTTTATTTCTCTCTTAATCCACTCTCTTTCCCTCTCGTTATTTTTATTTCTGTCTATATTTCACCTGACTCTAATTCACCCTCTATCCTTCTCTGTCATTCACTCTGTTTCTTTCTCTATCCTTTTCTTTCATTGGTTAAGGAGATAAGCCATTGGGCATGATGTTCACAAGGTCCCAGATTTGTGGCGCAAATATTGTGCGATGTCAATGGTGAGGATAAAAGTCCAATTAATATTGTTCACCATCAAACTGGCCTTTGCAGCAATTTCTGGCCCAATCTGTTTTTAGTGGTGTTGGTTGAGGAATAAATGTTGGCCAAGAAACAGAGAATCTCCCCTGCTCTGCTTCAAATAGTGGGATATTTTACATCCACCTGAAAGAGCAGACGGTCAGGGTCACGGCGAGGGCTAGGTCAGGGTCACGGCGAGGGCTCGGTCAGGGTCGCGCCGTGACCCTGACCGAGCCCTCGCCGTGACCCTGACCGAGCCCTCGCCGTGACCCTGACCGAGCCCTCGCCGTGACCCTGACCGAGCCCTCGCCGTGACCCTGACCGAGCCCTCGCCGTGACCCTGACCGAGCCCTCGCCGTCTGATCCAAAAGATGGCATTTCCGACAATGCAACACTGAAATGTCAGCCTCGATTATGCGCTCACGTTTCTCTTGTGGGGCGTGAACCCACAACCTTCTCACTCAAAGGCGACAGCACTGCTGTTGATACCCAGAGGGGAAATGTGGAGGGGCGATAGAGGCGAAGCAAGGGCTTGAACTTGTAGCATTAGCTGCAAATATAAAAGAGCGGCTCACTTCATACACAATCCTTAGAGCCAGCAGAGAGAGGAGACTATAATCCCCACCACACTGGGGTTGGATTTGAACCTAGGTCAAAAGGCACTTTTACACTGCAGGATTTCAGCCAACTACAGACACATGGCTCAGGTCTCCATCAGCTGCACGCTCAAAGGTAAAAAGCCTGGGCTCCAGGTGCGGGCATTATCATAGATAGGCTGCAATACTGGCAACTGAATAGGGGAAGCCACGTTTAGTTACTCTATTTAAACTTGGGGATGGCTCTTCATATTAAAAACAGAGTCCAGAGCACCTACAGAACCTAGCTCAGAATGTAAGAGGCAAAGTAACAGCCCCCCCAGGGAACAAAGGCTAGTGTCTAACACACTGCACCACCTAGTCTCCTGGTTTGAAATTCTAACCGAGCTGTCTAATAGACACAGGGCATGAATGTGCAGGTTCTGCATTTGGAACAGGATCCTGGCTCAGTCAAATATGAAGATGTTGTTCCTGATCATTTGTACGCCAATCACGCAGCTGTTTCTAGTGAAGAACATCCTCAGTCACATGATCAGTAATTTTTTTTTGTCTTGACCGGCTCAGAAATCTTGTAAGTTTAGCAAATTTCCCAAGAAAGTGAATGTTAATCTCGTTCAGGCAAAGGGATATTGATATAATTGCAAAATACTGCGGATGCTGGAAATCTGAAATAACAACAGAAAATGCTGGAAATACTCAGCAGGCCAGGCAGCATCAGTTAATTCGGAACACCTCCGTTCAGTCCGTACGAGTGACCCTGAGCTTCCGGTCACCTGTCACTTTAATTCACCGCTTCACTCCCACTCTGATCTCTCTGTCCTCGGGCTATTGCATTGTTCCAATGAAGCTCAACGTAAGCTCGAGGAACAGCACCTCATCCTTCGATTGGGCACTTTGCAGCCTTCTGGACTCAACATTGAGTTCAACAATTTCAGATAATTATCCCTGCCCCCATTTTTCATGCAGTATGATTTTTGCCATTCCCATTTGCAATATTTTATCTTTCCTGCCTCTTACAAAAGTACAGGATGTTCTTTCTATTTCTTCCTCCCCTCCTAACCCCCCCCTCCCTCCTGGCTCTGCACCTGCTTAATATCTGTTACATCTCCAGCTTTTTCCAGTTCTGATGAAGGGTCCCAGACCTGAAACATTAACTCTGTTTCTCTCTCCACGGATGCTGCCTGGCCTGCTGAGTATTTCCAGCATTTTCTGTTGTTATTAAAGGGATATTGATCCTGGGGAATTAACACCTCCATGCTTCTGTCACACTGTGTTGGTTTCAAGAACGTCAGGCCAGATACACTATTGGGGGAGACATTGCGGCTGAATTTCCACACAGTGAGTTGCGCCAATGTTAAGCCAATCATAAAAGATTTGCACCTGCCGGTGGCCTGGAGAGGTAGTTACACAAGAGTTTCCTGGGTAGCTCATTTGCATACACATTGGAGTAGTCATAAAACTGGTGCAGAACCGGTATAATTAGCTGGAATGCTTGGAAACTGGAGGGCAGCCTTTTTAAACACACAGTCCAGCCTGCAACACTTCAGCAGCAGAATGGAGGACAACTCGATGAGGAACAGCGATTGCCTCGCTCACCTGACCCTTGAATAACTTCACTGCATACCTCATCAATCTTTTTCTCTTTCCTTTCAAGAATGATGTCTCCAGCCAGGAGCCCCTTGTGCGAAGCGGCCAGTCAAAGCAGCAGGGCACGCCACCAAGCTGGAGAAGAAGATAGAACATTACCAACTCAGATCTCCAAGGTCTCCTTGAGGAAATTGAAGTCAAGAAGCACAGTGAGTTGTGTAGATGAGAGCAGGAAGTTACAAAGGGACATAGACAGATTAAATGAGTGGGTAAAACTCTGGAGATGGGGTTCCATGTAGGGAAATGCGAGGTCATCCACTTGGGATCCCAGAAAGACAAATCGGAATATTTTCTTAATGTGCGAGAGAATAGAAACTATTGAGGAGCAAAGGGATTTAGGTGTCCAGGTACACAAACCAGTAAAAAATGGTGCACAGGTACAAAAAGTAATCAAAAAAGCTCATGGAATGTTGGCTTTCATATCAAGGAGCCTGGAATGCAAAGGGGAGGGAGTTATGCTTCACTTGTATGGAGCCGAGGTCAGAGCCCATCTGGAGCACCGTGTTCATTTATTGATACCACACATCAGGAAGGATATATTGGCCTTGGAGGGGGGACAGCGCAGAGTGACCAGAATGATACCAGGGCTTAAAGGGTTAAATTACGAAGACAGGTTAGCTTGTATTCCCATTGAGTTTAGAAGGTGATACAAATACACAAATCACTAAGAGTTGCAACACAGGTTAGCAAAGCCATAAAAAAAGCAAACCAAGCACGGGTTTATTTCTAGAGGGATAGAATTGAAAAGTAGGGAAGTTATGCTCAATCTGTATTGAACCTTCGTTAGACCACACTTACAGCACTGTGTACAGTTCTGGTCGCCATATTATAAAAAGAATATAGAGGCACTTGAGAGGGTGCAGAAAAGATTTACAAGGATGATACCAGAAGTGCGAGGGTATACATATCAAGAAAGGATGAACAGGCTGGGTCTCTTTTCTCTTGAAAAAAGAAGGCTGAGGGGTGTTTAAAATTATGAAAGGTTTTGATAGAGTGGATACAGAGAGAATGTTTCCACTTGTGGGGAAGAGCAAAACTAGAGGCCATCAATATAAAATAGTCACCAAGAAATCTAATAGGGAATTCAGAAGAAACTTCTTTACCCAAAGAGTGGTGAGAATATGGAACTCGCTACCACAGGGAGTGGCTGAAGCGAATAGTATAGATGCATTTAAGGGAGGCTAGACAAGCATATGAGGGAGAAGGGAATAGAGGGTGATGCTGATAGATTTAGATAAGGAAAGACGGGAGGAGACTCGAGTGGAGCATAAACGCCGGCATGGACTGGTTGGGATGAATAGCCTGTTTCTGTGCTGTATATCCTATGTAATCCTATCTAATCCTACGTAACTAAATGGCAGAATAGCTGGAGGGAATGAATGGCCTACTCCTGTTCCTATGTTGCAGACTCCTTGGAATGCATGGCAGAAAACCAGCAAGGAATCTCATTCATGCTACCTGGAGGGAGGTGGCACTGGCACTTAATTCCAACTCCCTCACCCCCAAGAATACATACCAGTGGCGATCTCACCAAGGCTAACACACTGGACACTTTCCTTTTCTTCCTTGTCCACCCTGGGCACAGGCACACTCATCACCCTCTTAAAGCAACACTTGCACAATTAACCCTTCACAATGCACTCTGGTTAAGGCGAGGCTCCAACTTGTGGTCTTGCACTATGGCTACCCAGCTCTGCAATCAACAATTACATACATGCACAACCCTGAAACCTCTTTCTCTACTTTAATCATATCTCTTACTTCAGCTCTCCCATATCACCTGGTACACGGTCCTCAACTGCTAGCCCTCACGTTATTTTCTCGGTTTCTTGAAGGAGGAAATGACACACCATGTCTCACAGAAGCAGGTTACCAGGGGAGGCACCGGCACCTTAAAACTCCTCATACCCTATGAGGAGAAGTTAATCGAGCTCACGGGGAGGCACTCTGCTCCTGTCGTGGGAGATGGTGAAGTCAACAGTATATTGTCAGCACCAGGTTAGTGGTAGAACACCTACACTATTGCCCTGGCATTCTCGTTAAGCAGCGCACAGGCACAACCTTCCACCTGCTTCTTTGCCTCCTAAGGGGGTAAGGCTCCCCCATTCTTAGCCTCTACATGCTTTCCTGAAAATATATCACAGAAATAGGGGGCAGAGGAAGAAGGGGAGGAAGATGATGAGGAAGAGGAGCAGCAGGGAAGGAAATTTCTTCCTCATTATATATTGTTACCTGATGGCAATGAGGAAGATGATGATAAGATCCTGGCCACACAGGAGTCTGTAGAGCATGATACTATTCCACGTTGCTCTGCCCCAACCTTTTCCATGTCATGCCCTGTTTTACTTGTTCCCCCACTCCTAGGCACCAGCTCGAATACTTTCACCCAGGGGCAATTAGATAGTGTGAGCGAGGATGTGGCACTGGGATGATTCCTAGAGCACGAGGGAATCGGAGAAATGGGAAGTGGGGGAGGATGTGCCACCTTCACAGCTGAGGGGGAGGGAAAGGTTGACTATGGCTTCGAAGTTATGGGACCGAGTACTTGTGGGTACTCGCCTGAAAAAAGGATATTCAAGGAATTTAACAGTAGTTTTCAAAAGGGATTTGGATAAATACTTGAAGGAGAAAATATTGCAGGCATATGGGGAAAGAGCGGCGGAGTGAGACTAACTGGATTGCTCTACCAAAGAGCCAGCCCAGACTCGATGGGCCAAATGGCCTCCCTTCTGTGGTGTACTATTCTATGATTCTACGATAAAGAACTTTGTACCTACATGTAGGCTCTGAGCTCAATCTCCGAGGATGTTCAGCAACTAACCTTTCGAAGTTAAAAATACCATGGGTCAAATGCAGAGTAAATCTCCTTTTATGTTGCACTACAATGTGCTTTAAACCCAAATTCAGAAGAGGGATATAGAATGCTGAATTATACAATAGTTTGCAAGTTGGAGAATGTCGTGCTTAAGCTGTAAAGTGCTCTGGACAACCACAGCTGGAGTAATCTACCCAATTCTGGTCAGTGAGACATTTAAGGCCTGGAGACAGTCCAGAGAAGAACAAGTGATTCCTAGCCTCAGCGGATTGACTTATGAGAAAATACCAGAAAAACGTTGGATTTTTAGCCTTCAAGGAAGGTGCCTAAGAGGAGACCTTGTAGGAGGTACACAAGAGAGTAAACGGTAGGTAAATTTGGAATACTACCTCAAATTAAACCATGACAAAAGGCCAGGAGGCCATGGGTTCAAACTGGAAAACGTCAAATTAAGGACTGATATCAGGAGATCCTTCACTCAAAAATCAATCCATAAAATGGAGTGTTGGGCTTCTACTTGAGAAACAATCCCTGGTGTATCTATTAAACAGTTGGAAGCCATCATGGGAGCTGAGGATGGGCAGGGGGTGGGTGTGGGGTGCTCAGAGAACCAAAGGCTCTCCAGATGGATGAGCTACAAATACGTTAGTGTTGTTCACGAATATCACACAGTTTCTAGCCCATAGACTTTTCAAAATTTTGTACGTTTTAAGAACATGGTGATGTACCCAGCTAAGGTTTGGCAGTGGAGGGACTACTTACTGAACTGTTATAAATATGGAGAGCTGGAGACAATTTAGGCTCTGATCAGGATTTTACATTCTAACATTATGTTTGGTTTATTCCATTCAAATAGAAGTGAATGCTTGGATCATATATTCTTTTGCATTCAGCCTCTACTCTGGCCCAACATGGTTGCCCCTTAAAATAGGCATTGACCTTTTAGCATCTTTCTTCAGTTAAGTTGGTCTACGGGTGATGGGCATTTCCTGCCTACCAGCTAGATCTGTTGAAGATTAGGTGACAGTAGACTGTCAGTTTTTCCGCAGTAAAATAATTTATAATCTCAAGGCATTCTGTCCATCGTGAGGCTGCACGACAAACCATCAGAACCAAGGCTGGAACAGGTGATAGGTAACACCACAGCTCAAACCTTCAACATTACACTACAAGAACAAAAGAACTTGCATTTATATAGCAGGTTATCACATTCTCAATTTTCAGAGAGTATCCACTCCAGGGACTTGAGCACATAAATCTAGGCTGACACTCCAGTGCAGTGCTGAGGGAGTGCTGCAAAGTCTGAGGTGCCGTCTTTCAGATGAGAGGTTAGACCGAGGCCCCGGCTGGTCTCTCAGGTGGATGTAAAAGATCCCATGGCACTATTGCGAAGAAGAGCAAGGGAGTTATCCCGGTGTCCTGGCCAATATTTATCCCTCAATCAACATAAGAAAAACAGGTTTGCTGCTTGTGGGAGCTTGCTGTGCGCAAATTGGCTACCGCTATACCCACATTACAACAGTGACTACACTCCAAAAGTACTTCATTGGCTGTAAAGCACTTTGAGACGTCCAGTGGTCATGAAAGGCGCTATAGAAATGGAAGTCTTTTCTTTCTTTTTGTTAGGTAGGCCAATGAGCAGTCAATCTGTTTTCAGTAGCAATAAGTGAGGGAAGAATGTTGGCCGGGACACGAGGAGAATTCCCCTGCTCTGGTACCATAGGATATTTTATGTACTTCAAAATAGACAGACAGGGCCTCACTTTAATGTATCATCCGAAAGACAGCAACTCCAACAATACAGCGTTCCCAAAGTACTGGATTGAAGTGGCAACTGAGATTATGTGCTCAAGTCTCTGGAGTGGAGCTTGAACCCCCACTTTTCCCAGGCAAGAGTACTACCAATTGAGTCAAGCTCACGCTCTTTTATGTTTTAAAATATTTCTTAAACATATCGGGAGTGTTTTACAAATTTGAAAGCAACATAATGGTTTCATCAGCTGTACTGAAAAACACTATTAGGTTACCTTTTAACCTCAAAATCAACAGTAATAAGAATAACTTCTCTGCATACAGATTTTGCTGGTGATAGCACTGTCACTCAACTCAACTCTATGGTTCTGATGAAGGGTCATTGAGCTGAAACTTTAACCCTACCTTCCTCTCTCCACAGATGCTGCCTGACCTGCTGAGTGTTTCCAGCGTTTTCTGTTTTTGTTTCAGACTTCAAGCATCCGCAGTATTTTGCTTTCTCGATAGCCTTCAGCAGTCAAGAATCAAGTAAACAAGCTATAGGATATTTCAGGTATGCTCTTCTGGATCTTGTACGAATAGGGCATGGGATCAGTGCCAAGGTGGGATGGAAATGAAAATGGTCTGAGTAGATCTTTTTCATAGCCCTTAGCAATGGAAGAAGCTGAATGGGATAAAGGCTCTTTTTTCATTCTTACCTTCTTCTGCTCATCTATATATGCTCATCTTAGATACGATGTACTTTACCCTGAGGGAAGAAGGCCCATTTCTGAGAAAGGACAAAGCCTCTATTGAACTTAACACCAAATAAAATTAACTTCAGATTGAAGTGTCAAGTGTAAACAGCTCCCATTGACTCAGCAAGTAACACCCTTCCCTGTGGCCATGGATTTCACATACGTTCTGATACCAGTATAGATGCAGTCTAAACGTAACTCTTATTTACAAGTAACAGAACATGCCACTGTGGTGAGAGAGAGGTGTCCTCTCCCACTCTCGCCGCCAAATGGTTCGATTTTGAAGTCCAGCTTTCTAGTGAGACTTAACAAAGCCACTGAATCGTATTCTGAATGCGAAATCCGATAGCGATTGCTTTTTGAAAAGACCAAATTTCAGATAAAATTTACAATCTCTAAGTCAGCTTCTAATAATTGTTCAAAGCTCAAACTGAGCTAATACACATGATGCCACTGCACCACCCAAGCTCCCTAAAGCAGAATTTAGCACCAAATATGTCTTTCAATTCTTTTTCTTTCAGCATTTGATCTAACCTTGTAGTCTCGCTGATGCCATGCCCATGTTTGGGAATGTGAAGTTAGAACCCGAGTTTTATCATTCCAGGGCCCAGCATTACGTGCTGTAGCATTACTCCCACTTCAGTTTTACCTTCTTTGATGCAACACAGCTGAATTAATTCAAATCCGAGCATCACATCCCATCATTGCCGCCGCCTTTTCCTTTTTTTTTGCATTCAGTAACTTTACATTTCATAGTGATGCTTTTACCTCACAAAGGAAGCAGTCTGCTCGGCAATTCAGCTCACCAATTTTGTGGATGAGTGCTCCAGGCTGCACACTCGAATTGATTTAAATAACCATGAAGTCCTTTAAATCACTTAATTTCCCAAAAAGGAGTTGGCCAAGTCAACAGGTGTTCCTGGCTGGATTTTACAACACTGGTCGGAAGTAATGGAGTTAAGTATGTTTTGAGTGCCTGCTGCTTCCTGTCACACCTATTACCATCGTCCAGTCTGGGGCAAGTTGGGTCAAATCCTAGTAACTAATCCTGAAGAATCTTATGAACAAAATTATGAATGAAGCCCTCAAAAAGCAATGATTAGAGAAAGTAGTTTCCAGCCCAGTGCGTGAAATATTCGTCCACTGTTATGACAGCACATTTTGGATACAATGACCCTACTTGGATCAAATCATTGAGTGACAATATAATGGCCTCGGATTTGCAGTCGGGATGACGGTGAACTGGCGGCCTTCGCCGTCATTCCGCCTTTGAAACTGACCGCAACTTTGGGATTTGGCGCATGCAGTCAGTCATTGACAGCTCTGAAACAGGCTGCGCTGCACTCCCCTCCCCCCCTCCCCCCACCCCCTCCTCCACTCCGGCCACTGGTCCCCACCTGCCGCCCCCCCACAGAGCTGGCAATCTGTATAATCAGCCAAATCAGGGAAACTGACGAAAACATTGGCTCTTCCACAGTAATTACGTTGTTAAATTTCCCACTAAAAGTTAGACCCAAAGGAATTAGGTGTAATTGGGATTTTGACAGTGTTATTAATGCTAAAGGGCCTGGAAAACTGATTTTAATTTTGTGCATTGTGAAATTTGTCCATTTTAATAAAGATTAAAATTTTTAAGAAACTTAAAAAAAAATTATTTTCATTTTTAAAAAAGTTTTTCCATCTTTATTTCAGGTTTTCCCTTTCCCCATGTGAGAGCCCCAATCTTTGTTTTGCTCTCTCTAACTAGTTTAAAAAGTTGGAATTTTAAGCGCTTCCTCACCTCCTTGTCCGCTGTCTGTGAGAATTCTGCCTTTTGATTGGCTGCTCAGACAGCTTGTTGATGTCACAGCAGCTCGCACAAGGGGATCCCCACTACAGTCCGTTGAATTGAACTGAAAGTCGGAAAATCTGAAGTTCTCGACGCGGATCGCGAGCTCCTTGTGCAAAGTATACCTCGGGGCCAGCAGCGAGCACCTTCACTCCGCAGCTGGTCACAAATTCCGGGCCATTATCTGCTCAGGACAAGCTCGGCAACCTGCTTCTGATGCTAAATGACTAGTTCACTAGATTATGCAATGTGACTGCAGAAGGCGACTTATTAGTTATTTGATTGATCAGATGAGAAATGTATTGGTCCACACATTCTTAAAACTAATCAATGAAGTAACTGTTCAGATTTGTCAATTGGATATTGCAGTTTGCATGGTTTTGACAAATCATGAAAACTCAGCTAATCAGCCGGGTTTCTTTGTGACCCAATTATTGAGTTAAAAAAAAATGTCGCCACAAAGATGCAAACAGTCTGGAAATGCAACTCTTTATCAACGTCATTCAAGCTAATCAATAACTAACCCAATAAACAACTTCATCTACATGGAATAAAAACAGAAAATGCTGGAAATACTCAGCAGGTCGATGACCCTTAGTTCTTAGAACTTAGTTCTGACGAAGGGTCATTGACCTGAAATGTTGGGCCAGAAATTCCAGAACGGGGCTTGCAGCGCGTGCAAGCCCCGTATTTGCACTTACCCCGCGCTCGTTCCGATCAGCTTCTGGGACGCCTGAACTTGCAGAAATAGAAAGCACATTCCCGGGCAGCGTATGACGTCACGCCGCCCAGGAGTGCAGCCAGCGCGGAGCCAGAAGCGTGCAGTGTAAGTGAGACACGCCCCTTGAGGTCTCAGTTTCACTGGACACGCCCCCAATGTGTCTGTCAAGCTGCTAGGCATTTTTACATGCAAAGCAGCAGTTTAAATAGGTTTTTGGAAGTTTTTTTAAGATTTTGGTAACTTTTATAAACTTTTCAAAATGTTTACATTATTTTGAGTACTCTGAAGTAGTTTTAAAGAGAATTAAAGCAATTTAAAGACTTTTAAAAGCCCTAAAAGAATTTTTTTAATTCCATTTATTTATTTAGCAATGTCGTCGTCATACGTGTCTTCACACTGTTCCCTTTGGGGAACTGTATGAAGTGGTGGAAGGATTTATGGCTGTGATTAACGCTCATTCCGTGACCGTAACCATCTTTGAACCAGCCATTAGGGCGGTTAGTCCTATGGCGGGAGGGTTTTACGGGCTCCCACAAGCTATACAAGGAGGGGGGCCACCCACACCCACGGACGCAAATATCCCACTGGATGTCAACCCAGAATTTAGAGCCGGAGCTCCGACTCCACTTGCCGGGACTGTCTGGAGCGGGGTTCGAAAACCTACCCTGATCTGGCCCAGCGGCGGGGATCCTACCGCTATGACAAAGGCCCAATCCGATTAGCTACTTAAAATGGCAGCATAGGGCTCCAGTCACGGGGAGGGAAAAGGCGCAGGAAACGTATGGGTGTCACCTTTTGTGCGGAGTGGGCCTTTTGCATAGCAGTAAGCATCCCCGCCGCTGGGCCAGAAGGAGTAGGGTTTTGAACCCCGCTCCAGACAGTCCCGGCAAGTGGAGTCGGAGCTCCAACTATAAATTCTGGGTGGACATCCAGCGGGATACTTGCGTCCGTGGGTGTGGGTGGCCCCCCCTCCTTGTATAGCTTGTGGGAGCCCGTAAAACCCTCCCGCCATAGGACTAACCGCCCTAATGGCTGGTTCAAAGATGGTTACGGTCACGGAATGAGCGTTAATCACAGCCATAAATCCTTCCACCACTTCATACAGTTCCCCAAAGGGAACAGTGTGAAGACACGTATGACGACGACATTGCTAAATAAATAAATGGATTTTTAAAAATTCTTTTAGGCCTTTTAAAAGTATTTCAATTGCTTTAATTCTCTTTAAAACTACTTCAGATTACTCAAGTTAATGTAAACATTTTAAAAAGTTTGTAAAAGTTACCAAAATCTTCAAAAAACTTCCAAAAACCTATTTAAACTGCTGCTTTGCATGTAAAAATGCTTAGCAGCTTGACAGAAACATTGGGGGCATGTCCAGTGAAACTGAGATCTCAAGGGGCGTGTCTCACTTACACTGCACGCTCCTGGCTTCGCGCTGGCTGCACTCCTGGGCGGCGTGACGTCACACGCTGCCCGGGATTCTTATTTCTCTTTCACCAAGTGCAGGCGTCCCTGGAGCTGATCGGCAGGAGCGCGGGGTAAGTGGAAATACGGAGCTTGCACGCGCTGCAAGCCCCGTTCTGGAATTTCTGGCCTGTTATTATTGACATGTAAAATGTTGGCCCAGTAATTCCCTTCCAAATGCGCTAGTACGGTCGG
Source organism: Somniosus microcephalus (assembly GCF_052327205.1). Lineage (NCBI taxonomy): Eukaryota > Metazoa > Chordata > Chondrichthyes > Squaliformes > Somniosidae > Somniosus > Somniosus microcephalus. The sequence goes on along the minus strand of NC_141012.1, from coordinate 20,849,683 downwards.
GGTACTTACGCATCTGGCCGGATGAAATGCCGGTTTTCAGCATGCACAGTGCATGTGGGGAAAACCGGCATTTCCTGTCCTCTGAACGAAGGGGTTCAGAGGCAGAACACGTGCGACTGCACAGGCAGCGCGTGCGCAGTATAATTCACCTCTTTCCTTAATGCTTTCAGTGAGGTCAAGTCATTACAACTTACACATGAAAAAAGCATGGGTGCAGTTGCTCCAGAGGCTGCGGAGGAAGATATTTCTTATCGTGGAGCTTCGGAAAGTATGTATGTCTGTATATATTCCTTTGCGTGTTATGTATATATTCCTTTAATTATGTGTATGAATGTATTATTTAATTATGAATTTCAGAGAAAGTAACTTATTGGAAAATCATAATTAAAAATATACATTCATACACATTAGTAAAGGAATATAAAACATACATACATATACATAAAGGAATATATGTGGACATACATACATAACTCATTCTCACATTCCATTCACACAGCCACAATTGCTCCTTCTACCTACCGTTCTGAAAACCTGTTTAAAAAAAAATTAAAGTTTAAAACTTACCTAAAATTTCTTAAAATAACTTCCCTCCCTTTCCCAAACCTAAATATTGAATTTCATAAGCTCCTCCATAAAATATATCTCCTTCCCCAGCCAATGAACAACTTTACACTTGCTTTTTTCAAGTGTAAGTTCTAGGGACTTAACCTCACTGAATCCATCAGTGAAATCTACAAAGTTCACTGCGCAAGCGCTGCCTGTGCAGTCGCACGCGCTGTGAATAGACCTCGGGTCTGGAAATGCCGGCGTTCCCCGCATGCGCTGTTCCTGATGAACGCCGGCATTTCCAACGGCCAGATGCGTGAGTACACCCACCGTACTCACGCTTCTGGCCGCGAATTTCTGGGCCGTTAACTCTGTTTCTCTCTCCACAGATGCTGCCTGACCTGCTGAGTATTTCCAGCATTTTCTGTTTTTATTTCAGATTTCCAGCATCCGCAGTATTTTGCTTTTCATCTAAATGGAGCCATTATAATCCAAAATCGCTTGAAAATGTAAGGACTGTTGTGTTACTCTTTCTTCCAATTACCTAAATCGGGTAGTGCTCACCTGATGGGACAGGATTAGTATAGGAACATAGGAACAGGAGGAGGCCATTCAGCCCCTCGAGCCTGTTCCGCCATTCAATGAGATCATGGCTGATCTGCGACCTAACTCCATATACCCGCCTTTGGCCCATACCCCTTAATACCTTTAGTTAACAAAAATCTATCAATCTCAGATTTAAAATTAGCAGTTGATCTAGCAGCAATTGCAGTTTGCGGAAGAGAGTTCCAAACTTCTACCACCCTTTGTGTGTAGAAGCGTTTCCTAATTTCACTCCTGAAAGGTCTGGCTCTAATTTTTAGACTATGGCCTAGAAATTGGCCTGAGGCGCCCAAGCGGCGCAAAGTTCGCCTGGGCGCTGGAATTTGCGCCACGATCGGCGCATTAGTGATCGCCGCAAATTCAGTTGAAGTGCCCCTAGAGGGAGACGGGGTGCGGCTCGAGGCGCTCCGCGTCCCTCTTAGGGCGCTGAAAGTGAATTTCGCAGCGCGCTGTGGCACGGCACGCTGCGGTACTCACAGAATCACAGAAACCCCACAGTGCAGATAGAGGCCATTTCGGCCCATCGAGCCTGCACCGACACATATCCCACCCGATCCCCGTAACCCCACATATTTAATCCCCCTAACACTAAGGGTCAATTTATCATAGCCAATCAACCTAACCCGCACATCTTTGGACTGTGGGAGGAAACCGGAGCACCCGGAGGAAACCCACGCAAACACGGGGAGAATGTGCAAACTCCACACAGACAGTCGCCCGAGGCCAGATTCGAACCCGGGTCCCTGGCACTGTGAGGCAACAGTGCTAACCACTATGCCACCGTGCTGCCCCTACTGCAGGCCTTCCTCCCACTGTTAAGGGGGAGGGGCCTGCAGCAGCGCGAGCCTCGATCGGGAGTGCCGGCAAAAGAGCCCGGCACCAAGGAGAAGTGCCGGGCTCTCGGGAAACAGCCGGCAATGACGCGGGGGGGGGGACCAGGAGGCCGGGGACGGAGGTGCTGGCAGGCGACCGCCAAAAAAGCAGCCGCCCCGCACCTCCACCTTAACTTGCACCTCTGCCGGCGCAGCAAGACCCCGTGAACCGGGCGTGGGTAGCGAACGGCGCTACAGCAGCGTTTGCTACCAAATATCGCGATCGGGGCGCGAATGGGGCGCTGCGCACACCGATGACGTCATCGGTGGCGGCGCAGCGCAAAAGGCTAACGCCACTATTAGCGCCCCTGCTGAATATCGCGGGAGGCGCAGCCAGTGGCGCTACAGCCACTGACTGCCTCTTTAGGCGCTAACAGGTGGCGCTACTCACCCAATTTCTCCCCCTATGTCTCCTAGTCCTAGGCCTAGAAATTGGGTTTTGGCTTAGCCAGGGCTTTAGCGCCGGAAATTAGTGCCGGCGCTAAGTCCCCTGCGCGCGCCAAAAATTCAGTGGCGCCGCGCCCAAACGGCTGCCGGCGCTACTGAAGGGTCTTAGCGCCTGGAAAAGGGCGCTAACTGCCGTTTTGCGCCGCAATTCCGGCGCTGCGGCACCCGATGCGGTGCGGCAGGCTGGGGAAGTGCAGGCCTCCTCCTTCCGTTAAGGAGGAGCTGCCTGCACCCGGCCGCGGCCCGCGCAAATCTGCTTAAAAATGAGCCCGGCACCTCGGACAAGTGCCGGGCTTGCATCTGTTCCGGGGGGGGGGAGAGAAGTCCGGGGAGGGAGCTGCGGGCAGGCGGCCGGCGGGAAAGCGGCCGGCCGCCGCGGGGCCTTTAATGCGCCGGCGCTAACTGCAGTAAGGCACCTCTGACAAAACGCTGGTTGCGGCTGCCACGGGCGAGGTGGCCGCAACTCAATTTCGGAGTTCGGGCGGGTTACCACGGCAACCGGGACGCTGCGCACACCGATGACGTCATCGGTGCCGGCGCAGCGCTACCGGAGCAACGCCGATTTAGGGCCCCAGGGAATTTCACTACTGGCCATAACTCCGGCGCAAGGCCCTCTAGCGCCTCAAATGAGGCGCTAAGGCTACTGAATTTTCAGCCGCTGGACTCCCAGTTATATTTATTTGGATCATGATTTTTTTTGATGCCCTCGTCAGGTTGGTTTCTTAAAACCTAGTTTTCAGCATAGCAAGATGCAATGGATGGCTCCTAATTTGTGCCAATTGCTAAGCTCAAAACCTTCCCCTGATCTCCAGCAACCTTAATTTGGCAGGCGTTGGCTAATAGTGCATTCGCACTCCACAATTTTAGTGAAAGCACAAAGTAAAGTACTACCCTTGGAAGAATAATGCACCCTGACCCTGCACTTCAACTTCTGAACACAAAGGTCAGAGTTTTAAGCGAAAAAGTAGAAACAATGGTTTTATGTGAGGACTTTGTAAAATGTTGGACTGGTTCACATTCAATACGTCACTGAGGTGACAGCTGCAGCAGCTCATGTATTCCTGGCATAAACATAAAAGTCTGGCTTAAGTGCTGGCGACTCTTGTGGTACAGTTCTATAATTTTATCAAGGACTGACAGCCCAACCATATCACTTAGATGTTGCAGAAGCTCAACGCTGATCAGCTATCCACCAGCCTGACTTGCGGAGATATTTACCATATCACGCAATTGGTCACGGTATATTTCATTCATGGGAACATGAGTGAAATAAACTTGGCTATTTGCTAATGGAAAATGGCAAATGAAATAACGCATCCTCAAATGCCATGGCTATTTTGTCTCTGGTTATTCATCGATGGCAGGAATCTTAAGACTATTCTGCCGCTTTTTTTGTAAATGTTGTGGAACGTCACAAGATCTTGGCTATGCATGACATCATTAGGCCAAATCTCAAAGGCTTGGCAAACCACGTCTATGTCAATAAAATCACTCTGTGCAATGTTGTCAGTTACACAGTACAAACGCGCTGGTCCCACCTTAAACATGCACCCCAATATCTTCTTCTGTGTGTTTAACAGATCAGTTGAAATTTGTTGAAATTAATAAATAAAGGCATCTATCAGCTACAATCTCAAATGCATCTTTAATCAAATGAAATTCCTTCAAGCTCCGACACTTCAATATAAATTATAACAAAAGATAGAATGTAAAGGTTTTCCATTGGAATAATCACCAGCTTGAAATGAAATTTAAAAAAAGCAAAGACAACACTGCCTTCTACTGGAAAATCGAAGTATCACACTCTGAAAAATGTATCACAGAGCATTAATGTAAGAATAAATACACAACAGGTTAGCTTTCCTAAGCAGAACATTTATAAACACACTTAACATTTTTGTCTTGTTAAATGTTTTACGTTGGAAAGCAGGGCAATGCCTTGAAGAAATGTTTTCAAATTATTCAACAAACTTCACGCAAAAAGATAGAGTTTCTCCTCATTTACACCAGTAATGTCAGTGCAATCCAGGCGGAATCGGCCGAACCAGCGCAAAAGATCGAGGAATTTTTATCATGAGTTATACCCAAAACCGCTTACATTGGTGTTTTCCGCGATCTTTTACGCTAGATTATGATTCAATTCATCCCGATCAGGCCCCGTCCACAAAACCGGTCACATCCCCAGGTTGAAATTGCGAGATTCCGTCAGTTGCGTTGGTTAGGGAAAGCTCTTCAAATAGCGCTCATTTTCTTAGGCACACAGGCACTAATAGGGGGCATGTTTTTAAAGCTTTTTCATATAAAAAAATATTTAATTTACTAAGAAACTGACTAGTGTACACCAATGAAAATAGTATATGGTTCAGTATAGTTTTTAGAGTTATTTTCAGTGATTTTAAATCAGGTTACTCACAGGTGGAGGACTGGACAGTCTTAGTAAAAATGCTTATTTTTTGTGACAGACCCATTTTCAGTTACATTCCATCCTACGTAAACTTGAGGTCATCCAAAACTCGGCTGCCCGTGTCCTAAATCGCACCAAGTCTCGTTCGCCCATCACCCCTGTGCTCGCTGACCTACACTGGCTCCCAGTTAAGCAGCGCCTCGATTTCAAAATTCTCATCCTTGTTTTCAAATCCCTCCATGGCCTCGCACGTCCCTATCTCTGTAACCTCCTTCAGCCACACAACCCCCCGCGATATCTACGCTCCTCTAATTCTGCCCTCTTGAGCATCCCTGATTATAATCGCTCAACCATTGGTGGCCGTGCCTTCTATTGCCTCGGCCCTAAGCGCTGGAATTCCCTCCCCAAACCTCTCCGCCTCTCGACCTCTCTCTCCTCCTTTAAGCCGCTCCTTAAAACCTACCTCTTTGACCAAGCTTTTGGTCACCTGCCCTAATGGCTCCTTATGTGGCTCGGTGTCAAATTTTGTGTCTTAAACTACTTCTGTGTATCACCTTGGGACGTTTTACTATGTTAAAGGCGCTATATAAATAAATACAAGTTGTTATATATTAATAAAACTGGACCAGGTTACCACTCTTAAATACATCAATGAATACTTTTTAATAGAGAAAGAAATAAACGATTGCATTTTAATACGCTGTCCGATTGCGCTGGTTCATGGAAGATTTTTTGTTTGTGATTATGCAAATGATTTTTTAACCATTTAAAATATATTTTTTCCATAATAGATGTAACCTGCCACTTTCAGGTGAATCTATTGGATTTCCTTTGCAGCTCACTTGGAAAGAAATGCTCTTGTAATTCTTAACGTGTTTGATTGTAAAAGTGAGTGAGCCTGATATCTTATATCAAGTTAATGTGAAAATACTGCTGGAAAAACTTTGGCTAAAACGAGGAAAACATTTTCCAAAGGAAAAAAACCTGAATCCCGAAAAAATGTACAGTCACTTGCGTTTATTAAATAGAAATTAAAGCCAAGGGTGTTACTGCAAGGGCTCAGTGGGTTAATGCATCACCCAGTGTGGTACGACTGAGCCTCAAAGAGCAGGAAGATCCCACATATACTCCAGGTTTGACACTTTTATAAAAATTCATTCCCAGGATGGGGGTGTCACTGGCAAGGCCAGCATTTATAGAAGATAGGAGCAGGAATAGGCTATTCAGCCCCTCGAGCCTGCTCTGCCATTTTTTTTAGCCCATCCCTAATTGCCCTTGAGAGGGTGGTGACAAGCCACCATTTCAGAGAGCAGTTAAGAGTCAACCACCTATGCTGTGGGTCTGGAGTCACATATCGGCCAGACCAGATAAGGACAGCAGATTTCCTTCCCTAAAGGACATTAGTGAACCAGATGGGTTTTTACAACAATCCAATAGTTTTATGGGCACCATTACTGATACTAGCTTGTTACTCCAGATTTATTTAATTAACTGAACTTAAATTCCCCAGGTGTTGTGGTGAGAATTGAACTCACATCTCTAGATCATTAAATCCAGGCCTTTGGATTAACTAACACCAGTAACATTACCACTATGCTACCGTACCCCTCAAATGTGTTACAGAATCGCAGCTGGGTCAGTGAGAACAGGACTTTATTATTGCCCCAAGTGCTGCTAGGCTAGGGATGGGGAAATCAGTTGATCTCAACTCTAGCAGCCATTGTGGTGCTATAACTAACGTCACTGCCCCTCCAGATTTCCACCCAAGCAGGGCAATAAACAGCCACAGCAGCTGCTGCCGATTGCCATCCAACGACCCCCTGCTGCGAGGTGGAAGTGGCTACGGGTAAGGTTTCTCTTTGTTGCGATGCAGCCGAAACAGCTGCCTGGCAATTAATTGGCCCATAATTTCCGATCGGAGGCTTCCTGCGTGCGGATACCTCCTATCGGAAAAAAATCTACGGACTTACCTGAGGGCTCCCGAGGTCCGGACACTTCCGGTCCTGGGTATCCCCACAGTCGGAATGCGCAGGGCCAGGTATCCCATGGGCGCAGGCGGTTCGCAAGCGTCCCTGGGATCACGTGGGCCAGGCCAGCCAATAGGAGAAGGGACTCTCCCTTCATACTTTTGACAGATAGACCCGTCAAATATATGAATGGGGATCACTGAAAAAAGACACTAAAACATTAAATACATTTTTAAAACACCATCACGTTCTTAAAATGAGTTAAAATTACAAAAAATTAAATATTTTAAATAAAAATTGAATTTTTTGAAAAAAATAATTAAAGTTTTTTACGGGGCTAAAAATAAACTTACCTTTTTTAAAAGTATTTTTAAATTATAAATAATTGAAATTTTTTTTTTTTTTTTTAACTTTTTTGAACTCTTATGCTGATAAAAGGAGGCCTCACGCTTTTACCAGGCACAAGATTTCTACAGGTTTTCAGCAGGCAGAGGTTCTGCAGAAAGCGGAATTCCCCCCCCCCGCCGCAGAGGCCCTTCTCCAGGGCAGGCGTCCGATCTGTCAATCTTGACAGATCGGAAATACGGTTTTCAGCGCATGCACTTCACATGCCTGAAACCGGCATTTCCGATGTCCCTACGGTGTGTACACAGCGCGTACCCACCCGTAGGCATCGGAAAATACGGGCCAATGTCTCACCTTGTGCGAAGAATCTGCCACTTTATTTATGCATCTGAAGGTTACCGACGGCCGTGGGGCCGTAACACAGCCCAAGTCAGCAGAAGAAGGCAGAAAATCAGACCAAAAATCTATTCGAAAAAAGAAAGCAAATCTTTCAGTTTTTCCCTAATTACTGAAGTATTGTAAACAAATATTTGACTGCTTTACTACATGTTACAGCACAATATTGGCAGCCAGACAAGATTATTTGGGAAGGTTTCTTTTTTTAATTGGCTTTCCGCCCAGCTACTGAAAGTTTGTAACGACCCTCGGTGTAATTATATTAACAGTAATTCCATACTGAGAAAGCTTCAGGCAAACACTGGAGACAAGCCCACATTGAGTGAATGCTAACTTTCCTCGAACTTGCTCGCTGGCTCCGTAAATGATCACAGCAAATCAAAGCAACAGACTGAGGAGAGTCGCACTCGTCCAGCGTGCATGTTATCTCAATAGCTGCTGGCTTTCCTTGGACATAGTGGTTTGTGATAGGCTCTCAAAGGCTTTGCTGCTTGCGCGAGGCGAGGAGAGAAGTGTAGGCCTAGGGAGCCTAGAGTAATGACAGCCCGACCAGAATAGGACGAAGTAAACAACACTGTGGCTTTTGAATTTTAGAACGTCATAGGTTCAACATCTTGCTTGCTTTCTATTTCTGGATGGCTCGCAATCATACAACAAAGTTACCACTTCAGAAAAACAGCTAAGCCCATCTTGTTTTCAAATCCCTCCATGGCCTCGCCCCCCCCTCCCTATCTCTGTGATCGCCTCCAGCCCCACAACCCTCCGAGATAGCTGCGCTCCTCTAATTCTGCCCTCTTGCGCATCCCCAATTATAATCGCTCCACCTTTGGCGGCCGTGCCTTCAGCTGCCGAGGCCCTAAGCTCTGGAATTCCCTGCCTAAACCTCTCTGCCTCTCTACCTCTCTCTCCTTCTTTAAGACACTCCTTAAAACCTGCCTCTTTGACCAAGCTTTTGGTCACCTGCCCTAATATCTCCTTATCTGGCTCGGTGTCAAATCTTGTTTGATAACGCTCGTGTGAAGCGCCTTGGGACATTTTACTAAGTTAAAGGCGCTATATAAATGCAAGCTGTTGTTGTTCTCTGTCGGATTATTATCCCACTTTTTCTTGGAGGTTTAGGATGATTCTTATTCACAGTACACAGTGACATTTCACTAGGGAGATAGTTTCTATACCTCGATGGCAGGAATGTTGACAAGACGCAATGCCCAATCTAATTGTGGCCTCACACTGGTTTCCACTAGGTGCATGCTCTTGTGCCTGAATGCAACGATAAAGGAAATACTCTGCACTGCCAATTGCAGCGGATTTCAATAATTAACAGAATAAACAATGTAAACGTAAAATTTTGATAAGATATCACAGACCTGCTACTCTTGAGAATGAGCCTTATAATTCATTCACAAGATTTGCTGTAGCTAGTTAGTGTATTGGTAATCTCAATGCCCATGTCCCCCTCACAGATGACAATGGGGGTTGTTGCACTGACTGGTGTACTGTACAAATGGCCTAACCACGGGTATCTTTTTCAGTCTTCTATAATTCATTCTTTTCATGTAAAGGTACCAGCTAAAGTAATTCTGCCAATTAAAAAGTATTGTTTTGTACGCAATTCATTTTTGGTGTCCTATAATTCAGCAACAACTGATGTTGGAAGTATAACATAAGAACATAAGAAATAGTAGCAGGAGTAGGCCATTCGCCCCCTCGAACCTGCTCTACCATTCAATAAGATCATGGCTGATCTGATCTTGGCCTTAACTCCATTTCCCCGCCCACTCCCCATAACCCTTGACTCTCCTGTAGCTCATAACACTATACTCGAAGCCTGTGGTTTGACTCCCTCCAGAACCCACTATATGTTACCAAGTTCAAAAGAAGTGCTGGACACCATTGTCCAGCAAAAACAGTGGGGTCGAGTGTCCGCTTGTTTCCACCAGCGCAATCCGGGCCGAACCAGTAAAAAAAGATCGGGGAGTTTTAAACGTAAGTGAGCTATGCCCAAAACCACTTACGCTCATGTTTTCAGCGATTCTTTTACGCTGGTTTAAGGTTCAATTAGCTCGGATCAAGCCCAGCCTACAAAAATGGCCACACCCCCCAGGTCCACATTGCGAGACTCCACTGATTGCACTGGCCCGGGAGGGATCTTCAAATTGTGCTCATTTCCTTAGGCGCACAGGCACTAGTAGGCAAGATTTTTCATATCAAAAAATATTTAATTCACTAAGAAATTGACTAGTGTACAACAATGAAACTATTAAATGGTTCAGTATCATTTTTATTGCAATTTTCAGTGATTGGAAATCAGGTTACTCACAGGTGGAGAATACTTCATTTTGGTGATAAACCCATTTTCAGTTCTGTTAATAAATCTGCACCAGTTGCCACTCTTAAATACATCAAGGAATACATTTTAAAGGGGGGGAAAAAACAAAACTATTATGCTCTATTACACTGCCCGGTTACGCTTGTTCATTGAAGATTTTAAGTTTGTGATTATACAAATGAATTTAAGCAGAAACTTGAACTGTAACCCGACCAGCGCAATTTCATGCCCATTTTGGGCACAATTTCCCGATTGCGCCCAAAGCAGAAACACCACCCCAGTGCATTTAGATACACAGAAAGCAGGTTGCATCTCAGTGCAGAGCAGCCCACAGGCTATGAAGTAAATTACTCGGATGCACCATGCTTGAAGCAATCTCAACAACACACATAAATCAGGCCTGTTCCACCAGGCTTTACTCTGCATATAATTAGGACAAGCAATCAGAATCAAGTAACTATTATGCTACAGAAGCGACATGACAGCTCTATATTATAATCATACATTTTCCCACCAGCCCACTGCTGGGGGTCCAAACCCAAGCCGTGAGCACAGCAAGCTGCAATCTTAGACTCTTTCCTGAATGAAGAATGAAGAGACTAAATGTAATAATTTCCTCAGTTATGAGTTTCTTCCCAATAGGCTCTCCTGTAGGTTGTCCATCTGACTATCATGGCAACCCCTGCCAAGATGGTTTTACCCTGTGTCATTGAAGGTGATAGTTTGGGGGAGAACTGTAGGAGACTGAAGATACGTTAATGGTGAGAACAATAGGATGGCTTTACTTTCGCCACCATCTGTGTCCCAAACCATTAAATGTATTAACAGTTTCTTCTTAGCCATTCTGCAATATTCCATTCTTCAAATCTTGATGTTTACCTCTAAGTCTTTACAGAAGCACAAAGTGTGTACCTATTTAGTCGGGATGAAAATTCAGGACTCTGAACTCTCAATTTGGACTTGGCTTATGCTTTGAGGGTTTAAAAACTACCTCCTATCAAACCAAAATCTGAATACCAGTGCTCCCTGTTCATGAGGTCGCTGGAACAGATCCTCACCACATCACAGAAGGGGGAATCTGCCCGAAATGTTTAATTTTAGGCTGCCTCTCATCAATGTTTGAAACAAAACTACACTGCAATAAGGGGTCAGGTATATGTCTAACAGTTTTATAGCCATTGTCCCATGTCTGTAAGTGAGGTGGGGTGAAGAAGTTGTGCACTAGTTTTGTGCTGGCAGTCAGCAACTTTTGTTTTTCAGTATAGTTATTAACAGAAGAGAGTTGAAAAGGTTCTTTTGTTTAATTTTAAAGCATGTTGCTTCTGTTCCTTGGCAGGTTTCTGTAAAAGCTGAGAGCAAAACAGTGTGATGCTCAGGAAGAGAAGAGGGTCCGGTAACAAGGCGTGCCGGTGTAGTGGTTTACCCCTGGCATTATCTTAGTGACTCTCTTCTGTACGTTCCCCACAGCTTGGACATCCTTCCTTACACAGGGCCTCCAAAACTGGACACAATTCTAAACTGGGCCATAACCAATGAGTTGCAGAGGTTTATCTTTGCCTCTTTGCTTTTGCAGTCTATGCTCCCAATTAAAAAACCTAGTAACCATTTTTTCTTTTACAGTTTTAGCAACTTGCCCTCCGACCTTTAAAGATATATGTATCTGAATTCCTAAGTCGCTACATTTTTATTCATTGGAAAAGGTTTCTGCTTATTTGGCAGTTAATTACTCATAGTTATTTTAATCTAACTCTAATCTAATTAAAGAGATTGTTTTATTGTTGAGAAGTGGAGCCGAGTGAGCAAGGTGAAAGAGAACACAAGACAAATCAGGAGGTGCCGATAAGATGCTGGCAAAATAGAGAAATGTTAAAATAAGGAGTTGCAGAGTTTTTGGATCCTGGGAAAGAATGAGTTAAAGTAGAAGATGTTGCAATGAGTCTTGATATCAACACAGTGAAGATGCAGGGAGGAGGAAAGACAGAAACATTGAAAAATAGGAGCAGGAGTCGGCCATTCGGCCCTTCGAGCCTGCTCCGCCATTCAATATGATCAGGGCTGATCCTCTATCTCAATACCATATTCCCGCTCTCTCCCCATACCCCTTGATGCCCTTTGTGTCTAAAAATCTATCTATCTCCTTCTTAAATATATTCAGTGACTTGGCCTCCACAGCCTCCTGTGGTAGAGAATTCCACAGGTTCACTACCCTCTGAGTGAAGACATTTCTCCTCATCTCAGTCTTAAATGTCCTACCCCATATCCTGAGACTGTGACCCCTTGTTCTAGACCCCCCAGCCAGGGGAAACATCCTCCCTGCATCCAGTCTGTCCAGCCCTGTCAGAATTTTATACGTTTCAATGAGATCCCCTCTCACTCTTCTAAACTCTAGTGAATACAGGCCTAGTCGACCTAATCTCTCCTCATACGACAGTCCTGCCATCCCAGGAATCAGTCTGGTGAACCTTCACTGCGCTCCCTCTATGGCACGTGTATCCTTTCTTAGGTAAGGAGACCAAAACTGCACACTGTACTCCAGGTGTGGTCTCACCAAGGCCCTGTATAACTGTAGTAAGACATCCTTGCTCCTGTACTCAAATCCTCTTGCAATGAAGGCCAACATACCATTTGCCTTCCTAACTGCTTGCTGCACCTGCATGTATATCTTATCAGCTCCTCTTTGCAAGTCAGGACGAGCAAGAGAGGGACATTCAGGCAAGCACTGACTTCAGAGTATATCACAAACCAAAGCAATAATACTTATCAAGATATTTATCATAAAATCATTGCTTCATATTGGCCACGGGCAGTTGTGGTGGTCTTGCTGAATAAATATAGTTCCCTTTTCACAACATACATAAGTTCATTTTGGCAGCACCTAAAAACGTTGCCAGATTTCTCTGATGATGTTACTGCTGTTATTAGTCTAAGTCACAGACACACATGCAGAGATGGACAAGGATATTCTAGTAATGAAACAGCCCAGCGTCTGCTTGAGTCCGAATGTTCTACTTAACAAGGAGAAAATAGCAGACAACAGTAAACACTGAGAATGGAGGTCCTGGCCGCTAATGGACCAACATGTGTGGAACTGTAAACATGGCAGCAGCAGAGCGAGTCTGCTGAGATTTTTTTCTGTAATAAACACTATCCTTGCCAGTCACAAGGGCAGAATTTTCCCATAATTATGTTTACATGAAGACCCTGTTACTAATGCTGCCTGGGGAATGTCAATGGCATAAATCATGTCGAGTCAATTTGATGCCACCACATTTACAGTTATCCTATAGGCAACCTGACGCTTGCGGTGGTTAATGTTTACTTTATTGCTGGAAGTTGCTGTCTTGTCTTGAACAGGAATCATCCCGAAATTCTGAAGTTACAAACGCCCCTGATGGTTCAGGGAGCCAACGGTAAGGAGTTGAGCCGTATGGATCAGGAAGAACAGCGCTGTGTTTTCTGAGCTCTGTTGGGTTGATGTCACAGGTGCTACAAATGACCACCATGTCCTGCATTGGAGGAGAGTGTCGAATTTGCCATGTTCAGAGTTTTGGCCATTATCCAGCCGAGTGCTGGATGAGGGCATGATAAGGGTCAAATGTAGTTGGACTTGGCTGTGAAGCCCTCTGTAAGGATAACCGTAGCTGTTGTAAGGACAGCGGGGGTTTGATTGACAGCTGGTTGACGGCTGATGTCATATCCGGGGGCGGGATCCGACGCCATCTTGGCCATGCTTTCAGACTGTACTGGGAGACACAGAAGCAGGACTGAATAAAATGGTTCTCCTCAACAACTGCTTGTGAGACTCGTAATTACGTTACTAAGATAACATTACATGGTACCAGGATTTATAGAACTCATGATAAGGACATACTACAACAATGGAAGGAATTAAACCTCTGGCTAATCTGCAACTAGAAGGAAATGTGGATGAAAATTGGCATGTCTTCAAGCAATGCTTTCTTCTCTACCTCACAGCGATTGATGCTTCGACTAGCTCTGGAACACGTAAGGTAGCTTTGTTACTAACAGTGACTGGCTCGCAGGCAATCGAGCTGTTTAACACATTTACATTTGTAGCCGAAGATGATAAAAATGATCTGGACAAGGTAATAGAACGGTTCGACGAATACTGCACTCCAAAAAAGAATGAAACGTATGAGAGATTCGTGTTTCGCTCCCGCGTGCAAAAGCAAGGAGAATCCTTTGATGTTTTTTTGATGGACTTGAAAATAAAAGCACAAACATGCAACTTTAAGAACCTGAAGAAATCGATGATACGCGATCAAGTCGTTTTTGGAATACTCGACAAGAAGGTGAGGGAGAGAATGCTTAGAGATAATGACCTAAATTTGGATGCAGCAGTGAAAATTTGTCATGCTAGTGAACTCTCAGCCATGCACACGAAAACGTTCGAAGGGAGCAGCATAGCAGCGGGCGGGAGCGCCCTGGGGCTGAAAAACCTGCCGGTGGATGTGATACACAAAAGGGACACAAGAGGGCCCACGGAGTTCAAGACGAATATGCCTTACGAATGCAGACGGTGCGGTTATAAACATGTGGCCAGACAGTGTCCTGCTTATGGGAAGAACTGTGCAAAATGTAAAGGCAGGAATCACTTTGCCAAGATGTGTTTTTTAGAAGAGAAAACTGAAGGTAAAAAGACAGTGCATGCTATTGCGACTGAAGAGACAGGAGCAGAGACTTTGTTTGTTGGAATGGTGCAAAATGAGTCAAAACAGGGCAACAATGCTAATGAAGTGCACTCTGTAGGACCACAGACTGAAGTTTGGATAGCTCCCTTGCTGGTAAATGGCACCATTGTTCCCTTTAAGCTAGATACAGGTGCTAAGGCAAACCTCATAAGTTGGAGTGATGCACGGAATCTCAAAGTGTGACCTAAAATACTGAACAAGACTGTGTCTTTGAAGGCATACAATGGACAAAGCATTGAAACAAAAGGAACGTGTAGGCAGAATGTTAAGGTAAAAAATCACGTTCACCCTCTGACCTTTGTTATAGTGCCTGAAGGACATGAGTCACTGTTGGGGGATAAGGCCTGTGTGGATTTGGGCTTGGTAAAATGAATCTATACTATCAATGAACAGGACTGTGTGCAGAGTGCCCCCCAAGATACTACAAATCTGACTCATGAGACTATAGCACACAAATATGCAGATGTCTTTCAGGGTTTTGGAGCACTGCCCTTTACATACTCCATCAAACTGAGAGAGGATGCACAACCTGTGATTCACGCACCCAGGAGAGTTCCAGTGGCTCTCCGTGAAAAACTGAGGAAAGAGTTAGACTGCATGGAGGGACTAGCTGTCATAAAGAAGATTGAGGAACTGACTGACTGGGTAAATTCCATGGTCTGTGTCAATTCAAAGAAAACTGATAAATTGCGTGTCTGCATGGATCCCAAGGACCTTAACGCCAATATCAAAAGAGAGCACTACCAAATTCCAAAGAGGAAATAGTCAGCGAAATGACAGAAGCGAAAGTCTTCTACAAAATGGACGCCTCACATGGTTTCTGGCAGTTGAAACTTGATGAAGAAAGTGCTGAGCTGTGCACTTTTAACACCCCGTTTGGTCGATGCTCCTACCAGCGTCTGCCCTTTGGTATTAGCTCCGCCCCAGAAATCTTTCACAGAGCAATGGAGCAAATCAGCGAGGGCCTGGAGGGAGTGCGGGTGTACGTGGATGATCTGGTAGTATGGGGCTCCACTCAGGGGGAGCACGACACCAGGCTGGAGAAAACACTTCAGAGAATACAGCAGTATGGACTCAAACTAAATAAAGACAAATGTCAGTTCAGTGTCAATGAAATCACATTCCTCGGAGACAAGATCTCTGCAGAGGGGATTCAGTCAGACAAGTCAAAGGTAAAGGCTATACATGACATGGAGAAAACAAAGGACAAGAAAGGGGTTCAGCGGGCCCTTGGCATGGTTAACTACCGAGGAAAATTAATTCCAAATCTAGCAGAGAAAACTGTTCATCTGAGAAAACTGCTGCACCAAGAGACTGAGTTCCAATGGGGACATGAACATGAGAGAGAATGGAAGGGGCTGCTACACATTCTAGCAAGTGAACCCCTACTGAAGTTCTTCTGCCCTAAAAAGAGGACAAAAGTGTCCACAGATGCCTCTAAGAATGGATTAGGGGCTGTCCTTCTACAGGAAGATGAAGGAGAATGGCGACCAGTGGCGTATGCGTCACGCTCCATGACAGCTACAGAGTGCCGGTACGCGCAAATCGAGAAGGAGTGCCTTGGCTTGGCATTTGGGTGTGAAAAATTTCATACCTACATCTATGGTCTTCCCAAGGTTATCCTAGAAATGGACCATAAGCCACTGCTAGGGATCGCAAAGAAGAATCTGTGTGACATGTCACCACGGATACAACGCCTGATGATGAGACTTCAACGTTACGATTTTGAGCTAACATACGTGCCAGGGACACAAATGTTCATTGCAGACACACTATCCAGGGCTGCGCCTTACGCCACACAAAACAGTGAATCAGAAGAGGATGTGGCTCTTCATGTGGATATGGTCTACGCAGCATTGCCCGCCACACAGGAACAACTATCAGTGATAGTCACAGAGACATCAAAGGACCCAGTCCTGAGTAAAGTAATGAGAAATCTTCAAGAGGGCTGGAAGAAAGGGTCATGTAAACAATATTATCACATTCAGTCTGAGCTCTCTGTGGTCAATGGATTACTGCTTAAGTGTGACAGGATAGTAGTGCCCACCTCTATGTGACGAGAAAAGATGTGCGGGTTAGGTTGATTGGCTATGATAAATTGACCCTTAGTGTTAGGGGGATTAAATACATGGGGTTACAGGGATAGGGTGGGATATGTGTTGGTGTAGGGGTTATGGGGATCGGGTGGGATATGTGTCGGTGCTGGCTCGATGGGCCGAAATGGCCTCTATCTGCACTGTGGGGTTTCTGTGATTCTGTGAAATGCTCAACAGGATACACAAAGGGCATCTGGGTGCAGAAAAGTCGAAAAGGAGAGTACGTGAGGCACTCTACTGACCAAACATGAACTCTGATATTGACCAGTTGATCAGCAAGTGTGCTACATGTCAGGAGTATCACTACAAGCAAGCAAATGAGCCCCTCATTACCACAGAGCTCCCATCACAACCTTGGGAAAAGGTCGGAACTGATATATTTCACTATGAAGGAAAAGACTATTTGTTAGTTATTGATTATTATTCCAATTATTCGGAGATGGCTCTCTTGTCCAGTACCACATCAAGAGCTGTGATAACTCACCTGAAGTCAATCTTTGCCAGGCAGGGCATCCCTCTAACCCTGGTCTCTGATAATGGCCCTCCCTATGCCAGTCATGAGTTTCAGTTATTTGCTTCAGAGTATGAGTTTAATCATGTAACCTCCAGCCCGCTCTATCCTCAGGCTAATGGAAAGGCGGAGAAGGGGGTACAGATTGTGATAAGACTATTAAAAAAAGCAGCACACAGCAACACTGACCCATATCTGGCCCTGATGTTGTACAGGGCGGGTCCGCTAGCAAGTGGCAAGTCTCCAGCTGAGCTCTTACTGGGTCGGAAAATCCGTACACGACTTCCCAGTTATGTCACACCTGACCACAGAGATGAGGTGTGGGCAGACAAGGCTCGGAAACTACAACAGAAACAAAAAGCACTTCATGACCGCACAGCCACTACACTAGTGCCTCTACAGGAGCAGGATATAGTTCGCATTGAAGGGCCTGAGTCATGGCCTACAAGAGCCACAGTTCTACAACAGGTCGCCCCCAGGTCATACAGTGTCATGGCAGAGAACGGCAATGTGCTTCGCAGAAACAGGAGGCACCTACTGAAAACCAGAGACCTTTCAGCATCAGGAGGACAGAGAGGATGACGAGATGAGGGAAATGCCACAAAGAGACGAGATGAGGGAAATGCCACAAAGAGATGAGATGGGGGAAATGCCACAAAGAGATGAAGGACACAATAATGATAATGTGGATACAACTGGGGTGGTTCAGCCACGCAGGTCACAGCGCACCAGAAAGCCTGTAGTTAAACTTGACCTGTAGACAGGGATTGATAAGACTGTAAACAGTTAATGGATTCATGGGTGTGGGTAAGGTTTATACCTACCTGCAATTAGTTACATTGACTGGTTCTATATGATGTTAACAAGTTCTATGTGTTATGTTATGTTATGTTGTTACTGTGTTATGTCTTCATTGAAGGGGGAAGATGTAAGGATAACTGTAGCTGTTGTAAGGACAGCGGGGGTTTGATTGACAGCTGGTTGATAGCTGATGTCATATCCAGGGGCGGGATCCGATGCCATCTTGGCCATGCTTTCAGACTGTACTGGGAGACACAGAAGCAGGACTGAATAAAATGGTTCTCCTCAACAACTGCTTGTGAGACTCGTAATTACGTTACTAAGATAACATTACACCCTCTGGTCACATAACGTGACAGCACTTACTGTTGAGGTTCACACATGAATAATGGTCCCTTGGGCAAGGGCGATTGGTACCAGCAAGACTGTGCCCAACAAGGACTCAACCACTTTAGGGAAATAGAGGAAACAGTTGGCAGAGAGATAGAAAATCTCCTGAGTTCCTTTCTCTTATGTGTTTTATATCTCCCCACCTCTCCTGAATGCAGTGACTCCTACTGGGCGCAGTTCCATGGGCAACCATATCGCACCCAAGTGAGCTTTGACAGTGAGCGCTGACAGGCTATTCTTTCAAAGGGGCTGTCATGGCCAAACCCGGTACTGTCCTCAATCAGTCTCCATACACTTATATTTCCAGCAGGGTGCTTTTAGATCATGCCCCAGGGCATGCAAGTCAATAGAGGCACCTCTACCACCAACATGGCATAGCCCCAAGTTCCTTTACCAGCTTCTGTATGTAGAGATATTATTTATATACAGTATATAAGCAGTGGTCACAAGTTGACTAATAAGAGTAAAAAAAGAGTTTACATGATACAAATTCTATGATTATACATTGCGTGCACTGTCTCTTTGTGACCTTCTGCTAAGTGATTATAGAAGGGTTTTTTTGACAGACAGGATTCATTGAACAGGAACTGTAAGCCCAGTGGTTTAAGTCCTTCCATTTTAGAGCATCTATCGCAGTTGTAAGTTCATTAATTGTCCAGCCAGCCACTAAATATGCAATCAATTCATTGGCATAAATCCCACAACCCCTCCCACCACCAACCCCCACTATCTCCTGGCGATGTTTTCAGGCAAACTTACAGCACTTGTACTCTGTTCAGATGATCCTTAATGGCCACAGCAAGCCATTAAAGCCAATGCCTATCTTGTTATGATACAGGAGTCCTTAGTGTCTTCACAGCTTCAAACAAAACACTGGGCAAAGAAAAAGATTGAGTGAGATTGCTTCCTGCCTGTGGGAACTTGGCCAAAGATAACATGAAAAGAAACAACTGTGTTAGCGACCTGTGTATTTGTAACCATGCTTATCGTGTCATTAGCAAAAGCCCATGGGAAGGGTCTCCAGGCCGGCAGCCAGCTCCAATCCCCTTGGGATAACTTTAGCCCTTCAGCAGAAGGAGAACAGCAGACAAACAGATCTGGAAGGGTTTAACAGATAAAAGTTCTGTATCAGGAAATAAAGATGGTTTGAAGTGCTTATGGGAGGACATCATTCTGAAATAAAACAGGCTTTATTACAATGAACATAAAGGAATGGGCCCTTTGGAGAAGACAACAAAGAAAAGATTAAAGGTTCCTCGCTACTCACAGAGTGAGATTATGCTTTGCAAGTATTTAACAACAGGAGGTTTGTTTTGATAATCCTCTTCACTCAGTCTCCAGCTTGCAAGTGGAAGATAGCTAAAACTGTTCCTCTTATCAAAAGTGTACTGCGCACAAATACACTTCAAGCCGAAAGATGAGATTTTTAAATGGAAATTTTCTCGAGATGCTCTTTTGATCCAAGCTGCGTCCAGTGTTACAAAGCAGACTGATACCTGGGATGGCAGGAATGGCATATGAGGAGAGATTGGGTCGATTGGGCTTATACTCGCTGGAGTTTAGAAGAATGAGAGGGGATCTCATTGAAACTTATAAAATTCTAACAGGACTAGACAGACTAGATGCAGGAAGGATGTTCCTGATGGCGGGGGAGTCCAGAACCAGGGGTCACAGTCTAAAGATAAGGGGTAAGCCATTTAGGACAGAGATGAGGAGGAATTTCTTCACCCAGAGAGTGGTGAACCTGTGGAATTCTCTACCACAGAAGGCAGTTGAGGCCAATTCATTAAATATCTTCAAGAAGGAGTTGGATATATTTCTTAAGGCTAAAGGGATCAAGGGACATGGGGAGAAAGCAGGGACAGGGTACTGAATTTGGATGATCAGCCATGATCTCATTGAATGGTGGAGCAGGCTCGAGGGGCCGAATGGCCGACTCCTGCTCCTATCTTCTATGTTTCTATGCAAACTGCGTCCAGTGTTACAAACTGCGTCCAGTGTTACAAACTGCGTCGTGTTACAAACTGTGTCCAGTGTTACAAACTGCGTCCAGTGTTACAAACTGTGTCCAGTGTTACAAACTGTGTCCAGTGTTACAAACTGCGTCCAGTGTTACAAACTGCGTTCAGCGTTACAAACTGTGTTCAGTGTTACAAACTGCATCCAGTGTTACAAACTGTGTCCAGTGTTACAAACTGCGTCCAGTGTTACAAACTGCATCCAGTGTTACAAACTGCGTCCAGTGTTACAAGCTGCGTCCAGTGTTACAAACTGCGTCCAGTGTTACAAACTGCGTCCAGTGTTACAAACTGCGTCCAGTGTTACAAACTGTGTCCAGTGTTACAAACTGTGTCCAGTGTTACAAACTGCGTTCAGTGTTACAAACTGCGTTCAGTGTTACAAACTGCGTCCAGTGTTACAAACTGCGTCCAGTGTTACAAACTGCGTCCAGTGTTACAAACTGTGTCCAGTGTTACAAACTGCGTCCAGTGTTACAAACTGTGTCCAGTGTTACAAACTGTGTCCAGTGTTACAAACTGCGTTCAGTGTTACAAACTGTGTCCAGTGTTACAAACTGTGTTCAGTGTTACAAACTGCGTCCAGTGTTACAAACTGTGTCCAGTGTTACAAACTGCGTTCAGTGATACAAACTGCGTCCAGTGTTACAAACTGCGTCCAGTGTTACAAACTGCGTCCAGTGTTACAAACTGTGTCCAGTGTTACAAACTGCGTCCAGTGTTACAAACTGTGTCCAGTGTTACAAACTGCGTTCAGTGTTACAAACTGTGTCCAGTGTTACAAACTGCGTCCAGTGTTACAAACTGCGTCCAGTGTTACAAACTGTGTCCAGTGTTACAAACTGCGTTCAGTGTTACAAACTGTGTCCAGTGTTACAAACTGCGTTCAGTGTTACAAACTGCGTCCAGTGTTACAAACTGCATCCAGTGTTACAAACTGCGTCCAGTGTTACAAGCTGATCCACTTGTTCTCCCAAAATAATACCGACGTCTTCAACAACACTCCCAGATTGGAAATCCTGTACTTGCTGCAGCATTTCTGGTTGAAAAGAAGGCTACATTCAAGCAAGAAGTGTTTCATGTACAATCAGGTAATAACACTGTATAATTCTTCAGCTGCAAGAGCAGTGATCACAGTTTCCAAGAACCTCTGGTTCTCTATGGCTCAGCCAACATAAAACTCACTTTCCAGCTGGTATCACAAAGCTTTGCCCATAGCAATATAGTATGAGGTGAATCCAGTGGAGACAGAACTCTCAATGTATATCATGTGAATGGATCACTTCACTGTCATACCGTATACGTAACAGGTTTGATTTGGGGTCCGGTATTTTGACCAATGCTTATCGATAACTTTTTACTGAAGGTTCAAGCAGAACAACTCCAGGAAAAAGTGGGCTAAAAATCTGACCTCTGACTGAGAACAACAACAACAACAACTTGCATTTATATAGCACCTTTAACATCGTAAAACATCCCAAAACGCTTCACAGGAGCGATTACCAAACACAATTTGACACTGGGCCGCAGAACGAAAGGTCATCGACCTGAAACGTTAACTCTGTTTCTCTCTCCGCAAATGCTGCCTGACCTGTTGAGTATTTCCAGCATTTTCGGTTCTTAGTCCAGATTATTCCACTGTGCTGATTTCTAATTCACAAACAAATGGAAAGCAAAAGGGATCCCAGCACAGATCCCAGGTCACACCACTACCCGACATCCTAGGAACATGCTTTTACTCTTATTCTTTGCTTTCTACCCCCCTAGTCATCCTTCGATCCATGCAGTTACAATCTCTTTAATACCACCTGGATTCATTTTGTAACAAGCCACTAATGTAGCATCTTTATTAAATGCTTTCTGAAAATCTCCTACACAAGATCCACTGCAGACCCTTCATCTATAAGGGATTGCCTCAAAAAGTTCAATTAAATTAGCCAAGCCCAACATAAGAACATAAGAAATAGGAGCAGGAGTCGGCCATTCAGCCCCTCGAGCCTGCTCCTCCATTCAATAAGATCATGGCTGATCTTCGACCTCAACTCCACTTTCCTGCCATATCCCCATATCCCTTGATTCCCCTAGAATCCAAAAACCTATCGCTCTCTGTCTTGAATATACTCAACGACTGAGCCTCCACAGCCCTCTGGGGTAGAGAATTCCAAAGATTCACCGCCCTCTGAGTGAAGAAATTTCTCCTCATCTTAGTCCTAAATGGCCGACCCCTTATTCTGTGACTGTGACCCCTGGTTCTAGACTCTCCTCCCAGCATCTACCCTGTCAAGCCCCTTAAGAATTTTATATGTTTCAATTAGATCACCTCTCATTCTTCTAAACTCTAGGGTATATAGGTCTAGTCTACTCACTCTCTCCTCATAGGGCAATCCCCTCATCCCAGGAACCAGTCTAGTGAACCTTCGTTGCACTCCCTCTAAGGCAAGTAAGCCTCTCCTTAGGTAAGGAGACCAGAACTATACACAGTACTCCAGGAGTGGCCTCGCCAATGCCCTGTGTAATTGTAGTAAAACTTCTTTACTCTTATACTCTAATCCCTTTGTAACAAAAGCTAACATACCATAGCCTGCCAATCTCTGATAAGGATTATGTACAAAAATGGACACTAGGATAAGGCACTGGAAGTTGTACTGTAGGATATGATAAATTTCTTTATATATGAAGTTGTTAGAGCATGAAACATCATAGGGAATAGCTGAGGCATAGACTATGTATTCTCTTAAAGGAAAAATGGATAAATAATTGAAACTGAGGAAAATACACGGCTACAGGGAGAGAGGAGAGGGGAGAGCGTATCATTCTATGCTAGCAACAGTCAGTACTTTTAAAAGTGGGAGAGAAAATTAAAATAAAATACATAATCACCAGAAGTTTATGAGTTTAATGAAACTTTGATTTTTGTGTTTTCAACTTCTCCATGCTTCAATGGGAATCCAGTGTTCCATAACGTTCAGTTAACTGTCCCATGAAGACATCTAATTTGCTTAGTAAGGTTTAATAATATTCTAAAGCATGTACAAAAGTTAGGCAACACTGCCACCTGGTGGGATATATAGATGTAGCTTTTGCAAGTATTTATTGACAAAAATGTACCGACGTCGCCCCCTGCTGGTTACACATTTAATCACACAAAAATCTATTACAATCTATTAAATTGTCTTTTTCTGAAAGACTCATAATCCTATATACAACACTTAATCTAAAAACAGATTATCTGGTCATTATCAGATTGCTGTTTGTGGGAATCTTGCTGTGCGCAAATTGGCTGCCGCATTTCCTACGTCTACACTTCAAAAGTACTTCATTGGCTGTAAAGAGCTTTGGGATGTCCTGAGGTTGTGAAAGGTGCGATGTAAAGGCAAGTCTTTCGTTCTTTACATGTCAAACCCGTAATGTCTGGATAAAAAGCCTCTCAAAAACACTAATTTGAAGCAAGTTATCACCTTGTTATTCCTTTCATTTCAGAGTTTTGTTTAAATTTTTTTAATTAAGCTGTGCTACTGCTGCTGGTAACTATCTGACGCACCCTTTCAATGTCAATGTCTGGGGATAAGATTGTCACATAAGCGTCTCCTAGTTGGGAGTTGAACAATGGTGAAGCTGCCAAGCTTTTCTATCCCTAAACAACAGGGATGTGTAACCTGTGACCCTTAGGTCATGTGCGGACCCTCAAATTCTGCCCTTCGACCCTCAAAGACAAGGCAGCTCAGTCCTATGCGTACTTAAAATTTCTCATTTTGTTAACCTGGAGGATGGGCTTTAGTGCTGTTCCCTCGTCGATGAATAAATCGAAACACTGATTTATTCTGAACACAAAATCTATCGGTACCCATGCAACCTGAGAAAACTGAAATTTAATGGAAACAAGGCATAGATTTTACAAGTGGATCACTGGTAAACAACCCTGCTGTAGCGAAAAGATAAAAGGACAACTTCATTTGGTTGCAGCATACATGATTCACGCCAGAGTTAGATTTATAGCTTATTCACTGCTGAACCTGATTAACTTAAGTGCTCTAAAGTCTAACATACTCAGCTAAATACAATCACCGCTAGATTAATGGTCCTATACATTCCCCTCTCTTTAATGAGAACAGTGTAAATTGTTAGCACTAATGAAAACAAGTTCAATGCATTTATCACTGTGCCAGTGTTGTGGATTATCAAATCTCCATTTATGGATTCACAATTCTTCCCTTTTAAAACAAATTGAAAGACTGCAGAACTATAGGAGCTGGGGAATGTCACTTTGCAGTCATTTATGAAATAATATTTCAGTCAATTTTGACAATTGTTGGAGGAAGCCAGCTGCATTGAAACGAATGTTCGCTCCATCAAGTAGTCCAATCACTTGAACGAGTGAATGGCCGACAGCGGGTGCAAGATCCTGATTTATGATGTGGCACTCAACTACAGAGTATGTGGGATATTCTGTGGTTGAAGCCAACCTTCTCCTTCCCAGAGCACATTCCTTCTACAGACTAGCTTACAACTGACCAGGGCCATTTTATGTAGGATCCTTTAAGCCTAAAGAGAATACGTGTATTCTCGACCGGATTCAGCCTAAGCCCGAGGTTTTCTTCTTAGGCAGTCCCTCGGAACCGAGGATGACTTGCTTCCACATTAAAAATGAGTTCGCAGGTGACTGATTAATCTAATGTGGGACCTACAGTCTCTGTCACGGGTGGGGCAGATGGTGGTTGAAGGGGCGGGTGGGTGGGGTGCTTGGGTTGACTTGCGCTCCTTGCGCTGCCTGCGCCTGGCTTCTGCTTGCTCCCGGCAAAGAGACTCGAGGTGTTCGGCGCCTTCCCGGATGCTTCTCCTCCACTTTGTACGGTCTTGGGCCAGGGATTCCCAGGTGTCGGTGGGGATGTTGCACTTTTTCAAGGAGGCTTTGAGGGTGTCCTTGAAGCGTTTCCTCTGCCCACCTGGGGCTCTCTTCCCGAAGTAAAGAGACAGCAATCCCAGTGTTCTGAGGCCCTAATGGTAGGTCAGAAAATCACAAATAAAATCCATTTCTGCTTTCATCGTCTGCTAATTCTCACCGGCTAGTTCTCTCGGGTTTTTTAATCCGCTGATAGGTTTTAAGTCATTTACCTGACGGTTTATATATTGAAGCATTCTAGAGACTTGAGCACAAAAGTCTAGGCTGACAGTGCAGTGCAGTACTGAGGGAGTGCTGCACTGTCAGAGGTGCCGTCTTTCAGATGAGACGTTAAACCGAGGCCCCGTCTGCCCTCTCAGGTGGAAGTAAAAGATCCCACGGGCACTATTTCGAAGAAGAGCAGGGGAGTGATCCCCAGTGTCCTGGGGCCAATATTTATCCCTCAATCAACATCACTAAAACAGATTATCTGGTTATTATCACATTGCTGTTTGTGGGAGCTTGCTGTGTGCAAATTGGCTGCCGCGTTTCCCACATTAAAACAGTGACTACACTTCAAAAAGTACTTAATTGGCTGTGGTCGTGAAAGGCGCTATATTTTTGCAAGTCTTTCTTTTTCTTAAGTGTCCAATTTTCCATGAATAATTTTTAGGATCAAAAATGGGCCCCAATACAGGCACATGAAAGCTAACATTACATATGGACATTATTCAAATAAGGTCCCATCAAAAATCTCTCAATCTTGGCCATAGATACCATCCATACAAACTGGGTGCTTTTATGGGAAACAAACCCGGCCTGCTTTGCAAAATGACTTAAAGCTAAGATGCACTGGGCTACTGATAGCCAATTCTTGCAGTTACGGAGGACGAGTAATCTCTGTGCTGCTTGTACTGTTGTGGGTACCTTTGTATCCATTTTGCCGCAGCCTAGTCAGGTTGGTGCAGTGTTAGCCATTACTGCTGCAGCATAAGATGCAGGGGAACCAAAGGTGAGAGGATGGGAAACCCCTTTGGGTGTTCGAATCACACTGTATAACCTGGGTGAAGAGGATCAATTCATGAGGGACAACATTTTTTTCTATATATCTTTTCTTGAGATTGGGGCAGTGTGGGCAAGGCAGTATTTATCGCCCATCCCTAATCATCCTGCTGGAAACTGGAGTCACATGTTCGACAAACCAGGTTGTGGTGGCAGGTGCCTGCCCGAAAGGCCATTTGTGAATCAGTTGGGTTTTTCCAATAATCCAGCAGCTTTTATGGGCTTTTTTTGGCACCAAACACACAAGTTACCAGATTCATTGAATTCAATTTCACAAATGACCATGGTGGAATTTGAACTCACAACCTATTTTTTTCATTCACGGGATGCCGTCGACGCTGGCAAGGCCAGCATTTATTGCCCATCCCTAATTGCCCTCGAGAAGGTGGTGGTGAGCCATCTTCTTGAACGGTTGCAGTCTGTGTGGTGGTTTCTTGTAGCAGTTTGTAACAACTGAGTGGCTTTGCTCGGCCACTTGGCAGTTAAGAGTCAACCACATTGCTGTGGGTCTGGAGTCACATATCGGCCAGACCGGGTAAGGGCGGCAGATTTCCTTCCCTAAAGGACAGTAGCGAACCAGATGGGTTTTTACGACAATCTGATAGTTTCACCATACTAGCCTTTGATTCCAGATTTTTTATTTATTTAACTGAATTTAAATTCCCCAGCCGCCATCATGGGATTTGAATTCAAGTCTCCAGATCATTAGTCCAGGCCTCTGGATTACCAGCCCAGTACCACAACCATTAGACTGCCATGCACAAGTGCAAAGGGCACCTTCGGGGCTATACGCAGTCTCAACAATATCCTAGGACCCAAGTCTACAGGCCATGCCAGTCATACCTCGGAACGTTTCCGGTACCTCCACACGAGAGCGGTAGTGATCGAGGTCTGCCCCCTGCTGCAGCATAAAGTTCAAACCATATCCACGACTAGTACTGCATTCCCCGGAGCTTTAAATGCAACATGGCATTAACCTTACATGCTCAGGATCCTTCCGGACCACTGTCACAGACTTCAGCCCAATCAGTCAGTCCACTGGGTCACAAAGACGTCATGTTTGACGCGGTCAGGGTTCGTTTTCCGATGGAAAGTGAACAGCAAGTGGAGCGTGCTGATAAAAGGGAACTACGTTCTGCGGTAACTTGGCAGGTAATGTCTCTGAAGATGCAACTGATAGACAGTTACACTGGGACCAGAGCTTGTGCGAGTCACAATACCAAAAAGACCACAAACAGCGACAGTAATAAGTCACTGAGATAGCCAGAAGGACAAACTTATGGACAGATTGGACACACATATGTTATCCAGAATATTTCTCTAAATCTGTGTACACGTCTGAGACACATACTCCCAAATAGGTGTACAAAACGGTAACGATTTAGGAGGAACACTAAATTTTGCAGGGCTGCTGTCTTCATGTCTGACTTGCACATTTTCTTGTGAGGAAGCCAAAGTGTTGAGGAACAAACACAAGTAATTTGCTTATAAATGTCGGGGCAGAATCACAGCAGCCACTCATTCTTTTAGGCTCCAACTATTTCTATCCGTGTCACTTGATAATACCATCCCTGGACAGTGTCACATGCAATTCTTTGGGTTATTAGTGGTGATGGTTTTCTAAAAAGAGGGTTCGACGCCAATAATAAGAGTGTTAATCCAAAGTCTTTGCGTGTTCTATCGGTCTGCACTCCCTGTGCCTCCCACTAATGTCTCGCCCTCACATTCTTAATTCATGGCTGCCATACTGTCCCCATCTGTTTTTAGCCCAAGTCTCAATGCTTGTTGCTCAGATGAATAAATACGGCATCTGAAACTGTGCTTGTTTCAAGTTTTGTCCGAGTCTAAATTTTAAAAAGTTGGCCGCAAATGGCAGTGCCGCTGAAAGTGCAGCAGTGAGTTGGTAATGACCTCCCAAAGCATGAAAAGACTAATGGGAGACCAGAAGACATTACCATAGTAATATTAGGGAGGCTCTCGGAGTTACTGCTAGTGTTGCGCTGATGTTTCCAAAGGTTGAGATACC
Source organism: Somniosus microcephalus (assembly GCF_052327205.1). NCBI lineage: Eukaryota > Metazoa > Chordata > Chondrichthyes > Squaliformes > Somniosidae > Somniosus > Somniosus microcephalus. Next base: position 20,821,276 of record NC_141012.1, on the reverse strand, counting down.
CGGTGGTAACAGGCACATCAACAGCAGTTTGAGGTTTTTTTTTAATTCGTTTATGGGATGTGGGCGTCGCTGGCGTAGGGGGTGGCGGGTGGCACGTGCGCCCAGTCATTTATGCCCCTGACTGTTGGTGAGCGGTTCGAATCGCTCCCACGCCCCTGGGTTCTAGACACCGGACTTAGGCACAGGTGGCGATACAGAAAGACTCGAGTAGACAGGTGGTTCGGTGTAAGAAAACCAAGATTTTATTAAAACAGGAACAAAAACACAGTCTTATGAGAAAAATTACTGGTAGAGACCACAATTACAGGCATATAACACTACAGCTATACTTATTCAGGGAATGGGGAACACACGGCACATCGAGGGAAAAACAATTACTTTAACAATCCCCTTATCCTTATCCCACCCCTATACCTAACTAGATTAAGCTATGAGGGGCCAGGAATTCATGCTCACCAATCCAAAGCAAAACTTGTTGTTTTAGCAATTGCGATTTTGAGGTCTGGGCTGCTGTCCTTTGGGGTACCCCGTCGCCACGTGGTCTCAGGGCGCGGTGCTGGAGCTGCTGCTGCGACACACCTTTCTTCTCCTCAGCTGCCGTCATCGCCTCGTCATGATGGGTTCTCTTCGTCTTCTCCCTCGGGCGGTCGGCGGTGGTAACGTTGCGTCAATGAGACGATTAGCAGTTTTTACTGTTTAGATTTTACTACCCAAGCGTCAAACGCCAGTATATTCGTTGTGGCGTGGACACCTGCGTTACAGTGTTCAACAAGGGCTTGCCAGCTTAATTGTGGGGTTCGCCCAACCAACTTAGTCTCACTGTCCTCAGATACATTCTTCCCCGAGCGTCAGCTTATAACTCGGCGCTCGGTTTTTAATTAATACATCTTCTGCTGTCCTTCTCTGCTCTTGTCGGGTCTACCTTACTCTTCGTCTCGGTTCGTCTCGCCTCGTTTCCTCTGCCCTCTCTCGTGGCCCGGGTGTCCTGGGTGACTTTGGACTCGGGTCTCGTTCCCCTCCCCTGATATTGGTATGGATGTCCTTGATTGCAACTTAATGCGGGGTGCGAGAAGAGAACCCGCCACAAGGCCAGGGCTCGAGTGCGAGCGGCGGTAGCCCAAGACCAGACGAGAGGTCAGAGTCAGGAGGAGAGAGCCAGCAGAGCGAGATTGCTACTAAGGGCCTACAGTTATACTCTTTTCGATGGCCCCTTATCTGCGCGCCAAATCAGGTTAGTCCATTGTTTCAATTTGGCGGGCTGTTTTAAATGATTATACCAATCTAAAATAACTGGTTTTAGATGGCCGTTTATCGCACCTAATGGCCTGATGTCCGGGCTGTATTGTCATTAATGCATTTTAATCGGCCTGTCCAGCCTTGATGGCTTCCTTAAGCTGTTTCCAATTATTTATGCGGACAAACTAATGGCCTCCTGTTTAGGCCTAACTGGGTTGATCTGTTCCCATTTGACGAAAATGCATATTCAAATGTTTACTTAGCTGTCTGGCCCTCCAAACACAAAAGTCCTTTTCACAGAAATGCATTTTAAGTTTCGATCTCCCAAAGCTGCTTGTTCTGAGCTGCAGAGTCTAGGCTTTTAAGATCTTACAGGCTTTTGGTCACGAGGTGCGGACGCCATCTTTGGGTACCCTTGTAAAATTGTCCATAGGGTCCCTTTTAATAACCTTGGGGAAATGTGGAAATTTTGCGAATCCTACACTGGCAAGGCCAGCATTTATTGCCCATCCCTAATTGTCCTTGAGAAGGTGGTGGTGAGCCACCTTCTTGAACTGCTGCAGTCCGTGTGGTGAAGGTACTCCCACAGTGCTGTTAGGGAGGGAGTTCCAGGACTTTGACCCAGCGACGATGAAGGAGCGGCGATATACTTACAGGTCAGGATGGTGTGTGACTTGGAGGGGAACTTGGAGGTGGTGGTGTTCCCTTACGCCTGCTGCCCTTGTCCTTCTAGGTGGAAGAGGTCACGGGTTAGAGAGGTGCTGCTGAAGAAGCCTTGGCTAATACCATATGGAGAGTATGTTGTAGCCAAGTAACATCTCACATCTATGAACATCACAGTGATGATGATATAACTTTAGACCATGGATTGAGAGTTGATCGAGGAGATTAAGGAAGTGTTTATGTGTTGAAGAGTCACACTTCAATGCATAACCATTTGCTCTCTTCAATCAGTTCTGTCTGTGTCCTCGGTGCATTCTTTTCTGCATTCAGACCAGATGAGCATGATTTATTGGCGAGACAAGAATGATTTATCGACCTGGAAATAAAACAGTTTTAAAATAATCGGTCTAATTCTGAATTCGGATGCACCAGGCACAGTGTGGAGCTCACAGGGAGCACAGGCTGAAAAATCATAGGCCCACAATGCCTCATGTTCTGTTCACTCTCCACCAGAAGTGTTCAGTCACTGAATCAGCCTTACTTTTTTTTTCCTATTTGTTCTTGGGACCTGGGCAGACAGTAGTTATTCCCAGAAAAGAAAGGCTTACATTTTCCGAGCACCGCAACGCATCTCTCAGAAAGGTTTTGAAATGCTTCACGTACAATGAATTGCGTTGAAATGCAATGACTGTTGTTACGTAGGCAAGTGCAGCAGTTCTTTTGTGCACCGATTAAGTAAAGTCAGCCTGGATTATGAACTGACATCCCAAATTTGGGCCTGATTCCATAACCATCTGACTCAGATGCAAGAGTGTTATCAACTGAGCCAAGCTGACTCAAATATCAACATTGTGTGGTTGAGCCATGTTAAATGCCAAATCCCAAAAATAAGAAAGTTATGGATTAAAGTGCATGGTTGTAAGTCACTTAAACTGCCGTTTTTCAAAATGCCGCCCGTTGCAAGCAAGGTCCCTTCAGGGGAACCGAGCCTCAGATAAATAAACAAGGCATCTGAACCAACTCACTGCTACACTTTCAGCTAACTCCAGCCGTTATATGTACTGGATCATGAACATCCTACATTCGTTTTTCAGAAGGGAGATAGAACTAAAAGAGGCAGCCATGGAAATAGTGGATGCATTGGTTGTCATCTTCCAAAATTCTACAGATTATGGAACAGTTCCTGCAGATTGGAGGGTGGCAAATGTAACCTCACTATTTAAAAAAGGAGGGAGAGAGAAAACAGGGAACTACAGACCGGTTAGCCTAACATCAATAGTAGGGAAAATGCTAGAGTCTATTATAAAAGATGTGATAACAGGACACTTGGAAAATATCAACGGGATTAGACAAAGTCAACATGGATTTATGAAAGGGAAATCGTGTTTGACAAACCTACTGGAGTTTTTTGAGGATGTAACTGGTAAAATAGATAAGGGAGAACCAGTGGATGTGGTGTATTTGGATTTTCAGAAGGCCTTTGATAAAGTCCCACATAAGAGGTTAGTGTGCAAAATTAAAGCACATGGGATTGGGGGTAATATACTGGCATGGATTGAAAATTGGTTAACAGACAGGAAACAGAGAGTAGGAATAAATGGGTCTTTTTTGGGGTGGCAGGTGGTAACTAGTGGGGTACCGCAGGGATCAGTGCTTGGGCCCCAGCTATTCACAATTGTTCTGGACTTATTAGTTGTGAGGAGGATGCAAAGAAGCTTCAAGGCAATTTAGACAAGTTGAGTGAGTGGGCAAATACATGGCAGATGCAGTATAACATGGATACATGTGAAGTTATCCACTTCAGTAGGAACAACAGAAAGGTAGAGTATTAATTAAATGGTGCTAGATTGGGAAATGCTGATGTACAAAAGGACCTGGGTGTCCTTGTACACCAGTCACTGAAAGCAAACATGCAGGTGCAGCAAGCAGTTAGGAAGGCAAACGGTATGTTGGCCTTCATTGCAAGAAGATTTGAGTACAGGGGCAAGGATGTCTTACTACAGTTGTACAGGGCCTTGGTGAGACCACACCTGGAGTACTGTGTGCAGTTTTGGTCTCCTTACCTAAGAAAGGATATACTTGCCATAGAGGGAGTGCAGCGAAGGTTCACCAGACTGATTCCTGGGATGGCAGATTGGGTCGACTAGGACTGTATTCACTAGAGTTTAGAAGAATGAGAGGGGATCTCATTGAAACATATAAAATTCTGACAGGGCTAGACAGACTGGATGCAGGGAGGATGTTTCCTCTGGCTGGGGGATCTAGAACGAGGGGGGTCATAGTCTCAAGATATGGGGTAGGACATTTAGGACTGAGATGAGGAGAAATTTCTTCACTCAGAGGGTGGTGAACCTGTGGAATTCTCTACCACAGAAGACTGTGGAGGCCAAGTCACTGAATATATTTAAGAAGGAGATAGATAGATTTCTAGACACAAAAGGCATCAAGGGGTATGGGGAGAGAGCGGGAATATGGTACTGAGATAGAGGATCAGCCATGATCATATTGAATGGCGGAGCAGGCTCGAAGGTCTGAATGGCCTACTCCTGCTCTTATTTGTCTATGTTTCTAGAATATATCCAGGGAACTATAGGCCAGTCAGTTTAACATTGGTGATCGGAAAAATAATGGATTCCCTACTAAAGGAAAAAATAGAAGAACATCTAGAAACCAAAAATATAATAATAAATAGTCAGCATGGATTTCAAAAGGGAAAGTCTTGCTTGACCAACCTCATTGAATTTTTTGAAGAGGTAACAGAGAGAGTAGACAAGGGTAATGCAGTAGATGTAATTTATCTAGATTTTCAAAAGGCCTTCGATAATGTACCACAAAATAGACTAATGAATAAGGTCAGAGAATGTGGAGTCAGGGGACAAGTAGCAGAATGGATAGCTAGCTGGCTTCAAGACAGAAAGCAGAGAGTAGGGGTAATGGGTAGCTATTCAAAGTGGCAGAAGGTGGGAAGTGGTGTTCCACAGGGATCAGTGCTGGGACCACTGTTGGTCACAATTTATATTAATGACTTAGACTTTGGAATCAAAAACACAATTTCTAAATTTGCAGATGACACCAAATTGGGGGGATATTCAATACTGAGGAGAACTGCAACAAATTACAAGAAGACGTTAATAAATTTGAAGAATGGGCATATAACTGGCAAATAGATAAGGGAGAACCAGTGGATGTGGTGTATTTGGACTTTCAAAAGACTTTTGATAAGGTCCTGCCTAAGAGATTAGCGTGTAAAGTTAAAGCACAAGGGATTGGGGGCAAGGTACTGACTTGGATAGAGAACTGGTTGGCAGACAGCAAGCAAAGAGTTGGAATAAACGGGTCTTTTTCCGAGTGGCAGCCAGTGACTAGTAGGGTACCGCAGGGATCGGTGCTAGGACCCCAGCTATTCACAATATATATTAATGATGATCTAGACGAGAAAACTAGATGTAATATCTCCAAGTTTGCAGATGACACAAAGCTGGGTGGGCGTGTGTGCTGTGAGGAGGATGCCGAGAAACTCCAGTATGATTTGGACAGGTTGGGTGATTGGGCAGAAGCATGGCAGATGCAGTATAATGTGGATAAATGCAAGGTTATCCACTTTAGTGGCAAAAACAGGAAGGCAGATTATTATCTGAACGGCAATAGATTGGGAGAAGGGGAAGTGCAACGAGACCTGAGTGTCCTTGTGCACCAGTCACTGAAGGTAAGCATGCAGGTGCAGCAGGTGGTTAAGAAGGCAAATGGTATGTTGGCCTTTGTAGCGAGAGGATTCGAGTACAGGAACAAGAATGTCTTGCTGCAGTTGTACAGGACCTTGGTGAGGCCACACCTTGAGTATTGTGTGCAGTTTTGGTCTCCTTATCTGAGGAAGGATGTTCTTGCCATGGAGGGAGTGCAGCGAAGATTCACCAGACTGATACGTGGGATGGCAGGAATGACGTATGATGAGAGATTGGATCGATTGGGCTTATATTCGCCGGAGTTTAGAAGAATGAGAGGGGATCTCATTGAAACTTATAAAATTCTAACAGGACTAGACAGACTAGATGCAGGAAGGATTTTCCCGATAGTGGGGGAGTCCAGAACCAGGGGTCACCATCTAAGGATAAGGGGTAAGCCATTTAGGACAGAGAAGAGGAGGAATTTCTTCACCCAGAGAGTGGTGAACCTGTGGAATTCTCTACCACAGAAGGCAGTTGAGGCCAATTTATTAAATATATTCAAGAAGGAGTTAGATATATTTCTTAAGGCTGAAGGGATCAAGGGATATGGGGAGAAAGCAGGGACAGGGTACTGAATTTGGATGATCAGCCATGATCGCATTGAATGACGGAGCAGGCTCGAGGGGCCGAATGGCCTACTCCTGCTCCTATCTTCTATGTATCTATGTATCTATGGATACGGGGTGGCACTAGAGGACTGGAGAATTGCAAATGTTAGACCCTTGTTCAAAAAAGGTTGTAAGGATAAACCCAGCAACTACAGGCCAGTCGCCTCAGTATGATTACACATTTCTCTCATCAGCTGTACAAATAAATTAGGGATCCTGCTCTAATTCTGTATTTTTTGTTGCAACACATTGTTTGAGAAGATGCTGCAAGAGCAAAACCGAAAATACACCATTGTTTAAAAAGAAAAAAGACTTGGATTTCTATAGCGCCTTTCACGACCACCAGGCATCCCAAAGCACTTTACAGCCAATGAAGTGCAGTCACTGTTGCAAGGTAGGAAATGCAGTAGTCAATTTACGCACAGCAAGCTCCCACAAACAGCAATGTGATAATGACCAGGTAATCTGTTTCTGTTATGTTGATTGAGGGATAAATATTGGCCAGGACAACTCCACTGCTTTCCTTTAGAAATAGTGCCATGGGATCTTTTACAGCCACCTGAGAGAGCAGAAGGGACCTCGGTTTCACATCTCATCTGAAAGACGGCACCTCCGACAGTGCAGCACTCCCTCAGTACTGCACTGGAGCATCAGCTTAGATTTTAGGGCTCACATCTACTGGAGTGGGACTGTGAACCCACAATCTTCTGCCTCAGAGGCAAGAGTGCTACCCACTGAGCCAACTGGCCGGCACACGAAACACTCTTTAACAAAATTAGTGTTAAAAGCACCATTAAGTAACCCTTTCATTGCTTGAGAACGGAGCATGAACTATGTTGCAGCCATTTGTATCGAGGCATATGCTGATCTTTTTATAACTCAGAGCGGGAACACAGATACAATCAATTCCTTTGCAGTAAGTAACTTGCCTCCCACAAGATTTCACTCAATCATCAACAACACGCATTAATCAGGAATGCGCAGTGAAACATTAGTAAGACTACACGGTTGTCTTATTTCTTATGAACTTTTCACTGTAATTGAAGATTGTTATAAGGTTTATGTAACTTTTCTGCTGATCCTTATCTATTACGCAGAGCAGGATTCCAGTCCAAAATACTTGGACACTGCATTCTAAAAATCCACTCTATACATGTTGGAACACATAAGCCATTCAGGAGCGATGCCACGCTGCCATGAAACCAGTTACAGCTATATAAAACCTATCCAGTCTTTTAGAAGCAGCAGTGAGAATAAACTTGCGTTAATATAGCGGCTTTCATGACCTATGGATGTCCCAAAGCACTTCATGGCCAATTAAATACTTTTAAACGCAGTTTTTAAAAAATTCGTTCACGGATTGTGGGCGTCGCTGGCAAGGCCAGCATTTATTGCCCGTCCCTAATTTCCCTCGAGAAAGTGGTGGTGAGCCGCCTTCTTGAATATAACTGAGGGCAGTTAAGAGTCCACCACATTGTTGTGGGTCTGGAGTCACACGTAGGCCAGACCGGGTAAGGGCAGCAGATTTCCTTCCCTAAAGGACATTAGTGAACCAGAGGGGTTCTTACGCCAATCCGGTAGTTTCATGGTCACCATTTCTGATACTAGCTTTTCATTCCAGATTTATTTAATTCATTGAATTTAAATTGTGGTGGGATTTTGAACTCACATCTCCGGATCATTACTAGTCCAGTAACTATGCTACCGTACCCAATACTGTTGTAAGGCATCTTAAGATAGCAAACCTGCAGTGTTAGGGTTTAGTTTTATCAAATTTATTTTTATCAAATTTATTTATCAGCTGACACACTAGAAAAGAGCTGGTTGGTGATTAAAAAGGTTTTTAAAAGTTCCTCCGATGGCTCCGAGGGTAAAGGACCGCCTGCAATGGTACCGAGTCACACCGAGCAGCAAGGTCCCAGGTTGTCGGTGCGAAGTTCAGTGATCCCAGCCAGAGTGGCAGTTGGCACTGGGTGAGGTGGGGGAGCAATGTGCTAGGTTTAACCGCTTTCATTCTCCAGAGACTCCGGCCGGAGCATGTGGTGTGTGAGCATTTAATGATGTCATTAGATTACACCACATCAACATGTAAATCATGGGCAGTAATCACACTGTGTGAACATATGTAACTGCCCTATATTAACAAGTAAAGCCATTGCACACTGGTAGCATCAAGAACACACAGCTGTGGTTGTTAAGGAGTGGAATATGTATCTGTGTGCAAAGTGTCAGCTGTGGCTCCGTTGGTAGTACCCTCACCTCGGCGTCGGAAGGTTGTAGGGTTCAAGTCCCGCTCCAGAGACTTGAGCATATCCTCCAGTGTAGTACTGAGGGAGTGCTGCACTGTCAGAGGTGCCATCTTTCGGATGAGATGTTAAACCGAGGCCCCATCTCAGGTGGATGTAAAAGATCCCATGGCTCTATTTTGAAGAAGAGTAGGGGAGTTATCCCCGGTGTCCTGGCCAGTATTTATCCCTCAATCAGCATCACTAAAACAGATTATCTGGTCATTATCGCATTGCTGTTTGTGGGAGCTTGCTGTGTGCAAATTGGCTGCCGCATTTCATACTTTACAGCAGTGACTACACTTCAAAGGTACTTCATTGGCTGTAAAGCACTTTGAGACGTCTGGTGGTTGTGAAAGGCGCTATAGAAATGCATGTCTTTCTTTCTTTTTCTTTTGCTTAAAAAGCAACACAACGGTCCATCGTGCTGCACTAATAGACGCTACATGCAATCTCACTTGACAAGTTCATGTACAGGAAACTTTGGTTTATCCGGAGGTTGTATGTCCGGAAACTTCGATCTAACGGCAGAAATCAGCAGCCGTTTTGGTTAGGTTTTTTTCTTCTCCTAGAATTTTTTTTAACTGTCAGGCTCTGGAAAGCGTCTCTGTAGCTTAGCAACAGCTTCAGAGACGCTTCCAAGGTACGGGCCGAGTGTTTACAAGCTGTTGCTAAGCAACAGTGTTTGTTGTCAGATACGGAGATGAAAACCTCCGTATCCTTCAACATTAGCGCTGGTCTATCCGGAAGTTTTGATAGATCGGCAGCAGCTCGGTCCCGTCGGTGCTGGATATCGCGAAGTTTCCTGTAATTTTATCCTATCAACTAGCACAATGTGGTAGCTCATGCTGTTAACCTGTACAAGAAGAAATTATGCTGTGTGGGCAGGTTCAACACCAAGGTGCAAAATTGTTTTTATTCCAGCGTTCTTCCCCACCCACCCCTCACAATTTCGAATTACATAACGGAATACTTTCTTAAGAGTGTGTCCAATAGAAACCAATTCTGCCAAATGTTCCTACGCATTCCTGCAGCAGCCATGTTTTCATACTTGCTTCAATTGTTTACTTTCTGTCCCACTTTCAAACGTAAAAATACTTATAGCAGAATCCGCGCTGTTACTCTTGTGGAATTCATCCTCCCCCCATCATCAGAAATCCACCAGACAGACCAGTGTTCAGTATAATTATCTTATAAACACCACTTGCAGTCTCAATCTTTCATACAATTTATCGTTGTTCTGATATCCTAAATTATATTTAACACGATTTATGGATGGAGCTTCATTAGTCCTCTGTATTTTGCCTTGATAAAAGTTGTTACTGCTTTTTGCAGCTATAATACTTGACTCTATTCCTATGTTCCCTATGTGGAGAGCTTTCCTCGAGGCCCCTTTGTTAAGCAAGCAATTAGTCTACTCAAGGCTACCTTGAGTAAAACATTTAATAAAATACAATCGTTCACATGGAATTTTAAAGTGTTCTGTTGTCACTGTGATCACAATGCACAGCACCAGAGAACTCTGAATATTTTATTTCCTTTGAAACTTCAAAGATTCACCATAAAAATGACCAAAATGCATCTCTTGCAATTGCTCAATGTTATATCTCACAAAGCAGAATTAGAAAATTGCACCGAATCAATGCGTGTCTTCATGTTCAATGCATTTTCCATGAAAAAAATATTTTGCAATCCTGCTTTTTTTTTTAATTACACGGAATAATTGTTCCTGTAGGTTTTTGCAGGATTAAATATCCATTCAATTATCATACAGCTAACAGGAAAATGTTATCAGTGGAGTTTATATAACAATCAATTGGCAGACTAATCAATTAGAAGCCAGAAATATCAAGCATTTCCCAGGAAGCTGACATTTCAAATCCCTTCACTAACTTTCACACACCGGTTGCTGAGGCCTTTTCTCCCTCTGAGCGCCGCACAATTTTCTCTATTATTGCTTCCTGGCATTTCAGCTTTGAAGTGGCAAAATAAAGAGTCTTTCAGCGAAGAAAGCAATTCCCTCTTTTCAGCCCAGTTTCATCTGCTTACTCCACTGTTCCCTGTGGAGATGAAGGGGCATTCTCGTCCCAGCAACCGCAATATTCATGCTGGATATGTGCGTACGAGATGGGCTTGGCTTTAGGCTGACAACCTGGGGCCTAGTCTTGGTGACATTTTAACTCCGATTAGATTGTCGGCCTCTAAATGCATAGAGCTGGGTGCTGGATGGTTGTCGGGGCGACATGCTCTTCAGCAGCCACAAGCCTGAGGTGCTGGCTGCTATATCCTTGAAACCAATTCTTTCAGACAAGTTTCGATTGCCACTGAGAAACACAGACGTCTTTTCTTCAAATTAAGGTTCATAATATTCTCCTACTGTGTGCTAAGGTGCTTACAGAGAGGAAAATTTGACTCAGATGTGATGCTAATATTCTTCAGCTCAGTTTACTTCAGCCTAATCCTGACACTGTTATTCAAACGTTAAGCAAGTCATTTTCATTACAAATATCCTATTATGTAGAAACATGCCCTCTACATAGAGTGAAATGCCACTTACTTGGAAAGGCAAGTAATCCTTGTTCACAAACTATGTGTGTCTTCTCAGTCGCGAAACATTTGTTTTTAAACCAACAATAACAACCAGTTCGCAGATTAATAAGTAATACAACTCTATAATTTCACTGGCATTTATAACAGACTCATTTCTCCAAATCGCCTTCGATAATTTTTGCTTCAACTTCAAGATTTTAGAAAGAGACTTCTCTTTATTATTCTTTTCCTTATATATATATATATACATATATACAGGGACATAGAAGTCAAACTCAATTGAACCAAATCTGACTAAAAACAGGAAATGGAACAAGGCAAGATTGAGGTAAGGATTGGGTGTGGGTTTTAGACTGCTGAAATTGGATAGTGTAACAAATATAGGAATACTAAAACGAATGATAAGAACATAAAAAACAGGAGCAGGAGTCGGCCAATCGGCCCCTCGAGCCTGCTCCGTCATTCAATAAGATCATGACTGATCCAATCTTGGGCTCAACACCACTTTCCCGCTCTCTCCCCACACCCCTTGACTCCCCTGTAGTTCCAATGTCTGTCAATCTCTGCCTTGAATATATTCAATGACTCCGGCTCCATAGCTCTCTGAGGTAGAGAATTCCAAAGATTCACGAGCCTCCGAGAGAAGAAATTCCTCCTCATCTCCGTCTTAAATGGGCGACCCCTTATTCTGAACTATGCCCCCTAGTTCTAGATACCCCCACTAGGGGAAACATCCTCTCAGCATCCACCCTGTCAATCCTCCTCAGAATCTTATATGTTTCAATAACTTCCTCCCCTTCCTTCCTCCCCTTCCTTCCTCCCCTTCCTTCCTTCCTCCCCTTACTTCCTTCCTCCCCTTCTGGCCTGTGCAGCCTCAGGTGGGTGAGCAGCAGTCTGGTGCTCCTGCTGCTGCTGCTGTTGTTCCTCATTCTGCTGCTGCCACAGCTGGTGCTCGAGCTCCTCTAATGCCCAGATGGGAAGGAAATAAATGGCTCCCATGCTTCTGGCATATGCCTCCGTTGAGTGAAGGTGGCGAGAGGGGTTTCCCAGGAGGTCACACTGGGGATGGGTGTGAGGCTCCAACCTTCCACAGGTGTGGTTAAGCCTTCTAACAGTTGCCCCAGACCTGAGACCACGAAGTCCTGCAACCTGCAAATCATGGCTGATCAAATCTCCTCTTTAATGGTTGACCTGCAGTTGATAGTCAGCAATCCAATAGTGCTCCCGCCAGGTTTCATGTTCGTGTTTCCCTCCAGGCGTGTTTCACGTGGGGAAAGAGTTATATTTGCAAGGGCCTTTCAAAATAGGATTATAGATGCCATTTAATGGTTGTTAAGGGCCTTAATGACCAGTTCCGCCTGTTGAATGCGGGATGAAGTCAGGACCATCAGACAAGACTGAGTTAAAATTGCTCGGAGTCGGGAACCAGGCGGGGGGGGGGGGGTCCCGCCTGCCAGTTTTTGCGATTTTAACCCCCGCACGCCTCCAAGCCCGACTCCACGGCTCAATCAAAATTCAGGCCGTTGTGTAGTTGTTTGTTGCAACCAACCTATAAACCATTGTCAACTGTCTGCAGTTTTGTTCATTGCCACTGCTGCACAAGGTGCTGGGAAAGTAAGAATCCCTTTGGGTATTCCAAAAACTGCAAGTGTGGGATGAGTTCATGGAATGAAATGAATCATAGAGTCAAAGAATGATCCAGCACAGAAGGAGGCCATACAGCCTATTGTGCCTTTGCCAGCTCTTTTAAAGAACTATTAAATTAGTCCCTTTCTCCTACCCTTTCCCCACAGCCCTGCAAATTTCCCCCCTTCAAGTGTTTAACCAATTCCTTTTGAAGGTTACTATTGAATCTTTTTCCACCACCCTTTCAGGCTGTGCATTCCAGGTCATAACAGCTCACCGTGTAAAAAAAAAATGTCCCCTCATCTCTGGTTCTTTTGTCAATAGCCTTTAAATCCGTGTCCTCTGGTTACCGACCACTCTGTCACTGGAAATAGTTTCTCCTATTAACTCTATCAAAACCTTTCATGATTTTGAACACCTCAATTAAATCTCCCCTTAACCTTCTCTGCTCTAAGGAAAACAACCCCAGCTTCTCCAGTCTCTCCACATAACTGAAGTCCCACGTCCTCGGTGCCATTCTGTGGGGAATGAGATAGATTTCTTTCAGCAACTAATATTTTGGGATACAGTATATGAATAATTTGAGGCACGAAATATGGGGCGGCATGCTTGGGAGAAACAGGTTTCTTGCCGCATGTTTGGATCTGTTGTAGACGAATTGATAGAGATCAATTGCCACGTTTAGTCAACAACCCATCAGCATTGTATCATGTGACTGGCAGGGTGGTCAAAGGTGAGCTAGATGGACCTTGTTCTTTTATTGTTTAGAAATTCCTATGTCACTGTGAAATCATAAGGAGGCAGCATCTACAACTGAGAAGCACCTCAGGAGCTACGTGTAGTCTTGGTAATACCCAGGACCTGAGTCTACAGATCATGGCATTCGTACCTGGGGATGTCAGAGCAGTGACCAATTGGTGTCACCTACTGCAGGCTGATCTTCAGATTACATCACAAAAAGTACAGCACTCCCTACAGCTGTAAAGATGGCATCAGCTTTAACTTTTTATGCCATGGGATTGCTCCAGATCACCATAGGTGGCACCGGCCAAATCGGCCACTCTCCTATGCAAGGATGTGTAATTCAAGTCAGATACCATGTGTGGCCAAGGAAAATACTTCCGTCACTTTTCCAGTGGAAAGAACTGGAGAGTGCGTGGTAGAGTTTCCAAGAGTGCAGTGCCATACTGACAAAGCATCATCCTGGATGCCAATGGCTGTGTCTTTGGGAGAACCCAGGACTTTTCCATTCTACAACAGTTCATAGAAACAGGAGTAGGTCATTCAGCTCCTCGAGCCTGCTCCACTATTCAATTAGATCAAGGCTGATCTGCACCTCAACTCCATTTACAGGAAACTTTCTGGTATCCGGCACTGACGGGACCGAGCTGGTGCCATTAGATCAAAACTGCCGTATAAACCAGCGGCAATGTTAAAACATACAGAGCTTTTCAGCTCCGTGAGAATCAACAAACCCTGTTGCTTAGCAACAGCTTCAAAACAGTCGGCTGCAGCTGCAAGCGTCTCTAGCTGAAGCTGTTGCTATAGCTACAGACCTTGCAGAGCCTGACTGGGGGAAAAAAAGCAACGAGAAGTAATAAAACTTATAGAAAACGGCTCCTGAATTTTGCCGGTAGATAGAGCTTTCCAGACTTTTAACCTCCGGTTAAACGAAAGTTTCCTGTACCTGCTTTAGCTCCATATCCCTTGATACCTTTACTAACAAAAATCTATCGGTCTCAATCTTGAAAGCTCCAATTGTCCCAGCATCCACAGCCTTTTGAGGCAGAGAATTCCAGGCATCTACTACCGTTTGCATGATGCAACAATTGCTTGAGAGGTCCAACAGAATGAATGGTTGGCTTCTGGGAGACCCCAAAGAGAGACAGAGCACAAATCAAGGCATCAAGGGGTATGGGGAGCGAGCAGGAATATGGTATTGAGATAGAGGATCAGCCATGTTCATATTGAATGGCGGAGCAGGCTCAAAGGGCTGAATGGCCTCCTCCGGCTCTTATTTTTCTATGTTTCTAAATAAAATTAAGCCCATGCCACCACCAAAGTTCCTGTAAAGCACATCAGATGCACGCTCAAGCAACACTTCAAACTGTTTGGATCTACAGTCCAACCAGGGTGAGCAAGATCGTCACTGTGTGCCGCATGCTCTACAATTTGGCCGTCAGAAGAGGAATGGCCATGCAGCAGCCTGAGGGGGAGACAGGACTCCATGTAGAGTTACTAAGCAGTTCCCCAGGAACCGGAGGAGCAGGGCAGGAGGAAACCCAAACAGAGGTAGCTGATGTGCAGCTAGGCAAAGTGGATTGAATTGATAGCCGACTGCTTTGAGTAATGGACATGTCCTGCCAGTGCCTAGCTGTGGTTGGGCTATGAAAAGCAAACACATTGTAACGTCCCCCATGAATATGATTCACATGCCCACTACCCAATCTGCAATGCCCTCTTTCTGCAGAGTACTAGCATTTTTAACCCAAACTGTAGCCAAAGGATAAATGAAGTGTTCTCTATTAATTTAGTGCTATTCACATTGTGCTAAGGGCTCATAGTGCTATGTAATCCCCACTTCCCCTTGATGCCTCTGCACATTGTCCTCGTTCTACTGTTCAACCTTACACAATGTCGATGTACTTCCTGAGTGGGAGGAATGAGCATGGGGACAGGTTGCTCTGAGGTGCTGCTGCCCTATCAGCATGGTCATGGTGCAGAACCTCTGGTTACAGGGTCAAGTGATATCCCTGCATTAGTAAAAGCTACATCCTGAAACCCTTCTCCTTCCATGCCCTTGATGGTAGGCCGCGTGGCTAGATGCCCTGCACTCTGCATCAGAGCAGTCTGTCGGGCGTCTCTAATGAGGGTGAAGGTCACCGTCACAAATGTTTACCCAATGTATGAAAGCAGCAGCAACAGCCTCCTGTAAGTGAGTACCAAAGGCATCAATAGCAGCAGTCACAATGTTTGAGAGAGAACTCTCTTCTAGGATGTGGGACTCCCTGCAGATGCATTCACTCCATTGCCTTCGCAAGTCAACAGGACACTGCGGTGAGGTCACAGATGCACTGCTGCACATTGTCTAGCAGCTGCTGTAGGCAAACAGTCAAAGGAAGTTGTAAATATCTTTTGCTCCTGCATTGAATCATAGCAACATACAGCACGGAAGGAGACCATTCGGCCCGTCGTGCCTGTGCTGGCTCTTAGAAAGAGCAGTTGTGTTTAGTCCCACATCCCTGCTTTTTATCCATAACCCTGTAAGATCCTCATCTGCCGGCCAACTCCTCCTTACAATGATTTATGGAATCAGCTCCCGCCACCTTTTCAGGTCGAGTGTTCCAGATCCTGACAGCCCTCTGAGCTTTATTCAATTGTTATAGACAGTTGCCTTCTGTGAAGGTTTAATAATAAATGTGTTTTGCTGTGAAAACTGTAAGGTTCGCAAAATTCTACAGATTCCCTCAAACCAAGAAAAGAAGAGGTTTTGGACTGTTTAAAGGAATATTGGGCCAAAAGGGGGCTTAAAGTTAAAACCCCAGGATTTTTGGTTATTTTAAAAAAGGACATGTCCAGACCTGTGGAAGGCTGCGACAAAGGAGCTGGGATGGGCCCCTGTAAAACAAACAGTTTGAGTATTGGCATAGGCCAGATTGTCTGGGAATGTTCTGGACCATCTCAGTCATTCCACATAAATGACAATAGGCCTACGGAAGGACAATTACAGAGCCATCAAGAACATGAATAATACAGTACATGCCACTAATCAACAAAGGGGCCCTGACCCCAGCAGAAGAAGACAAAACTCACTAATCGGACAAGAGTTTAAACAGCCATTAAACACTAATTTAAGTTTCAATGAACCATCCCGAAACTAGTTTACACCAACTTAAGTCAATTAAAAGTAGATGGGACCAGCCCGGAACTCGTTAAAGAATTTAAAAACTATTAAAGTTAACGAGCCCGCCAAAATTAACAATGTGCAGAGTAGATTTGGCAGGAAGATAAGCAAGGCCTCAAACGGTATAATTGAGGCCTGCTTTTTCAGTTAACAGTAGGGCAATACAGAGTGAAGTTGAAGGTACAGTTCATACAGACAGAGGCACAGCTCATTCGAAAGACATCAGCCTCGGGACAATCCATCGACAGAAGGACAACAGAAGGAGGACGGAAAGAAATCGTGGCAACCAAGGGCCCCAAGAAACAAACAACCAACTATATTACCAACAACTAGGTAATATTGGGCCACCGTAACCAACAAGACACCAACCTGGAAGAAACCGAAGATTCGCAAGTTTGTTTCCACTCTACAAGCTATCCTGACTTACCCCTGGGTAAGATTTGATGAAAAAGACTCTAAACCCTATACCTAACCAAAGGAAATTGGGTACTTACCCAATAGATCCAATACGCACCCAACCGCATCAGCAGACACGCGAAGGCTGAAAAACCAACACAAGTGAAGTCTTCTACCACTTCTGGGGTAGGGCAGGCCCCAACCGCCAGACCTAGGAAAACCCTGAAATCACAAACCTCTACAACTGTCAAGAAAGTCGTTTGGTGAGCATTTCCCTGGTCCTCTGGAATCCAACCTAGTTAGTGTAGTGGGACTGGGAGGGGTGAAGTATTTTGTCTATTGTCATTCTCCCTCGTATATTCTGAAGTGTTCCACCTTTTAGAGTGTTAAGATTATTGTATTGTATTTTTCCTTCTCAAATAAAAACCCAAGTTCTTGTATCAAATTCAGTTGTCTGCTGCAATTTCATTACATACCCCAAATAAGTCCAGGTCTAGAACCAAGGACCTCATCTTTCGATTGGGCACTTTGCAGCCTACCGGACTCAACATTGAGTTTAACAATTTCAGATAATTATCCCTGCCCCCATTTTTCATGCTGTATGATTTTTGCCATTCCCATTTGCAACATTTTATCTTTCCTGCCTCTTACAAAAGCACAAGGTGTTCTTTCTATTCCTTCCTCCCCTCCTACCCCCCGCCCCCTGTCTCTGCACCTGCTTAATATCTGTTACAACTCCAGCTTTTTCCAGTTCTGATGAAGGGTCCCAGACCTGAAACGTTAACTCTGTTTCTCTCTCCACGGATGCTGCCAGGCCTGCTGAGTATTTCCAGCATTTTCTGTTGTTATTTCAGATTTCCAGCATCCGTAGTATTTTGCTATTACTCTAGAACCAAGGGAGTGGGAGCGATTCGAACCGCTCATAGGTCAGAGGTGAAGCTGACCCATACACCACCCCTTACAAAACCACTAAAACATTTCTAGTATATAGTCAGATGTGTCAAAATGTTAAAATTGTGGGAGAGAGGGCAGTGCTCGTCCATTGCCCAAAAAACAATGGAATTCTTCTTTCCCAACCCAATGCTTATAAGATGAAGTCCCAGAGCTGCGTCTGGCTCGGTTCCACCTGCTCTATTCGGACAAACTAATGTGTCGGTCAGTGCACTGTTATTGCCCTGTGGGCAGAAAATTGGCAAATATATAAATATGACCAAATTAACACATTTTAACCCCAAATCTACAAATCTTCGTCCCACAGACTCTCCCTCCTCCCTGTGCTGAAATCCAAACCCATTGCACCTTCTCCAATTTGCATCTGAAAGCAGGCCTGGTAGGATCCCAAACCCTTGGCAAATGGTGTGAAGTTGCAGTCTTGCTCGATCTTTCACCTTCACTTGTTCCTCCTCACCTTTGCTTTTTGGTTCATCCAGTGCCCTTTCCTCAAACTCACTAATCGAAGGCTCTGTGTATTCGTAACCGGTGCTGGAGCTTGGGGCATCTTGTCACATCCTCTATTGTCCTCAATTTGAGCCCAACATACAGGAAAAGAAAAGGAGAACATTTAAAAATGACCCATTAAGCCATGGCTTGTCACACAGATAAAATCATGCAACTTTAATGCATCAGATTAGTAGCTATTGCCAGAATTTCTAAACATACTGTCAATGTGAATGATCATAGTAAATGGAAGATATTTGTTAGGTGGTGGTAGCACAATGACTCTAAACTAACCATCGCCAATATCCCCTATAGTTTCATGGCCACACAGGGCAAGTGCCATCTCTTCAAAGGTGGTGAGTGCTTAATTAGTGCCACCTTCCTCCAATCCTGGTTCGCTCCTGGTCATTGTGGGCAGCTCTGGCCTGTAGGCAGAGCAATTTATGAAGATGTTATTAATCAGCAGAGCAGATGAAACAAAACTCCTGAACCTTAACCACCTCCCTCTAAGGCCCACACTGCTCCCACGAGTTGTTTTGTGGGCATGACTCTTGTGTGCTTGACCTGTCAAGAGCTCTGTACATGAAACTTTTGGTCCCCACCAGCAATGTTGCACATAGCTTCTGTGTAATGATGGTGTACTAGAGCAAGGGAACTATGGGGCTGGATTTTCTCAATGGGGAGCTTTTGGAGGCGGGACTCCCACTTGTTGGGTTTTAGTCCCACCTCCATCGACCTGTGGTCAACCCATTCTATTTTCCCTTGATTGACCTTGTTAAGCCTGTCCAGCAGGTTCAGCAGGCAAATTAAGGGAAAGCTGGTTACAGGTGATGTCAGCAAGTGACGTTTCATCTATCAAGAGCATTTGACAGATGAAATGTCAGCGTTTGACGGCTCTGTGAAGCTGTCAAACACTGATAACCTGTCCTCTAAGTTGAGCCCTTCCACTCAGGCTCAGTTAGAGATCTCTCCTGAGCAGAAAGCAGAAGGCTGCAGCTTTTGACAGTTCAGCGGCCATTCTGCTTTCTGTGCCGGTGAGCTGAAGGACTCCCGAGACCTGAAGGGATGAAACCTGCAGGAAGAAGTAAAGGTAAGTAAAACTTATTAAAACACTTTTCACTCACCTCACACACTTGCCTCTCCACACTTGCACTCATCACTCACCTGCACACCGGACATCTCGACCCCTCCGACCCCCGCAGACCGACGGCCCGCCTCACTGACCCTGGCGTGGTTTGGAGCCGTCGGGAAGCCCACACTTCAGAGCTGAAAATAGGGATTCTCAAAAAAACTGCCTGTTAATTACCTGTTAACAGGCAGTTAATTGACACTAGTCCGCTTCCCGCCTCGAGGAGATGGGACCCAGCGCGGGTCGGCTACCCACCTCCTGAGAAGATGGCATGGAGGCGGGTTGGGGGCAGGATGGGTACCCAACCCCAGATTCTGCCATTTTTCCAGCAGTCCCGCCTCCTTACCCACCTCCCCTGGGCTGGCAAAATCACCCCCATACTGTGTGCTAGCTTGGCAGGTAATCGCCCTGAGGGTGCAGATAATGTACAGTTGGAGCTATGCCTATATAAATGAATATTATAAATATACACAATATATGCAGTTCAAGAAGGCGGCTCACCACCACCACCTTCTCAAGAGCAATTTGGGATGGACAATAAATGTTGGCCTTGCCAGTGATGCCCACAAAAACAGTGGCTAAATTTACCTTGACACTTTTTTTAATGCCACCAAACTTCTTTCTCATTCCTGTAGGCCTGGGAAGCTGCTTTGACTTTGACTACAACCTGCTCCCAGGCAGCTTCAAGCTTCACTTGCAGAGGTGCTGTCCTTCCACACCAAAGAAGCCCGCTCTCCTTCGCCACACCTCATGTAAGAGGACCTCCAATGTAACAGCTGAAAGTTGAAGTCTTGCCCATCACCATCAATGGAGAGATCAGCCAGGTGCAACACTCATCTCCTCCCTTGAAGAGCGTGCAGTGCCCTTTAAGAGCAGATATTTGGCCAAATTTTCTGATTTGCTACCAACCAGATTCCAGGTCCATATGGTCTCCATATGCAGGGAGAGCCCATTCAAATTAAGGGGAGAGGCCTAACTTGGAAAACTGGGCTATATCATCCCCAGCACACCGCCAACCCCGCATTTGCTAGGATGAAAAGAATTGGACTTGGATAAACTCATTCCTACCCTTTGGGTTTTTACCACACATAAGCTGCATTTAACAAATTGCCACAAAAGTCAAATTAAATTTAGCCATAAATCTGGAAGCTGAATCTTCATTCTTCTTGGACAATTGATTTCAATGGTGATTTCAGTGATTTGACTTCAGCTGTGAGTTCAATGGACACAACTCATTTCGGATTCAGCCACGGTCACTTTACTCGTCCCCTAATAAATCTACTTCAACAAGGTGTCCACCATTGAAGCATGCACACCCGTAAGCCACAGAGACGTCTAAAGGCTTCTTGTGAAATATTGATTTCATCACAGTTGGTAAATGAAAGATTTTTTTCGAGTGACCTCTTACGCGGTGAATCCAGAGTTTATTGCACAGCAAAGGTACAGTGTGAAAGCAAGATATCTGGTGTAAGCAAGATTCCAATCCCTTGCAGAATAGTTTCGGCTTTGTAGAGATATATAAATTGGGGGTCAAGGCTGCTGTGAGGTTGTGGAGACCATCAGAAATAAGCGAGGCAAAAGGAAAAAAAACAACTGCAAGTGTGTGAAATGTGAGATAAACATCGAAAATCCTGGAAATGTACAGCAAGTCAGCATCTGAGTAAAGGAGGCAAGTTAATATTTCAGATAGACACCTTTTGTCAGAATTATAAAAATGAATGAATGCAGGGCAAGCTCTTTATAGGATTCAACAAAACAAATAAGGGAGAGGAAAATAATGGGGTAAAAGTGTCAGGTCAAATATGCTAAATATTAGTGAATGGTGTGGGTCACACAAGGGAAATACATGAGCTTTTTGTGGCAAATGCTCGCTTTTTTGCTTAATTGGTCAGAAATAGCAAGATGTGGCGGAACCACCAGAGGATTACGGACAATTGTATATAATTCCTTTTACAGCAATGTAGTACAGCTGGGGGCTGCACCTTTAATGTATCTGTTAACTGTACTAGGGCTTCTTTCCTGTACTCCGCGTGATGACGTCATGCTGTCCGTCACGTGATCTCTCAACGGTGGGAAGAACGTCATGACGTCATGACGTCAGAGCTCGGAACCTTCTAGCAGTAGAGCTCGGAACCTTCTAGCAGTTGAGCTAGGAACCTGCTAGCAGTTGAGCTCGGAACCTGCTAGCAGTTGAGCTCGGAACCTTCTAGCAGTTTCCAGAGAGGCTTTCAAGCAGACCAGACCTATTTGCATTGTATCCTACAGTTTCCTGTACAGCTTCGTTTGTTCATTAAATTTTATTGTTTTTGATTTTCTGAGTCGATCTCAATTCTTCAGCTAGGAACCCCAGTTCCTACATTGGTGACCCCGATTTCTTCGAACAATTTTCGTTGAAGTTACATCATGGACACGAACGCCATCACCCTCAAACTGCCGCAATTTTGGGAGCAACAACCGGCCGCATGGTTTTTCCAGGCGGAAGCCCAATTTGCAATCCGGGGAATAGCAGCGGATTCGACCCATTATTATTACGTGGTCTCCGCCCTCGACAGCGCCACGGCCTTGCGGGTCGTCAGCCTCCTCGAGGGTCCACTGAACGATGACAAATACGAAGCTTTAAAAGCACGTTTACTGCAGATTTTCGGTCTGTCCAAGTCGGAGCGCGCTCGCAGACTTATCTCCATGCCCGGCCTCGGGGACTCGAA
Organism: Somniosus microcephalus; assembly: GCF_052327205.1. Taxonomy (NCBI): domain Eukaryota; kingdom Metazoa; phylum Chordata; class Chondrichthyes; order Squaliformes; family Somniosidae; genus Somniosus; species Somniosus microcephalus. Next base: position 20,799,012 of record NC_141012.1, on the reverse strand, counting down.
ACCCTCAGAGCTCATGAGCCAAATGCTCACGCTTTTGGGCTCAGAATCGCAATGTTTCCTGTTCCGTGAGCTGTTTCTCTGTCAACTACCAGAGCCAGTACAGACGGCCTTGGCCAATTCACAGAATCACAGAATCACAGAAACCCCACAGTGCAGATAGAGGCCATTCGGCCCATCGAGCCTGCACCGACACATATCCCACCCGATCCCCGTAACCCCTACACCAACACATATCCCACTCTATCCCCTTAACCCCACGTATTTAATCCCCCTAACACTAAGGGTCAATTTATCATAGCCAATCAACCTAACCCGCACATCTTTGGATTGTGCTGAACTCGCCGTGGAAGCGGATAAAATATTCACCGTCTCACAACAATCTTGTGCAGCCACGAAGCGCCTATCCCCCACAAGAGCGAATCCGACTCCTCCTCCTGCAGGCTGGTGTGCATACCACGCTCGTTTCGGCGCGAAGGCCAGAAATTGGCGTCCACCCTGCAGTTTCTCACCAAAAAAAAACCTACCTCAAACCACTGGTTTCTGAGAAGATCAATAAGGCCTAAGGGACGCGCCAGAGTTGCGATGGCCGTCGGGTCCGCAGGGAAACTCCTATACATTACAGACTCCCTGTCAGGGCGATGTTTTCTCTGTGATACTGGCTCCCAGTGCAGTATCCTACCAGCGTTGAAGCTAGATCTTCAATCCGGTGGTCAAGGTCCCCCCCTCGAAGCAGCCAATGGTGCGGCCATTTGCACGTTCGGAAAGCGTAGGGTCCAGTTGAGTTTTGGCGGCCAACGTTTTGTTTGGGAGTTCATCATGGCGAAAGTCTCACAGGCCATCCTGGGGGCAGATTTCTTCTGCGCAAATGGGTTTCTCGTCGACGTCCGACACTGCCGGCTAATCAGTGCCTCCACTTTTCACTCGGTCCCCTGCCACCGAAGCATCGCGATGTCTTGGTCAGTTGCCTGTGCAGTCCCATCTCCAAATGAGTTCTCTCGTCTTCTCAGTGAGTTCCCTGAGCTCACCAGGCCCACATTTTCTTCTTCAGTCACGAGGCACGGTGTGGCACACCACATTACCACGACAGGATCCCCCATTTATGCGAGAGCTCGAAGGCTGGAACCCGGTAAACTCGCGGCCGCCAAGGCGGAGTTCCATACAATGGAACGCCTGGATATTATTCAACGTTCGAATAGTCCTTGGTCCTCGCCATTACACAGGTCCGTTCTGCGTCATCTCGTCAGGTGACAAGTCCTTCACAGTCGACGTCGGCGGTAAGCCTGACCACATCTCCATCGACCGGTTGAAACCGGCGCATCTGGATCTGAGCGAACCAGTCGTCACCGCTCAGCCGCCTCATCGTGGTCATCCACCGTCGACTGCCGGTCCAGTACAGCCACAGTCATCCTCCGAGTCACCAGTGCCCGCCTCACCGGGTCGACCACAGCCGGTCTTTTCTTCTCCTCCGCCTGCGGCGTCATCCCAACCACAGCCAACGGCCAGTTCGTCTTCTAGCGCTCCGTTCCAGCTGCCGGGGTATCGCAGTCGGTCAGACAGACTCGTCAGGCCCCCTTCTCGCCTTAGCTTCTCTGTTAAAAGCAATTCTGGGGGGGGCGCATGTGGCGGAACCACCAGAGGATTACGGACAATTGTATATAATTCCTTTTACAGCAATGTAGTACAGCTGGGGGCTGCACCTTTAATGTATCTGTTAACTGTACTAGGGCTTCTTTCCTGTACTCCGCGTGATGACGTCATGCCGTCCGTCACGTGATCTCTCAACGGCGGGAAGAACGTGATGACATCATGACGTCAGAGCTCGGTACGTTCTAGCAGTAGAGCTCGGAACCTTCTAGCAGTTGAGCTCGGAACCTGCTAGCAGTTGAGCTCGGAACCTGCTAGCAGTTTCCAGAGAGGCTTTCAAGCAGACCAGACCTATTTGCATTGTATCCTACAGTTTCCTGTACAGCTTCATTTGTTCATTAAATTTTATTGTTTTTGATTTTATGAGTCGATCTCAATTCTTCGGCTAGGAACCCCAGTTCCTACAAAGACTTGAATTTATTTTCTACTCAGTTGTGCTCTTTCTTTTGTTAAAAAAAAGAGGTAAACCCTGTATTACTTCCTTTTCTGATGATTAGAACCTTGAGCAACAATTTCCTGCAGATTTATTGTCAGATCCTATAGGTAATAAAACACGGGAAACTGGACAGCAGGGCCTAGTGTCATATAAAGGAGCCTCCGGCGACCAGAACTGTTAGCTTCTCTCTATGTTTCAAACAGTCGCCCATTGTGAATCAAACAAGACAACTTGCTACGTAAGAACTGGTTGCCAAGGAACACAAAGTCTTGTCCTGGCGAGGTGTTTGAGGAGCTGTTGACGGGTTTATCATATTGTCAAAATGATCATCGTCGAACGGGCTGCGACACAGCTCAGTAAGTCCAGTCTACAAGTTAATGCGTGTTGGCGAGACACGTATGGGAGTCTGCTTTAACTCCTTAAAAGGTTCTTTGGAGGAGTTCGGCGAGCCTCCATGTCATTTGCACCTGCCTGTGCGTAGATTTCCTAGAAACTCTTAGCTTATTTTTAATTGTAAATAGGATTAGAAGATGTCAGAAGCATTATCAGGAAATTGTGCGAAACATTTTGCACTTGCCTAATCAGTCGGAGTCGTTTTAACACCTATGCGTTACAGCAAGTACAACACAGAGAGCACAGTGACATTTCTCGGACAGCTCAAGAGCAGCACATACCAGCAGTATCTTTTTCATTTGTACCATCAGCTCCACTCGCTTGGGAATTCCTGATGGTACCAAGTGCCAGTTCCTTTTCTGGTTTAGGATTCCACTTGTAAAGCTTCAAATGTAGCTTTCTATAAATGTGATTTGGTGAGTCCGAGAATGGTTCACAACCTGTGGAACTGCAGGACTAATATCTGGATACAGAGATTCAGCTAAAATGAGTTATTCAAATACAATTATTGGGCACCTGATGTAGTAGATATGCTCGCTGTTAAACTGAGCTGGAAATTGTCACTGCTGAGAATCAAATGACAGGAGCTTAAACCACCTGTTATTTGCTTACAAAGAGTATAAATACCACAGTGCATTGCTATCATTGTTCCTCATTTCTTTAATGCCATCATGACGACAAAGTTACAAAATTTAGCCTCCCAGTAAAATGGTGTTAAGAGATCCCAGAAAAAAATTGGCGTCATTTTTCTGGTAACTGTTGCTGGTGGCATCAGAGCAGAGCCGGTGCCAAGGGAGCACTCCTTTTCTGCCCGCAACCCGCCAGCTGAACGCTAAAGAGGCCCGGCCCTCAAAATAAACCAGGCCTGCCGTCGGCACTTTTGAAATCTACCCCGTTGGGTTTTTTAGTCCAAAGGAATATCTGAAAGTGTAACTTTTTTTCGTATTTCCACTCTCTTACTTTTAGTGCCTTTCTGTCGGGTTTATTTTTGCAGGTTTTGCTCGGATGCTTTGTCTGCCACATTTTTTAGTTGCGAGATTTATAACTGTGAAAGTGGCATTCCAGATTTTTATGCTATTTGGAGGATAAGGGACAGGATAAAAGAAAGGATACAAAGCAGGTCCAATTGCATCAGACTGCCCAAATGTCCAGGTTTCCCCTAAAACAAAATTGGAAGCATAAATACCCTTAAGCCCAATCACTACAGATCTTGTTACCATTAATCCAGTGTTACTTCCCTATCTGACGAAATCCAAAAGTCCAACTTTTTGCCATGGTGGCCATTGTAAAACAGTTTAAGTGACTTGATGCTCATGGTGGTCATGAGCATCAAGTCACTTCAACTGTTTTACAATGGACACCGTGGCAAAAAGTTGCATTCATTCTCCGGCAGGCACAGGGACATTTCCTTCAAAAATCCGAATCGCGTTTATTTTTTTGCCAGCGTAGCCTTCAAGGTGAAAATTTGCGATTGACATCTTAGATAGTCAGGGGTGTAGTGTCTGAGGGTCCAATGGAGCTTCCTGCGTTGAGCTCGCTAATCACCTGCAACTGGAACCAGCTGAATTTGCAAAATAAGAATCACTTCCCACTCGCTGCAAGGGTTAACTTTGCTCCGGGTTATTAAAAATGTCCTTCTCCGACAATAGCAATATTCACACGCTAAAAATGACATTCACAGAAATATTTTAAAAATTGGTATGCAACAAATAAGCAGGTTTACAATTGCAAAATACTGCGGATGCTGGAAATCTGAAATAACAACAGAAAATGCTGGAAATACTCAGCAGGCCAGGCAGCATCCGTGGAGAGAGAAACAGAGTTAACGTTTCAGGTCTGGGACCCTTCATCAGAACTGGAAAAAGCTGGAGATGTAACAGATATTAAGCAGGTGCAGAGACAAGGGGGGGCGGGGGTTAGGAGGGGAGGAAGGAACTGAAAGAACATACTGTACTTTTGTAAGAGGCAGGAAAGATAAAATGTTGCAAATGGGAATGGCAAAAATCATACAGCATGAAAAATGGGGGCAGGGATTATTATCTGAAATTGTTGAACTCGATGTTGAGGCTGTAAAGTGCCCAATCGAAAGATGAGGTGCTGTTCCTCGAGCTTACGTTGAGCAAGTTTATTGGGAAATAAACGAAACTCTGAGTTTTGCAGGCCTGCGCGAAGTAGCTTCATTTTCAGATTAATCACGGCTCGCCATTTATCTTTTGTTTGTCTTTTGTCCTTGACTCTGTAACTCATCAACACCGATAGGATTAAAAGTTAATATTAGGTTAACACAGTCCAAGTGCAGTGCACCAATAATAAATGGAATGCTATTCAAGCTGTTGTATTAAGTAGTTATCATGTACTGTTTCAGTTTTGAGTAATTTAATTTAAATAATTTGCAACATAATTTGTTCTTTTTCTTCAATTTGCAAAGAGAAGTATTATATAGGCCCAGAAATTCCGATCGCAGGCCTCCCGCGGGCGGAGGGCTGCGATATGGAAAAATCTGCGCCAAGATCGGAAGGCTCCCGGGAGGCACAGAGTTCCATTCCTGGGCCTCTCCAAACTGCTGGTGCGCAGGGCCCACGTATCCCAGAGGCATGTGGGCCACGGGGAGCCAATCAGAGAAGGGAATCTCCCTTCATACATTTGACAGGAAGAGCTGTCAAATATATGAATAGAGATCACCCCCAAAACAGAGTAAAACTTTAAATACATTTTTTAAAAATCACATTTTTAAAATGACTTTAAATTACAATAAAATAAGTATTTTTAACAAAAAATTTATTTTTTGAAAAAAATAATTAAAGCTTTTAACGGGGCTAAAAATAAACTTACCTTTTAAAGTGTTTTTAAATGATAAATCAGTGGAACATTTTTTTTTAATACTTTTTTCAACTCTTATCCTGGTAAAAGCAGGCCTTACACCTGCTTTTGCCAGGCGTAAGAATTGTAAGGGTCTTCTGCAGGCGGAGGGTCTCCAAAAGACGGAACTCTCGGCCCGCAGAGGCCCTTCTCCAGGGCAGCCGGAGGATCTGTCAAGAGCTTTCTTGACAGATCGGAAATGTCGGTTTCCAGTGCATGCGCAGTGCATACCTAACACCGGCATTTCCGATGTCCCTACGGGTGAGTATACAGCTCGTGCACACCCGTAGGAATCGGAATTTCTGCACCTATATTGCACTTCATACTCATACTGAACATGGGTGCTGAATAAACAGCAAACTTTGTGTTGCCTGCAGACACGTACGTTGTACAGGTAGAAGGATAAAAGAAAAAAAGACTTGCATTTATATAGCAACTTTCACGACCACCGGATGTCCCAAAGCGCCTTACAGCCACTGAAGTACTTTTTGAAGTGCAGTCACTGTTGTAATGCGGGAAATGCAGCAGCCAATTTACGCACAGCAAGCTCCCACAAACAGCAATGTGGTAATGACCAAATAATCTGTTTTTTTGGTGCTGTTGACTGAGGGATAAATATTGGCCAGGACACCAGGGAATAACTCCCCTGCCCTTCTTTGAAATAGTGCAATGGGATCTTTTACGTTTACCCAAGAGAGCAGATGGGACCTCGGTTTAATGTCTCATCTGAAAGACGGCACCTCCGACAGTGCAGCACTGGAGTGACAGCCTAGATTTTTGTGCTTAAGGCTCTGGAATGGGACTTGAACCCATGACCTTCTGACTCAGAGGTGAGTGTGCTATCCACTGAGTCACAGCTGACAGACTCATATATTTGCATGATACAAATATATTTAAAGTAATTAAACAACATATACAACTTTTATTACAATTGCTCTTTGGATACATCAGATTTACATATGCTCATAGTATACAGTAGACGTGGTACAGTGTAGTAGTAAGTGAGCTTTACTAAGTGGCTTGGGTTATGGATTACCCTGGAGACTAATGGCAGGTAGTGGCATCAGCCTTGGTGTGTACGACTGTGCTTGTCCACTATGCCAGTGTCTGGTGGGCTTTGGCTGTATCTTTGGGAGTTACTCTACTTGGATGGGGTGGTGCGTACTCCAGATCCTTGGCATCCGAAGTGTGTGGGGAGTATTGTCAATGTGGTGACCAGCCACTGCCACTAGAACAGAAAATGTGAATGGATTTCAAAGAATTTCTCCTGGTTCAGCTATGGGCGCCATGCAGAACTTTCTCTGAGAGGATTATTTTCCAGAATGTCTCCACGCCCATTAACCTGATGGGTGAATCCTCCTGCTGCCACCTCAATGGGATGCACCAAAAGGCTTCAATCCAAGGCAAACCCCGGATCCCACACAGATTGGAATCTATTGGGTTGCCTTAGAGGCAGACAGCTCACAAATCTTAATGGCCCAGAAATTCGAGTCGGGGCTTCCCGTGGGTGCAGGCCCCCGACCTGCACTTACCTTGCGCGCCGGCCGTTGAGCTGTGGGCCCCCGTGGAATTGCGATCCTGGGCCTCCTCCAACTGCCGGCGCGCAGTGCTTGCGTATCCCAGGGGCGCAGTTAGTTTGATGCGTCCCCTGGGATCACGTGGGCCATGGAGAGCCAATGGTAGCAGGGAATGCTTCATTCATAAGTTTGACAGGAAGGGCTGTCAAACCTATAAATACTATAAGCCCCAAAAATCACTAAACCTTCAAATAATTTTTTTTTTTAAATCACATTTTTTAAATAAACTATAAATTACATGAAATAACTATTTTAAACAATAATTTTAATTTTTGAAAAAAATAATTTTATTTTCTAACGGGGCTAAAAAATAAACTTACCTTTCTTTAAAGTATTTAAAAATAAACCTGTGGAAAAAATGTTTTAATTTTAATTAATTCACCACTTACCTTGTAAAAAGCAGGCCTTGCGATTGCTTTTTACATGTCTAACTTCTGGAGACTTACCCTCCCGGGAAAACCTGCAAAAAAAACGCAAGTTCGATGCGCACGCGCAGCCTCTCCTGCGCACGCGTTCGACCTCTGAACCCCTTCTTTCAGGGGAACGGAAGTGCCGGTTTCCCGCGCATGCTTACGGGTGGGTACCCCGTGCGTACACACCCGTGGAGACCCAAATTTCTGGGCCATTCTGTTTGGTAGGTGTGGGCCTTTGGTTTCGTGGTAACATTCCTGCCTTGGAGCGAGAAGCTGCAGGGTTTAAACCCTGCTGCAGTCAGTATAGGCAAGTGGAAACCAAAGCTCCGGCTCTTAATTCCGGGTTGACATCTAGCAGGATACTCGAATCTGGTGAATGTGGTGGCCTCCCACCTCATTGTATGGGGTGTAGGAATCCATAAAACCCTCCTGCAGTATAGGACTAACCACCCTATCGGCTGGTATAAAGATGGTTACAGCCATGGAATCAGCCTGTGAATCCTTTCACTACTTCATACTATTCTCCAAGGGAAGAGTATGAAGATACGGAAACAACAATGTGTTTGGCAGCGTTGGTCGACAGAAGAATGGTGGTTAAAAATATCAGAACTCTCCACTCTTCTTTGAATAATACAGTGGGATCTTCTATGCCCATCCGACCACCAGAAAAACAAGGCAGGACCTCAACTTAACCTCTCATCTTGAAAGGGGCATCTCTGACAATGCAGCACTCCCTAATTACTGTACTGAAGTGGCAGCATAAATTATATACTCAAATCCTAGAGTGCGGCTTGAGCCCATGACTTTCTACCTCTGAGGTGAGAATGCTACCAACTGAGTCAAATAAAACATTTGATACTTATTGGTGGGCGTATAATCTATAATAATAATTGCCTAAAAGACAACTGGGATGGAAACTGAGAGAGAACAAATTCAATAAAGGTTGTTAAATCAATAGCTGTAGAATCTGTAGCAAACATTTCAATAGTTATGGTCATCCCTGCAAGTTGTACTATCAGACACATTCAACAATTGGATCCTTTTGCTATATATTATAATTCAAAAATGTTATGCTAATAAATTTAGCATTATTGAAAATGCCAATTATTCCCAGCAATTTTTTCGATAGTTTCCAGAAATTAAATTTATTTTGGTTCCAGGCTTCAGTGCCAAGAATTCTAAGCACAATCTTGATCTAAATCAAAAATGTGTCTTATATATTGAAGATCTGAGGATTAACAAAAAGGTAAATAATCATTTAGTCCAATATTAGAAGCTTAACAACTTCTACGCTCGCTTCGACAGGGACAACAGGGAGCCGGCTACCAAAGCCTTGCCACCCCCGGAAGACCAGGTGCTCACTCTGTCGACCTCCGACGTAAGGGGTGTTCTACGCGGAGTGAACACACGAAAGGCTGCTGGACCGGATAGCATCCCTGGACGGGTACTCAAGGAATGTGCTGATCAGCTGGCTGATGTCTTCACCGCCATCTTCAATCTGTCATTGGCCCAGGCAGTAGTCCCTACATGCTTCAAGACCGCTACCATTATTCCTGTGCCAAAACAAACGGCTGTGACGTGCCTGAACGACTATCGACCTGTCGCACTCACACCCATCACAATGAAGTGTTTCGAGGGACTGGTCCTGGCTCACATCAAAGCCAGTGTTCCCGCCTCTCTTGACCAACACCAGTTTGCCTATCGTGCAAACAGATCAACGGAGGATGCAATCACAAATGCTCTACACTCGGCACTGAATCACTTAGATAGTAAAGAGACCTACATCAGAATGCTGTTCATAGACTACAGCTCAGCATTCAACACTATCGTCCCCAACAAACTGGCCACCAAACTCCAAACTCTTGGCCTGAACACTTCCCTCTGCAACTGGACCCTGGACTTCCTAACAAACAAACCCCAGTCTGTCAAATTAGGTAACCACACCTCCCCCCCACTGACCCTGAACACAGGGGCCCCACAAGGATGTGTGCTGAGCCCCCTCCTCTACTCACTCTTCACCCACGACTGTGTGGCTGTTCATGGTTCCAACACCATCATCAAGTTTGCGGATGATACCACGGTAGTAGGCCAGATCACCAACAACGATGAGTCAGCCTACAGGGAGGAGGTCCAGCATCTCGTGAAGTGGTGCGCCGATAACAACCTGGCCCTTAACATCAAGAAAACCAAAGAAATCACTGTGGACTTCAGGAAGTCTAAAGGCGGAAGTCACCCCCGCATCCACATCAATGGGGCTGTGGTGGAAAGGGTGGACAGCTTTAAGTTCCTCGGAGTCCACATCACGGAAGACCTCTCCTGGTCCCTCAATACCTCCTCTCTGGTGAAGAAGGCCCAGCAGCGCCTATATTTCCTAAGGAGGCTGAAGGGATGTAACCTGTCACCCCTGATCCTCTCTAACCTTTACCGCTGCACAATAGAGAGCATCCTGACAAACTGTATCACAGTATGGTATGGCAGCTGTAGCTACTATGACCGGAAAGCCCTGCAGCGGGTAGTCAAAACTGCCCAATGCATTACCGGCACCCGGCTACCGACCATAGAGCACATATACCAGAAACGCTGTTTACGGAGGTCACGGTCCATCATCAAAGACCCTACCCACCCCAGCCACAGTCTGTTCACCCTCCTGCCATCTGGGAGACGCTACAGATGCATTCGCACCCGTACGACCAGATTTAGGAACAGCTTCTTTCCCAGGGCTGTCATCCTACTGAACTCCACAAATAAACTCTAAAGCCTGCACATCTGCCAATGCACTTTATTATGGTTATGTTTATGTTAATGTATTACAAGCCAAATGTATGTTGAATGTTTAAATGTCTTAATCTAAATGTACACTCTCGGGAGCCGCAAGCCTACATTTTGTTGTACTGCACTTGTGCACTAACAATGACAATAAAAGTTGATTTGATTTGATTTTGATTTGATTTATTATCTTATGGAGGAAAGGCTGCAGTGATAGCTGTAAGGATTTACTGCTTGTATTTATTTAATTCACCATATAAAGGCTTCCATCAATAATCTTACCAAAAGCAACTGTTGTTGAGGTTGCCTGTCATTTTAATTCTCCATCCCACTCCGACTCTGGTCTCTCTGTCCTTGGCCTCCTATGCTGTTCCAATGAAGCTCAACTTAAACTTTAGGAACAGCACCTCATCTTTCGATTCGGCACTTTACAGCCCTTCAGACTCAATATTGAGTTCAACAATTTCAGATCATAACCAGTTTTTTTGGACGGCAGTGTAGTGTATGTATCTTTAAGAGAGAACTACTTTTACAGCTCCTGTATACTGTAGTACCGGCAGTGACCACACCTGTATATAAGCCTTGAGCATGCCTCTGTACCCCTAGTCTTGAGACTACCCTACTCCAGCAAACACCTGTTGATTGTTAAGTTACAGCATTCGTGTAGTTATTGAAAAACATCATACTCTCAGAATCACGGATCTAACAGTGGCGACGAGTGGCGATTCGAATCTACCTGCAACTCTGCATTTCCCTTCGAGGATTCGCTCCGGGAGGGCGGTGGAAGAAAGTCAAGGCCAGAAGCACGGGCGTCGACCACGAGCAACCGCCCAGTCATCCGGCAGAGAGTGAACATCGCAGGGGAGGCTGTGGAGAGCCGGGCTTGGTTCCCCAGCCACGACGATCAGCAACAGACTGACAACAGGTACAGTGCAGACCCTTCCTGGACAGCGGCGGCTGGAGCCGACCGACGGCAGAGAAAAAGCCGAGCAGCGTCGACGGGGTAAGAGAGAGGGTGAAGTGCACAGGGCACAGCCGGGGGTTGAAAACCGAGCGGCGTCGAGGAAAAACAAAATGGAGAGAGAGAGGGTAAAGCAGCAGCCGGGTTCAGGACCGAGCGGCGGAAACGGGAAAGGCGCACAAAAAAAAAACACGCAGAGCACAGCCAGGGCTCAAGGGCTGAACAGTGTCCACGGGGAGAAGAAGGGAGAGCGCGGGAGATGCCATTGAGCCACGGAGAAGAAGGAAGAGCGCGGGAGACGCCATTTTTAGAAGCCGCAGCGGAGAAGAAGGGCGAGCGCGGGAAGAAAGGAAAGCGCGGGGGACGCCATTTTGTGCCAGCGGAGAAGAAGGGAGAGCGCGGGAGATGCCATTTTTGACAGTTAAATCACACCCAGGGATGCTGAAGAGTGGCAGTATCTCTACGTTCGACAATGAAGTCAAAGATTGGGCGACATATATGGAACGTATTGAGGTGTACTGCAGGGTGAATGAAGTGCCAGATGCTAGGAAAGCACTGGTTTTGTTAAATTCCATGGGTGCAAAAACTTATGGGTTACTGCAAAACCTAATAACCCCAGAGAAGCCCGTGAATAAGAATTTCGAAAGCATAGTACAAATCCTACAGGACCACTTAAACCCCACACCACTGCTGATAGCAGAAAGATTTAAGTTCCATAAAAGGAACCAACATAAAGACGAAAGCAATGCTGAGCACTTAACGGAACTGCACAAGCTATCAAAACACTGCCAGTTTGGAGTGGGACTAGCAGATACATTAAGGGACAAGTTTGTGTGTGGGCTTCAAAGTGAAGGAACCCAGAAACGGCTTCTATCAGAAAAGGATCTTACGCTGGACAAGGCTTTCAGCATGGCAGTATCACACGAAGCAGCTGCAAGGGGCGCTGCAGAGATACAACGGAGACCACAAGAATATGGCACCAATGAAATGTCCTATGGAACAGGGAAGTGTTATTGCTGTGGCAGAACAACACACGACCAGAAGGATTGTTGGTTCAAGGACCAAGTGTGCAGACAGTGTGGAAAAGCAGGACACATAGCAAGAGTCTGCAGGTCTGGGAAGAAAACCAACAGCAAGAAATCTCCACAGGAGAAGTACAAAAAGGTACATAAGGTGATGGACAGTAGTTCAGACGAACAGAAAAGTGATACAGACTCCAGAAGCAAGGAGCTGGGTTGTCTGAAACTACATAAGGTAACCAAAATGGAGGATCACCAGACTATCTGGGTTACACTCAAGATAGACGGAGTCCAAGTGAAAATGGAATTCGACACAGGATCAGCCCTAACAGTCATAAACCAAAGGGACTACAAGCAGTTATTTTCACATATACCCTTGAAAGCTACAGAGATTGTCTTGAAGACGTACACGGGGCAAAAAGTCTACCCCAAAGGAAAAATAAAGTTGAAAGTGATATACAAAAGCCAGGAAATACCTAAAATGGACTTACATGTATTGCCAGATGGAGGACCACCACTACTAGGACGTGAATGGATCCGGAAGATACAATTAGATTGGCATTCCATACAGGCACTGAAGGTTGAGGCCAAAAAGGATGACGACGTCACACCTGGACTGTTAAGTCCATGAATGATTGAGACACGGACTAGCAGGAGTGAAAACAAACAGATCTTTACTGGTGAAAGGCAATAACAAAACTAAACAACAGAGGCTCTCTAGCGCCTTTTATACAGGGGTGGTCACTGCCGGTACTGCAGTCTGAGACCAGTTATTCTCTTAAAGGTACATACACAACAATTCCTCCCCTTTTAGATAAACAGTACATAACATTCATTTAACAACTAATGATAATGAATTACAATCACCATTACTGTTGCTAGATACATTGGTTAAGTTTAAGCAATTATAAGTTCAGTCTTTGAGGAGGCTTCCTGATTCTGTCTGGATAACGCCTCTTTGGGGTATCAGGTTCTTCTGGCAATGTTGAGTCGGAATCAATGTCGTTGTTTGGTTCATCTGCTTCCAATATTACCGGTTCTGCGGTAGCTGCAATTGGAACGTCGATTTCATTACCAGGTGTATCAGATTGTGGTGTGGAGTTGACGTTTTCCAGTGACTCTAGAATCTGGTCAGCATGGCGTCTTACAATGCTCTCCCCAACGTCCACGGTATACATGAGAGGTCCTTGTCGTGTACAAATCGTTCCTGGCTGCCATTTCTCAGTGCGGTAGTCCCGGGCCAAAACTGGTTGACCTATCTTAAAACTCCTGGTCGGCCTTTCATTCATATTCTGAAACTGCCTGTTCTCCACATCTCTTCGGACGTTTGGCTTAACCAAATCCAAGCGGCATCGTAGTCTTCGATTGAAGAACATCATGGCTGGAGTTTGGTTGGTAATCGCATGTGTCGCATTCCGGTAGGCAAACAAGAAGTTGTCCACCTTGTGTTGTAGGGGTATATCTTCATTACACATTGCCTTGATAGCCTTCTTGAATGTTTGGACAAACCTCTCGGCCAATCCATTAGTGGCTGGATGATATGGGCCAGATGTGTAATGCTTAACACCATTGTTCTTTAAGAACCTCCGGAACTCTTCAGACACAAACTGTGGTCCATTGTCAGAGCAAATCTGTTCAGGCAGCCCATTCCTGGCAAATATGGTTCGTAAAACTGTGATAGTTTTTTCTGTGGTGGTTGAGGACATTTTTATTACCTCTGGCCACTTTGAATGTGCATCCACCGCAATTAAAAACATCGAGTCCATGAAGGGACCAGCAAAATCAATGTGCACCCTTTGCCATGGAGATGAGGGCCACTCCCATGGATGCAGAGGAGCTTGTGGTGGGGCATTTTGGACCTTCTGGCATCCTGCACAGCTCTTGGTCATCTCTTCGATTTCTCTATCGATTCCCGGCCACCACACAAACGCTCTGGCAAAGCTCTTCATTTTTACCCCACCCAGATGACCCTCATGAAGCTCATTGAGCGCTCTATCCGTCAACTTAGGTGGAATTACTACTCTGGATCCACACATCAAGGTTCCTCTGCACACTGACAGCTGTTCTCTTCTCGGCGAGAATGCTGGCAGCAGTGGTTCGCCATGTGCTAGCCATCCCTTCACCGTTAAATCATAGACCTGTGATAGTGTCGGGTCATTCCGTGTTTCCTTTTCTATGTTTGCATTCGTCACAGGGAGACATTCGACTATGGTCGAGTGGAATAACTCCATTGGATCCACTGCAAGGTCTTCTTCTTCCACCGTCGGCAACGGTAGACGTGACAATCCATCAGCATTTCCATGCTGTTTAGTTCCTTTGTACTCGATGTCATATCGGTGTGCCCCTAGGAAAAGGGACCATCTCTGCAGCCGTTGTGCTGTCATTATCGGTACGGCCTTCTGAGGGTTGAAAATGGAGACAAGAGGTTGATGATCGGTTAGTAGAGTAAATTTTTGACCGTGCAGGTAGTGATTGAACTTCTTCACCCCCCACACTAGGCTGAGGGCCTCTCTGTCAATCTGGGCATAATTACGCTCGGCAGAAGTTAACGAGCGTGACGCAAAAGCTATCGGCCTCTCCAAACCATCAAGGAATTTATGTGACAGTACCGCCCCAATGCCGTAGGGAGACGCATCACATGCCAGCCTGATTGGCAGTGCTGGGTTGTAGTGAGCCAATACTTCCTTTGAAGTGATTAAGTCCTTACTCTTCTGAAAAGCACGCTTACAATCATCGCTCCATTTCCATGCTACCCCCGTTCATAGCAGTGCGTCCAGTGGGTGCAGAATTGTCGACAAATTCAGCAAAAACTTATGATAGTAATTCACCAACCCGAGGAATGACCTCAGTTGCGACACATTTTCAGGCGCTGGGGCCTTAACAACCGCTTCAATTTTGTCAGGGGACTTATGTAACCCCTCTTCATCAATCACGTGGCCACAATACGATATCTGTTTCTTAAAAAATTCGCACTTGGGGCGGTTGGCTCGCAGCCCATGTTCCCGTAGTCTAGTGAGCACCTGTTCTAGGTTGTTAAGGTGTTCACTGTCATCTTCACCTGTTACAAGGATGTCGTCCAAGTAACACTGAGTCCCCGGAATCCCTTGCAGGACTTGTTCCATCGCTCTTTGCCATATCGCCGGAGCCGATGCTACTCCGAATACCAATCGATGATACGATAAAGACCTTTGTGAGTGTTTATCGTGAGATACTTCCTAGAGGACTCTTCAACCTCCATCTGCAAATATGCTTGTGCTAGGTCAATTTTTGTAAAACGCTTCCCTCCAGACAGCGAGGCGAAGATGTCTTCTATCCTTGGAAGAGGATATTGTACTGTGCGAAGGACAGGGTTCACCGTCACCTTGAAATCCCCACAGATGCGAATCTTCCTTGGCTCTCCGGACTTATTGCTTAACGTTTTCTTCATGACAGGAACGATGGGTGTCGCCCACTCGCTCCAGTCGACCTTAGACAACACGCCCGCCTTCTCCAGATTCTCCAGCTCTGCCTCGACAGCTGGGCGAATTGCATATGGTACCGGTCTCGCTTTGAAAAACTTGGGAACTGCATTCTCTTCTATTTTTATCGAGGCGGTTATGCCTTTAAGCGTGCCCAGTTCTTGTTGAAATACCTCTTTGGCGTTAGCTAAGATTGTTGACAATCGTCCAGGAGTGACGTCTTCATCTTTTTTACCGTCCACCGTCATTGCATGAATGGAATGCCAATCTAAGTTTATCTTCCTGATCCATTCCCGTCCCAATAACGGTGGTCCACCATTTGGCAGTATGTAGAGATACAATTTCCGTATTTTCTTGCCATTGTATTCGACAGGCACCCTTATTTTTCCTCTGGGGTATACTTTTGCCCCGTATACGTCGTCAAGACGATGGATGTCTCTCTCAAGGGTATGTGTGAAAGTAGCCGCTCGTAGTCTCGTCGATTCATGACGGTTAGCGCTGATCCTGTATCCAATTCCATTTTAACTTGGGACCCTGCTATTGTGAGAGTGACCCAAATGGTTCGGTGATCCTCTTTTGCGATTACATTGTGAAGTTTGAGACAGCTTAGTCTCCTGTTTCCGGATTCACTATCGCTCATCTGGTCTTTGGAACTACTGTCCGTCATCTTTTGTACTTTCTTGTACGGTTCCTTAGTAGCCTTTTTGTTGTCGCTGGTCTTCTTCCCAGACCTACAAACTCGTGCAATGTGTCCAATCTTCCCGCATTGTCTGCATATTTTGTCTTTGGACCAGCAGTCCTTCTGGTCATGGTTAGTTCTGCCGCAGCGATAACATTTTGCAAATCCCCGTGTCATTTTGTGGGTGCCGTATTCCTGTGGTTTTTGTTGAATTTCTGCAGCTCCCCTGGCTGCTGCTTCATACGATACTGCCACGCTGAAAGCCTTATCTAGCGTAAGCTCTTTTTCTGAGAGTAACTTCTTCTGTGTTCCTTCACTCAGGAGTCCACAGACAAATTTGTCCCGTAGGGTATCTGCCAGTCCTGCTCCGAACTGGCAGTGCTTTGATAGCTTGCGTAGTTCCGTAAGATACTCAGCATTGCTATCATCTTTGTGCTGAGTTCTCCTGTGGAATTTAAATCTTTCTGCTATCAACAGCGGTGCAGGGTTTAAGTGTTCCTGTAGGACAGCAGCAATTTCGTTAAAACTCTTCGCCTTCGGTTTGGCTGGAGTAATCAGATCCCGCAATAGGCCGTACGTTCTAGCGCCCATTAAGTTTAGCAATATCGATGCCTTTTTCCCCTCCGCTATTTCGTTTGCCTCGAAATATACCTCGACTCTTTCCACATACGTGGTCCAGTCCTCTAATGTATTATCAAAAGCAGTGATACAGCCAGTCTTCGGCATCTTGCAAATCTAAAATGGCGCCTCCCGCGCTTTGCCTTCTTCCCCGATTTAACAAAATGGTGCCTCCCGCACTTTGTCTTCTTCCCCGCTGTTGTTAGCGCTGCTTTCCACGGTTTCCTGCACGTTAAATATTAATTATTTTTCTTTTATTATCTTCCCGTCGTGGAGCGGACCCTCTGGGACACTTCCCTCCCTCTTCTTAGGTCCGAACGCTGCCTGGCTTCGAAACACCGGCCGCGCCTTGTGTGCTCCACCCTCTCTCTCTCTCTTTGCTTCCCGACTCGCTGCCCGGCCCCGTTGAAAAGCCACCCGATCGAGCTTCAGCCCGCCGCAGCCCAGGAAGGATCAGAGCACTACCTGTCACCAGCCCGATTAGCTGGGAAACCACAGACCGAGGAACCCAGCCTGGCTCTGGACAGTCTCTCCTGCAAGTTTTGAAATCGATGATTGACGGTCGACGCCCGTTTCCCGAGTTTCAATGGCCTCTTTTTTTTTTTCTTCTGGCTCCGACCTTCAACAACGTCATCGGAGCTGCTGCTGAGTTGCAGGTAAGTTCGTTTCTTACTCGTCGCCAGTGTTAAGTCCGTGAATGATTGAGACACGGACTAGCAGGAGTGAAAACAAACAGATCTTTACTGGTGAAAGGCAATAACGAAACTAAACAACAGAGGCTCTCTAGCGCCTTTTATACAGGGGTGGTCACTGCCGGTACTGTAGTCTGAGACCAGTTATTCTCTTAAAGGTACATACACAACATGGACGACTGTCAAAAATGCTAACTGGTGCAAAAGAAGTGTTCCAGGAGGGACTCAGAACACTAAAAGGCATAACAGCAACAATTAAAATAGAGCAAAATGCAAGCCCAAAGTTTCTTAAGGCCAGACCAGTGCCTTATGCGATCAGACCAGCCGTCGAAGCAGAGCTGGAAGGGTTGGAACATTCAGGAGTACTGTCCAAAGTAGACTGGAGCGAGTGGGCTACACCCATCGTTCCTGTAATGAAGAGGTCGTTGAGTGATACGCCTGGGAAACCAAAGAAGGTCCGCATCTGTGGGGATTTTAAGGTGACAGTGAACCCAGTCCTTCACACGGTACAATATCCGCTTCCACGAATTGAGGATATTTTCGCCTCGCTATCTGGAGGTAAACGCTTCACCAAAATTGATCTAGCCCAGGCGTACTTGCAAATGGAGGTAGAAGAAGCCTCGAAACAATACCTCACGATCAACACTCATAAAGGTCTCTACCAATACAACCGGCTGGTGTTCGGGGTAGCATCGGCTCCGGCTATTTGGCAAAGGGCGATGGATCAAGTCCTGCAAGGGATTCCAGGGACCCAGTGTTATTTGGACGACATCCTGGTCATGGGCGAAAACGACAGTGATCACCTCGCCAACTTGGAGAAGGTGCTCACTAGATTAAAGGAATATGGGCTACGAGCTAATCGCCACAAGTGCGAGTTTTTCCAGAGGCAGATCTCGTATTGTGGCCACGTTATCAATGAAGAGGGGTTACATAAGTCCCCATAAAAGATTGAGGCAGTAGTCAAGGCTCCAGTACCGGAAAATGTGTCACAACTGAGGTCGTTCCTCGGGCTGGTGAACTACTACCATAAGTTCTTACCAAATTTGTCTACAGTATTACACCCACTGAACACCCTACTGCAAACAGGGGTACCATGGAAGTGGAATGACGAACGTAAATGAGCTTTCCAGAAGTGCAAAGAATTGATCACATCAAAAGAGGTGTTGGCCCATTTCAACCCAGCACTACCAATTCGTTTGGCATGTGATGCATCACCCTATGCTATTGGAGCGGTGCTGTCGCACAAATTCCCAGACGGGTTGTAGAGGCCAGTAGCCTTTGCGTCTCGGTCACTAACCTCAGCCGAGCGCAACTACGCCCAGATTGACAGGGAGGCCCTCAGCCTAGTATGGGGAGTAAAAAAATTCAACCACTATCTGCATGGGCAGAAGTTCACCTTGCTGACTGACCACCAACCACTTGTCTCCATCTTTAATCCAAAGAAGGGCGTTCCGGTGATGACTGCACAATGGTTACAAAGATGGTCCCTTTTTCTAGGGGCGAATCAATATGAAATAGAATATAAAGGCACGAAACAGCATGGAAACGCTGATGGGCTATCACGCCTGCCACTGCCTACTGTGGAGGAAGCACCAGCAGTGGACCCTATCGAGATATTTTATTCGTCAATAATTGAATGATTGCCAGTAAGTAACGCGGATATAGAGAAGGAGACCCGCAATGATCCGACGCTGTCTCGGGTATATGATTTGACGGTGAGGGGATGGCCAACACATGGCGACTCACTGTTGCCAGCATTCTCATCCAGAAGAGAACAGCTGTCAGTATGCCAGGGGACAGTGATGTGTGGATCCAGAGTGGTGATTCCACCCAAGTTAAGGGAGAGAGTGCTAAATGAGCTTCATGAAGGTCATCTGGGAGGGGTGAAAATGAAAAGCCTTGCTAGGGCTTATGTGTGGTGGCCGGGAATCGATCAACAAATCGAGGACCTAACCAAGAGCTGCTCAGGATGCCAGAAGGTCCAAAATGCACCACCACATGCCCCTCTACACCCATGGGAGTGGCCCTCCTCTCCATGGCAATGGGTGCATATTGATTTTGCTGGTCCATTCATGGACTCAATGTTCTTAATAGCAGTGGATGCTCACTCAAAATGGCCTGAGGTGATAAAAATGTCCTCAACCACTACAGAGAAAACGATTGCAGTCCTACGGACCATATTTGCCAGGAACGGCTTGCCAGAGCAGATTTGCTCTGATAATGGACCACAGTTTGTGTCCGAAGAGTTTCGGAAATTTATGAGAAGGAATGGGGTAAGGCATTATACATCCGCCCCGTATCATCCAGCCACAAATGGATTGGCTGAGAGGTACGTACAAACCTTTAAAAAGGCGATAAAGGCCATGTGCGATGATGAAATTCCATTACAGCATAAGGTGGACAATTTCTTATTAGCCTACAGAAATGCGACACATGCAGTTACCAACCAGACCCCGGCCATGATGTTCTTTAACCGAAGGTTGAGATCTCGTCTGGATTTGCTCAGACCAAATGTGCGAAGAAATGTTGAGGATAAACAATTCCAGCACATCAATGAGAAGCCGACAAGGAGCTTCAACGTAGGACAACCAGTCTTGGCCCGTGACTACCGAACAGAGAAATGGCAACCCGGAACGATATGCACAAGGCAGTGGCCATTAATGTACACAGAGGATGTCAGGGAGAACATTGTGAGACGCCACGTCGATCAGATCTTAGCGTCACAGGAACGAGTCAACCCCATGTCTCGCGTACCTGGGGATGAACCCGACATACCGGTAGCATCTACCTCAGAACCAGTAGCAGTGGAAACCGATGAACTAACCGACGAAAAGGGGCCAGAATCGCCTCCGCACCAAGAACAAGAACCGCAGGAAAGGCGCTATCCCGAAAGGATCAGGAAGCCGCCCCAAAGACTGAATCTATAAATGGACTATTGTTATTTAATGTGCATGTTAAAGTGTTAATTGTTATTTGAATATTATGGGTACTGCTAATCTAAAAGGGGAGGAATTGTAGTGTATGTATCTTTAAGAGAGAACTACTTTTACAGCTCCTGTATACTGTAGTACCGGCAGTGACCACACCTGTATATAAGCCTTGAGCATGCCTCTGTACCCCCAGTCTTGAGACTACCCTACTCCAGTAAACACCTGTTGATTGTTAAGTTACAGCATTCGTGTAGTTATTGAAAAACATCATACTCTCAGAATCACGGATCTAACAGGCAGCTGTTTGTGATTATTCTGCCATTCCCATTTATACCACCTCTAGACCCAGCTTTTGTTTCTTCATTTGTCCCATTACCATCACCTTTTACCTTGCACCATCATCCCTTTTGTCATTTAATCTCTCCTGCCTTCCATCCTATCACAGACCTTCCCTTTTGTTCTTTCCTCCCCTCCCCCTTTCTCTGCCTCTGCAATTGCTTACAACCCGTTACATCTCTAACTCTTTCCATTCTGACGAAGGGTCATCGACCTGAAACGTTAACTTTGTTCCTCTCTCCACAGATGCTGCCTGACCTGCTGAGTATTTCCAGCATTTTCTGTTGTTATTTCTGATTTCTAGCATCCGCAGTATTTTGCTGTTGTAGACAGAATGGTCACATTGCTTTGACCTCAGCTACAATGACAAATGTCAAGCTTCAGCCACACTCCTTTAAGCTGCAACAGACAGAAAGGATTAAAGAGATGCTAATAGCGGTCTCACAGCAGAAAGAATGGAAGAGAATTTAAAAAATGAAAGAAAAGAAAATCGCATCAAGTCCTTTCTACTGCAATAAACTTAGAGTGCCCTATATAAATGCAGTTTTGTAAAGAGCCATGCCTTGCAGTTAAAAATACACACTTCACCCATTTTTAATCCTACATTTTATACGGTTAAACAAATCCTTTTCTTGTCAGTTTCTGCCAGACACAATACTCAAAGTACTACATGATGACGAGCTTCTGCCATTCAGGGCCTTTGATCCAATGCAGTGAATGCTTCCCCATTTCAATGTGCTGTCGAGTGTTTTGCAGTACGACAAGGCTTTATTATGGGAGCTAGATTAGGACTCTGGAAAAATCAAGTGAAGCAACCAGATCAGAACAATATGTGAAAATAAAGCAAAAGGCAGCAGAATAAATGCCCACTTTCCGAGAATGACAAAAAGAGCATTAGCAACAGGTAACAGGCAAGATTTATACCACCTTGAACTTTTTACCTTGTGATTTTTATACTGCAGGGTCAACAGTAGCATTTCTGCAGCATGTCAATCGATCTGACAAGGCTGGAATTTTACTCTGAGGAAATGACTCTAGGTAGTCTCTCAGGCCTAAACATAAGGTTTTCGTTAGTAATGGTATTAACATCTACCAGACAGATGCATTCTGTTACATACTGTAACAGTACATTAGGAGCACGCCAGATCTTGGAGGGGAGGGGGTTGGGGGGTGGAGGGGGGAGCAAGAGTGGGCAGGGAGAGGCAAAGTACTGCATTAAGTGCTAGCACCAAAATCTGGCTTGGAAAACAGTTTACAGCACGTGTGCCAATGCTCGGCATTTTAAGATGGCAGTCACTGCCTCAACACCTGTTTCAGCTTGTCAGTGTTTCACAAGAGAAATCAGCTTTTTAAATTGGAATTGGAAGTTGTCATTATTAACTAATTTAGGACAAATAGCTGTTAGAAGCAAACCTTACTTCCTCCTATTGTTGGTTTCCCATAAATTTGAGGCAGAAGAATTTGAGACAAGCTGCTGCTTCTGAAGACTGTGTTTATTTTATATTTGTTCTCAATGAAGATAAACTTCTAAAATGCAGCTTTTAAAAGCTTATAATTTTCCACAAAGGAACTTTCTGGTGCATGCCTGACTATTGTCTTATGTGAAGGTTTATTTTCTTCACTCACACATATCCCCCAGCCTCTGCGTAAAACAAAAATTGGAGGTGTCTTCTTAGTGTTAAAACTCCGACCAAGTTAACGTCCAACAGACATTACACAGTGGACAGAAACAAGTCCCATTACTGCACACTTCAGCCAAATGGTTCATTCCTATTGCTGATGATGTGGACGGAACAGCAGAACATACTGTCCTCGTTTTTCCAATCACTAAGCACTGGTTTGTCTCTGTTCTTGATTGCATTTACAAAGAAATTAATGTTGAATCCTGGAACTTGTCTCGGTGCTCCCTGCTCCCACCAGCAATGCCAACATCATTTTCAAAACCAGAAACTGCAACATAGAAAGAAAAGCTATGAACACCAAACGCCGAAGGATAAATTTAGCACACAAGTAAATTCATTGTTTTTGCCCAGAATCTATGCCTTCCCTTTCAAGCTAATGTTTTTGTTTGAGCCACATTCCTTGCTTTGCCATTTTGAATCCTCCTTCCATTGCTGATTATAAATGACCATACTCCCAACCAGGAGAGCAGATCAATTAGTCACACTGCTTCTGCAGCTTATGATGTCTTACTTTTCAGCAGAAAAAAACCTACACTGTCCGTGAGTCAAAACAGACCAAGTTTTTTTCTACTGTGGGAAAGGAGACACCAAATGTAATGCAATTACTGTCATCATTTCACAACCCAATACATAGGTGCCATATAGAATCAAAAACAAGTGAATAGGATTTCTAATTTGTATAACAGCTTAAGAGATCTTGAAAAGGTAGTATGATGTAAAAGGTGTAAGAAAAAGGCAGAGAAAAATAGGAGAAGTACTATTTTTAATGGGAAACAGGCAGGTGGGTGACTGAATAATTAGGTTCTGCATTATTTTTGTTACAAGTTCATTCGGACTTTATTTGGCATAAAATGTAACTGATTTATTTTTACGTTTGATGCTAAAGGTGTATTTTTGAAATGCAGTTGTGTAGGTTTATTACCCGGTATGGTATCACAATGGGAAACTGATGTGTTTGAGGGGTTGCTGAGCAAACAATTCTTAGTAGATTCAAATTCAGATTTCAAGCAACCCCGTTATTGTGAAATTTTCCTGAAGGGATAATTACAAGTCCTAGCCCTTTCGGACTACCCCAAATCAGGCGTATTCCCCAGACATTCACCTTCAACTTAAGTTAGAGATAGCCGAATTCTATAAGATGCTTAAATGGGTCTAAAGGTTCGGGCTATCTCTCCCTAAAGGAAAGGAATGACTGAAGATGTTACTGTCCTCCAGATAGCATTTTTAATAAGTTTAATTAGACTGTAACCTTCCGGATATTATGAGGGTCCAGAGTAACCCCAGAATTCTGCAACTCCTTACAAAAGAGTGTACAGAAATTGGGTTCGCGAGTTTATACAGATTTACTCTTTGAAACAGTTCTAAAAATACAGTATATAGTTTTATTTAAGAGCCGACATTCAGTTAACAGCTGTTGAATCAGTTGCAACATTAATAATTCAAAATACAGATAGCTTACATTTCTTATTTCTCAGAGATCCTTATTCTCAAATCTTTACTTCGTTACATTTCTACATTTCTTACTTATCTCTAAATCCAGAATATCCACCAAAATCAATTACTTTGATTACCCGAGACTTAAAGTTAAAGACTTACAGAGATGCCTCTGAAGAGTTGAGAAACGCTTGGCCCGTTCAGTGAATTCTGCCTTTCTGTTGAAAAGGCCTATGTTTTATACTCTTTTTGCAGTGGTTTATTCTTTGACATTCTCTGCTGATGTCAGCTAATTGTCTTTATTGATACTTTTTTTGAATGCTTTCTATCTTACTGTCAATTCAACTATTGCATGCATAATTATGTCTCTACCTTTAGGTATTTCAAAAACCATCATAAAAACAATATGACAGCTATGGTTTCTGTTTGATGCCATTCTTACATAATTCTTTCATTCAATTCTTAATATTGGCTTAACTGGTTTTCAGCAGACATTGTGACTCTGTGGTGATCCAAGTTTAATACAAACACAATGTAATTGCTTGGTGTCATCTATTGAAGTCATATCTTCAAAGTCTTCTTGTTGGTATGGTTTTTACTATATATAAATCAAAACCACTTTAACTGAATGTTTCATGCATTTCTAGCTATCTCAATTAGTTGCATATTTAATCTTGTTTCCTGTCTTCCAAGTTTAACATAAAAACTATTTGACCAGCAGGTGTTTCTTTTACTTGATGTCATCTTTTCAAAGGCACATGGTTCTTTTAATGCTTGTGTTTCTGTTCCAACGTGTTAGCTTATAACACCTTAAACTGGGTCTTCTCATTGTTCTGGACCGATGGACTATTTTATGTGCAGATAGCACCCTCTGGTGGTGGTTATGTGTTAGCAGTGTGTTTGTATGAAACAGAGGTCATTTGACCTTTGTTCCTTTCTTCCTGTGTGAGGTCATTTGACCTTTGTTCCTTTCTTCCTGTGAGAGGTCATTTGACCTTCATACCTTTCTTCCTGTGTAACCCAGGAAGTAGAATCTCAGGAAGTAGAATTCCAGGAAGAACCTGGCAGTAATGGAGGATTCCGTAAGGGTTTCACAATCCAATGTAATCTGATTTCATATGTTAGGCCAAGCGCAATATCTGTGAGTATCTTTGTTTGTTAGCATAATAGCAATGTTGTCAGAGTAGTATTTTGACAATAATATGTTTATAAAAGGTTAATATTTGATAGTTACAGAAGTTAGTCCAAATGTTAGTTAGTTATACAATTAGTCTATTCTATTCTGTTGTAAATATGTTTATATCTTATGTAATATCAAATGTATAGTACTCAGTTTATGTACAAAACATACTTTATCTTTGTTTACAGTTTCACAAATTTGTTCAAGTAAAGCTTCAAAACAGCAAACGGCTTCACGAAGAATTATTTTTGAATAAGTGTTTAACTTGCTGAATAACTAGATAGGAGCACGTCTAGCGCGGCCAGTACAGTGAAAAGATAGCAATACGGCTAGCTGTGAAGAGCAGAGAAGGAGGAACCCAGAGTAAGCCTTAACCTCATAGAGCACATTTACCTCACATCAACATGTCAGAAGATAATAACGAAAATGCTTTGCAGCGAGGAGAAGACCTTAAACAGGCAGCCGAAACTGTAGAAGGTGACAATCGGTCGATAAGCTCCGGTTACGTCAGATCGCCAGCTGGTTCACGGTCATCAGGTGGTTCTAGAATAAGCGTGACTATCGCCAGAGCACGGGCTAAGCTAGTGGCAGCTCAAGCCAGAGCTGCGCATGCGAACAGTGAAATAGAGATAAAAGTAAGGCAGGCCCGTCTTCAAGCTGAATCCCAAGCCGAACAGGCCCGTCTCCAAGCCGAACAGGCCCGACTCCAAGCTGAATCCCAAGCCGAACAGGCCCGTCTCCAAGCTGAATCCCAAGCCGAACAGGCCCGACTCCAAGCTGAACAGGCCCGTCACCAAGTTGAATGCCAGGCTGATCAGGCCCGTCACCAAGTTGAACGCCAGGCTGAACAGGCCCGTCTCCAAGCCACATTAGACACTCTGCAGCAACAAAAAGAGATAGATGCTGCATTAGCCGAGACACAAGTATTCGAGGCAATTTTGGAGGGAGCTGATCCCGAGACAGCTTACAAACCTTTAATTCCCGTTTCGTGGCAGAGTCCACGACAGCGCACCATAGATTACGTGAGCGACCATGCCGACATACAGTTTACAGGAGAAAGGGATGGAGGCCCGCACATCTCTACAGACACAAGCACTTTGTATAACATGCCACAAGTTGCCAATCAAGGTCAAAGCAGACGGCGTGCCTCAAGCCGCAGATTCTCCCCCAGCAGAACGGAAGACACGGTGCAGAGGAATAGGACGCCGAATAGAGAAAGTCAGAGGCAAATCCCCTCTCGGTTCCTTGGGACCCCCAACAGAGCCCCTAGCCAAGGCAACCCTGGCACAGGTCCCAGCACCTACGACCTTGCCAAATACCTTGCACGCACCCAGCTGGTGACTTCGGGGTTAATCAAGTTTGATGACAGGCCGGAGAATTATCGGGCTTGGAAGTGCTGCTTCCACGATGCCATATCAAGCTTAGACCTGTCGGCAGCAGAAGAGCTCGGCCTCCTTATCAAATGGCTCGGCCCAGAGTCCGCCGGACAGGCCTGCAGGATAAAAGCGGCCAATGTGGGACAGCTGCCAGAGGGGTTGAAGAAGGCTTGGGCGAGGCTGGAAGAAAGCTACGGCTCGCCCAAAGCCATTGAAAGGGCTCTCTTTGACAGGTTGGAGAACTTTCCGAGGTTGACGAGTAAGGAACCCCAGAAGCTCCGCGACCTTGGAGATCTGCTGTTGGAACTCGAAGCCGCAAAGCAGGACGGCTACCTACCCGGTCTATCCTACTTAGACACTTCCAGAGGGGTAAGTCCCATCATTGAGAAGCTTCCATTTAACCTGCAGGAGAAGTGGATAGCGTTTGGATCAAAGTTCAAGCTAAAGCACAATGTGATGTTCCCACCATTCTCTGCATTCGTTAAATTCATCCGTAAAGAAGCCAAAGCCAGGAACGACCCCAGCTTCAACTTCTTCTCCTCCCACCCAGCACTTGTCAGAAGAGACAAGTTCGACAGACATGGAAGGACACCAATATCTGTCCACAAAATGCAAGTGTCCTCAACTGAGAACACAAAGATTCAGAAGAAACCTGAGGATATGAGCAAACAATGCCCTATCCACAACAAGCCCCATCCTTTAAAGAAGTGCAGAGGCTTCAGGGAGATGTCCCTGAAAGATCGGAAGCAATATCTTAAAGAGAACTCTCTATGTTTCAAGTGCTGCTCGTCCACGAGCCATCTCGCCAAGAACTGCAAGGTATATGCAAAATGCACAGAAGGCGAAAGTGATTGGCACGTTTCAGCACCACACCCAGGCCCAGCTCCTTGGAAGTCAGAGACGCCTCCTCCCGCTTCAGAGCACGGCGGGGAGAGAGAGGGAGCTGCTGGTCCGGAGATTACATCCAGGTGCACCGAGGTGTGTGGAGAAGGAGTGAGTGCAAGAGCATGCTCCAAGATATGCCTCATTAATGTGTACCCTGTAGGATGTCGCACACTAGAGAACAAGTCATCTCAGGTGAGCACACTCAAGACTTCCATCTTGGAGAATGGTCATCCAAGCTACCTTACCCCATGCAGTAGACAGATCCGCGTGATGTTTGACTCCAGTGCACCATTTCAGGGAGTCTCTCTCAACGACGTACTCCTCACAGGGCCCGATCTTAACAACAGCCTTGGGAGTGCTCATGAGATTCAGGAAAGAGCCTGTCGCCATCACTGCCGATATCCAGCAAATGTTTCATTGCTTCGTGGTGAGAGAAGACCACAGAGACTTCCTCCGCTTCCTGTGGTATCGGGACAATGACCCCAATAGAGACATTGTGGACTACAGAATGTGTGTCCATGTCTTTGGGAATAGCCCATCCCCTGCTGTCGCCATATACGGACTAAGGAGGGCTGCCAAGGAAGAAGACGACGACTTTGGCAGTGATGTGAGAGGGTTCATCGAACGAGAGTTCTATGTCGACGACGCACTGAAGTCATTCCCAACCGAAGCAGAGGCCATCAGTACCCTCGGACGAGCCCAGGAACTACTTGCACTATCCAACCTCAGGCTGCATAAGATAGCCTCTAACAGACCAGCAGTGATGGAGGCATTCCCCCCTGAAAATCGTGCTAAGGACGTCAAAGACCTAGACCTCTTCACTGATGACCTCCCCTTACAGCGTAGCCTAGGGGTGTCGTGGAACATAGCAACAGACACGTTCACGTTCCAAGTCTTAGATGTCAAGAAACCCTTCACACATAGAGGAGTGCTCTCTACAGTCAACAGCCTATATGACCCTCTCGGCTTCTTAGCCCCTGTCACCATACAAGGCAGGCTGCTCCTCAGGGATCTCTCCACACGTGCTGAAGAGTGGGATTCACCTCTCCCTGAAGAGATGGAAGCAGAGTGGGACCTACAGGAGATCCGAATACCTCGCTGCTATTCGTCTTTCTCTCCCTTAAATGCCCAATTCAAAGAGCTTTGTGTCTTTGCAGACGCATCCGCTAAGGCCATTGCAAGTGTGGCTTATCAGAAGGTCACCACTCAAGAAAGACAAAGCAAAATTGTCTTTGTCTTTGATAGAGGCAAGTTGGCGCCCCAGCCAGACCTCACCATACCCAGATTCGAACTGTGCATAGTAGAATGCAACCTACCCCCTCACAGCAGTCTACGGAAGCTGCATCCTATCATCGACACCGACGGACCGTCTCCGAGGTGGTTCTTCTTTTGTCACCAGAGGACTCCAGTGACAAGTAGAGTTCGGACTATGTGGAGTCATTAACGACCCCAGACGGGGAGTGTTCTGGACCGATGGACTATTTTATGTGCAGATAGCACCCTCTGGTGGTGGTTATGTGTTAACAGTGTGTTTGTATGAAACAGAGGTCATTTGACCTTTGTTCCTTTCTTCCTGTGTGAGGTAATTTGACCTTTGTTCCTTTCTTCCTGTGAGAGGTCATTTGACCTTCGTACCTTTCTTCCTGTGTAACCCAGGAAGTAGAATCCCAGGAAGTAGAATTCCAGGAAGAACCTGGCAGTAATGGAGGATTCCATAAAGGTTTCAATATCCAATGTAATCTGATTTCATATGTTAGGCCAAGCGCAATATCTGTGAGTATCTTTGTTTGTTAGCATAATAGCAACGTTGTCAGAGTAGTGTTTTGACAATAATATGTTTATAAAAGGTTAATATTTGATAGTTACAGAAGTTAGTCCAAATGTTAGTTAGTTATACAATTAGTCTATTCTACTGTTGTAAATATGTTTATATCTTATGTAATATCGAATGTATAGTACTCAGTTTATGTACAAAACATACTTTATCTTTGTTTACAGTTTCACAAGTTTGTTCAAGTAAAGCTTCAAAACAGCAAACGGCTTCACGAAGAATTATTTTTGAATAAGTGTTTAACTTGCTGGATAACTAGATAGGAGCACGTCTAGCGCAGCCAGTACACTCATTGTGTTGGTTCCAAACTCTAGATCTTTCGGAAGCACCAATGGTTTGCATCAATCTTTCACTGTTTTAGTATTTTTAACTAATTCCCATTTCAAAGCTTGTGGTTTTTTACAACTTTGTTTAACAACTGATCTTCATCTCAGAATCCTCTATTTCTGTTTGCAGCCTGTGTCTCCGAGGCTTTAGATTTTTAAACCCAGTATATCATGTATTAACAATATCAGTATTCTGTTCATATTATGGTATATCTTTTTGAAACATGGCTTATTCCCTCACACTCCAAAACTGGCTGACTAGACAACTTGGAACCAGAAATCTGACCGGGTTCCAGAAAACACTGAACGTGTAAAAACATTTTCGGCATATACCAGAAACACTGTCTACGGAGGTCACGGTCCATCATCAAAGACCCTACCCACCCCAGCCACAGTCTGTTCGCCCTCCTGCCATCTGGGAGACGCTACAGATGCATTCGCACCCGAACGACCAGATTTAGGAACAGCTTCTTTCCCAGGGCTGTCATCCTACTGAACTCCACAAATAAACTCTAAAGCCTGCACATCTGCCAATGCACTTTATTATGGTTATGTTTATGTTAATGTATTACAAGCCAAATGAATGTTGAATGTTTAAATGTCTTAATCTAAACGTACACTCTCGGGAGCCGCAAGCCTACATTTCGTTGTACTGCACTTGTGCACTAACAATGACAATAAAGTTGATTATGATTATGATTATGATCTGCATAAGACGTGAAAATCTCTCACGTGTTGAGCTCCGCAAACGACTGATTCTAGAGAGCGAGTATAAAATAAATCTTGCACGATCTTTCAATTTATAAAAAAACATTGCACCTGTAATTCCAAGCTCATATTGTCCTAAAAAAAATGGCAATGAAATTATTTCTCTTTAAAGTCATTCAATTTCAAAGATCTCAGTTGTGAATCAACCATTCCATTCAGCCTTACCCAGCAATCATCGCTGGGAGCAGAATTAGCTAAAAATGAACAAGTATAGCCATGTAAACCGCAGTGCTTGACAGGTAAGGATCATTTCTGTCATGTAAAAGCAAATTTGTTTTTGCATGGTTTGGAGATTTCTTACCTATATTGTTGAATGAGGCAGCTCAGGGTGTGTGTGAACAAGTAACTCGTTCATTGGTGAATCTTTAGTGTTGACTCAGCAGAGGTTTTTACACAGGATATACAGCACAGAAACAGGCCATTCGGCCCAACCAGTCCATGCCGGCGTTTATGCTCAACTCGAGCCTCCTCCCGTCTTTCCTCATCTAACTCTACCTGCATAACCCTCTATTCCCTTCTCCCTCATATGCTTGTCTAGCCTCCCCTTAAATGCATCTATACTGTTCTCTTCAACCACTCCCTTTGGTAGCGAGTTCCACACTCTCACCACTCTCTGGGGAAAGAAGATTCTTCTGAATTCGCTATTGGATTTCTTGTTGACTATCTTATATTGACAGCCTTTAGTTATGCTCTTCCCCACAAGTGGACATACTCTCTCTCTGTCTACTCTATCAACATCTTTCACAATTTTAAAGACCTCTATTAGGTCATCCATCAACCTTCTCTTTTCAAGCGAAAAGAGACCCAGCCTGTTCATCCTTTTTAGGGTTTTAGAGCAGACGAACCGGACAAATTTTTCAGTGCAGCTAAATAGGAACCTAAATTAAGGGATAAGACACCACCACAACCAACTTGGCTATTCTACACTGACTGCAGCTTGAAGACTACAGGATGAATTCCCTGCAGGTTTGCTGGTATGAGGTGGTGTGGAATTCCAAAGAAGAGCTGTAAAACCAACCTGAATCACATGAAGCTGCACGTATGCTTATTTGCCTCTTATTAGGCCTCATTTTAATATCGCGATAAAGCTCTCGCCTCTTTTCAGCAACAGCTGCATTTGCCCACCTCTTGCACCTCCGTGGAGGTGCCTGTGAGATGCATTATGGGCAGTGGCCTGTCTATCAAGTTCTCCAACCGACATGCCATGTCACTGCGCCACCTGTGGAAATTTGTAAATGTACCCCATACAAAGGTTTCTCTTTAAGTCTAGTTTTGTTTTTGTGACTTCTGTTTAAATCCAGTCACAATACCGTAAGGAGGTGGGATTTCAGTGAGCATTCCCCAGTCTCTCACCGTAGCTTCAGCAGAAACCGCCGGAGAAATGGCCTAAACAGCTGTTTACACCATTTCTCCAGAGTTTCCGCCAATCTTCTGCCGAAGTTATAGCAGGAGATCTGGGAATCCCGGTCGAAATTCGGGATTTGAAAGCCAGCTACAACCAGAATCTTAGACCAAATTGAACTAAATACAAATGTTTCAAGTTTCATTCAATTGTCTGAAAAGCTTAAGGGAAGGGACACGTTCCTAATGACTACTTACAAGAAATTCCTAACGACTGATTCTGAACAAACGCAGACTATTATGATGGCCTTGGAATTTCCTGTGGGGCGCAACCTGGAAGTTGCACATGAAACGACGCCCATTCCCGCGCCCATTCTGCTGATGTCAAGTGACGCTCAAATTGTCAGCCAATCTCATTAGCATACACCCAAGCGTAGAATAGCCATAAGTTAAGTTAAAAGTTACAATTTTGAGTAGAGGTCTTCATCAGAATTGAAAGCTGAAACGTATACAAGCCTTTTTAAATCGAGCGAATAAAGGAAAAAATCAGCACAGAAAGGAGATGCTTTGGGTTGAATGACTTGCAACTTGTTTAAAAGAAAAGCAGAGAATTGCTAAAGTGAGGCAAAGAAAAGTCAGCGAGGATAGAGGTGATGGGGAAGCACGATTTAGTGTGGAACAGGTTTCTTCATTTAAGTAAGCCAAATAAAGAGGAATTCCCATAAGGATCCCATGGTCCAAAGGGAGAGGCAGCTTTCAAATACACTTCACAACAGAAATAAAATAGAGAGAACAAAATAACAAATTGAAATCATTCTTCCACTCCCTGACTATCCCTTTAAATACCTTTGTATACAAACAAACAGCTTTGCATCCCTGAGCGCTCAATTTCTAACGGTGAAATTACTCGGGGTTCTATTTGAGGCGCAAAGGCCGGGAAATGGTGTGAACATCTCGATGATGTTAATTTCTGCCCCAATTAAATATTATTATGTAGCTCTCTCCTACTTCTGATGGGAGCCAGAAATCCCAGTCAGACGCATTATGGATGTAAATACAGTGGGAATGATCTCTGCCCATTTTTCCACTCTGTTATGTTCCAACTGCACCGATTTATAGGGCATAATGAAGTCTAAGAATTTGATCCATATAGAACCCCAGGTTTACTAGGATATAGATCTACCCAGGGTAAAAGAATAACAAGTAAGACACCAATAGAAAGGTTATACAAACCCACAATCAATAGGTATCCAAAAAGATATGCCTCTTTGTCCAAGGCTCTGTAATGGAAATGATACATTACAGGGCCAGTGGCTCAGTGGGTAGCACCCTCACCTCTGAGTCAGAAGGTTGTGGGTTCAAGTCCCACTCCAGGGACTTGAGCACATAAAGCTAGGCTGACACTCCAGTGCAGTGCTGAGGGAATGCTGCACTGTCGGAGGTGCCGTCTTTCGGATGAGATGTTAAACTGAACCCCCGTCTGCACTCTGAGGTGGGCGTAAAAGATCCTCATGGCACTATTTTGAAGAAGAGCAGGGGAGTTATCCCCGGTGTCCTGGCCAATATTTATCCCTCAATCAACATCACTAAAAACAGATTATCTGGTCATTGCTGTTTGTGGGAGCTTGCTGTGTGTAAATTGGCTGCCGTGTTGCGTATATTACAACAGTGACTAGACTGCATCGGCTGTAAAGCGTTTTGGGACATCCGGTGGTCGTGAAAGGCGCTACATAAATGGAAGTCTTTCTTTCTAACTCCTTCACCAGATGCTCCTGGCCAGGAGCAGTGCTTGCGAGAGGGCTGGTTGGGAATTGCAGGTATGTTGCTCCTGATTCTGTGCATTACTTTCACACCTATCAGTCCCTTTGAGTGCTGGCTCTCACCGGGAGTGCCTGATTAGCCCTTAAATCATCTTCTTAACACTTCCACCAGCAAACTAAAATCTGCCCTGTAATCTAGGTTTGTACAAGTTACACTAAAGGTAGTATTAGTCGGTACTTTCTCTGCACCAAGCCTAAGATTTGCCTGTGCAGAGGTTACTTGAATGGTCTCATGCAGGAGACCGCTACTTTAATTAAAAAGATTGTGGGTAGCGTTTCAGCCTTGGGCGCAATCAGCAATCCGGGTGCAAATTGCGCTCAAGATTGCGCGAAGTTATGGTTCAAGTGTCCACTCAAGCTCATTTGCATAATCACAAACATTAAATCTTCCATGAACCAGCGCAATCAAGGCGGGGCTTTAGAACATAATTGTTTATTTTTTTTCCCCTTGCATTAAAAAATATTCCTTGATATGTTTAAGAATGGTCAACTGGTGCAGTTTTATCAATACAGCTGAAAATACGTTTATCACAAAAAGTAAGCATTCTTAATAAAAGAGTGTCCAGTCCACCATCTGTGAGTAACCTGATTTTAAATAACTGAAAATCACTGTTAAAAAAACTACACAGAACCATTTACTAGTTTCAGTGGTGTACAGTGGTCAGTTTCTTAGTAAATTAAATATTTAATATTTAAAAACATTTAAAAGGTGGCTATTAGTGTCCTTGCGCCTAATAAAATAACGTAATACTGTATTAGGAGCTTCCTCGAAGGGTCGCAAACAGGCGGAAACTTGCCACGCTGATTAATTCAATCTGGGGACGTAGCCAGTTTTGTGGGCGGGGCCAGCTTCCAGCGCGATGTTATTAAACCCTGAAATAAAAACAGAAAATGCTGGAAATACTCAGCGGGTCAGGCAACATCTGTGGAGAGAGAAACAGAGTCAACGTTTCAGGTTGGTGACCCTTCGTCAGGACTGGAAAAAGCTGGAGATGGAACAGGTTTTTAAGCAAGTGCAGGGGGCAGGGAAAGGGGGGAGGGGAGGAAAGAACAAAAGGGAAGGTCTGTGATAGGGTGGAAGGCAGGAAAGATTAAGAGATGGTGCAAGGCAAAAGGAGATGGTAATGGGAGAAGTTAAGAAACAAAAGATGGCTCTAGATGAAGTGTAAATGGCACTGGCAGAAGGAGAGACAGCTGCCATGTGGGAGAGAGAAAAAATATATATAATTAATAAAATAAATGGGAAAAACCGCTAAACTTCATCTGGGCTCAAACTTAGCAGATTTCATTCAAAAGTGCAGAACTCAACCTCTAATCCAAACAGCTAAGCATTGGTACTGCCTTATAGTCCTGGTTTAATGAAAGGTGCGATAAAGCAGTACCTCAAAAGCAGAAATCCTTTAACAGGTAGGGAAACTGCCTACAGATTGGACAGAGAAACATATTTTAGCAGTAAGTTCCAATTTGGACAGATCCTGTCCGCAGCTCATCAGAGGTAGAAGTGTGAGATCAACGCCAACTTGCAAGATTGGTGACAGATAGTTCGATCGGGCTCAGTTCACTGTAGCCACATTTATATCAGTCGACTGAAAACAGATTTAACAGCACAAATGCCGGGAGGCAGCTCCTGGAATCCAAATGGAAAAAAAATACAAAAGTCACTTACGTCTCCTAAAAATAACCTAGTGCAAATAAAGATTACATTTTTTTTGTTCGTTCCTGGGATGTGGGCGTCGCTGGCAAACCAGCATTTATTGCCCATCCCTAATTGCCCTTGAGAAGGTGGTGGTGAGTCGCCTTCTTGAACAGCTTATAATGGGGAACATTTATAATGGGGAACAAAGAAATGGTTGACCAATTAAATACATACTTTGGTTCTGTCTTCACAAAGGAGGACACAAATAACCTCCCAGAGATGTCGGGGAACATAGGGTCTAATGAGAGGGAGGAACTGAATGAAATCAGTATTTGTAGGGAAATGGTGTTAGGGAAATTGATGGGATTGAAGGCCGATAAATCCCCAGGGCCTGATAATCTACATCCTAGGGTACTTAAGGAAGTGGCTCTAGAAATAGTAGATGCATTGCTGGTCATCTTCCAAAATTCTATAGACTCTGGAACAGTTCCCATGGATTGGAGGATAGCTAATGTAACCCCACTATTTAAAAAAGGTAGTGGAGAAAATGCTAGAGTCCATTATAAAAGATGTAATAGCAGAGCACTTGGAAAACAGTGACTGGATCAGACAAAGTCAACATGGATTTACAAAAGGTAAATCGTGCTTGACTAATCTACTGGAATTTTTTGAGGATGTAACTGGTAGAATAGATAAGGGAGAACCAGTGGATGTGGTGTATTTGGACTTTCAGAAGGCTTTCGATAAGGTCCCGCAAAAGAGATTAGCGTGTAAAGTTAAAGCACATGGGATTGGGGGTAAGGTACTGACTTGGATAGAGAACTGGTTGGCAGACAGGAAGCAAAGAGTTGGAATAAATGGTTTTTTTTCCGAGTGGCAGGCAGTGACTAGTGGGGTACCACAGGGATCGGTGCTAGGACCCCAGCTATTCAGAATATATATTAATGATCTAGACGAGGGAACTAGATGTAATATCTCCAAGTTTGCAGACGACACAAAGCTGGGTGGGCGTGTGTCCTGTGAGGAGGATGCAGAGAAACTCCAGTATGATTTGGACAGGTTGGGTGATTGGGCAGATGCATGGCAGATGCAGTTTAGTGTGGATAAATGCGAGGTTATCCACTTTGGTGGCAAAAAGGGATCAAGGGATATGGGGAGAAAGCAGGGACAGGTTACTGAAATTGGATGATCAGCCATGATCTCATTAAATGGCGGAACAGGCTCGAGGGGCCGAATGGCCTACTTCTGCTCCTATCTTCTATGTTTCTATGCTGCAGTCTGTGTGGTGAAAGTACTCCCACAGTGCTGTTAGGGAGGCAGTTCCAGGATTTTGAGCCAGTGACGATGAAAGATCGGAGATATATTTCCAAGTCAGGATGGTGTGTGACTTGGAGGGGAACTTGGAGGAGGTGGTGTTCCCATGCCCTTGTCCTTCTAGGTGGTAGAGGTCGCGGGTTTGGGAGGTGCTGCTGAAGAATTATGATGTGCAGAGCCAGAGTGACTGATTTGGGGAAATCTATGACTTGTCCATTGGTATTCCAGCACAATTTCTTCCTGACTTTCTGTGCTTTTGGCAACCAACACGATTAAACTTAGAAAACATAGCTGTTCCAAAAAATTAAAAAGTATTCCCACTCCAGAATTACTTCACCTCAAACCTTGTGGAGCACTGAAAGATTTCAGATGTCAGGACTGGCCAGACAGTAAGCTAAACTCATCTGAACTAAATAATATCAAATTCAATTTCAATTTCATTGGCCGGAATTTTTACGTTTGGAGCGGGGTGGAGCTGGTGGAACGCAGGAAACCCCGAACTCCTGATTTTCTCGGCATGCTGTGAGGTTTTGACTACACAGCGTGCGTGTGACGGCACGGACAGGTTCCCCACCCGGTAGTCAGCCTGATCGACAGGCTGGCTTCTGGTCGGGCAGGGAACGCTGGAGAAGAGGCTGCAACCACAGGTAGCTGCGAGCCCTGACCCTGGGATGGGGGGTGGGTTCTGATCCCAGCGGATTATCTGGTCCCCAACCCCAGTGGGGGTTCCAATCCCGGGGGGTCCGATACCCGACCCTGGGGAGAGGGGTTCTGATCCCAGGGGCATCCGAGCCCTGATCAGGAGGCCCGATCCCCAATGGGGGTGACCGATCCCAAGAGGGTGTCCAATCCCTGACCCCACAAGGATTGCTCCCCGAGACTGTTCTCGCCTCGCTGAAGCTGCCAGGAATCCCGAGCCACGGGAACCCAACTGGCCACAGTTAAACCCGCACTGCAAGTTAAATCCAAGGCTTCCAGCCTTATTAACATATTTAAAGTGCCAACTGCCTCCCCTCCCGTCTCCGTTAAAACCGGAGATGGGCGGATTGGAGGTGAGTTGGGGTCGGGATTCAGCTTGTTAACTCTTTAGCCTCCCATCCAACCCAAACCCACCCATTTTTGGGGGTTAAAATTCCTCCCATTGTATCACTGGCAAAAAACGTAAATTTGATTGAACAACCTGCACCAAGTCATCTGTTTGACATTTTCAGCTGTAGATAGATCATTAGGGAATCCTGCAAAATGGTTTACATAATCAAGAAATGGATCACTGTTTTACAGTACTATAGTTGTTTGTAGGGCTTAATGAAGTCTAAGAATTGGCCCATATAGCTGCCCAGGCTTTACAAGGACGTAAATCTACCGGGGTGGGGGGGGTGGGGCAGGGGGAAGAGGAACGAGTATGACCCAAATAAAAAGGTTAATCTTGAAAAATCCTTGGTAATCTTGGTTCCCACCAAAACCAGTTGCGAGTTTTATTTTGCTTTAAGGGTCCTAACCGAGCTGGGGTTTTCTTTAAGCTATTTAAGAGAAAATCAAAAGGCTCTCTGAGGTTTTAGTTACAGATTTATTATCGAAAGCAAAATCTGACTTTCAACATTACCAATTCCAGATAAAGTTTCTCCAGTCACTGCTGAATCTGACGGCAATTGCTGTGCTGAATTCAAGGAAATCCCTGACCTCACAGCATAGTCTTTACATTTCTACAACCAATGGATTTTTTATTTGAACCCATCAGTTAAAACCCTTGACGCAATGCTTTAAACGTTACCATCTAAAGCATTTGCTCCCGCACATCATACAAATAGTTATAAAAAGAGATCATAAGTTTGAAAATAAAATGGAAGGTATTCAGGATTTTAAACTTTTGATTCATAGATTTCTAATAAGGGATCCACTACCGGTTAGATTTGTAGTAAGTTAGTTTGGCGACTTGACAGTCAATTTAATACTACTCTTTTTCACATGACAAATGACCTAAAAGCAGAATACAAAACATTTTCAATTATCGGGGAAGCAGCGCTGTATTTCCAGTTCTCATCTCCACTGCCTGTGTGAGTGTGAAAGCACCATTGTTGTCTGAAGCAACTAGTTTTAAAGGGAAAAAAGTCACCATGGAAATCTTACAATCACACCATGTCTGTTCTAGTCTTCAATGATGATGTCTATGAAAGGATTATTTCAGCAGTACTAATGGACTACTGGTTAGCAGCTTAGCATGCCAGTTACCATGACTACTCAAACCCACGATCACAGAAGTTACGAGTGAAGTGCCCATTGCTCAGTCGTATGTTTATAAAATTAATTTCTCCAACGTTTTACAACCTTCTATAAATAGAGGGCCTTGTGTCCTGCTCCATCACCAGAGATCTCACATGTTCCGATTGTACTTCTTTATTTTGTTTGGGCTGAGCATGTTATGATCATGCTTTCCCAAAATTCAAATCAGAACAGTGTTTCCACATCTCAGAGTTAGAAGCGTGAACTCAACTGTGAAGCATAGTATGTTAGCATGCTGTCCTTTCAACTGTTGGATCACAATTTGAATCCAACCCAAACAGATGGGATGGAACTTTCCAACCCCCGCTGCCTAAATAGAAATTAGTTTGGAGTCACAACCCACTTCCCGGTATGGATGGGTCCACAACACAGAAATGCCCACAACTTGGCATCACTTGGTAGCAATGTTATAAGCCTCAAAAGTCTCACTGATGTCGTGCATGTTCTGCTCAGTTTGGAGTGAAGGCTCATTTTTGAAGGAAACTGTTACTTTGCTGGCCTAGAAATGGCCAACCGTGGAAAAATGGCATGGTCCAACATTAATATTCCCTGCCTTGATGAGCAAATTTTGACAAGTTTTAGATTTCATAAGTTTAATACGTGAGGTCAGATATCTCAACTACCTGTCTCCCAAATTCCCAAGAATGGCAGAAAGTGTTGGAACCGATCTGAACAGTAAAATTAGATCATTGACCCAATTCTCATTTAGAAACAATCTTTAGGCTCATCTCTTGCCTTTGTCTCAATTTAATAGTGTTAAACAGTATAATCACACAAATTTATGTGAATGATGATATTACTCGGCATATCACACATACATCATTAAGGAACTGTGTAGGGGGTGGTGTGTGTGCAGTCAGCTCTGCCCCTGACTGTTTTGAGCGGTTCGAATCGTTCCCACACCCCTGGGTTCTAGACACCGGACTTAGGTACAGGCGGCGATACAGAATTGGAGTAGACAACTGGTTTGGTACAAGAAAACTGTATTTTATTAAAAAAGGCACAATAAAATTACAACACTGGTAATGACCAGAATAGTTACAGGCATACAAGAGTACACTTAATTAGGAATGGGGAACACACGGCACATCGAGGGAAAATCACATTAATAATCCCCCTACCCTTGTCCCACCCCCAATATCTAACTAAATTGTGCTGTGAGGGGCCAGGGATTATGCTCACCAATGAGGGTTTCTGGACAGGTCGAACCCTGTCGATTAAGCCGGTTGCGGTTTTGGGGTTCGCTCTTTGTGTCCTTTGGGGCCTGCCGTCTCACGTGGTCCCAGGGTGCGGCGGTGGAGTCGTCTGAGTAAAGTACTCTCTTTTCTCCGTTATTGGGTACTTTACCTTGTAGGGTGGAAAACTTCGGGTTTTGTTCTTCTGGTGGTGGTCTGGTTATCGAAGTTTTGTTGTGGTTGGGGTTCGGTTGGCGGGCTTCGGTGTTAGCTCGGTCGCAGTGACCTAGATCACTAACTGCGCAGTGGTAATGATCTGAAGGTATGGTTTACCCGGCCCTTTGTTACCGCGATGCTCGTGGTCGTTCTGCTTCGTTGAGTTTCGAGTATTCCTGGACCACGGCGTGTGCCTGCTCGTCCCCCAATGCTTCTCCACACTGCCCTTCTCTGCTTGTCGGCCTTGCCGTTCATCTCGCCTCGCTTGCCCGCTTGCTGCACACCTGTCTGTCGGTTACCGGTGGGCCTACAATTATACTCTTTTGGAGTTCGTTATCTGCGCACCAAATCAGGGTTAGTTCTTTGTCTAATTTTGGCGGGCTCATCTAAGGTGATTATAGTCGTTCACCTTAACTGCTTTTTGGGTGGTTGCCCCGTTGCTAAACGATCTTTAATGTCTCGGTGTTTGTTATGCATAAGGTTTAATCGGCGTCTTCCTGGCTTGATAGCTATTTCGAATTGTAACCGATTATATATATGCAAAGGTTTGATGGGTTCAAGATTGAGTCTTTCCTGAGTTGATCTGTTTCAAAATGAAGAATGCGTATTCTGCATTATCTAATTATCTGGCTTCAGAAATAACAAGTCTCTCACAGACCCAGGCATGTCATCTGACCTGCCGTTTTTGCAGGGCCCTGTTTTCCAATCTTGCAGGCCTCTGCCACGAGGTCCAGAAGCCATTTGCTTTAGGGTACCCTTTATTACTAACTTTGGGGAATGTGGGAATTTTGAGAATCCTACAACTGTTTGGCAAAGGAAATATACACCATTTTACATACAACATCAAAGAAATAAATAGCAGCTGCTCCATTATAAACCCAGCTTGTTCTGCTCTTGAATATTAACTCCTCTGCTACAGTAGGTATGTGTTTATCTTTGGCTCCAGAACACCACTTCCTTGTGCCTTACTTAAATCCCCACTGAAAATTTCATCCAATCTCAAGAATCAACTTCCCTGTTGCTATCTTCACTGACTTACACAACTCCAACCAACCTAAACTCATCCATTGCCGTGTGGCTCATATCCTATTTTGCTTAACTGATCCCAGCATATAAATTTCAAAATCCTAACCTTAATTTTTGAATCCCTCAAATCTCATTAGCCACTTTACAGCCTTCTGGACTCAACATCGAGTTCAACAATTTCCGAATATAACTTCTGTCCCTATTTTTTTTTTCACATGGCAGCTGTTGATGATTCTGCCATTCCCATTTACACTTCATCTGGACTCATCTTTTGTTTCTTAACTTGTCCCATTACCATCATCTTTTGCCTTGCACCATCATCCCTTTTGTCTTTTAATCGCTCCTGCCTTCCACCCTATCACAGGCCTTCCCTTTTGTTCTTTACTCCCCACCCCAATCTCCCTGCCCCTATACTTGCTTAGAAATCTGTTACATCTCCAACTTTTTCCATGTTACTTCTGATGAAGGGTTGTCGACCTGAAACGTTCTGGTCTCCTTCCCGAAGGAAAGGCATACTTGCCATAGAGGGAGTGCAACAAAAGTTCACCAGACTGGTTCCTGGGATAAGGGGATTTCCCTATGAGGAGAGATTGAGAAGACTAGGCCTATATTCCATAGGGGGAGAAATTCGGTATTGTCCCATTTGGGGCACCATTATCGGCCGTGCGCAAAGTTTAGCGCCTGGTGCTAATTATCACCTCTGACTGGAAACTTGGCTTCTATCGCCCCTGGAGGTGATTGGAGCGCTAAATCAGGCACAACACACCTCTCTTAAGGCACTAACGCCGAGGAGCGAGGCGTTAACTCAGAGCACTGGTGAAGCTCATGTGATGTCAGTCAGCAATGGAACATAGACACACTGGCGCCGGCCAGTTCTTAAAGGGGAGGGTTGGTCTTGCTCTCCATCCACATCCTGCTCATTGCAGCCTCGAATCTCAGCCTGGAGAGACCTGTACATCAATTCTGCTGGAAAGAATAATGGCGAGGCCCAGGGAAAGAGCTCAGAGTGCAGCCCCCATAGTCTCTATAAATTGATGCAAGGAAGGTCAAATCAAAATGAACCTGCAAAGCGCTGCTCAGTACCCAAAACTCCTTCACACAGCGTTGAATCTCTCCAGAAGTCTCTCTCTCTCTCTCAGAATGCGTGGTGCAAAAATGTCGCCGACAAAAAAAGTCAGGAAGCGGCCGCCTTTAGATAGCGCTCCCCCAGTCCCTTCCCGACTGCAAAATGCTCCCCTCAACCTGTCTTTGCTAGTGGCAGGCGGTAAGGCAGGGGGCGCCACTCAATATCCGGCCTGGGGCGCTACCGGGGCGTTGCACGCTCAACTGACATCACGATCTGCGGGCGCAGGAGATCGTGGCGGTGGTGTTTAGTGCCGCTGCAAAATGTCTGGTCAATTTCACAAGCAGCGCAAATATCGCCACGCCTGGGCGCTAGTTGCTTTGCGCCCCATTACCGGGAGGCGCAAAGCAACCGAAACTTTCCCCCATAGAGTTTAGAAGAATGAGCGGTGATCTAATTGAAACATATAAAATTCTTAAGAGGCTTGACAGGGTTAATGCTGGGAAAATGTTTCCCCTGGCTGGGGAATCTAGAACACGGGGTCACAGTCACAGAATAATGGGTCGGCCATTTAGGACTGAGATGAGGAGAAATTTCTTCACTCAAAGGGTTGTGAATCTTTGGAATTCTCTACCCCAGAGAGCTGTGGATGCTCAGTCGTTGAGTATATTCAAGACAGAGGTCGATAAATTTTTGGGAACGAAGGGAATTAAAGGATATGGGGATAGTGCGGGAAAGTGGTGTTGAAGTAGAAGATCAGTCATGATCTTATTGAATGGTGGATTAGGTTCGAAGGGCCAAAAGGCCTACTCCAGCTCTTATTTTTTATGTTCTTATAGCACAATTTCCATGATTAATGTGTTTCAGCAGGCTCCATTCTGCATACAGCTTAGCAACATAACTTAGTTTCATCCACAATAACATCTTAACTAACTGGTAGGCATAATACAGGAAACTTTCGTTTAACCAGAGGTTAAAAGTCCGGAAAGCTCTATCTACCGGCAAAATTCAGGAGCCGTTTTCTATAAGTTTTTTTACTTCTCGTTGCTTTTTTTTTCCCCAGTCAGGCTCTGCAAGGTCTATAGCTAAGCAACAGCTTCAGCTAGAGGCGCTTGCAGCTGCAGCTGACTGTTTTGAAGCTGTTGCTAAGCAACAGGGTTTCTTGATTCATACGGAGCTG
Organism: Somniosus microcephalus; assembly: GCF_052327205.1. Classification (NCBI taxonomy): domain Eukaryota; kingdom Metazoa; phylum Chordata; class Chondrichthyes; order Squaliformes; family Somniosidae; genus Somniosus; species Somniosus microcephalus. The sequence goes on along the minus strand of NC_141012.1, from coordinate 20,755,698 downwards.
AAAAGCTCTGTATGTTTTAACATTGCCGCTGGTTTATACGGCAGTTTTGATCTAACGGCACCAGCTCGGTCCCGTCAGTGCCAGATACCAGAAAGTTTCCTGTACTTTGTAATGAAAGATACACATCATGGAGACTCATAACAATACACCTATATCTTGAAACCAGAAAGAGAAAGCGATAGAGGAAAAGACAGAGTGAAAGTGAAAACAGGGTTGACACATGGTATGCTGAGAGCTTGGAGTAAACAATCAAAAGCTCTCGCACATCTTGGAGTCACCTCCTAACTGTAGAACTTTTACTTCCTCTCTCCAGCCTACCAAGAACTCCTTTGTCCTCACCATCCTATCCTCTGACATTTCTTCATCAATGCAAGACTTTTAGAAGCATAGTGGTCTTCTCAGGAGAGTTAATCATTCTGTTTTCCCAGAGGTTAGTTTGGAGATGTAATTCTGTGCCATTTTGAAATGCTCTATGCTCTTACGATCATACCATTTCTTTAAGCCATTATGCAGTAATCTAACCCAAAGTGGCACCCTTCCTTCCCCCAAAAACCCATTTAGAAATAGCCAATGATACAAACTGACATCACCTCCAAAAGAAACTGGTGTGTCCATCAAGTCAGCTTCCTATTTCCAAGTGTTTTGATTGTGAGTCACACTTCAAAGAATCTGTCTGAACAGGGCTGTAAAACACGTCCCGAGGTTTCCAGAACATTTGCGATATTTGATGAAACATTAACTTCAATGGGAAAGAAGAGCAATTGGATTTTAACTATTTAATGCATGAATGTTATTATATGAGGAGGAAAGGGCAAGTTTTTTTAATTCATTCATGGGATGTGGGCATCACTGGCAAGGCCAGCATTTATTGCCCATCCCTACTTGCCCTTGAGAAGGTGGTGGTGAACCATCTTCTTGAACCGCTGCAGTCCATGTGGTGAAGGTACTCCCACAGTGCTGTTAGGGAGGGAGTTCCAGGATTTTGACCCTGCGACGATGAAGGAACGGCGATATATTTCCAAGTCAGGATGGTGTGTGACTTGGAGGGGAACTTGGAGGTGGTGGTGTTCCCATGCACCTGCTACCCTTGTCCTTCTAGGTGGAAGAGGTCACGGATTTGGGAGGTGCTGCCGAAGAAGCCTTGGTGAGTTGCTGCAGTGCATCTTCTGGATGGTACACACTGCAGCCACGGTATGCCGGTGGTGGAGGGAGTGAAGGTTTAAGGTCGTGGATGGGGTGCCAATCAAGCAGGTTGCTTTGTCTTGGATGGTGTTGAGCTTCTTGAGTGTTGTTGGAGCTGCACTCATCCAGGCAAGTGGAGAGTATTCCATCACACTCCTGACTTGTACCTTGCAGATGGTGGAAAGGCTTTGGGGAGTCAGGTAACTCGCTACTGAATACCCAGCCTCTGACCTGTTTTTGTTGTCACAGTATTTATGTGGCTGGTCCAGTTAAGTTTCTGGTCAATGGTGACCCCCAGGATATTGATGGTGGGGGAATCGGCGATGGTAATTGTAGTGTCCGTGTGTAGATAAAGACACTGAAGACAGGAGTTGGTTCATAGGTATTTACTAAGCAAGTCTGGGGGGGGTTTCTAAAGGATATACACAATACACAGGCTTATATAGCCCAAGTGGCAATTACCGGCATTACGCACACCTGGGGCTCTTAAAGGCACATACACCATAATTGCTCTTAAAGGCACATACACCACAATTCCTCCCCTTCTAGCTAGCTAGTACATCATATTTTAAGTAATTATTAATTACATGTTATATGCAAAATAATATACATTGCTGTATTAATTAATTATAAGTTAGTCTCTCAGGAGGCTTCCTGACTCGGTCCGGATAACGCCTCGGGGGTGTAGTAGTTTCTGGTGGTGTAGTAGGTTCTTCTGGCAAGGTTGATTCGGCTTGAAGGCCAGTGTCGGGTTCATCGGGCTCCAGTATCACCGGATCGGAGGTAGATATGGGTATCTCTACTTCATCATTAGATGTATAGAGTGGTGGTGTAGGTTGTCCCTTCACTGTTAAATCGTAGACCCGTGAGAGAGTAGGGTCATTTCTTGTCTCCCTTTCAATGGCAGAATTTGTCACCGGTAGACATTCCACTATGGTAGAGTGGAATATCTCTACTGGGTCTACTGTAGGTGCCTCTTCTATCGTTGGCAACGGTAGGCGTGATAAACCGTCAGCATTCCCATGCTGTTTTGACCCTTTGTATTCAATGTTGTATTGGTGTGCCCCTCGAAAAAGGGACCACCTCTGTAGTCTTTGTGCCGTCATAATGGGGACACCTTTTTTTAGGGTTGAATATGGAGATGAGGGGTTGATGGTCAGTCAGCAAGGTAAATTTTTGTCCGTGTAGGTAATGGTTGAATTTCTTCACTCCCCATACCAGGCTGAGTGCTTCCCTGTCTATCTGGGCATAGTTACGCTCAGCTGAGTTCAATGAGCGTGACGCAAAAGCTATCGGCCGTTCCGAGCCATCAGGGAATCTATGGGACAATACCGCTCCTATGCCGTAAGGGGATGCATCGCACGCCAGTCTGATTGGTAGTGATGGGTTGTAATGAGCCAAAATTTTCTCGGATGTGATTAAGTCTTTACATTTATGGAAGGCACGTTTACAGTCTTCGTTCCATTTCCAAATCACTCCAGTCTGTAGAAGATCATTAAGAGGGTGTAGAATAGTTGATAAGTTTGGTAAAAATTTATGATAGTAATTTATTAATCCCAGGAATGACCTTAATTGTGAAACATTTTCAGGTGCTGGGGCTTTTATAACTGCTTCAATTTTTTCAGGTGACTTATGCAACCCTTCCTTATTAATTATGTGGCCACAATATGATATCTGATTTTGGAAAAATTCGCACTTGGGGCGATTTGCTCGTAGGCCCCGTTCTTTCAGCCTAGTGAGCACCTGCTCCAAATTGGCAAGGTGCTCGTTGTTGTTTTCTCCTGTTATAAGGATGTCGTCTAGGTAGCATTGAGTCCCCGGAATCCCTTGCAGGACTTGCTCCATAGCTCTTTGCTAGATAGCTGGAGCTGATGCTATTCCAAAAACCAGTCGATTGTACTGGTACAGGCCTTTGTGTGTGTTTATTGTGAGATACTTTTTAGAGGTCGCCTCAACCTCCATCTGTAGATATGCCTGTGCCAAGTCAATTTTTGTGAAACGTTTCCCTCCGGATAGTGAGGCGAAAATATCTTCTGAGATACTGTACCGTGTGAAGGACCGGGTTTACAGTCACCTTAAAGTCCCCACAGATGCGAATTTTTTTCTGTTCCTCAGAGTTATTTTTCAATGTTTTTTTCATGACTGGAACGATGGGTGTTGCCCATTCGCTCCAATCTATTTTGGATAATACGCCTGCCTTTTCCAAATTCTTCAGCTCTGCCTCGACTGCCGGACGTATTGCGTATGGCACCGGTCTTGCCTTAAAAAATTTTGGAATTGCTGTATCTTCCACTTTTATTGAGGCGGCGATGCCTTTCAAGGTTCCTAGTTTCTCTTGAAACACTTCTTTGGCGTTGGCCAAGGTGTCTTTTAATCGTTCAGGTATGATGTCATCATTGTTTTTTTCCTTACTGGTCACCGTCAGTGCCTGAATGGAGTGCCAGTCTAAACGTATCTTCCTTATCCATTCACGTCCCAACAACGGTGGACCACCATCTTGTAGAATGTATAAATACAACTTTTGTATTTCTTTGCCGTTGTATACCACAGGCACCCTTATTTTTCCTTTGGGGTAGACTTTCTGCCCCGTATATGTTTTTAAGATAATGGATGTGTCTTTTAGAGGTATATGCGAAAATAGCCTCTCGTAATCTCGTCGATTTATTACGGTTAGAGCTGATCCTGTATCTAGCTCCATTTTAACTGGGGACCCTGCTATTGTGAGGGTAACCCAAATGGTTTGGTAATCCTCTTTGGCAAGTACATTATGTAATTTGAGACAGCTTAGTCTCTTGTTTCCGGAGTCGCTATCGCTATTCTGGTCTTCGGAGCTATTGTCCGCCATCATTTGTAACTTCCTGTACTTTTCTTTATTGATTTTTTGTTTTCTGTCAGTGGATTTATTTTGTCCAGATTGGCATACCCGTGCAATGTGTCCAATCTTACCACATTGCCTGCATGCTTTGCCCTTGAACCAGCAGTCCCTCTGGTTATGGGTGGATCTGCCGCAGCGATAACATCTTCCGAACTCCTGTGTCATTTTATGGGTGCCGAAGTCCTGTGTCTCTTGTTGTATCTCTGCAGCTCCTTTTGCTGCTGCTTCGTATGATACAGCCATACTGAAAGCTTTGTCCAATGTTAAATCTTTTTCAGAAAGCAGTCTTTTTTGTGTTCCTTCACTTAAGAGACCGCAAACAAATTTGTCTCGAAGATAATCCGATAGTCCTGCTCCGAATTGGCAGTACTTTGATAGCTTTCTTAATTCGGTTAGGTAATCAGCGTTACTTTCATTCTTGTGTTGATTTCTCTTGAAGAACTTGAATCGTTCCGCTATCAGCAGCGGTGTTGGGTTTAAATGCTCCTGCAGGGTATCAACAATTTCTTTAAAAGTCTTGTCCTTTGGTTTGGCTGGAGTGATTAAATTTCATAACAGCCCGTATGTCTTCGCGCCCATTAAGTTCAGAAGTACTGAAGCTTTTTTTTCATCTGTTATTCCATTTGCAGTGCAATAAACCTCTACTCTTTCCACGTATGTGGTCCAATCTTCTATTTCGCCATCAAAAGCCTCAATATTACCAGATTTAGGCATTTCAGAAAAGATATGGCGCTTCCTGCGCTTTTTTTTTTTCTCTCTCTGTAGCAACGATATGGCGCTTCCCGCGCTTTCCCGCCGCTGCTACCGATAACAACGCTGTTTTACTGTGGTTTCCGTTTATTCACTGTTGGAGACTCGTTCCCGACGGAGGTCTAAACGCTGACCTGTTTGCCGCGCCGGCCGTCTCTCGAGTGCACCCTCCCAGTCCGTTATTGCTTGCCTCCGATTTCGCTGCCTGTCTCAGCTGTAGAGCCCGCCGCTGGAGCTCCAGCCTGACGCCCAGGAAGGATTAGCGCAGTACCTGTCACCAGCTTGGCCAGCTGGTGAAACCACAGTTTCTCTTACTTCCTTGAGTCTTCTGGACGCTGGAGGAATTGATGTAGTTGAGGTGCTGCCGAATTGCAGGTAAGTCCGTTTCCACTTCGTCGCCACTGTAGTGTCCGTGTGTAGATAAAGACACTGAAGACAGGAGTTGGTTCATAGGTATTTACTAAGCAAGTCTGGGGGGGGTTTCTAAAGGATATACACAATACACAGGCTTATATAGCCCAAGTGGCAATTACTGGCATTACGCACACCTGGGGCTCTTAAAGGCACATACACCATAATTGCTCTTAAAGGCACATACACCACAGTAATGTCGTTGAATGTCAAGGGGTGGTGGTTAGATGCTCGCTTGTTGGAGACAGTCATTGCCTGGCACTTGTGTGACACAAATGTTACCTGCCACTTATCAGCCCAAGTCTGAATGTCGTCCAGGTCTTGCTGCATGCAGGCATGGACTGCTTCATTATCTAAGTAGTTGCGAACGTCACTGAACAGTGTGCAGTCATCAGCGAACATCCCCACTTCTGACCTTATGATGGAGGGAAGGTCATTGATGAAGCAGCTGAAGATGGTTGGGCCTAGGACACTGCCCTGAGGAACTCCTGCAGTGATGTCTTGGGGCTGTGAAGATTGACCTCCAACCATCACAACCATCTTCCCTTGTGCTAGGTATGACTCCAGCCATTGGAGAGTTTTCCCCCCGATTCCCATTGATTCAGTTTTGCTAGGGCTCCTTGATGCCAGACTCGGTCAAATGCTGCCTTGAAGCCAAGGGCAGTCACTCTCACCTCACCTCTGGAATTCAGCTGTTTTGTCCATGTTTGGACCAAGGCTGTAATGAGGTCTGGAGCCGAGTGGTCCTGGCAGAACCCAAACTGGGCATCGGTGAGCAGGCTTTTGGTGAGTAAGTGTCGCTTGATAGCACTGTCGATGACCCCTTCCACCACTTTGCTGATGATTGAGAGTAGACTAATGGGGCGGTAATTGGCCGAATTGGATTTGTCCTGCTTTTTGTGGACAGGACATACCTGGGCAGTTTTCCACATTGCCGGATAGATGCCAGTTTTGCAGCTGTACTGGAACAGCTTGGCTAGAGGTGCGGCTAGTTCTGGAGCACAAATCTTATGCACGACAGCCGGGATGTTGTCGGGGCCCCTAGCCTTTGCTGTATCCAGTGCGCTCAGCTGTTTCTTGATATCACATGAAGTGAATTGAAATGGCTGAAGACTGGCTTCTGTGGTGGTGGGGACCTCAGGAGGAGCCGATATGGATCATCCACTCAGCACTTCTGGCTGAAGATGGTTGCAAACATTTCAGCTTTGTCTTTTGCACTCTCGTGCTGGGCTCCACCACCATTGTGGATGGGGATATTCATGGAGCCTCCTCCTCCCGTTTGTTGTTTAATGGTCCACCACCATTCATGACTGATCTGATCTCAAATTGAAACCATATCATAATCATAATCATAATCATAATCATAATCAACTTTATTATCATTGTTAGTGCACAAGTGCAGTACAACAAAATGTAGGCTTGCGGCTCCCGAGAGTGTACATTTAGATTAAGACATTTAAACATTCAACATACATTTGGCTTGTAATACATTAACATAAGCATAACCCTAATAAAGTGCATTGGCAGATGTGCAGGCTTTAGAGTTTATTTGTGGAGTTTAGTAGGATGACAGCCCTGGGAAAGAAGCTGTTCCTAAATCTGGCCGTACGGGTGCGAATGCATCTGTAGCGTCTCCCAGATGGCAGGAGGGCGAACAGACTGTGGCTGGGGTGGGTAGGGTCTTTGATGATGGACCGTGACCTCCGTAAACAGCGTTTCTGGTATATGTGCTCTATGGTCGGTAGCCGGGTGCCGGTAATGCATTGGGCAGTTTTGACTACCCACTGCAGGGCTTTCCGGTCATAGTAGCTACAGCTGCCATACCATACTGTGATACAGTTCGTCAGGATGCTCTCTATTGTGCAGCGGTAAAAGTTAGAGAGGATCAGGGGTGACAGGTTACATCTCTTCAGCCTCCTTAGGAAATATAGGCGCTGCTGGGCCTTCTTCACCAGAGAGGAGGTATTGAGGGACCAGGAGAGGTCTTCCGTGATGTGGACTCCGAGGAACTTAAAGCTGTCCACACTTTCCACCACAGCCCCATTGATGTGGATGGGGGTGTGACTTCTGCCTTTAGACTTCCTGAAGTCCACAATGATTTCTTTGGTTTTCTTGATGTTAAGGGCCAGGTTGTTATCGGCGCACCACTTCATGAGATGCTGGACCTCCTCCCTGTAGGCTGACTCATCGTTGTTGGTGATCTGGCCTACCACCGTGGTATCATCCGCAAACTTGATGATGGTGTTGGAACCATGAACAGCCACACAGTCGTGGGTGAAGAGGGAGTAGAGGAGGGGGCTCAGCACACATCCTCGTGGGGCCCCCGTGTTCAGGGTCGGGGGGGGAGGTGTGGTTACCTAATTTAACAGACTGGGGTCTGTTTGTTCTCCACTATAGCACCTCACTGCACTGTTCTCTGAAATACCGCATTTAGTATGGACAAGCAGGTTGAAGCCGCCCTGATCCTTATCACATTCATTCGCTGTTTTACAACTTGGGGACTTCCTGCTTTTCTCAGCAATCAAGAATCAGTCAACCCTCTCTCCACAATATCACCATGAAAAAGAATCAGTCATTTTGCTTCTGATAGATACATTTTCCGTAGGTCAGCTGTAGATTATGTATATGAGAATTTTAGGAAAAGAAACATACATTTTTATTCTGAGTGGTCGGACCATGCAATTAGATATTTAAGAAAGAACGAACTTGTATTTATATAGCACCTTTCATGTCCTCAGGATATCCCAAAGCACTTCACAACTGATGGATCACGTTTCAAGTCACAGTCGCCAATTTGCCCACAGCAGGAAAGGAACTGACAACTTTCTGAAGTGTGAGCGCTGCCAACTGATGCAAGCTGATACATATTAACTAGCCAAGAAATACATCACCAACAAAATCAGACAATGTTAGCAATATATAGTATAGATCTATCAGCATCTCAAAAAAAACCATTCCAGGTAGTAGAGTTTCAAGCGACATTTTCGCATGTAAATGGGGTTTGCACCACACTTCGGGTGAAGTTATGACAGCGGAGAGGGAGTAGCTCCGAGGAAATTCCTGGCTTAAGGTGCCTTGATCCCAAACATTAACCGACCTTTGTACAAAAGCAAAATACCACGGATGCTGGAAATCTGAAATAAAAATAGAAAATGCTGGGAGTACCCAGCAGGTCAGGCGGCATCTGTGGAGAAAGAGAAACAGCGTTAACGTTTCAGGCCGATGGCCTTTCATCAGAACTTTTAACCAACCCTTCTTCATTTCAGATGCTGAAGTGTCTGTTGTGCAAGTGCAATATCTGCAATCGTTTTTCTTTTTATCTTTAACCTGCATATCGCAAACTGGTTAACCTGCTCTGAAATGGTCTCGCTATACGATACTGAAAATTCACTAAAGCCTAGATACGAGTGAAGGCATTAACGAATTTAAATAAGTGATTCATAAAATAAATTGGGTTAAACTTGAGGGCAATTTTCAACTTCACATGAACACACTGGGTGGTAATCTAGTGCAGTGGTTCTCAAACTTTTTTGGTCGAACGACCCCTTTTCAAACCGATTAGTAATCACGGACCCCTGAAGGACCCCTTTTCAAATCAATTAGTAATCTCGGTACCCCCCATCTAAGTTATAATACTATATAATACTCCTAATATGAACTTGCTGCAATTAAAAAGTGTTTTAATAATGCTTTTAACTGGTAATTACTTACCGATATCAGTGAGGTGGGTGTACCTACTTCTCACTGCAGAGTCTGTCTATCTTTGGTGTGATGTTTGACAATTTATTCAAAGCTCTGCCTGCTGTTACTTTTCCTACTTGTTAATTTTAAAAACTACTGCTAATCTACGAATTTTAATTACAAACCTTTTTTTAAAAATATAATTTGAAATTAGCAAAAGCCACAATTTTACTTCAATGTTAAAGAGCTATAGAAGTGAAATTAAAAAGAACTCAAGACAGAAAAAAAAATCCCAAAACGTACAGCTGCTCGAGTGACTGGGATCGTCTGCTTCACAACCGTCCACCGACATCCACATCAAACAAACTTGTTCTTTTCGCGGTCAGGCCGTTCCCAGCGGGTCAGGAACAAGTCCTTGCAATCCCAGCTCTCAGCCAGTCCGCCCCCTGCCGTCTCCAGCCAGTGGCCCGCAAACCCGAACTCTCCTCTCTCCTCCTCCCCCCCCAAATCAAAACAACAGCCCGGGCAACCTGACGGTGCTCGGGTGTCCAACAGCCCCGCTCCCTCCACCGCGCAACTTTTCCAGAACTTCCCTGCACATGAATCAGTGCTGCCGCAGTAATGGGATTTCGGCTCGATTCGGCCTAGTTTTCAACTCGGCCACATTACTGATCCAAGATTATCCCATGCAACTGGTTCGGGAAAAGTTCGCGCCACGAATAAAAACCTTCCAGCAGACGTCACGAAGCCAGTAGGAAACTCGTAGTGTACGATGGCGACTCGCCCTTGGTTGAACTTTAAAACTTATTGACTCCCGACAAAACGCTTCTATTTTTCAGTCGCCTTGCGCTGCATTACCAGCCAGCCAACCTCGGCCCTCCTCCCACAGACACCAACGAGGTCATTGGAAGAACCCAAACATGAACACACTGGTCCCGCCTCCTCCCTGATCCTCACTGGTTCATTTTTACAGTCTACAATTTTTCAGAGATCGTCTCCAACGAATAATTGGTCAATGTTTCATGAACCCCCACCGAACGTCTCCGCAGATCCCAGAGGGTAGCGGACCCCAGTTTGAGAACCACTGATATGGTGGAGTGGATCGCCCATCCTTTATAAATCCCAATGGAAATCAATGGAATGAAAATCAGGCGGGTTCTACAATGGGCAAGCTATCCACTCCACCAGGTTGCTGCCCAGTTGCTGGCAGATGAACACCAAATTGCCCCCATTCAGTGTTCATCTGCCAGCCTTGCCAGCGGTAATTTGTAGCCTCTAGTCATTTAAGTACATTCATCATGTAGGTGTTTTACTCCAGCTGCAGCTACAGGACTGTAGATTGTAGTCTATTTTAACTAACATTCAACTGATCCCTACAATTATTTCTACCATTAGGTCCTTCTATAGAAGTCCCAATTAGCGGTTAAGTCAAAGACTAGGAGGTGTGTTTCATTGGTCGCAGCAGCCAGCCAGTTCACCTGCAAATCTACTTTTTAAGTCATATGTTGCCTCAAAGTTCTAAGAGATACGACACAAGAAATGTCACTAATAAGTAATAAGTCACTAATTACAGGCGGAGGTCCAGCATCCCAAAGAAATGATGTGACCTAAATCTGGCATTGGGTCATTTATTGTGCGAGTATCCTACTTAATGTGAGAACTCTTTGTGTCACAGCAGATTTAGTTTGTCAGCTGAAGCTGTCAAATTACTCGCTCATAACATTTCCAAAGAAAGTGCTGCCCCTTTGTAGAAGCTAGTTGCCAGGCCTCCTTATTTGTAAAACATTAAAGGCCAACCATTCAGTTGATTGTGAAGCGCTCAATGCACATCACGGCGCACTGAATGAAACCTTTATGAATAAAGATGCTACAAAACTGACAGTTCATAATTGAAGCTAACGGGAAGGACATATCTGAAAATGCTTTGTGTCCCGGCTATCTTCTTACTGTTCATTTACAGCTGTGAAATAGCCCAGTCCCTCGACCAGCTAAGCACCCAAAAAAAGGTGCGATGGATTCAGGCCAAATGTTGATATTGATAGTGTCAATTTGTCACATACAAGAGATACGTGCGGCCAACAGAATAGTTACTTCTGATCTTATCAGCTGTGGATGGAGAGGTACGTTACGTGATTAACACTATTACCATAAAAATAAACTTCTCTGTGATCTTCATTAGAAGGTGTTGTGGAGAGACATAGGGCACAATTCTCCCTCTGCTGGTAATTTAGATTTCTGCCTGCTGCACTATTACAAGGCTTTCAGTTTTTCTCCTTGAGCAGGCACTAGCTGTAGAAAGCTAGGATCAGGGGATGGGACCAAGTCAGTCTACAAAAGAATGGGTCAGTGGTCAGATCGACACCACCAACTAAGCTTCTCCTGTGAGCGCCACTATTAAAACAACTCAACTCTGGTTGGTATGAGAAGAAGTTTTATGTCAGCACTGATCCTAAATTTCACGCCATCATTAAAATGGAAGAGTGACTTGTGCTAATTCATGTTATTTTTTTCCCTTTATTCTTCCCAACCCCAAGTTTTTTCTTGTACAGAATCCTTTACCACAAGCCAAGCACTAGTCCTACAACCTGAGAACATTACCTGCGCTGAGTCTTAAGTTGCTCATTCAATATTGAAATTAACATATATACTGTTCAGAATTATACATGTAAATGGTTCAAGATTATACTTGTAGTGTTGAAACTTTGTTCCTGAGGCTAATGAGATCATTTGAATCCTTTCATTGTATTACTCCCTTCTTCCTATTCATTGCTTTATATAATTTGTCCATAAATTTTGTATAATTGAAAATTAAAGTTAGACCAGTCTCTGTAAAAGGATTATAAACTTATACAGGTGGTCCATCAGCTTTTCACATTATTGCAATGTATATAATTCTTTTTCTTCAAATTCATTCCTCCAATTTTCTCACCTTTCCTCCTCTCCTGAATTCATTAACTCGCTCACTGCAGTACAGTTCCATGGACAGCCTCCAGTACAACACCAAAGAGGCCATTATTCATTTACCAGCTTTGGCAATGAATGATGGCCTGTTCCTCACCCAAAGTTAACATATAGGCACTTCCAAGTGGGAATTGCAGCACTGGGGATCAAGAGCCAAATCCTTGGCTGGTCTTCCCTTCCCTAGTCCAGGGCACCGTAGCGCCCCAATTGCTACTGAATCTGGCTGGCATCAGCTAACTCAGTGCAATTGAAGATTGAACCTAGGAACTTCCTGGTCTGTATAGCTTAGCGGCAAACTACTTGCATAGCTCCAAAGAAATAATCTGTTACCAATTAGTTGTATTTGAGCTTCTACTGTACCATTTCCAAGCAGTCTTTATACTGTGTAAGATTATCCTTTGACGTTTAGTCAAATATGATTTAATATAATTCCTTCCCTTGGTCTTAACAAAACAAGTCCTGAGACAGATTAAAGACTGATCTCTCTGCTTAATCTGATGTGAAATCTTGGCAGGGCTAGGATTGATTCAAGTCAAACCTATTCAAATGGCTGCTTTGAAGGTGGAGGAAGGAAAAAGAGAATACAGTTGCTTTATTCCATGGGGCATTGTTTCTTACTATTTCTATGAAAAAATATCAAATCAAATAAAAAGACCTGAGGGTGAAAATGGACCTTGGTGCGACCATTTTCCAGATGGAAATAGGGTGCAAAGAGGTACAATTTAAGAGGCCAACCACCCATGCCCGAACAGCACCCGAAATACATCCAATGACATGGGATGGGCGCTGTCGAAGGGTCCTTGGTGGTCACCTAAAACAGGCGTTAAGGCCCTTATATATGCTAAAAAGAAACCTGTTTTAGGACACAAACTGTAAATTGGTTTGCCCTGAACCCAACAGTCATTGGGCTTGCTGTGTTCAGAATTACCTGGTCTATATGTGGCCTCACCAGCGGCCCCTAAAGGGACTGCTAGCGGCTGCTACAAAAAAGATCTACAGCTCATCAGTTTTATGCAGACGAGGCCCGTGGCCAACTCTCCAACGAATCTCGGGCCAACGTTCTCAGGTGTGCGTTCCCTTCACGACGCCCGTTTTGTGCCGGTTTCTAGCGCTAGTCCAATTTCTCGGCCCGTGTAACCTTATATTTATTTAAATGTATAGATTTTCCTAGCTGTAAGTTATAAAAATAATAGGCTAGAATTGGCAGACTGGCGGTGGGGTATGATTCCTACACTTGAACGGGTAGGCCCGAGGCACACCCAATATTGGGCCTCGGGACCCATTTACATAAGACCAGTGAGCTGCAGACCCCTGATGGTGTCCCCAGGCAGCTCTCAGGCAAAGTGCATTTCAATTTCAGGCTGCTGCATCGCCGGCAGCAACCCTCAGGTAAATCAAGGGGGGGTGGGTGGGTGGGGGGGGATGAGGCGATCGGGATCGGGTCTAATGTGGGCAGGCAACGGTCTCTGGGGCTGCTGTGTAGCCGGGAGGAGCACTCCCACTGCTGCCCATTCCACATTTAGGTAAGTATTTTGTACAAAACTTTACTTTTTTTGGTAGCAGCCTCCAGCATGCCTTTAAGGTCCTCTGGTTAGGCTGCATGTAGGCCTCGTTTCCCTGAACTCAGTCGGCCTCTATACAAAGGGTCTAATGTGTGTTTCAGGCATGAAGCCTAGATGCCTATATTTCTGCCTTTACCAACATGGCAGGAGGTGCACATCTGGCGCGGAATGTGCACCCGCACACCACCAGTCATATTGGACGATTAGGTGCCTGTTTTACGCCAAAGGGTTTTAATTCATCACTTTACCAACAACTCACTTAGGATATCAGCCTCCACTGGAGCACTCAAAAGCATGACTAAGAATGGGAAATAGTTAACAACAAGCCAATGTGAGGGAGATTAAGAAAAGTAGAGAGAAGCTGATAGCGATGCTGATTAAGTAGGAAAGAACTGTACAACGAGGTTAAGACATGACATTTAATAATGGATTTGTTGGCCCACCTTGTTAATGTTTTGCTTTTCAAGGTGAAGGCCGATAGATAACATTTGGAAATGGAGCAATGTCTTTCTCAATAACCTCTTCCTCCAAGGTCATGTGCAACATAAGTTACATGTGCTCAGAGTTATTTCTGATGGCTGTGAAAATGAGCATTAATTTCATGCTCAGAAGATGCTTCCTACTGAATTTATATGAGGTTTCAGGTTACCACACCAACCGTGCTTTCTTCTCTTTGAATAAGGTGTCTAATATTATCTACCGTTAACCAATCTACTGAGAATGCGATTGAGCCTAATTTATAGCCCCATTGGACAGAGTGGATCTTCATTCAATCTGTTTGGACTGAAGTTGAACTTGGTTCCCAGAGTTAAAAGATAGTGGGCCGTATATTCCGATGCCTACAGGTGTGTACGGGTTGTGTACACACCCGTAGGGACATCGGAAATGCCGGTTTCAGGCATACGAAGCGCTTGCGCTGGAATGCTCTTGACAGATCAGACGCCTGCCCTGGAGAAGGGCCTCTGCGGGCGGATAGTTCCGCTTTCTGGAGAACCTCTGCCTGCAGAAAACCCTTAGAAATCTTATGCTTGGTAAAAGCCTGCGTAAGGCCTGCTTTTACCAGCATAAGAGTTGAAAAAAAAATTTCACTGATTTATAATTTAAAAATACTTTTAAAAAAGATAAGTTTATTTTTAGCCCCGTAAAAAACTTTAATTATTTTTTCAAAAAATTAAATTTGTTTAAAATATTTAATTTATTGTAATTTCAAAAATGTATTTAATGTTTTGCTATGTTTTTGGGGTGATCTCCATTCATATATTTGACAGGTCTATCTGTCAAGTGTATGAAGGGAGATTCCCTTCTCCTATTGGCTCCCCATGGCCCACGTGATCCCAGGGACGCTTGTGAGCCGCCTGCGCCTCTGGGATATGTGGGCCCTGCGCATTTTGAGTTTGGAGAGGCCCAAGAGAGGAGATTTACGCACCTCGGGAGCCCTCAGGTAAGGGCGTAGATTTTTTCCAGATCGGAGGCCTCCGCACGCAGGAAGCCTCCGATCGGAAAATTCGGCCCAGTGTTCGATGTGGATTTATGCCTTCCCCATCCTCATTGTTGCCAATCTTTTATACAAAAGAGAATTTACCCCCTATTTATAATAAGACAGTGGCCAACAATGCCAAAACAGAAGCACTTTTGAGTGTGTATCAACCCTATACTCTGCTCAATCCATTGAAAAGTGAAGCTTTCAATTGCTATGTTTTTAAGATTATGACCCTCATCCATTGGATTCATTTGTTATGTCCTCCAAATGTCACCCAGTAGAGTATTTTCTCTTTTCTATCACTCCCCACTGACAATTCTACACAACCAAGTTTCATTGAAGATATTCATGTTGCTAAGGACATTCATAGGACAGCTCTAAACACCCCAATCCAATCTCTCTATCTGAATCAGATTGTTATGTCTGACATTGGTGATAGGTGCTTGATTGCCTTGGCCGGAGCACATGGAGTTTGATAGTGCTGTTATCGTTGTATTGTGTCTGACATTGGATATAGGTATTTGATTGCTTTTGCCTGTGAGAGGGTGTTTTGGATCAGCCATAAAAAGCAACATGAATTGAGCTCTGCATACGGCCTCTGGATTATCTTTGCAAACGCAACTTTTGGCGACGAGGATGGCTGAAATCTCTCTTCCACCACCTCCTCCCTTCCTTGCACTACCCGGTGAGCCCCCAATCCCATGGGTTCACTGGTTACAGTCCTTTGAAACCTACCTCATTGCTCTTGGACTAGAAAATGTGAGTACAGCACGGAAAAAGGCACTGTTATCCCATTGCTTGGGATCGGAGGGCCAGCGTGTTCTTGGGACATTATATGCAGCAGACTCAATTCAAACATATGATGTGGCTGTGGCTCTGTTAAGCACACACTTCTCTGCCCCACAAAGTGCCCTCCTGCGGCGATTCATTTTTAGACAGCGTCACCAACTCCCTGGCGAGTCGGTGCATCAATACGTGGCTAATTTGAGGGGTTAGCTAGCTCGTGCAAGTTCGGTGCACTACAAGATGAGGTGGTGCGTGATCAACCAATAGAGCACACCAACAACGTGCGAGTGCGTGAAAGATTGTTACTCGAATCCGACGATCTGTCGTTGTCACAGGCAGTCAACATTGCCTTTCAAGTGGAGTCTGCAGCCGAATGTGCAGCGAAACTAGCACACACACCCAGTGACAGCGCCCTCGGCCCCAACAGCTCTGACACTGTAATACTCGCGCGATGGCAGCAACGCACACTACTGCGGCAACAGTGTGGAAACTGCGGATCTCATTCACACTCTACCAGAGCGCAGAATTGCCCCGCGCACGGCCAAGCCTGTCACAATTGTGGAAAACAAAATCACTTTGCCAATGTCTGCCGCTCTGCCCCTGTTGCTACAAATGAACACTCTCAGTCCTCAAGCAGTTGGCCTATAATTCACAACGTGAGCTCTGGGCCAGTAGCAGCTTTCAAGTCATGCACAATTAACCTGAATGATGTGTGCATCCCTCTGTTGTTGGATACCGGTGCCAGCATCTCACTGCTGAATGTGGACACATTCAAACGTTTTTTCAGCTCCCTGCCACTCTCTGCGTCCTCCACTGCCCTTTGCGGGTATGGTAATTCGAAAATTGGACTAGTGGGCTCAGTCAACCTCACTGTACGCTATGGAACAAAAGTTTTGCCAGATTTTTGTTTTCATGTGGCACGCCAAGGAGCTAACCTGATGGGACTGGATCTTTTCACTGACCTGGGTTTTTCTCTCTTGGACACCGGCGGGTCTGCGATTCTGCACGTCGCCTCACCGTGGCGCCAAACATGGTCTTCGAGGGTCTGGGCTGCCTGACTGCCTTCACCCACCAGCCCATGGTTTAATCCACCGTTACCCCTGTCATTCAGCCACTGCGCCGCATCCCACTTGCTCTCCGTGACGGGGTCACAGCTGAACTAAAGCAGCTACTGGAAGCTGGCATCATCGAACCAGTTGATGCCTCCCCATGGGTCTCCAACCTGGTGGTCACAACGAAAAAGTCAGGTGATCTACACGTCTGTGTCGATCTTCGAGCAGTGAATAAGGCCGTAATCCCTGACAAATATCCACTGCCCACGTCAGAGGAACTCACAGCGCAGTTCTATGGTTCCATCCTGTTCTCGAAACTGGACCTTCGACAGGGCTATCTACAGGTTCCCCTCCACCCCAGCAGCAGGGACCTCACTGCTTTTGTGACACATGCTGGTGTCTTTTGGTACACCAGGATGCCATTTGGACTTAGCTCTGCACCCAGCTGCTTCTAAAAGGTGATGTCCTCTGTGCTCGTGGGCATTCCTGGGGTAGCCATCTACCTGGATGACATCGTCGTGCATGGGCCCTCGACCTCCACTCACGACAAACGCCTTCACAGAGTTTTCACGGCTCTAGCAAAGCACAAGCTCACACTGAATGGCGAAAAGTGTGTCTTTGCTGTTTCAGAGATCGAATTTGTGGGGTTTCGGTTGTCGGCTGACGGTATATCCCCACTCCAGTCAAACGTGGATGCCATTCACAGCATCCCAGAACCCAGCTCTGCAGCACAGGTTGCCTCCTTCCTTGGCATGACTGGGTACTACCTGAAGATTTTGCCCCAGTACTCAGCCACCACAACCCCACTGCGCCAGCTCCTGCAAAAGGATGAGCCCTGGGTGTGGTCACAAGCCTGTACGGAAGCTGTTCGCCTCCTCAAATCGCAGCTCACGTCGCCTCCAGTGTTGGCTCCAGCTGTGAGGGCGGTGTTATCGTAGATACAGAATGGAGTGGAGAAACCAATCGCCTTTGCCTCCCGAGCCCTTAGCCCCACTGAACAGAAGTACTCAGTAGGCGAGCGTGAGGCGCTGGCGTGCGTCTGGGCATGTGAGCGGTGGCACCTGTACACGTATGGCCGTGCCTTCACCCTGCGAACCGATCACCAGGCTCTCACTGCCCTGCTGTCAACATCCGGCACAGGCCACAGACCACTGCGTCTACACTGCTGGTCTGACCGCCTCCGCCAATACAATTTCAGTCTCCAGTTCACACCAGGACGTGACAATGTTGTTGCAGATCTGCTCTCCCGCACTGTCTCTGCCCCAGCCCCACTCGTCGGGTCTGAACATGTGGAACAGGATATCGTCCAGATGCTGCACATGCCTCTCCAAACCACAGTCTCTCTCCAGGAGCTCAAAGAGGCCTCTGAACAGGATCGAGCCCTCTCCCAGCTGTGCACCTTCATCAGAGATGGCTGGCCTCATAAGGTGCCTGAGGAACTGTCTGCCTACTCCAGTGTTAAAGAGGAGCTCTCCTGCTGGAATGACTCCTGTGTTGTACGTGGGCTCTGCACTGTGGTCCCAAGTGCCCTTCGTGCGCGTGTTTTATCCATGGCGCACGAGGGCCACTTGGGCATAGTGAAGCTCAAACAACGATGCCGAGACCTAGTGTGGTGGCCGGGTATCGACAGGGAAATTGAGGCCCTGGTCAAGGACTGTGCAGCCTGCCTTGTAAGTGGCAAGACTGGCCACCAAGCTCCTCCACCCCTGCAACCCCTTGCCTGGCCCTCTCAGCCCTGGGAGCAGCTGCAGCTGGACGTCTGCGGGGAGATCCATGGTGTCCCCCACCATCAACAGTTCCTAGTGGTGACCTATGACCTGCACTCAAAATGGCCAGAGGTCACTGCCGTGGGCTCCGTCACCTCTCGGGTCATCATCGATATCCTTGAGTCCCTCTTCTCCCACTGGGGGCATCTAAAGGCCACCATCACAGACAATGGCCCCCAAATGGTCTCTTCGGAACTCTCCTCTTACCTTGAGAGCAAGGGCATCCGTCACATACGCGCGTACTACCACCCCGAGTCAAATGGGGGGGTGGAGCGTTTTAACCAGACACTGAAAAATGGCCTCGGAGCACACCTATCCCAGGGGTGTGCGTTTGACAAGGCCCTCCTCCACACACTGCTGCACTACAGAGCCTCCCAGCATTCCACTACAGGGGTCTCACCCGCATCCCTCATGCTAGGCAGTGAGGTCATGCTGCCCCTTGGCAGGCTCTGCCCCTCGCTAGTTCAGAGCCCTGCTCCACGGGCTCAAGCCACAGTCGCTAGACAGCAGGAGAAGATGAAACTCCGCTTCGACCAGTCGAAGAGGGCCAAGGCGCCCAACATCTCAGTCTCCGATTGGGTCAGAGTCCGCAGGCCTCACCGCAACAATAAGATGGCCTCATTCTGGTCCTCCCCTCTCCAAATCAGCCGCCAACTTGGACCAGCCACTTTCTGCCTCACTGACGGCTCTCGGTGGCATGCCAGCCGCCTTCGGAAGGTGCCAGCACCCCCTGATGCGGGATTATACGGACCTAATCCCCAGAATGGCGGGATGCACATGTGGCTCAGCCAGCCAACCCTCAAGCAGATATTGTGCCTCAGCCTGCTCCTCACCAGTCCCCACTTCAGCCTGCTCTTCACCAGTCCGCACCTCGGCCTGTTCGTACACGTTCTCGCCCAGGCCACCTACAGGACTTTGTCACTACATTTCATGTTTGAAATTCTGTGAGGGGGGAGGAAATGTTATGTCTGACATTGGTGATAGGTACTCGATTGCCTTGGCCAGAGCACATGGAGTTTGATAGTGCTGTTATTGTTGTATTGTGTCTGACATTGGATATAGGTATTCGATTGCTTTTGCCTGTGAGAGGGTGTTTTGGATCAGCCATAAAAAGCAACATGAATTGAGCTCTGCATACGGCCTCTGGATTACCTTTGCAAACGCAACACAGATATCTTAAATTCATACAATTATTAAATTAGGGTTTAAATCTGCTTCAAGAATATCCTTGTCCCATTGTTCCTTGAATCATATTGATAAGCAGAACCTACCTCAAATTTTTACTTCAATCTGTCCAAAATTCAACCAGTATTTATGAGTAAGTACAAGATACTGGTACAGTACATAGTGGCAAACCTAATGTAAGGAAACACACAAAACCATAAAGGAGTTAACTATTAAAAAAATGATTATGAGATAATTTCAAATGAACACAGCTCGCATTTACCTGGGAACAGTTGAACCCAACAGAATGACTAGAAGAAAGCAGCAGAATATTCTTCAGTGTCAATAGTAGAATGTTAAAAATGGTCACGGTTACTAGCTGTAAACATGACTCACTGCATATTAACAATATTTTTATCTTTGCAAATTGCACAACTTCTCATTTGACCTTTTTGTTGATAAGAGGTTTTTTTTTAAGTGGGCGAGAAGAGCTGTGAAATGCAATTTTATATAGGAATGCCTTTCCTGGGTGTAAAAAATTGACAGTTCAGGTGAGGTCATAAATCTGAAGAGCGAACCCCAGGCAGTTTAGAAACGGGCTCCAAAAGATTGTTTCAAATCCTTCTATGTGTTCTTTATTTTGTTAACAAATATACAATGTAGATGAGAGAACTTTCAAAATCTTGGTACGGCTGCAGTGGCAGAGAATCTGGCTGTGGTTCCAGCTGTGGATCCAGCTGTGCAGCAGGAACCTACTGTTTTGGGCGTGACAGCATATTGTACCATTGGTATGGGGAAGCAACTTGCTGTCACTGCAGTGTGGCATCCTAACTTGAAGTGGTACTTTATGTGACTCCTCATAGTTGGTTATTACACACTTTTATTCTGCTGTTTGATGCAGTACTGCACGCCATCTTATATATAATAAAGGAAAAATGTATCACAGGAATAATCCTTTCAGGGTTTCAGCATGCTCCAGATCTCGGAGAAGCACCAAAAGAGTCGGCAATGTCTCGTTTGCAAACTGGCAGGATAGCCAACCCCAAGGAGACACATCCCATTCTATTCTGTGAGAGGAAGTGTTACACTGACCAGCACACTCTACCTGACCTCTGAGTGCTGTATCTCTACCATTTCCTATTGAAAGAAAAAGATGGGACAGAAACAAACTCACCAGGTTTCCATCGGCACACTAGTGTAAAGATTTTATTATTGCTGGTTTTCATTCTAGTCGTTTTTTTTTTAGTTGCGACCTTTTAATATGAAGAACAAGTAAATCCAATCAATGTGTTCAGCCTTAAATCCAATGGTGTATATATATATATTGGATCTCTGTCTTTCTCATACTTTAGTTTCACCTCCTAAAGAAATAGTTGCTAGGCATTTATTCCAAAGTAGTGACCGAGAAATTGGGTCATGTAGAGCATGTTTCCATGCGGTATGGATTTCTAGGCCAATGTACCTTAGCAGAGTTATCATTTATAAGAACCACCCGCTGGATTTTAACTCAACACATTGGTAAAAAAAAGCAGCAACATTTTTAGGTTAAATGTATTTTTCATTTTTCAAGCGCTGTTGGTCATTCCAAGACTTTTGTAACAACAATAATGAATTCCTATCTGAATGGTAATCCTGGCATTCCACGGAGTGTTTATCACTGGTGTCTTTCAGCTTGGGGCTGTCCAGAGGTTTCGGAGCATTTTTAATCTGACATTTTTTCTTTGCTACATTGGGATAAGGTATCAGCTGCATATAGGCAAGAAGCCTTCTCAAGCCTGAGGAAAACTGTGAGTAAAAGAGCAGCAAATATATACATGCGTATTCCACCTTGTGTCCGTACAACATCCCTGCTCTTGTGTATTTCCCCCGTTTTCTTCCTTTGTCTAACAGACCTCTTTACTTTACTCAAGTGCCTGTTCTTCATGTCTGAGTTGAATACCCACATGTTCAACTGTGAAGGGCATCACATCCACACCCTGTCCTGACCAAACATCAATGCATGCAAGTTCACAACCAAAGTCCATGGCTGGCAATCAGGATTGGAGAAGCCTGGCTAATTTCCACCCCCCACTGTGCATGTGCTCCTTCAATCGCCAGCATCTGAAGACTATTTTTATGTGTGCACAACAAGAAGGCACATCGAGGGCTCGTTATGGACCTGCAGAAAGGCTTCCTTGGTCAAAGGGACATTTTATGCTCTGACTTGCCCATGTAGCTCTGCTGGGAACTGTGGATCTGCATATCTGAATAGCCGGTCTGTGCACCTGCTTCAGATACAGGCAGACATCTCTCTGATTGATCCTCTTCAGTGCCTCCTCATCCTCTCGTTCCCTAAGGGCAAGAGGAATTCACAAGGTAATGCCATTCCTACTAAGGTGGGATGTTGCAAATCATGACTAAACTCCCCCGACTGATAGGTGAAGTAAAGAAAGAAAAGTAAAAAAGCAAGTAAAATTAATCTTCAAAATACAAAAAAAAACAATGCACTCGCATAAATGCAAGGAAAGCAAACCAAAAGAGGCAAAAAATAGAAGTTCATTCTCATTCAGAAAACCAGGGAACGTGCCTTTAAAAACCTGAGTTCTGAAGGCTAGTAAGTGAGCTTGGAAGTGTACAAGTTTTATACTGGCGCTCAGTGATGACTGTGTATTTGAGGAGCAGTTCACGGGAAGCCCAGCCCTCATTTCAAACCCATAATAAGACTCGTGCACTCCAGCAGCACAGGTCTCTTGAGCGCTGCGCATCGCCTGTCAGTACGGCACTGAGGTGTCATCCTAGATTATGCGGTCAGATCTCTGGAGTGGGGCTTGACCTATGACCTCCTGACTCAGAGGCAAATCTGCTACCACCGAGCTAAGGTTAACATTTTTGGAATATAACTGAGCTGCAGCAAAATATTGCAAGAACAACAGTACAGAATATCCTCAAAACACAACAGAGTTTAGTACATTTAATCCATAGTAGGTCAAATTCCTCAAATGTAGCAGCAGAATGGTAGGATGCTGTTTATGATGCTACAGAATGTCACATCTCGACATTTTTTTTTACAAATATCTATTTCCAAGTCATAGAGCTGTTATCCACTTGGACTGCGTTTTCAAAAACCAACTTAAAAATTATTGGCTCAGAATTTCCTGAAAAGTTTCGGTGTAACTATGGCATAGGAATGGGGTTGCATTGTTATTTCCTGAGGAAGCTCGCACATGTCTGACTGACACCAGTTTTACAGTGAAACATTGCTGCACACAGATTTCTTCGATTGTTTCCAAGATATGTTCGACGAAACTCTCTGCTGATAATTTACATAGCTCCGCCCCTATGTGAAAGACCAGCTCACCCGAGTTTGCTGGATTTACAGGAATAGCGCACTAGATTTACGGCCAAATATTTAGAGGCAGCAGGGCCCACTGATATCAGTGTAACATATTTCTGGAGTTTCATGATGATTTTCTTTACGATCTTTTTAAAGTTTTCTTGCTGAGACTGGCACCATACTTAACCAAAGTGGTGTCAGTCTCAGTGCATGTGAAATTTTTCAGACCCCTGCCTTTCCCCTCCCAATCCAAGCGATCAGAAGGACTAAGCAGCTGGAATGGCCTCCCCAAGGGTTTGTCCATGTTCTGCGCGAAAATGGAAGAGGAAGAAGTGGAGCAGAGGCAAGAGGCGCCAAGAGTGAGGCGCCATGGCAGAAGACAGCAGCTTGCTCCATCTCCCCTACTGGCGCCATTGCGCTGGTTTTTACATTCCACCGTAGATAAATGAGCTCCACCGGAAAGTTGGGCGTAAGTTCCAATTGGCAAGATTGGTGCAGAAACCAGTGCAAATTTCAGCATCATTTATGCATAAGTGCGATCCAGGAAGACTTTTTGTATTTTTGTTTAGCTTCCTCGATCATGGATTTAGAATATACTTGTATTCTTACTCTAGTTTATTTCTAACTTATATCTAAAGTAGAACCCTGTTGCAATGAATGAAAAGTTCTTTGATCTATAATGGGAATTACTCTACCAATGTTGACTAAATCACAAGCAACGTGGGACTTGGCAAAGATTTGTTCTGAATTATGTCTAATTGAATTTGACTACAAAAGAAATGTAACAGGCTGACTTTAAAAATAATCTATTAGCCAAGGTTGCCATAATGAATAAGAAGAAATGTTGTCCAAGAATCAAACCACAAAGCTAATCAGGTTTGTGGCTTAAACTTAGTAGCATAGCAATCGCCATGCATGAGCATTCACCAGCAGTTCTACTTGTGTATAATGACACCTGAACTGAACCAAGCTAGCAAAGAAGCAGGAAATGATCAAAGCAACTAACCTGTGATATTGTTAAACATAAGCATGTCCCAGGGTTGATTCAATGCGTATATCTGATCAAAAATTCAAAAGTTTAAATTAGCAACTCAAAGGCTCAGACCAGGTAAAGAGCATAATCCGCGTTGAGGCATGTCCAAACGATTGAAAGGTTATGCGTTCAAAATACATTGTTTGCCTGAATATACTTCAGTCTGTTAATGGTATCTACTCAATAGCTACTTTTCATTAATGCTGTTTTTCTTTTTCACTTGTAATTTTCAAACCTTCAAAATCTTATTCATCTCCTTTAGTTACCAAGGCCGGAATATTGCTGGCGCTCAGCGGACAGGATGGGTGGCGGGTCAGCTGTTAAATTTAAAGTGATTGACAGCGGGTCGGGAACCCGCTGTCAAAACGCGCACACTGGACTTTCCCAATGCCGGGTCTGTCAGCGCTGAGCAGACCTGACAGGCAGTGGCGGGGGAGACAATTAAAATCATTAGTGGATTGATAACAGCCACTTAACAATGTTTTTTTCCCAGCTTTTTGAATTTGGTTTCCCGTTGTGCCTAGACCTCGTCTGTGAAGCTGAGGCGGTAGGTCAGTGGCCATTGAATCAGCTGATGAGTTGACAGCTTCAAATGTCAGCTGATTGAGACATGTTCCCTTAACCACTAGCTTCTCTAAACTACATTTCCACTACAGATTCAGAATGCTGCAAGTCTTTACACAAGTCTCCATCCAGTCTGACTTCATTACCTCTCCCACCATTGACAGATCGTTTCTGTCATCTCTATTTCACTGCCATCTATTCCATCAGCATGGGTGCCCTTGAAACACTCTCACCTTGGTCCTCAGAAACCCACCATGATCGGCCCCAACACCAGCATCACCAGGCACACCAGCAGCACCAACAACAACACCAACCTTCTCCGCAATCACCTGATGCAGCACAGGACACAGGGCATCAGCACCCGACCACATTGCTGCCTGGGAGGCTAGGGATGGCCTCACCATGGCCAGATTTACTTCACTTGACGCTGTACTGGCTGCCACATGATGCACCAGGTTGGCACCCCCCCACACCAACAACATAAAGCATCCCTACAATGCCCAAGCCATTTCTTTCACACTCATCAGCATTGCGGGGGGTACTGTTATGTCTCACCATTCACTGTAACTCACTAAGCCGATGCTGCAGGACACTTGCAGCACAACTGTCAAAATGATTGTGGACATGGTTGGAAAAATCCAGCCCATGGTGTGAGACTTCAATGATGGCTGTAACTTCAGTCATAAATCTCAAGCTTTTTTTAAATAATTCAACATGATTATAAAACCACCTGGTTTAGCAATTATGATATCACCTGCACTGTAAAATGGCAATCCCCATCAATCCCTTCCCCAAGTCTTACCCTATTAATATAATTGCTAGCATGCCCCTGCTATCTTCTCCTCCATCTTTTTCTGATACATCGATCAGATGCCACAGCCTCAAGATAAAGGGTAAGCCATTCAGGACTGAGATGAGAAGAAATTTCTTCACACAGAGGGTAGTGAATCTTTGGAATTCTCTAACCCAGAGGGCTGTGGAGGCTCAGTCATTGGGTATATTCAAAACTGAAGTCGATAGATTTCTGACTAGTAAGGGCACCAAGGGATATGGCGACAGGGCCGGTGAATGGAGTTGCGGTAGAAGATCAGCCATGATCTCATTGAATGGCAGAGCAGGCTCAAAGGGCCGAATGGCCTACTCCTGCTCCTATTCCTTATGTTCTTATGTGTTTGCTATTATACACAATTGCTTCTAAGAAGCCAAGGTAGTTCAGGTGACATTGTTCGCCACAGCTACTGAGATTCCAATCTGTGGCTCAAAATAAGTACCTATGTGGCACAATGACATGGGTCAAGTCTTCCTTTCACAATCACACACACTGTAATGTCTCACCTTCTCAAGACACTCAAGTCTGCCTACCTGTGGCCTAGCCAAGAACTGATCAAAAACCGTTAGAACCGGATTGGATAATCAAGAGCTGGACAGCGCCGCCATGGAATTTGAACCTGTACCATCTGAATTGTGAAGGTGATAACGCCGAGGAGCGAGGCGCTACCTCAGAGCGCTGGCGAAGCTCAGATGATGTCAGTCAGCAATGGAACACAGACACACTGGCGCCGGCCAGTTCTTAAAGGGGAGGGTCGATCTTGCTTTCCATCCACACCCTGCTCATTGCAGCCTTGAATCTCGGCCTGGAGAGACCCGTACATCAAATCTGCTGGAAAGAACAATGGAGAGGCCCAGGGAAAGAGCTCAGAGTGCAGCCCCCATAGTCTCTTCTAAATCGATGCAAGGAAGATCAAATCAAAATGATTCTGCAAAGTGCTGCTCAGTACCCAAAACTCCTTCACACGGCGTTGAATCTCTCCAGAAGTCTCTCTCTCTCTCTCAGAATGCGTGGTGCAAAAATGTCACCAACAAAAAAAGGCAGGAAGCGGTCGCCTTTAAATAGCGCTCCCCAGTCGCTTCCTAACTGCAAAAGGCTCCCCTCAATCTGTCGTTGCTAGCGGCAGGCAGAAAGGCAGGGGGCGCCACTCAATATCCAGTCCGGGGCACTACCGGGGCGTTGCACCCTCGACTGACATCACAATCTGCGGGCGCAGGAGATCGTGGCGGTAGTGTTTAGCGCCGCTGCAAAATGTCTGGTCAATTTCGGGTGCTAGTTGCTTTGCACCCCATTATCGCCCTCTTAGGGCACTAACGGGAGGTGCAAAGCAACCAAATTTTTCCCCCATCATCTGTCTACCCAACAAATATGTCTGTTCAGACTCAGTAACTGGAATATAAATTTTGTGGTTAGAAATTTGAGATTTAAAACTGAATTTTTTGAGGTTTATTGATTAGGCAAAATTTATTTTTGGAAAAAGGAATATTCTTTGACAAAGGGATCTGAGCTTTGGCTGTACCCTAAAATGTTATCTATTAAGAAGATCAGACGTAGAACCACAACATAATTAATTTTGATTAAATATGGCTAGCGCTTGATCTGAAATTCACATGAGCAGATAATTTGAGTAAAATGGAAACCTGAGCACAAACATGTTGGGGGTGAAATTAGTCTTTGGCGGTAGCAGAAAGCGGGCAATAGTGAAAAGGCAGCTGATTTTACATTCTTTACCATTGGAGTTAGAGGGTCATATGAATCCAGCCCTCCCTTCTGTAACAGAATGTATACCTTCGAGCGTGATATGTACACACATTTTAAAAGCTATCACAGATTCTGTTTCTGCCATTGTTTCGAGTAGAGCATTCCATGTCCCAACAACCCTCTGCATAAAGAAAATCTCCTAACCTCTCCCTTCATTCTTTTGGTGATTATCTTAAATGTCTGCCCTCAGTTACTGGTTCACCGACAAAATGGAAATAGCTTTTCCCTACTTAGAACCAAACAAATCTTCACGGTAATATGCTTGAAATTTCCTATTTACCTCATCACAACCGTTCTCAATTTTGAACATTTCTATCAAACATCTGCAAAACTTCCGTTCTAGTGAAAAGACCCAGGTTTCTCTCATTTCTGCTCATGACTAAAGCCTCTCATCCCTGGTATTTTCCTATTAAACCGCTTCTGTAACCTTTCTGTGGCCTTGATATCCTTCCTAAAGTAAAATGCGCAAAACTAGACACAATATTCTAACTGCAGCCTAAACAATCATTTATATAGGTGTAGCATTACTCTTTGCTTTTGTACCCTATGCCAATTTTTATAAATCTGAGGATCACATTTTTTTTTACAGCTTCATCAGCTAGTCTTTCCATTTTTAAAGATTTGTGTATCTGAATTCCTAGGCCTAATCTACTACTCCTTTTAAAGTTTTATAATTTAGTGTGTATTTCCTCTCCTTATTCTTTTAGATTTTAAATTGAAGTAAGGCAAACTTGGAAAGGACGAGAGATAAATAGACCACAGGAAACTGGGCTGAACTGTTAATGGGTAAACCTATAAACCATGGGAAGTATTCAAAGAAGTGTTTGATACCGCACAAAGCCAATACATACCCCTGAAGGACAAGGGCAGCAGGCGCATGGGAACACCACCACCTCCAAGTTCCCCTCCAAGTCACACACCATCCTGACTTGGAAATATATCGCCGTTCCTTCATCGTTGCTGGGTCAAAATCCTGGAACTGCCTCCCTACCAGCACTGTGGGAGTACCTTCACCACACGGACGGCAGCGCTTCAACAAGGCGGCGCACCTCCACCTTCTCAAGGGCAATTAGGTCGGACAATAAATGCTGGCCTTGCCAGCGATGCCCACATCCCATGAAAGAATAAAAAAAAGGCAAAGGCTCCTCTTCTGTAGTTAAGCAGTCATGGTCACCAAATAATGCAAGAGACAGTATCAAGCTAAAAGAAAGGGCTTATACAAATGCAGGGAAAAGTAGAAATTTAGGGAACTGAGAGAGCTGCAAAGAGCAACAAAGGGATACAAAGAAAAAACTAAAAGGTGCAAAAATAAAGTATGAAAAAACTTGCAAGGGATAGCAAAGCTAACAGCAAAAGTTTTTATAAATATATTGAGAGAAAGAGAGCAGTAAAGGGGAATGTGAGCCCATTAAAGATAGATGCAGGTGGGAATATAATGGATAATGGCCCAGAAATTCAGGTCTCCATGGGTGAGTATGCACGGGGTACTCACCCGTAGGCCGAATGGAAGTGCCGGTTTTCTGCATGCACTGCGCATGCACGGGAAACCGGCACTTCTGATCCTCTGAACGAAGGGGTTCAGAGGTCGAAAGCACACGCAGGAGAGGCTGCGCGTGCGCTTTGAACTTAGGTTTTTTTTGCAGGTTTTCCCGGGATCGTAAGCCTGCAGGATTTAGAAATGTAAAAAGCAGGCGTAAGGCCTGCTTTTTACAAGGTAAGTGGTCAATTAATTAAAATTAAAACATTTTTTCCACAGGTTTATTATTTTTAAATAGTTTAAAGCAAGGTAAGTTTATTTTTAGCCCCGTTAGAATATTAAAAAAATGTTTTCAAAAATTTAAATTATTTTTTAAAATAGTTATTTAATGTAATTTATAGTTTATTTAAAAAGTGTGAATTTTTAAAAAATTTATTTGAAGGTTTACTGCTATTTTGGGGCCGTAGTATTTATAAGTTTTGACAGGTCTTCCTGTCAATCTTATGAATGGGCTTTTCCCTCCTCCGATTGGCTGCCCATGGCTCACGTGATCCCAGGGAATGCATCGCACTAACTACGCCCCTGGGACACGCAAGCACAGTGCGCCGGCAGCTGGGCCAGGCCCCGGAGCGGAATTCCACGGGGCCCTACAGCTCAACTGCCGGCGCGCTAGGTAAGTGCAGGTCGGGGGCTTACACCCACGGGAAGCCCCTGACCCGAATTTCTGGGCCATTAGAACTTGGTAGGCATGTTACATGAGTACTTTGTATCCATTTTTTGTTACAGTGGAGGAAGAGGACCAATGGTACAAGGTAGCCTAAAAATAAGTCAAGGGGAGGAACTTAGTGGATTTAATATAAGTTTAAAAAGTAGTAACGGTGATAATAATGGGACTTAAGATAGACAAATCTACAGGACCTGTAGCTCCACCCCAGGGTATTCAAAGAAATCGGTGAGGAAATAGCAGGTGCGTTATTCATAATTTTTGAAAGCTTTCTGAATTCAGGAATTGTGCCATTGGATTGGAAAATTGCAAATGTCACTCCATTATTTAAGAAGGGAGGGAGAAACTAGTTAACTACAGACCTGTCCGTTTAACATCAATTGTGGGGAAGTTAGTGGGATCTATCATCAGAGACAGTGACTGAGCACTTGGATAGGCATCAGTTGATCAAAGGGAGTCAGCATGGATTTGTGAAGGGCAGATCCTGCCTGCCCAATCTAATTGAATTTTTTGAGGAGGTCATTAGCTTGGTGGATAGGGAAGTGACTATGGATGTTGTTTATACTATTTCCCCTGATGGGGCAATCAGGAACAAGGGGACTTAATCTTAAAATTAGAGCTAGGCTATTCAGGAGCAAAATCAGGAAGCAATTTTTCACACAAAGGGTAGTTGAAATCTGTAACTCTCTCCTCCAAAAGGCTGTGGATTCTAGGACAATTGGAGATTTTTGTTATGTAAGGATAACAAAGTATATGGAACAAAGGTGGAAATGGAGCCATGATCTAACTGAATGGCAAAAGAGACTCGAGAGCCTGAATGGCCTATTCCTGTTCCTATGGGGGTGATTTTGCCAATGGGGAGCTTTTGGAGGCGGGACTCCCACTTTTCGGGTTTCAGTCCTGCCTCCAACAACTTCTGGCCAACCCACGCTATTTTCCCTTGATTGACCTTGTGAAGCCCACCCAGTGGGCTTAGCAGGCCAATTAAGGGGAAGCCGGTTGCAGAGCACGTCAACGTATCACGTTTCATCTGTCAAAAATTTTTCACAGATCAATTGTCATCATTTAACAGCTCTGTGAAGCTGTCAAACAGGGACATTCTCCGCAGTTTGATGAGGTCTTGAATACAAGACCCCATCAAACTTCTTTCTTTAACAGAAATGAGATGGTTGTTGCATCTGTGAATGTAACGGCCACCTGTCAATCCCAACACGGAGTTCCGAGACTCTCCACATACCCACCGACTGAAGCCTGCAGGAAGAAACAAAGGTAAGTACACATTTAATAACACTTTGCACTTACCTCAGATACTCACCTCTACACTCTTGCACCCATCACTTACCTTCACAGCACACTTTTGCAACCACCTCCCCCCCCGCGCCCCCCGACCCCCGCAGGTCCACTGCTCGCCTCGCTGAGCTTGCGGGTTTCGGAGCCTTCGGGAAGCCCGCACTTGTAGGGCAAAAAGAGGATAATCCTATTTTCTGCCTGTTAACTACCTGCCTCCTAGGAAGATGGCATGGAGGCGGGTTGGGTACCCGCCCCCAAATTCTGTCATTTTCCCGGCAGACCCACCTCCATACCCACCTCCCCAGGGCTGTTTCTATGTTTTGCTCCAAGACATATAATCTCATTGAATTTCCTTTGACATTTACATGTCCAATCTACTAACCAGTCTATGTCTTCCTGAAGCCGTTTACAGTCTACTCCCTATTTTTGTGGTTTCTGCGAGCTTTTATAATGGCCCAGAAATTCGGGTCGGGGGCTTCCCGCGAGTGTAAGCCCCCGATCTGCACTTACCTAGCGCACCGGCTGTTGAGCTCTGGGCTCCCGTGGAATTCCGATCCGGGGCCTGGTCCAGCTGCCGGCGCGCAGTGCTTGCATATCCCAGGGGCGCAGTTAGTTTGAAGCATCCCCTGGGATCACGTGGGCCATGGGCAGCCAATCGGAGCAGGGAAAAGCCCATTCATAAGTCTGACAGGAAGAGCTTTCAAGACTTATAAATACTACGGCCCCAAAATAGCACTAAGCATTCAAATACATTTTTAAAAAACATCACATTTTTAAAATAAACTATAAATTACATGAAATAACTACTTTAAACAATAATTTAAATTTTTGAAAAAATAATTTTATATTCTAACGGGGCTAAAAATAAACTTATCTTGCTTTAAAGTATTTAAAAATAATAAGCCTGTGGAAAAAATGTTTTAATTTTAATTAATTCACCACTTACCTTGTAAAAAGCAGGCCTTACGCCTGCTTTTTACATTCCTAAATCCTGCAGGCTTACGATCCCGGAGAAACCTGTAAAAAAAAACGTAAGTTCGATGCGACCGCATCCTCCCCCACGCACGCGTTCGACCTCTGAACCTCTTCGTTCAGAGGAACGGATGTGCCGGTTTCCCGCGCATGCGCAGTGCATGCAGGAAACCGGCACTTCCATCATGCCTACGGGTGAGTACCCCGTGCGTACTCACCCGTGGAGACCCGAATTTCTGGGCCATTATATATACCTGAGTCCAGATTATTTATAGAGATTGGGAAGAGCAATGATCTTCTCAATCTCCTAGGCGACACCACTGTTTACATCTTTCTAGTCCGAGGAACATCCACTAACCATCAGTCTCTATTTTTCGTTATTTAGCCAAACTTCCAATCCGCATTCCTTTTAATAATATGTGGCTTCATTTTATCAATAAGCTGTGGCAAAATGGCTGTTGCATTTGCCTATATAACAATGGTTGCACTTCAAAAGTACAGGTACACTATCCCTTATCCGAAAGCCTTGGGACCAGCTGAGTTTCGGTTTTTGGAATTTTTCGGATTTCAGAAGGTATTATTATAAGACTGGGAAATTTGTATTTAATATAAATTTTAAAAGTTCAGGCTACCTCTTGCGACTGTTCCATGTCTCATTCCCCTTCCTGCTTCTCTGGAAAGCCGGATATCGGCTGACTCCTACTAAGCTGGCCCGCAAATCAGGTCGGGGGTCGGGTGGGGGGGGAGAAAAGAATATCGGGCGGGCCGCGGTTCAGGTCGGGGGGGGGTCGGGGGGGTCCGGGGGGGGGGTCGGGGGGGAGAAAAGAATATCGGACGGGCCGCGGTTCGGGTCGGGTCGGGAGAAAAGAATATCGGACGGGTCGGGGGTTGGGTCGGGTCGGGTGTGGGGGGGGAGAAAAGAATATCGGACGGGCCGCGGTTCGGTTCGGGTCGGGTCGGGGGGAGAAAAGAATATCGGACGGGCCGCTGCAGCTATCGGACGGGCCGCTGTATTGTTGGGTTCACTCTCCCAGTACCTCCTTCACACTGCCCGGCTCGGCCTGCAATCTCCTACCCAGGAGGGAACTCTGTGACCCTCTGCCCTGCTCAGCGTAAGTCGTGCACCACTCTGGTCATGTCGTGCGCACGACTTACGCTGAACGAAAAACTTTCGGTTTTTAGAGGTTTTCGGTATTCGGAAGTTCGGATAAAGGATAGTCTACCTGTATTTCACTGCCTGTGGAGCACCTTCGCATATCCTGAGGGCATGATCCCGCATGAGAGATTGGCGTGCAAAGTTAAAGCACATGGGATTGGGGGTAAGGTACTGACTTGGATAGAGAACTGGTTGGCAGACAGGAAGCAAAGAGTTGGAATAAATGGGTCTTTTTCTGAGTGGCAGGCAGTGACTAGTGGGGTACCCCAGCCATTCACAATATATATTAATGATCTAGGCAAGGGAACTAGATGTAATATCTCCAAGTTTGCAGATGACACAAAGCTGGGTGGGCGAGTGTGCTGTGAGGAGGATGCAGAGAAACTCCAATACGATTTGGACAGGTTGGGTGAGTGGGCAAATGCATGGCAGATGCAGTATAATGTGGATAAATGTGAGGTTATCCACTTTGGTGGCAAAAACAGGAAGGCAGATTATTATCTGAATGGCAATAGATTGGGAAAAGGGGGAGTGCAACGAGACCTGGGTGTCCTTGTGCACCAGTCGCTGAATGTAAGCATGCAGGTGCAGCAGGCGGTTAAGAAGGCAAATGGTATGTTGGCCTTCATAGCGAGAGGATTCGAGTATGGGAGCAGGGATGTCTTGCTGCAGTTGTACAGGGCCTTGGTGAGGCCACACCTTGAGTATTGTGTGCAGTTTTGGTCGCCTTATCGGAGGAAGGATGTTCTTGCCATGGAGGGAGTGCAGCGAAGATTCACCAGACTGATACCTGGGATGGCAGGGATGACGTATGAAGAGAGATTGGGTCGATTAGGCTTATATTCGCTAGAGTTTAGAAGACTGAGAGGGGATCTCATTGAAACTTATAAAATTCTAACAGGACTAGACAGACTAGATGCAGGAAGGATGTTCCCGATGGCGGGTGAGTCCAGAACCAGGGGTCACAGTCTAAGGATAAGGGGTAAGCCATTTAGGACTGAGATGAGGAGGAATTTCTTCACCCAGAGAGTGGTGAACCTGTGGAATTCTCTACCACAGAAGACAGTTGAGGCCAAATCATTAAATATATTCAAGAAGGAGTTAGATATAGTTCTTAAGGCTAAAGGGATCAAGGGATATGGGGAGAAAGCAGGGACAGGGTACTGAATTTGGATGATCAGCCATTGAGATGAAGAGTAGATTGCCTTTCTAAAGCTAGGCTTTATTAACCTTAAAAACCAGCAGCACATCTTAAGCACCCAGTCTCAACCAAAGCTGTGGAGAACTGAATTTAAGATGGCCACCACAGATCACATGACATCAACTACCAATGAGTTTACAGCATATATCTCAAGGCAGGAAAACAGGCAACCAATTACAATGCTTCTTATAAAACAAGAATAATCACCACATTCACCCCTCTTTTTAAAATATACTTCAACCTAGGTAGCCTTTACAATTTACAATTAGTTATTTATGACTAAAACAATACATGTATAATGTTTCAACAATTTTAAAATTTTACTATCAAATTATTTTAAAAGTCCATTTTTAATCGTTCAACCGGATATCTTGTTCGTGTCGACCTTCTTAACCTTCGTGAAGTTCCTTGCCCTCCCACACCAGGAGACACAGAAATATCTTCTGCAGGGAGGCTATCAATATCCCGATTATCAACGGTTTCCGGATTGGAAGTCCCATTAGAAGGTAAACTGGGAGGATCATGAACATCCATCGGGGGCAGACTAAGAGAATTGTAAGTGTCTGCAATAGGATTGGAAACATTCGTAGTATCTGTGACGACATCAACATTATCTGAATTATGGCTATTGTTAATATCCTCAAAAGTGGGCTGGCCACCACAAGGAGCTAAGTCTTTAACTGAAACCGTACTTTCTTTCCCATCTTGAAATCGAATGTGAGCATATTGGGATTTGCCTCCAATAGCTCCACCTCCTCCACTAAAGGATCATACTTTGACAGTCTAACATGGCGTCGGAGCAGCACAGGTCCCTGCATAGTAAGCCATGAAGGTACCGAATATCCCGTAGTGGATCTCCGCGGATAGTTGAAGAGCCTTTCATGGGGAGTCACATTAGTAGCCGTTGAAAGCAATGATCTAATGGAATGCAGGGCATCAGGCAATACCATTTCCCACTGTGTATTCTTAAGGTTCCGGGATGTCAGAGCCAACATAACTGCCTTCCAGATCACCCCATTGTATTGTTCGCACTGTCCATTACCCTGGGGATTATACAGGGTAGTTCTGCTAGTAGAAATTCCCTGACTCTGGAGGTATTCCTTCAACTGGGAAGACATAAAAGAACTTCCCTGATCCGAATGGATATACCAGGCATCCCAAAGATGACAAAAAGTTGAGTCAGACATTTGATAACTGTAGCAGCTGATACATCTGCACAAGGAAAAGCAAAAGGAAACCTTGAAAACTCATCCACAACAGTAAATATATATCGATTCTGAGTCGTTGAAGGAAGAGGCCCCTTAAAATCAACGCTCAGACGTTCAAAGGGAGAAGTAGCCTTTATAAGATGAGCTCGTTGAGGCTTAAAGAAATTCGGTTTACACCGAGCACAGACAGGGCATGACGAAGTCATCCGCTTGACGTCTTCAACTGAAAAGGGCAAATTCTTACTGCGTACGAAGTGTATCATCCTCGTAACACCAGGATGGCACAAAGCATTATGAAGATTAATAAGCATATCTCCGTGAATCACAGAACAATAAGCCCTCGACAGTGCATCAGTGGCAACATTATCCTTCCCCGGACGATAGACTATATCAAAATGGTAGCATGCCAACTCAATCCTCCACCTCATTATTTTATCATTCTTAATCTTTCCAAAATGTTTGACATCAAACATGAAGGACACAGATTTTTGGTCAGTTACTAACGTAAAATGTCGCCCAGATAAATAATGTCTCCATTTACGCAGTGCTTCTACTATTGCATACGCCTCTTTCTCTATTGATGAATGTCTCTTCTCACGATTGTTCAAAGTACGTGAGAAAAAGGCCACAGGTCTTCCATTTTGGTTCAGAGTAGCCCCAATTGCAAAATCGGAAGCGTCCGTCTGAATCACAAAGGGAACCTGCTCATCAATAGAATGCACAACTGCTCCAAGGATATCCTTTTTAAGATTATCAAAACACATCCTGGCCTCCCATGATAGAGGATATGTCGTAACCCGAATAAGGGGCTGGATCTTCTGCGAGAAGTTTGCAATCCAATTAGAATAATAAGAAAGCAGTCCAACAACTCGTTGCAAAGCCTTAGAATTAGTAGGACAAGGTAAATCAATCAGTGGTCGCAGCCATTCTGGATCTGGTTTAATCTTGTTTCCCGAGATAATATACCCCAGTAAATTTAACTCGGTGGTCGAAAATATACACTTCTCTTTATTAAAAGTTAAGCCAACTTTTTCCGCAGCTTGAAGGAATCTTTCTAAATTAAAATCATGCTCCACCCTTGATTTGCCACACACCGTGATGTCATCTAAATATGAAAATGTGTCAGAAAGAGAGTTATCACTTATAAAAGCATCCATTGCCCGTTGAAAACAGGCGACACCATTAGTAACACCAAATGGTACTCGGCAAAACTGATACAGCTTTCCGCCAGCCTCAAAGGCCGTATATGGTTGGTCCCTCTTAACGATAGGAATCTGATGATAAGCACTCTTTTGGTCAATAGTGCTAAAAACCTTATATTGAGATACTTTATTGATAAGCTCATCAATCTTAGGCAGGGGGTACGCATCTAATTGAGTATACCTGTTAATAGTTTGAGAGTAGTCTATCACCATTCGCTTCTTATGTCTCTCATTAGTGGTGACAACTACCTGTGCCCGCCAGGGCAAGAAACTAGGTTCAATGATTCCTTCCGATAAAAGACGTTGAACTTCAGAATTAATAAATTCTTTATCCTGACTGCTATACCTTCTTGACTTGGTAGCAATTGGCTTACAATCCGGCATCAAATTGGAAAAAAGTGATAATGGAGAAATGGATAAAGAAGTTAATCCACAAATAGACAAAGGTGGCTTAGTTCCTCCAAAAGAAAGACTGAGAGACTCATGTAATTGAAGCACATCATGACCAATCAAAATATCCGCACAGAGATTAGGCAGAACAGATAGGCGTATATCAGTATATGTATTACCTAGGAGAATTAATTTCACAAGGCAACAACCAGCTACTTGTGAGGTGAGAGTCGTCTGAGCCATACACACCTGATAAGTAACAGGCGAAATTTTCAAACGCTTCTCCCTCACAAACTGAAGACTTATAAAGCTCTCAGTACTGCCCGTATCTATAAGGGCCTTCACTTCTAACCCATTAACTTGGGCCATAACTATAGCTTTGTTTAGGCCATGGGCAAAGGCGGCAGAAACTGATGCAATAAATGCCCAATCTAAAGGCTGAATAGTCGCAGAGGAGGCAACCGATTTACAAACACATGTGTAATGACCTCCCTTGCC
The DNA here is from genome assembly GCF_052327205.1 of Somniosus microcephalus. NCBI lineage: Eukaryota > Metazoa > Chordata > Chondrichthyes > Squaliformes > Somniosidae > Somniosus > Somniosus microcephalus. Next base: position 20,718,410 of record NC_141012.1, on the reverse strand, counting down.
GCATTTACTACACACAGCCTCCCGGGCAGGGCACTTCAGACGGGGGTGCCGGGCGTTCCCGCAAAAATAACACTTCTGAATCCTAGAGGCAACAGCTGCCGAAGTAGAAACTGTTTCGGAATCTGGTAAACCACTCCTATTAAGTCCACATAATTCCTTTTCATCCGGAACTGCCGAAACCACGGTCACAGGCTGATCAAAAAGAGCATAAGAATCCAAACTTCTCTGAGCCAAATCCAATGTAGAGGCTTGCTCAAAAGCACTCTTGAGATCCAAGGTTTTATTTTCTAATAACCGCTGACGAATTGATCTAGACAGTAATCCATTAATAAATGCATCCCGTACCGACTCTTCCTTATATTCTTCTGCAGACACAGCCTTATAATTACAGTTAGCACCAAGGCGCCGGAGTGCTTGTAAATAAGCATCCAAGGATTCTCCCGCCTGCTGCCTACGGGCAGATAAAAGGTGACGTGCAAATACCTCATTCTTGGGTTTAACAAAAAAAATTTCCAACGTAGCAATAGCCAGTTCATAAGTTTCACAGTCCAAAATATACTTGTACACATCCGGAGCAATGTAGTTGATTAGTATATCCAACTTTAGAGATTGCTGATCCAACACACCCAAAAAGTTTTTAAATGTACGATACCAATGTTTCCATTTATCATCCACTCCTGCAGAATTAGGGTCAGCATTAAATCGTTCCGGTTGAAGATATCGTTCCATTATAGCAAAAGGTTAATAAATTGAGATGAAGAGTAGATTGCCTTTCTAAAGCTAGGCTTTATTAACCTTAAAAACCAGCAGCACATCTTAAGCACCCAGTCTCAACCAAAGCTGTGGAGAACTGAATTTAAGATGGCCACCACAGATCACATGACATCAACTACCAATGAGTTTACAGCATATATCTCAAGGCAGGAAAACAGGCAACCAATTGCAATGCTTCTTATAAAACAAGAATAATCACCACAGCCATGATCTCATTGAATGGCGGAGCAGGCTCGAGGAGCCGAATGGCCTTCTCCTGCTCCTATCTTCTATGTTTCTATGATAAAGGCGCAATGTAAATGCTAGTTCTTTCTTTATTCCCTATAGTGTCAATGTCATTTTTTTCCATTTCCACCTAAACTACCATTAGGGCCTCTCTGGATTGCCAATTTGTGCCGAATCATGGGCCTGTAGCCACAAGCAACTGGGTTGAAAAAATCCAAAGTAAATTCATACAGGAACCAAGATAGTGCTTTAAGAATTAATTCCATTAATGTGGGCTAGGTTCAAAACCAGGGCCCAGATGTTAAAGGAGCATGGCAATCTACGGCAGCAAACAATCTCCCGTGTATCACTGTCAGACATTTGTAGTCCTAAGTGACTAATAATTGACTGGCTAACTAGCAATCCATCAGTTCCAACTACAAAAAATGCATCTTCAAATGATAATCGTAGATCCTGCATTTACAGCCTCCATTATCAGCTTCCTTCTGTGCTGTAATGTTTTATGATTCTATGATCAGTAGACAGAAAATCACAGACGGTGCACTCTCATTTTCTGATAATCTGTCTGCTGCACTGGTGATATTGGGTCTCAGAACATATCCCTCATCATACAATAGCACTTTTAAAACTGTTGGCCAAGCCATCAAAGGGAACTCTTTTCTCAGTTACCTATTTCTGTATTTCATTCTGTATCTCGCCACGACAGAGCAGCCTCCATTTTTAACCCTAGCCATTTTAAAATCATAAAAAGATGGAAACTTTCTTCAGAATGGAGTGTAAGGATGTCAGACCCTCCCTCAGAATGGAGTGTAAGGATGTCAGACCCTCCCTCAGAATGGAGTGGAAGGATGTCAGAACCGTCCTCAGAATGGAGTGTAAGGATGTCAGACCCTCCCTCAGAATGGAGTGTAAGGATGTCAGACCCTCCCTCAGAATGGAGTGTAAGGATGTCAGACCCTCCCTCAGAATGGAGCGTAAGGATGTCAGACCCTCCCTCAGAATGAAGTGTAAAGATGTCAGACCCTCCCTCAGAATGGAGTGCAAGGATGTCAGACCCTCCCTCAGAATGGAGTGTAAGGATGTCAGACCCTCCCTCAGAATGGAGTGTAAGGATGTCAGACCCTCCCTCAGAATGGAGTGTAAGGATGTCAGACCCTCCTTCAGAATGGAGTGTAAGGATGTCAGACCCTCCCTCAGAATGGAGTGTAAGGATGTCAGACCCTCCTTCAGAATGGAGTGTAAGGATGTCAGACCCTCCCTCAGAATGGAGTGTAAGGATGTCAGACCCTCCTTCAGAATGGAGTGTAAGGATGTCAGACCCTCCCTCAGAATGGAGTGTAAGGATGTCAGACCCTCCTTCAGAATGGAGTGTAAGGATGTCAGACCCTCCCTCAGAATGGAGTGTAAGGATGTCAGACCCTCCTTCAGAATGGAGTGTAAGGATGTCAGACCCTCCCTCAGAATGGAGTGTAAGGATGTCAGACCCTCCCTCAGAATGGAGTGTAAGGATGTCAGACCCTCCCTCAGAATGGAGTGTAAGGATGTCAGACCCTCCCTCAGAATGGAGTGTAAGGATGTCAGACCCTCCCTCAGAATGGAGTGTAAGGATGTCAGACCCTCCTTCAGAATGGAGTGTAAGGATGTCAGACCCTCCCTCAGAATGGAGTGTAAGGATGTCAGACCCTCCTTCAGAATGGAGTGTAAGGATGTCAGACCCTCCCTCAGAATGGAGTGTAAGGATGTCAGACCCTCCTTCAGAATGGAGTGTAAGGATGTCAGACCCTCCCTCAGAATGGAGTGTAAGGATGTCAGACCCTCCCTCAGAATGGAGTGTAAGGATGTCAGACCCTCCCTCAGAATGGAGTGTAAGGATGTCAGACCCTCCCTCAGAATGGAGTGTAAGCATGTCAGACCCTCCCTCAGAATGGAGTGTAAGGATGTCAGACCCTCCCTCAGAATGGAGTGTAAGCATGTCAGACCCTCCCTCAGAATGGAGTGCAAGGATGTCAGACCCTCCCTCAGAACTGTGCATTCTACAAGATGCTTAGCCAGGTGATTATTTCTCGATTTTATCGCAACAAAACATCAGGTTGATATTTCAGGAATCTCTGACTGGTCCTCATTGCAGATTAGACTGGCAATAGGTCAAGTTCTGCAGTTTATTTTGTACAAAGGAAGATAGCAATGCAAGCAAAAACCCAGCAGAAAACGGTGACCTAAATATCTGAGCTTGTGCAAAACTATTGCCATAGTTTTCTGACAGAGAATGATTTACAGCTCCATCGCTTCTATCATTCGGAAAAGGAGCGAAAAAAGTAAACTAATGTGTATTTTGTGGATTTGTCTTTTCTCCCCATAACCTTTTCTCACAAGGAGCTCATCTTCAATGGAAATTAACTAGCCCTTTCTGGTCCTATTGGCTGCAATGGTATGGTGTAAGCAGTCTAAGGCAGGTAGCTGAGGGGTGCAAACTGACGGCACCTGAATGATATTATGGGCTTTCTTTTGTTACATTTCACACTCTGCTTCGCTCTTACACATATACTCAGAGCTTCACTCTCCTGATGGTCATTTTTTAATGGTGGGAGAATGCAGGCAGCTGCATCTGCTTTTAACTAACTTCTAAGGTCCACAGGAGGTCCAGAAAACTGCCAAAGCATCTTTAAATTTCTTTCATATCACACTAGTGTTATATTCCACATGGTGCCTAGCCCAATCATAGAATGCTACAGCACAGATGGAGGCCATTCGGTCCACCGTTCTTCTGCCGGCACCAATGGCATAAGACAACCTCCCTAAGTGGGTCACACCGCACTTGATTTTAGTCTGTCTTGGAGTCATCTTGGGACCTGCAATTGTTGCAAAAGTGGCCAAGCAATTGTTGCCTTTGAGAGGAAAATGAAGAGCAGAAAAAGGCTTACGAATTTTGTTACTGCCATGGAAAAATGACCTTACATGAATATTTATAAATTACAGTTGGACCAACGTTACTTCAAGCTCCTGTCCATGGATCAACAATGTTGGATTTTCACAAGCAAAAATAGATTAATCTGCAGATCTTGTCAAACCCAGTTTACACTGCACTAACAATTATAGATTTCGACTGCAAGTTTTTGAATCTTTCTGTACTGTTTCCTACCAAATATGACCTGACCAGTTTATCTTCTAAGGCAAAGATTTATTTTTTTCTTTATCATTAAGAGGTTGAAGGTGGCCATCAGCATGGTTTGGTCGAGGAACTAAATGTTGATGATTTCATGGAGATGAATTGGGGGTCACCAGCTGCAATGCCTTCCCAACACACAAATCTTGGCCCATCTCTTGTCCGACGCCAAGCTACCCTGCATCTACATACAGTTAAAGAAGCTTTGAAGTCAGGAATGCCAGCAATGTCTGTATGTAAACAATGTTGAGTTCGTAGAAGTAAAACTAACAGCTGACAAGTAATCCAGTTTTTTTTTAATTCTCTGTAGCTATGCTAGACTTATTAATGGGCCAGAAATTCAGGTCGGAGGCTTCCCCGCGGGTGCAAGCCCCCAACCTGCAGTTACCTAGCGCGCCTGCTGTTGTGCTGTGGGCCCGCGTGGGATTCCGATCCTGGGCCTCCTCCAGCTGCTGGCGCGCAGTGCTCGCGTATCCCAGGGGCGCAGTTAGTTCGAAGCGTCCCCTGGGATCACGTGGGCCATAGAGAGCCAATCGTAGCAGGGAATCTCTATTCATAGATTTGACAGGAAGACCTGTCAAATCTATGAATAGAGATCGGCCCCAAAACCTAACCAAAACTTCAAATAAATTTTTAAAAAATCACATTTTTAAAATAACTATAAATTACATAAAATAACTATTTTAAACCATAATTTAAATTTTTGGATCAATTAATTACAGTTTTTAACTGGGCTAAAAATAAACTTACCTTTCTTTAAAGAATTAAAAAATAATAAACCTGTGGAAAAAATGTTTTAATTTTACTTAATTCACCACTTACCTTGTTAAAAGCAGGCCTTGCAACTGCTTTTTAAAAGCGTAGCTGCTGGAGACTTACCCTCCTGGAGAAACCTGTAAAAAAAACGGAAGTTCCAGGCGTACGCGCTGCCTCTCCGGCACACGCGTTCGACCTGTGAACCCCTTCCTTCAAGGGAACGGAAGTTCTGGTTGCCAGCACATGCGCAGTGCATGCACGAAACCGGCACTTTCGTTGGCCCTACGTGTGAGTACCCAGCGCGTACTCACCCGTGGTGACCCGAATTTCTGGCCCATATATATTTCTTAGATATATTTTGAAATTGCTGTAAACAAACCCGGGTGCATCCAATGCCTAATAAATCCCCCTTTAGTAGAAAAAGGATGTTAGATTCACTCTGAACTGTAGCCATTTTTTGCTACAATAAATGGTTCAAACTGGGCCAAGGTCTTGTGTTGCTGCTTTCTCCCTCCTCTCTGCATTTATATGGTGCCTTTCACACCCTCAGGGCATTCCAAAGTGCTTTACAGCCAATTAAGTACTTTTAAACTGTAGTCACTGTTGTAATGTAGGAAACATGGCAGCCAATTTACGCATAGCAAGCTCCCACAAACAGCAATGAGATAAATGACCAGATAATCTGTTTTAATGATGTTTCTCTTCTTCAAATAGTTGGATATTTTATGTCCACCTGAGAGAGCAGACAGGACCTCGGTTTAACATCTCATCCAAAAGATGGCATCTTCAATAGTGAAGCAATGCCTAGGTACTGCACTGAGGTGCCAGCATGGATTATGTGCTCAAGTCTTGAAGTGGGGCTGATCCTCAGAGGTAATCAGCCAACACTCCACAATGTTTATCCATCCCTACATTTCTACCATTCAACCCCAGCTTGCTGCCCTCCACATCCTCCTTTCTCAGCAGCATGGGCTATTAGCCTGGATTTGTGCAATCTCTTGTGGGAAGGCTACAGTGCCATTGGAAATGCCTACCTCGGACAGGCAGGAGCTTTATTTAAATGTTAATGTGGAGGGGTAATTTACCCTGAATTCAGAAAAGTTAGACATTCATGTTAGATCCGTGTGTTAATGGAGACACGGAATGCAGGAGTTGATTTAACAAGTGTTTACTGAACAAAGTCTGGAGGTGAACTAACTACACAAGACGCTATACAGGCTTACATACCCGAGTGGTCACTACTGGTACTACAGTATACAGGGGCTTCAAAAACATAGTTCCTCTTAAAGGTACTTACACTGCAATTCCTCCCCTTTTAGATAAATAGTACATAACATTTTAAGTAATCATTAAATAACATTTTTACAAGAACAATAATATACACATTTGCTGAAGTTAATCAATTACAAATTCAGTCTCTCTGGAGGCTTCCTGACTCGGTCCGGATAACGCCTCGGTGGTGTAGTAGGTTCTTTTGGCAAGGTCGATTCGGCTTCAATGCCAGTGTCGGGTTCATCTGGTTCCGGTATCACCGGATCGGAGGTAGATACTATGGGTATCTCTGCTTCATCACTAGGCGTATAGAGTTGTGGTGTAGGTTGTCCTTTTTCGGATGACTCTATGATCTGGTCAGCATGGCGCCTTATTATGCTTTCTCCAATGTCCACGGTATACATCAGCGGTCCTAGTCGTGTGCAAATAGTTCCAGGCTGCCATTTCTCGGTACGGTAGTCCCGGGCCAAAACTGGTTGACCTATCTGGAAGGTTCTAGTTGGCCTTTCATTCATGCTTTGAAATTGCCGGTTCTCTACGTCCCTTCTGACGTTTGGCTTGACCAAATCCAGCCGGCATCTTAGGCTTCTATTGAAAAACATCATGGCGGGGGTTTGGTTTGTGACCACATGTGTTGCATTCCTGTACGCAAACAAGAAGTTATCTACCTTATGTTGTAGATTTATGTCTTCATTACCCATGGACTTTATGGCCTTCTTGAAGGTCTGGACAAACCTTTCAGCCAATCCATTGGTGGCGGGATGGTATGGGGCGGACGTGTAGTGCTTAACCCCATTGTTTTTTAAGAACTTCCTGAATTCTTCGGATACAAATTGCAGTCCATTATCAGAACAGATCTGTTCAGGCAGCCCATTCCTGGCGAATATGGTCCTTAATACTGTGATGGTTTTTTCCGTGGTGGCGGAGGACATCTTTATTACCTCCGGCCACTTGGAGTGTGCATCCACCGTGATTAAGAACATTGAGTCCATAAATGGACCAGCAAAGTCGATATGTACCCTTTGCCATGGAGATGCGGGCCACTCCCATGGATGTAGAGGGGCTTGTGGTGGGGCGTTTTGGACCTTCTGGCATCCTAGACAGCTCTTGGTCATTTCTTCGATGTCTCCATCGATACCTGGCCACCACACAAACGCTCTGGCTAAGTTCTTCATTTTCACTCCACCCAGATGCCCCTCGTGAAGCTCCTTTAGCACTCTATCCTTGAGTTTGGGTGGAATCACCACTCTGGATTCACACATCAAGGTTCCTCGGCACACTGACAGCTGTTCTCTTCTTTGCGAGAATGCTAGCAACAGTGGTTCGCCATGTGCTGGCCATCCCTTCACCGTTAAATCGTAGACTCGTGAGAGAGTCGGGTCATTTCGCGTTTCCTTTTCAATGGTAGAATTTGTCACCAGTAGACATTCCACTATGGTCGAGTGGAACATCTCCACTGGGTCCACTGTAGCCGCCTCTTCCACCGTTGGCAACGGTAGGCGCGATAACCCATCAGCATTCCCATGCTGTTTTGTTCCTTTGTATTCTATGTCATATTGGTGTGCCCCTAGGAAAAGGGACCACCTCTGTAGCCTTTGCGCCGTCATAATGGGAACGCCCTTTTTAGGGTTGAATATGGAGATGAGGGGTTGATGGTCAGTCAACAAGGTAAATTTTTGTCCGTGTAGGTAATGGTTGAATTTCTTCACCCCCCACACCAGGCTGAGTGCCTCCCTGTCGATATGGGCATAGTTACGCTCAGCTGAGTTCAATGAGCGTGACGCAAAAGCTATCGGCCGCTCCGAGCCATCGGGGAACCTATGCGATAATACCGCTCCCACGCCGAAAGGGGATCCATCGCACGCCAGTCTGATTGGCAGTGATGGGTTGTAATGAGCCAACACTTCCCTGGACGTGATCAAGCCTTTGCATTTATGGAAGGCACGTTTACAGTCTTCGCTCCATTTCCAAACTACTCCCATTTGTAGCAGTGCGTTAAGAGGGTGCAGAACCGTCGACAAGTTTGGTAAAAATTTATGATAGTAATTTACTAATCCCAGGAACGACCTTAATTGTGAGACATTTTCAGGCGCTGGGGCTTTTACGACCGCTTCAATTTTTTCAGGTGACTTATGCAACCCTTCTTCGTTAATGACATGGCCACAGTATGATATCTGTTTCTGGAAAAAATCACACTTGGGGCGATTTGCTCGTAGGCCCCGTTCTCTCAGCCTCGTGAGCACCTGCTCCAAGTTGGCAAGGTGCTCGTTGTCGTTTTCTCCTGTTACAAGGATGTCGCCTAGGTAGCATTGAGTCCCCGGAATCCCTTGCAGGACTTGCTCCATAGCTCTTTGCCAGATAGCCGGAGCTGATGCCACTCCGAAAACCAGTCGATTGTACTGGTACAGGCCTTTGTGTGTGTTTATCGTGAGATACTTTTTAGAGGCCTCTTCAACTTCCATCTGTAGATATGCCTGTGCTAAGTCAATTTTGGTGAAACGTTTCCCTCCGGATAGTGAGGCGAAAATATCTTCTATCCTCGGAAGAGGATACTGTACCATGTGAATAACTGGGTTTACAGTCACCTTGAAGTCCCCACAGATGCGAACTTTTCTCTGTTCTTCAGATTTATCATTATTCAACGTTTTCTTCATGACCGGGATGATGGGTGTTGCCCACTCGCTCCAATCTACCTTGGATAACACGCCTGCTTTTTCCAAATTCTCCAGCTCTGCCTCGACAGCTGGACGAATTGCGTATGGCACCGGCCTTGCCTTAAAAAACTTGGGAATTGCCGCCTCTTCCACTTTTATTGAGGCGGTGGCGCCTTTCAGGGTTCCTAGTTCCTGTTGAAACACTTCTTTGGCGTTAGCCAAGGTTTCTTTTAATCGTCCAGGTATGATGTCATCATCGTTTTTTTTCTTACTGGTCACCGTCAGTGCCTGAATGGAGTGCCAGTCTAAACGTATCTTTCTGATCCATTCACGTCCCAACAACGGTGGACCACCATCTTGCAGAACGTATAAATACAACTTCTGTATTTCCTTGCCGTTGTATACAGCAGGCACCCTTATTTTCCCTCTGGGGTATACTTTCTGCCCCATATATGTCTTCAAGATAATGGATGTGTCTTTCAAAGGTATATGCGGAAATAGCCGCTCGTAATCCCGTCGACTTATGACGGTCAGAGCTGATCCTGTATCTAGCTCCATTTTGACTGGGGACCCTGCTAACATGAGGGTAACCCAAATGGTCTGGTAATCTTCTTTGGCAATTACATTATGTAATTTGAGACAGCTTAGTCTCTTGTTTCCGGAGTCGCTATTGCTCTTCTGGTCTTCGGAGCTACTGTCCGTCATCATTTGTACCTTTCTGTACTTTTCCTTATTGACCTTTTTACTGTCAGCGGATTTCTTTCCAGATCTGCATACACGTGCAATGTGTCCCATCTTTTCGCATTGCCTGCATGCTTTGTCCTTGAACCAGCAGTCCTTCTGGTCATGGGTGGATCTGCCGCAGCGATAACATCTCTCGAAACCCCGTGTCATTTCATGGGTGCCGAAGTCCTGTGGCTTTTGCTGTATCTCTGCAGCTCCTCTTGCTGCTGCTTCGTATGATACAGCCACACTGAAAGCCTTGTCCAGTGTCAAATCTTTCTCAGAAAGTAGTCTTTTCTGTGTTCCTTCGCTTAGGAGACCGCAGATGAATTTGTCTTGTAGAGAATCTGCCAGTCCTGCCCCGAATTGGCAGTGCTTTGACAGCTTTCATAATTCGGTGAGGTAATCAGCGTTACTTTCATTCTTGTGCTGATTCCTCCTGAAGAATTTGAATTGTTCCGCTATCAGCAGCGGTGTTGGGTTTAAGTGCTCCTGTAAGGTATCAACAATCTCCTTAAAATTCTTGTCCATCGGTTTGGCTGGAGTGATCAAGTTTCGTAACAGCCCGTATGTCCTTGCGCCCATCAGATTTAGAAGTATTGATGCCTTTTTATCATCCGCTACTTTATTCGCCTTGCAATATACCTCCACTCTTTCCACATATGTGGTCCAACCTTCTATATCACTATCGAAAGCAATAATATTGCCGGTCTTCGGCATCTTGAAAATCTAAAATGGCGCTTCCCGCGCTTTTCTTTCTTCCCTGCCGAGTTAAGATGGCACCTCCCGCGCTTTCCCGCCGCTGCCGCTGCTGCCAACGCTGTTCTTCGCGGTTCCCGTTGCGACCTGCAGCTTTTCGCGGTATTTCTATTTTTTTTTTTTATCGCTTCAATAGTTTCTCCGTTACTTGGAGAACCGTTCCCGTCGTGCAGCGGACCCTCTGGGACGTTCCCCTCCCTCTGCTCGGTCTGAACGCCGACCTGCTTTGCAGCACCAGCCGCGCCCTGAGTGCTCCACCCTCTCTCTCTCTTTGCTTCTGCTTCCCGACTCGCTGCCCGGCCCCGTTGCAGAGCCACCCGATCGAGCTCTAGCCCGCCGCAGCCCAGGAAGGATCAGTGCACTACCTGCCACCAGCCCGTTTAGCTGGTGAAACCACAGTTTTTTTTTTCTTGCTTCTGGCTTCGACCTTCGTCTGAGGAATCGATCTCCTTGAGATGCTGCCGAATTGCAGGTAAGTTCGTTTCTAACTCGTCGCCACTGTTAGATCCGTGTGTTAATGGAGACACAGAATGCAGGAGTTGATTTAACAATTGTTTACTGAACAAAGTCTGGAGGTGAACGAACTACACAAGACGCTATACAGTCTTATATACCCGAGTGGTCACTACTGGTACTACAGTATACAGGAGCTTCAAAAACATAGTTCCTCTTAAAGGTACATACACTACAATTCATTCATAGTCACAGTTGTATGGTTTGGGTGTCCAGAATTGCAAGGTAATGTTAAGGCCTACTTTGTTCTCTCTGCTGACCCATTTTTTTTGGCAGGAATGGGGCAATAATGAGACCTTAATCAAAGTAAAGAACTTACTGCTCCACTTCTGTCAATGGCCAGCCCGTAGACCTTGGAGTAGTCCGGGAAATGGGCATCCAAGTGTCCAGCTGGGAACAGGCAGGAGCCTCATTAATGTATGCAAATCAGGGCCCTACAACATACATAGAACCCCGTTTTGGTGGATTTCTGTGACCATCATGGTGATGAATATCACTGCCTGGGAAATTAATGCTTTTCCACAAAGTCAGCATCAGCTTTTTCAATGACTATCTCATTTCATTCTACCACTGATAGAATGGAAGAAATAAGTTCATCAAATCAAATCAACTTTTATTGTCATTGTTCGTGCACAAGTGCAGTACTACGAAATGTAGGCTTGCGGCTCCCGAGAGTGTACATTTGGATTAAGACATTTAAACATTCAACATACATTTGGCTTGTAGTATATTAACATAACATAACCATAATAAAGTGCATTGGCAGATGTGCAGGCTTTAGAGTTTGTTTGTGGAGTTCAGTAGGATGACAGCCCTGGGAAAGAAGCTGTTCTTAAATCTGGTCGTACGGGTGCAAATGCATCTGTAGCGTCTCCCAGATGGCAGGAGGGCGAACAGACTGTGGCTGGGGTGGGTAGAGTCTTTGATGATGGACCGTGACCTCCGTAGACAGCATTTCTGGTATATGTGCTCTATGGTCGGTAGCCGGGTGCCGGTAATGCGTTGGGCAGTTTTGACTACCCGCTGCAGGGCTTTCCGGTCATAATAGCTACAGCTGCCATACCATACTGTGATACAGTTTGTCAGTATCAGATGCGGACACCCACAAGCTATCATGGCTGATATCAATGCTGTTCATTGAGGATACTATCTCATGTAAAAGGATTGATCCTTTTCCTCTTCAGTGAGCTTGCCACTGTTAACTAGGCCGTATATTAAATGTGCAAAATATTATTTTTAAATTAAATTGCAGGCCAGGTTGACATCTATAATCAACCATAAAGGTGCTATGTCTGTTAACACCAGCTTAGAAATCACACTTCACCTGTCTCTGAAGCCTCAAGCCCAAAGTGACTTGAAGACAATGATGGAGTGGAAGCACACAATTAATCATGAGGGTGTAGAGCTACAACGGAGGAGAGATAGTCCCCATTGCTTATGTGGTTCATTTGTTTACTAATATATATCCAGAAACAGAAATGTAACAGTTATTTCTTTGTTTTATAAAATAAAATCCTTGTTGCAGATTGATCATTTTGGATCTTCAATAATAGTCAGTCCTACAGAAACTCTGTAACACTGCCAAGCCTTAAACTATAGAAGGTACCACTGCAATGGAACTTTATCTGCCATAGCAACTGGTTATAATCGTGAAGAAGGCAAAATGGGTTGATGAACTTGAGTGAACTACATGCAGATTGCAACAGAGCTTGCTTAATAGCAAATACGTTGATTACCTCTACATTAAGTAGGATCACATTTTCCTACCAAAAAGTTTCAAGTGGGGCTAAAGTCACCATCCAATTCATAGTCGATGGCAGAGAATGTAGTCTATTTCATAATGTAAGACGTTTCAGTTCTTCTAATGTCTCCGCTATTGAAAGTGTTTACTGCCTTCAGCAAAGGCTAACCAGAATAGTTACATAGACACCAGGATCTTTATTGGTTAAATAGTTAAAGTACTTTATATAAAAAAAGGATCCATTAAAGCTCAATAAGAAACTGTTTTGAAGAGGATAGTTCAGCCAGTGCATGTGTTTAGCATTGTTAAGATAACTTGGCAGTTGAAATTAAATCTGGTACCAGTCTTGCAAAAGAGAAATATTTGAAGAGTTTAAACTCAAACATTTGAGTTATATTCTCCCCCTCTCTAACCCCTGGCCACAAGCAAATTTGGCTTAATATGCTTCAGTGAGGCCCAGGGACATTTTGCGGCCCGTAGAGCCTGGAGGAGACATACTTTCCCAGGGTTGTTGCTACAAAGTCCTTTATTTGTTATTCGTTTTTCATCATCCATCAACTGATGTTGCCTACCCAATGTCACTGGGCACTCACATATGGACAATTATGGTAAGTGAAATAATTATTGAATTACACTGCAGCATTAAAATATGCAAGAACATATTAAATAGTGCATGCACCTGAGAGACAGGAATGTGCATTTTAACTTAATGTAAATTAAACTGGTCAATTTATAATAAGGTAAGGGGGGGTCCATTGATGATTTGGCCGACCATATTATAAGACTGTTTTGTATTTCACTTTTATGGACTTTTTCTAAAATATTGATGTATAATTTCTGTAACTATGTTTGTTATATAAATCTCATCATCATAAAGAAACTACTCGTGAAATAACACTGGACGGCCAGCTGGTGGCGCCATCCAAGGAGTATAAATACTCGAGCATGGGCCCAGCTTGCCCAAGGACATTTTGTAAGACAGGAACTAGTGAAGTACAACTAGACCTCCATGTTTTGAAACAAGTTGATTAAAGCCTTGCTTTATACTCAAACCAAGTGCGTAGTGAGTTTTATTACGTTAATGCTTATTGCAGCACTGTACTTAATATACATCTACATTTGATTTTGACATTATACACTAAGCCTGATAATGCACACAGAATGAATTTCTGTGTGATTGATGGTAATCTTTCATATTTATTGGGCACACACTGTACCACATCACTTCACATTCTGTTTACACAATATATATTTATATATATTTAAATTAAGATTATTACAAACACAGAGAGCAGTTTAATAATGGCTAGTAGCCAATATCAACTGGCTTTTATCCACCCTCACCTCTGAATCAGAAGGTTACGGGTTCAAGTCCCACTCCAGAGACTTGAACACAAAAATCTAAGCTGACACTCCAGTGCGGTGCTGAGGCAGATCTGCACTGTCGGAGGTGCCGTCTTTCAGATGAGACGTTAAACTGAGGCCCCGTCTACTCTCTCAGGTGGACGTAAAAGATCCTGTGGCACTATTTTGAAGAAGAGCAGGGGAGTTACCCCCGGTGTCCTGGCCAATATTGATCCCTCAATCAACATCACTAAAAAAACAGATTATCTGGTCATTATCACATTGCTGTTTGTGGGAGCTTGCTGTGCGCAAATTGGCTGCCATGTTTCCTACATTACAACAGTGACTACACTTTACAAAGTACTTAATTGGCTGCAAATTGCTTTGGGACGTCCGGTGGTCATGAAAGGCGCTATAGAAATGCAAGTCTTTCTTTCTTTCACTCCAGAATGAAATGATCATCATGTCAGCATAAAGCAAAACCCAAATCTTAAAATAATGTCATAGGCCCTCAGCATAACAACGTTTAACATGTTCATCTGGAATTCCTCTCTCACGGCTATTTTACTTTAAATGGGTTACCTCATTTGTTAAAGTAACAAAGAGAGAATTTCAGGTAAATGAGTTAAGCTGTAAAACACCTTCGCATCTCACAGTAGAATATCAGGGCCGCAGTGTACTTCTAGGTCATGGCGTTAGGAAAAGCTTTCAGCTGTGACTCTATTACATCTATTAGTTTGTGAACAGTATGGAAATAAAATGTAAGCTTACTGCTTCAATTCTACTTAACGGATTTGCTCCAATTTTTTTAGCAAGTTGTTCGGGGTTTTTTTAATAAAACTTTTCACAGCAGTTCCCATAAGGGAATCTCTACAATCTCTACAATCCAGAAACTATTTTACATCCTCTGCACTATCAAAATTGTGTGATGCGGAGATTAATAATTACCCTCACTTGCAGAATCTGCTTAATGGATTAAATGTAGGCTGATCCTATAATATCACACTCGCTTCAGAATGCCATATTTTAAATGCAGACAGACAACGATAATGAATATGCTTATTTAATACTAAATAATTCTATGAAGCATAATATTAACAAGTATGACATAAACCATAAGTACAATGGGTTCTAAGAGCTGCTTCAGAAGAAATAAACTATTCTTTTGGATTTTTTGAAAGCCAAGTCCTGTTTATTGGCAAGGCAAATTCAATAATGTTGTACATTTGCATTACTTCCAGTATAAGATATATTGAAGCATTTCTCTAAAGCACAAAACTAAAAGTAAGCCTGTCACCTACTCAGAAATAGAAATTCTCAGAACTGTAATACTTTATCAATCTCTCGCTTTTAAACATTTAAATTCTTTTGAAGGGAGATTCACTGACAACTTAATGATGAAAATGTAAAATCTAAGTGCAATGGTTAGAATAGGTACACACGCAAGTGGGGCTCCACCAGGTTCACACAATCCATTCCACAGCAAATTCGCATTTGGTTCATTCAATACAAGTTGACATTCACAATGAACAAATCACCAGCTGATTCGTTCCACAGCAAATCTTTGCAATTTACATTGCGAAGTAGCCGTTAGCTATTTAAATCAATGCAGTCCTGCCACATCCAGTCGTGAATGGTGGTGGACCATTAGACAACTAACGGGAGGAGGAGGCTCCATAAATATCCCTATCCTCATCAATGACCTTCCCTCCAACATAAGGTCAGAAATGGGGATGTTCGCTGATGACTGCACAGTGTTCAGTGCCATTCACAACTCCTCAGATAATGAAGCAGTCCATGTCCAGATGCAACATTCGTTGAAATCAATACCATTACCTGCGAATGGGTGGGTCACTGTTGCTGGTCTGCCTTCCTCTGCTGGAAGGTAGCTCATGTGTTTGAGGAGATGGGAGTGGGGGCAAGACTAGGAACAGCCTCCAAAGTGCTTGGCATTTCTCCAGTTCCAGGAGGAGGCCAAGAAATATTCATTCAGATTGGAATACGTCACGTTAAGCAGAACCAGTGGAGGCATACAACATCTTCCAGATAATAGCAAAAGCTACGCTGGCCCGTGTACTGCAGGTGGGGTCCCATTCTCTAGTGAGTAGGTTCAGAAAGCATTGGCTGGGTCCTCAGGAATTGTGAAGCTGGTGTGGTCCCTGTGGTCTCTCAGATCGCTGACCAGAAGGGTTTAGTGTGGGCTATGCCCTGGAAGGTAGAGGGGTAGGACTGGTATCATGGGATATGATATTTCCTACATTCTGTGACTGGGCAGATGGACGGCAGTGGTCATTTAAGGTCCTGTGCTTCCTGCATTCCTTCTGGCCACTCCACATTCAGCAATAATCTGGCATAAAGTAATTGAATTTGTGGAGCTGGTGTGGGTGTGCAGTGTAGCATGTATGATGATTGATCTTGAGTTGGCCCTTTCACCTTTTGCTGTAGGTGTTGAAGGTTTTTCTCCGAATCTACAAGGCATTATTGGGTTCTGGAGAAAGTGCATCATTGGTCTTGTTGGGTGAGGTGAAATTTACCCCAAACTGGTGGAAGGGAATAATTGATCCTTCGTAGAGGAGTTTGTTATTCCATTGCATTTTACATTGGAGCAATGCATACACAATATGACTCGCATGATTCAAGCACTCTAGAACTTGATCTTTTTAAATGGAACAGCTATTTTTTGGTCCAGAAAGAATTGCAGGGAATATTCTCTTTTTGGAAGCTTTACTTTGGATTAAATTAATCAGGGAGAACCCATGACAGTACAAACTGCACATCAGCCATTGGAAGGGTTTGCTTGATAAGCTGAATGACCTTCTTGCATTCTCAATTCTTTTACAGCTTCATGTATCATGTCAGCTACAAGATATTTAAAATGGTGGGTAGTTATTAAATCTGTAAACGTGCATCAGCAAATACTGCAGGTAGGATTATATTCAAAGTTGCTTTTAAAACCAGAATGTTGAACATGCATGATAACTATATATCTCAGAGAAACAACTGTATACTATATATACAAGCAGCCTCCAAGATGATGAATGGGAGAAGTAAAATAGGAATAAGAAATAAAGACTGCAAAGATATTAGAGAGACAAAGGGGGAACATTCGGTGGCACCCCCTTTGGGGCGCTAACTTTGCCAGGGTGCTACTTTTAGCGCCCCGAAAATGTTAGTGCCCCTGCGCCGTAAATTCAGTGGTAGCGTCCCAAGCAGGAGGCGGGGCGCTACTGGAAGCGCTCCCCCTCCGTCCTGGGGCGCTATCAGTGAATGTTGCGGCATGACGTGCAACAGCACCACGGTATTTCAGGCCTTCTCCCCTGATTAAAGGGGAGGTACCTAGCGCTGCGCGCACCGGGGCCCTGCTGGACCACCGGGGAGCGGGGTGCTGGGAAAGCAGCCCGACACCTGCCCCTTTAAATACTGCCGCCGCGGCTGCACAAACGCCACCCTGACCCTGTCGGACATATCGTCCAGCGATAGGTCAGGGGGCGCAGCCAAAGTTTGCAGCCGGGACGCGAGCGGGGCGCTGCGCACGGTGATGACGTCATCGCCGGAGGCGCAGCACCGCGGGGCGCTACTGGCTATCACTGCCGCTAACCTCCCGCTGGATTTCGCAGGAGGTGTTAGCGGTGCCGCAACTGGGTGAGAGGGGCTTTGCGCCCCGTTAGGCGCTAACGGGAGGCACAAAGCAACCCAATTTTTCCCCCAAAAGGCCTTAAGAGATCAGGATAGAAAAATATGTTAAGTATAATTCTAAAACATTCTTCCAGTATCATTACAGTAAAAGAGAGTTAGAAAGGAAATTTCCTGAGAATTTCATCAGGGTTTCTCCCGCTCCACTGTCATAACTTTGGCGGAGGTAAACTGAGCAATTCCTCACAGAGCCCCTGTTGGTGCCTATTAGTGATGAGTCAAATGGAGAACTGAAGACCACAAAGCTGTTCCCAATTTACATGGGTGTCCATTCTTCAATATAAAAGCAGGCCTTTTGATATTCAAACAATTTCAATTTTCTCAATAGTTATGCAATTGTACTGTTAACCACTTTAACACTTAGGAGGACAAGGTAAGAACTGAGGTGTCCTGGCTATCTAAATCACCTGTTTTTAACAACTCCCATAAACCACAATCGCACCTGGGTGACTGAAACGGAATTAGCACATAAACTATCCCTTGCCTTACAAGGAATTAGAATTTGATTAACCTGAGATTATAGGCTTTTAGGGTTGCTGCCCATCTGCACACATATTTTTACATATAAGGACACAAACTCTACTTTTGTATCATGACTATTATACTATTTCTTGGGATATACAGATAATCTACAGCGTTTGTTTAATAACATAAGCAGAATGAACAGGCTCCAACTGGTCGCAGAGAAACATGAAATAAAAGTACCAACCTCTACAGCTTGCAGCCTTAGTGTATTTACGTCAATATATGCTCTATCTGCAATGTACACAGAGATATTGCAGCGCAGAAACCAGAGATGAAATAATCTGAAAATAGTAAATGAATGTGCTGTAGAAGTAGTCACCAAAGAGGGTAACATTAACTTGCTTGGAGGATTTTAAACTTTGCATTGTTAAACTGAAGGGGCTTAAGTCTAACAAATCCCGTAGACCATGTGGTATATATAATTAGGCATCCAAAGAAACTGCACAGTAACTGTGCCGTGTAATGTCTAAAGTCATTACGGAATCACTGGGCACTGCTAAAGTTCCACATAACTAGAAGCAAATAAACATTGTACCTATATTTAACAAGGGCATCAAATCTGACTTGGTCAACCACAGGTGCATTAGCCTAAAATCAGGAACAAGTGAAATAAAAGAAACTATTCTAAGGGGTAGGCTGGAGGAGAATCTATATAGTAATAACTTAATAATAGACTACTAGCGTGGATTCAGAAGGGGGGTGATCCTGCCTCACAAATGTTCCTAATTTCCTTCAAGATAAAGTAGATAGTGGAGCTCTCTAAGGTACTTTGGCCTAGAAATTCGGTTGTTTGCGCCAGCGGTTAGCGCCTAAAGAGACCGAGAATTGGGGCGTTACCTAATGTTGGGGCGGGCGCAATGAAGATAGCGACAACTCCCATATTGACTATACATTTAACGCCTGCGCTAAGTGTTTGCGCGCGCCCGCGAGCGCAAGCACATAATGACGTCATTTCATGGTGCAACGCCTTTTAGGGGCACCTGAGCGGATATTGGGTGGCGCCCGGAGTCTTAACGCCTAGCGCTATTAGTGACAGTTTGAAGGAGCGTTAGCAGGCCCTTCTCGGAGTCGGGGGGCGCTATTTAAAGGGGACAGCTCTAGTATAGAAGCTTCAGCCACTTGGCCTGTTCATTGCGATCGTTGGTGGAGAGAGTTGGGGAGCTACTGTGGAGCAGAGTTTTTGGATTTTAGCATTAGAGTACTTGGGACCCTCAAACCTGTCCGGAGCAGTTGGAGCACTAGACCTAACAGCCTTTTGACCAACTGGCATCGGAATGGGAGATGCTTTGGAGGGCGACGGGCTCCTGGCCGAACACTATGAAGGGGCAGAAAGACGGCAGGAGAGAGGGCCGGGATTGGCCAGAAGGAGGAGGGGCAATGGAGGTTGCCCAATCCGAGGGTATGCTGCGAGGGTCTTTAGGGGTCATGTAGTGTATGTGCCTTTAAGAGCCCCATGTGTACTGTAATGCCGGTAATGGCCACTCGGGCTATATAAGCCTATATATTGTGTTGTATCAGTTAGTTCCCCTCCAGAATTTGTTTAGTAAACACCTGTGAAACCAACTCCTGTCTTCAGTGTCTCTATCAACACACGGACACAACAGTGGCGACGAATTGGAAACGGACTTACCTGCAATTCGGCAGCACCTCAAGGACATCGATTCCTCTGGCGTCCAAAGTTGAAGAAAAATCAAGAAAAAGAAAAAGCTGTGGTTTCACCAGCTAGCCAAGCTGGTGGCAGGTACTGCAATAATCCTTCCTGGGCGTCGGGCTGGGGCTCCAGCGGCTGGCTCTGCAGCTAGGCCAAGCAGCGAAGGCGGAGGCAAGCAGTGACAGACGGGGAGGGAGCACTCGGGAGACGGCCGGCGCTGCAAGCAGGTCGGCGTTCAGACCTAGAGAGAGAGTCCGGCAGGAACGAGTCTCCAACTGTAAATAAATAAATAAAAAGAACGGAAACCGCGGAAATCAGCATTGTCATCGGCAGCAGCGGCGGGGAAGCACGGGAAGCGCCATATCTTTCCTGCAGAAAAGAAAGAAAAGCGCGGGAAGCGCCATTTTTTTTCTAGGATGCCTAAGCCTGGCAATATTGATGCTTTTGATAACGAGATAGAGGATTGGACCACATATGTGGAAAGAGTGGAGGTATATTGCACCGCAAATGGAATAGAAGATGAAAAAAAAGCTTCAGTACTGCTAAATCTAATGGGCGCAAAGACATACGGGCTGTTACGAAATTTAATCACTCCAGCCAAACCAAAGGACAAGAATTTTAAAGAAATTGTTGATACCCTACAGGAGCACTTAAACCCAACACTGCTGCTGATAGCGGAACGATTCAAATTCTTCAAGAGAAATCAACACAAGAATGAAAGTAACGCTGATTACCTCACCGAATTAAGAAAGCTATCAAAACACTGCCAATTCGGAGCAGGACTAGCAGATTGTCTTCGAGACAAATTCATCTGCGGTCTCCTAAGTGAAGGAACACAGAAAAGGCTGCTTTCTGAAAAAGATTTAACACTGGACAAGGCTTTCAGTATGGCTGTATCATACGAAGCAGCCGCAAGAGGAGCTGCAGAGATACAACAAAAGACACAGGACTTCGGCACCCATGAAATGACACAGGGTTTCGAGAGGTGTTATCGCTGCGGCAGATCCACCCATGACCAGAGGGACTGCTGGTTCAAGGACAAAGCATGCAGGCAATGCGGAAAGATTGGACACATTGCACGTTGCACGGGTATGCCGATCTGGACAAAAAAAATCCACGGACAGGAAAAAGAAAATCAATAAAGAAAAGTACAGAAAGGTACAAATGATGACGGACAGTAGCTCCGAAGGCCAGAAGAGCGATAGCGACTCCGAAAACAAGAGACTAAGCTGTCTCAAATTACATAATGTAATTGCCAAAGATGATTACCAGACCATTTGGGTTACCCTCACGATAGCAGGGTCCCCAGTTAAAATGGAGCTAGCTACAGGATCAGCTCTGACCGTCATAAATCGACGGGATTACGAGTGGCTATTTCCGCATATACCTTTAAAAGACACATCCATTATCTTGAAAACATATACTGGGCAGAAAGTATACCCCAAAGGAAAAATAAGGGTGCCTGTTGTATACAACGGCAAGGAAATACAAAAGTTGTATTTATACATTCTACAAGATGGTGGTCCACCGCTGTTGGGACGTGAATGGATCAGGAAAATACGTTTAGACTGGCACTCCATTCAGGCACTGACGGTGACCAGTAAGAAAAAAAACGATGATGACGTCATACCTGAACGATTAAAGACATCTTGGCCAACGCCAAAGAAGTGTTTCAAGAGAAACTAGGAACCTTGAAAGGCATCACCGCCTCAATAAAAGTGGAAGATGCAGCAATTCCCAAGTTTTTTAAGGCAAGACCGGTGCCATACGCAATTCGTCCAGCAGTCGAGGCAGAGCTGGAGAATTTGGAAAAGGCAGGCGTATTATCCAAAATAGATTGGAGCGAGTGGGCAACACCCATCGTCCCAGTCATGAAGAAAGCATTGAATAATGATAAATCTGAAGAACAGAGAAAAATTCGCATCTGTGGAGACTTCAAGGTGACTGTAAACCCGGTCCTTCACACGGTACAGTATCCTCTTCCGAGGATAGAAGATATTTTCGCCTCACTATCCGGAGGGAAATGTTTCACCAAAATTGACTTGGCACAGGCATATCTACAGATGGAGGTTGAAGAGGCCTCTAAAAAAATATCTCACGATAAATACACACAAAGGTCTGTACCAGTACAATCGACTGGTTTTCGGAGTAGCATCCGCTCCAGCTATCTGGCAAAGAGTTATGGAGCAAGTCCTCCAAGGGATTCCGGGGACTCAATGCTACCTAGACGACATCCTTGTAACAGGAGAAAATGACAACGAGCACCTTGCCAATTTGGAGCAGGTGCTCACTAGGCTGAGAGAATGCGGCCTACGAGCAAATTGCCCCAAGTGCGAATTTTTCCAAAATCAAATATCATATTGTGGCCACATAATTAATAAGGAAGGGTTGCATAAGTCACCTGAAAAAATTGAAACGGTCATAAAAGCCCCAGCACCTGAAAATGTTTCACAATTAAGGTCGTTCCTGGGATGAATAAATTACTATCATAAATTTTTACCGAACTTATCAACTCTTCTTACACCCTCTTAATGAACTGCTACAAACAGGAGTAATTTGGAAATGGAGCGAAGACTGTAAACGTGCCTTCCATAAATGCAAAGACTTAATCACGTCCAAAGAAGTTTTGGCTCATTACAACCCATCACTGCCAATCAGACTGGCGTGCGATGCATCCCCTTACGACGTAGGAGCAGTATAATCGCATAAATTCCCGGGTGGCTCGGAACGGCCGATAGCTTTTGCGTCACGCTCATTGAACTCAGCTGAGCGTAACTATGCCCAAATCGACAGGGAAGCACTCAGCCTGGTATGGGGAGTGAAGAAATTCAACCATTACCTACACGGACAAAAAATTACCTTGTTGACTGACCATCAACCCCTCATCTCCATATTCAACTCTAAAAAGGGTGTTCCCATTATGACAGCGCAAAGGCTACAGAGGTGGTCCCTTTTTCTAGGGGCACACCAATACAACATAGAATACAAAGGATCAAAACACCATGGGAATGCTGACGGGTTATCGCGCCTACCGTTGCCAATGGTAGAAGAAGCACCTACCGTAGACCCAGTGGAGATTTTCCACTCTACCATAGTCGAATGTCTACCAGTAACAAATTCTGCCATTGAAAGGGAAACTAGAAATGACCCGACTCTCTCACGAGTCTACGATTTAACAGTGAAGGGATGGCCAGCACATGGCGAACCGCTGTTGCCAGCATTCTCGCAAAGAAGAGAACAGCTGTCAGTGTGCCGAGGAACCTTGATGTGTGGATCCAGAGTGGTGATTCCACCCAAACTCCAGGATAAAGTTCTAAAGGAGCTTCACGAGGGACATCTGGGTGGAGTGAAAATGAAGAACCTAGCCAGGGTGTTTGTATGGTGGCCAGGTATCGATGGAGACATCGAAGAAATGACCAAGAGCTGCCTAGGATGCCAGAAGGTCCAAAACGCTCCACCACAAGCCCCTCTACATCCATGGGAGTGGCCCTCATCTCCCTGGCAAAGGGTACACATCGACTTTGCTGGTCCATTTATGGACTCAATGTTCTTAATCGCGGTTGATGCACACTCCAAGTGGCCGGAGGTAATAAAGATGTCCTCCACCACCACGGAAAAAACCACCACAGTATTAAGGACCATATTTGCCAGGAATGGGCTGCCGGAACAGATCTGTTCTGATAATGGACCGCAATTTGTGTCCGAAGAATTCAGGAAGTTCTTAAAAAACAATGGGGTTAAGCACTACACGTCCGCCCCATACCATCCCGCCACCAATGGATTGGCTGAAAGGTTTGTCCAGACCTTCAAGAAGGCCATAAAGGCCATGGGTAATGAAGACATAAAACTTCAGCACAAGGTGGATAACTTCTTGTTCGCATACAGGAATGCAACACATATGGTTACAAACCAAACTCCCGCCATGATGTTCTTCAATAGAAGCCTAAGATGCCGGCTGGATTTGATCAAGCCAAACATCAGAAGGAACATGGAGAACTGGCAGTTTCAAGGCATGAATGAAAGGCCAACTAGAACCTTCCAGATAGGTCAACAAGTTTTGGCCCGAGACTGCCGTACCGAGAAATGGCAGCCTGGAACTATCTGCACACGACTAGGACCGCTGATGTATACCGTGGACATCGGAGAAAGCATAATAAGGCGCCATGCTGACCAAATCATAGAGTCATCCGAAAAGGGACAACCTACACGACAACTCTGTACGCCTAATGATGAAGTAGAGATACCCATATCTACCTCCGATCCGGTGATACTGGAACCCGATGAACCCGACACTGGCATTCAAGCCAAATCAGCCTTGCCAAAAGAACCTACTACACCACCAGAAACTACTACACCACCGAGGCGTTATCCGGACCGAGTCAGGAAGCCTCCAGAGAGACTGACTTATACTTAATTAACTGCAGCAATGTGTAGATTATGTTTCTTGTAACATGTAATTAATGATTACTTAAAATATTATGTACTGTTTGGCTAAAAAGGGAGGAATTGTAGTGTATGTGCCTTTAAGAGCCCCATGTGTACTGTAATGCCGGTAATGGCCACTCGGGCTATATAAGCCTGTATATTGTGTTGTATCAGTTAGTTCCCCTCCAGACTTTGTTTAGTAACACCTGTGAAACCAACTCCTGTCTTCAGTGTCTCTATCAACACACGGACACAACAGGTCATACCTTGACATGTCGGAGGAGCAGTGTGTGCGAAGGCTCCGAATCGGGATGGACGTTGTTACTGAGCTGTGCCACCTGCTTACTGAGGATCTGCAGCCACGTCAACGGTGCATGA
Source organism: Somniosus microcephalus (assembly GCF_052327205.1). Classification (NCBI taxonomy): domain Eukaryota; kingdom Metazoa; phylum Chordata; class Chondrichthyes; order Squaliformes; family Somniosidae; genus Somniosus; species Somniosus microcephalus. The sequence goes on along the minus strand of NC_141012.1, from coordinate 20,693,814 downwards.
CCTCTCTGTCGGTGGCCGCTAAACTGACTGTTGGCCTCAATTTTTATGGCAACGGATCCTTTCAGTGAGCCATTGGGGACATCGCGAATATCTCTCAGGTTGCAGTCCACTGCTGCATCCGGCAAGTTACAGCTGCCCTTTATAGGCGAAGGCGTCAATTCATCACCTTCCCTCTGACCCTGGAGAAGCAGGCGGAGGAGGAGGAGGAGGAGGAGCATGCGGACGAGGAGGAGGACGAGCAGGAGGAGGAAGATGGAAGGGCTCCTGAAAGTGGAAGGGCCATCCGTCACTGGCTCATGAGGAGTCGTCTCGAGGCCCCTCTGGCGGAATGATGAGTGTCTCAACTGCTGCGCACTTTGGATGTTTGAAAGCATCTGAAGGCCAGCATCACTGTAATTATTCACGTACACCATAGCACATTTAAACTTCTCTTTATTGTCACAAAAGTCTTTCATTACAGCAAAACAACGTCATGTCAACAGAAACCATAACTAACAAAATAACAGTAAACTCTTCGGCAAAGCCGCCAAACTGAACAAACTATTTCCAACAATTCCAACAGGTGAGGGTCTCCTTGATTTTGGCCAAAGAAACGTCTGAGGACCTCCCTCTACTGCTGGCCCCTTGATGGAGAACGACTTCTCTTTCGCGCTCGGCCCCTTCCCTCCCTGCTGCTCCTACGTAATTGAACCCCAGTGGCGGGGTGAAGGCTGGGGGACGCCTGCTGACTGTCTGGAAGCGCAGAAGCCCCTGAGGGATGGCCTGGCCGACCTCTGGGCTTAGAGGGTGTGGACACAGGATGCTTGATCTGAGCATGGCTGGAAGCAGTGTGCACTGCAGGTGGTGGCAGCTGCACTGCAGACGTGCCAGCGCTGGCATGTGGAATGGTCACCTGCCGAGAGAGGACACCTGCACCATTGTCGGACGACACACTGGCTCTCGGAGGGGACCGGCTCGGCTCATCCGCCACAATCGCATGCTCCACTGATTCCTGGCCTTGTATGGGACTGGAAGGGCCCGGGGTGATTCTAGCTGATGCAGATAGGGTGGCTGCAGTGAGAGTTCGCGTTGCCTCAATCTGGGTGTGGACGAGGCCGGCAAGTGACTGCGTGGCAGCAGTGAGGACCTGTGAGCCAGGTGCTAGTGCTTCGGAGAAGCCCTGGACAGTCCTTTCCATTGCTTCGGACAAGGCCGGTGCTAACCGCTCCACTGCCTCGGACAAGCCCTGGACAGACCTTTCCAGGGATTGTCCGAAGCCCTGAACAGTCCTTTCCAAAGTGGCCTCGAAGCCCTGGACAGTCCTCTCCATTGTTGGTCCAAAGCCCTCGACAGACCTCTCCATTGTTGCCCCGAAGCCCTGGAGAGTCCTGTCCATTGTTGCCCCGAAGCCCTGGAGATTCCTGTCCATTGTTGCCCCGAAGCCCTGGAGAGTCCTCTCCATTGTTGCCCCGAAGTCCAACACACTCTTTGCCAGTGTATCTATTGACTGAGGCATCCTCCCCACTGCAGCCATCAGCTCAGTGTGCCTGAGCCGGGCCTGGGTACTCATTTCAGCCAGGCGATGCACCTCCTCTGCACTCTGTGCAGCAGTCATCACTACCTGCCTTGCCCTCCGGGGAGACGGTGGCCGAACTTGCCTACCCCCCTTGCATTGCTGCATGCCGCTTGGTCCGGCAACTGCCTGATCCTCAGAGCCACCCCCCCTCCCCTCCAGGGAACTACTATCCCCAGTCTGTACATGTGTATGCTCCTCTGAGATTGGAGCGGATGGTCCGGCTTCCTCCTGATCCTCACCTCCGGAGGCACTGGCACTGGCAGCTTCAGACCGTGGAGCCCCAGTTGGTGATGCATTATCTGAAAGCAGGGAGGTGGAAGAGTGGCTTTAGCAAAAGGACAGGTTGGCGGAAAGGCATGGCAGATTGCGGCACACTGAGGAAGCATGCTGGCGGGGGGACCAAGTGGAAGGAGACAGTTGCAAAAGGTGAGAGCCTTACCCTCGCTGTCGAGAATGGGGTCGGCAGCTGCAGTGGTAACAGGACCAGACAGACGTCCTCCAAGAATCTGGTGCACTCTCTCCTCGCGATCTATGAGAGTGACCACTTGTGGAGGTCCGCCACCGGTTCGACGCTGCTCCTTTCGCATCGTCGCCAGCTTGGACTGCAGGGGAAAGAAGGGGAAGTTCTGTAACCTGATGCCTTGAGAGATCATCTCATGCCCCCCATGGTGCAAGAGCCCTTACATGATGCCTTGAGAGATCATCTCATGCCCCCCATGGTGCAAGAGCCCTTACATGATGCCTTGAGAGATCATCTCATGCCCCCCATGGTGCAAGGGCCCTTACATGTGGCCTTGAGAGAAATGTCCATGTGTGTGCCCAGAAAGGGCCATGGGTGCTTGCTGACAGATGGCCATTGGGGCATCATGGCAACAGGGTCCTCGAAGTTAGGTGCAGATGGAGGGAATCAGAAGTTTGCATAACCAACACTCACCCTAACGACCCGAGTGAGGTCGTTGAATTTCTTCCTGCACTGAACAGGGGTCCTGGTCGCCAAGCTGTTGGAGTTGACCCTCTGAGAAACCTCCCTCCAAGATCGCTGGTAAGCCTTTTGATTCGGCCTCTTGCCATTGTCAGGATACAGAACATCTCGATGGCGCTCAACTGCAGACATCAAGTGGTCCAGAGCCTCAGTGCTGAAGCGCTCTGCTCTCTGTCTCACCTTCTCCATCCTCACCAAGTTTCTTGTGCCAGAGAAGGGCGAGCGCCGATTCTGAGGCCTACAGGGCGTTGAGTGTAGCAGCTCAGGCTGACTGACCCACCCCTTTAAGAGCCAGCCAGCGCCTGGAAGTCTCGTGGTTTCCGGTAATTGAGATCACCTGCGCTGCGCCCGTCCACGACGATATTGGGTAGCGCCTGAACTTTTGCGCCTTAGGAGCCCCGTGCAACGTCTGAGTTAATGCCTCAATCCCCTTTGGGGGCGATGCAACCCAATATCTCGCCAGGCAGCGATAAGTTTCGTCTGGCTATAAACTTTGCGCAGCGCCAGTTCTAATGCCTCAAGCGGGGCTATACCCAATTTCTAGGCCTTTGACTTTCAGAAAGCTTTCTATATCCCACACCCGAGTACAGTGTTTATTTCTAGTCTCCATGCCATACCAAAAAACATATGCATGCAGCAGGGAGGGAACAGAGAAGAGAAACAAGGCAGATCAAAATTGTAAAGGGGATACATCATGAGCAAAAATTACACTAACTCAAACTCCATAATCTTGGAAAGAGGTGGTTAAGGAGGGACCTTATTAAGTTATATCATTTGAATAAGTTACACCCAGGATATTACTTCAAACTAAATCAGGAAAGTAGGCCCAAAGGACACAAATTTAAATTTGTGAAAACTAAGCTTAAAACAGAAATTAGGAAGAGAATACAAAATGTTTGGAATAATCTGCCAGTGTGGCTAATAACGGCATTCAAATGCATTGGGATTTTGTAATAGCGGAGTTAGGGTGAGCTTTGATAGGCCAAGTGATATTTGATATTTCCTTGTCCTTAATTTTTCTCATGTCCTTGTGGCAGTAATATATTTCAAGGATTGGAGAATTTTGATTGATAAATCAGGAGAAAAAGTCATGTAAACCATTTGGAAGTGCTGACATGTAGCACACTCCAACCTACTTGTCATCCAACATGTAATGTCGCAATGAACTTTAAAATAATGGCTGAGCTACAAAATAAACCTGAAGAAAAAGTATTAATGATTTTTTCCAGCTCATAATATAATTCTGACAAGTGCTGTCCCTTTTGTATAATAGGTGGCATTCACGAGCAATGATTTCATCCACACTCATCACTTATGAAACAAAATTTGTCCAGGCTCATTTATCAATGTCAGTACATATCATTGCTTAGCTTAAATTCTGTATCTTGTACAATAATTTGATTTTATTTTAATTTACTTTTTTAAGTCTTTCAATTGCACTGCAGTGTTCCACCCAGTTTTACTTTGAAACACAGGAGTATGTGGTGATCATTGACGACAACAATTTGCATCTATAGCATTTTTAACATAGTAAAACATCCCAAGACGCTTCACAGGAGCGATTATCAAACAAAATTTGACACCGAGTCAAATAAGGAGATTTTAGGACAAGTGACAAAAAACTTGGTCAAAGAGGTAGGTTTTAACGAGCGTCTTAAAGGATGAGAGAGAGGTAGAGAGGCAGAGAGGTTTAGGGAGGGAGTTCCAGAGCTTAGGGGATTAGCAGCTGAAGGCACGGCCGCCAATGGTGGAGCGATGAAAATTGGAGATGCCCAAGAGGCCAGAATTGGAGGAACACAGAGTTCTCGGAGGGTTGTAGGGCTGGAGGAGGTTACAGAAAACATAAGAACATAAGAAATAGGAGCAGGAGTAGGCCATTTAGCCCTTCGAGCCTGCTCCGCCATTCAATAAGATCATGGCTGATCTTCTACCTCAACTCCACCTTCCCGCACTATCCCCATATCCCTTAATTCCCTTAATTCCCTTTGTTCCCAAAAATTTATTGACCTCTATCTTCAATGACTGAGCATCCACAGCTCTCTGGGGTAGAGAATTCAAAGATTCACAACCCTCTGAGTGAAGAAATTTCTCCTCATCTCAGTCCGAAATGGCCGACCCCTTATTATGAGACTGTGACGCCATGTTCTAGATTCCCCAGTCAAGGAAAACATTTTCTCAGCATTAACCCTGTCAAGCCCCATAAGAATTTTATATGTTTCAATGAGATCACCTCTCATTCTTCTAAACTCTAGGGAATATAGGCCTAGTCTACTCAATCTCTCGTCTTAGGCAATCCACTCACCCCAGGAACCAGTCTGGTGAACCTTCGTTGCACTCCCTCTAAGGCAAGTATGTCTTTCCTTAGGTAAGGAGACCAGAACTGTACACAGTACTCCAGGTGTGGCCTCACCAATGCCCTCCATTTGCTTTCCTAATTGATTGCTGTACCTGCATGTTAACGTTCTGTGATTCATGTACAAGGACACACAGGTCCCTCTGAATGCAAACATTTCCCAGTCTCTCACCATTCAAAAAATATTCTGCTATTTTGTTTTTCCCACCAAAGTGGATAACTTCACAATTCCCCACATTGTATTCCATTTGCCATGTTCTTGCCCACTCAGTCAACCTGTCTATATCTCTCTGCAGCCTCTTTACGTCCTCCTCACAGCTTACTTTCCCACCTAACTTTGTATCATCAGCAAACTTGGATACGTTACACTCAGTACCTTCATCTAAGTCATTAATATAGATTGTAAATAGCTGAGGCTCAAGCACTGATCCTTGCAGTACCCCACTAATTACAGTCTGCCAACCTGCAAAAAAGTCCCATTTATTCTTGCTCTCTGTTTTCTGTCCATTAACCAATCCTCAATCCATGCTAATATATTACCCCCAATACCTTGAGTCCAAATTTTGTGTAATAACCTCTTGTGTGGCACCTTATCGAATGCTTTTTGAAAATACAAATACACTACATTCACTGGTTCCCCCTTATCCATCCTATTCGTTACATCTTCAAAACAGATTTGTCAAACACGATTTCCCTTTCATAAAACCAAGTTGACTCTGCCTAATCATATTATGATTTTCTAAGTGCCCTGTTACCATGTCCCTAATAATAGATTCTAACATTTTGTCTGCTACTGATGTCAGGCTAACTGGCCTATAGTTCCCCATTTTTTCTCTGCCTCCTTTCTTAAATAGCGGAGTTATGTTTGCTACATTCCAATCCTTAGGGACTGTTCTGCAATCTAGGGAATTCTAGAAGATTAATACCAGTGCATCCACTATCTCTGCAGCTACCTCCTTTAAAACCCTAGGATGCAGGTCGTCAGGATCAGGGGATTTGTCGCCATTTAGTCCCATTAATTTCTCCAGTACTATATCTTTACTTATATTGGTTTCTTTAAGTTCCTCATTCTCTCTACACCCTTGGTTCCCCATTATTTCTGGAATGATTTTTGTGTCTTCTACCGTAAAGACAGATGCAAAGTATTTGTTTAATGTCTCTGCCATTTTCTTATTGCCCATTATAATTTCTCCTGTCTCTGCCTCTAATGGGCCCATGTTTACTTTCACTAATCTCTTCCTATTTACATACCTATAGAAACATTTACAATCTGTTTTTATGTCTCTTGCTAATTTACTCTCGTATATTTTTTCTCTTTCCTTATCAATTTCCTGGTCCTCCTTTGCTGAATTCTAAAATCCTCCCAATCCTCAGGCTTACTGCTCTTTTTGGCAACATTATAAGCCTCTTCCTTTGATCTAATACTATCTTTAACTTCTCTTCTTAGCCACGGTTGGACCACTTTTCCTGTGGGATTTTTGTACCTTAAAGGAATGTATATTTATTGTAAATTATGTATTAATTCTTTAAATACTAGCCATTGCTTGTACCGTCATACCTTTTAATGTAGTTTTCCAATCTACCTTAGCCAGCTTGCCCCTCATACCGATGAAGTTTGCTTTGCTTAGATTTAAGGCCCTAGTTTCAGACTTCACTAAATCACTTTCAAACTCAATATAAATTTCTGTCATGTTATGGTCACTCTTCCCTAAAGGCCCCTTTACTACAAGGTTATTAATTAACCCTTTCTCATTGCACAATACTAGATCTAAAATAGCCTGTTCCCTAGTTGGTTCCTCAACATACTGATCTAGAAAACTATCTTGTTTACATTCCATTAACTTATCCTCCATACTATTACTGCGAATTTGGTTTGCCCAGTCTATATGTAGATTAAAGTCCCCCATGATTACAGGAAACGCTTTATTATCCGGCACCAACGGAACCGGCGTGGTGCCGGTTTATCAAAAAGTCTGGATTACGGAGAGGTATAGTAAAAGGTACGAGAGCTCCGTACACAGCAACAAATCCAGGCTTCCCTGTTGCTTAGCAACATGTGCAGGAACTCCGGCCACAGACCAAGTGTCCCTGTTGCTTAGCAACAAGTGCACGGACCCCAGTTACACAGCCACAGATCCAGGAACTGCCACTAATATGAAGTAAAACTTACCTGAACCTACTCCTGAATTTTGCCGGTTAACAGAGATTTCCGGTTACTTAGGTGCCGGTTAAAAGAAAGTTTCCTGTACTGTATTACCCTTGTTACACGTGCCTCTAATTTCCTGATTTATACTCTGCCCTACATTACACTATTATTTGGGGGCCTATAAACAACTCCCACCAATGTTTTCTGCCCCTTGCTCTTTCTTAGCTTCACCCAAACTGATTCTACTTCTTGATTTTCTGAGCTAAGATCCTTTGGCCTAGGAATTGGGTTGGGGCGCCAAAGTGGCGCAAAAGTCGGCGGAGCGCAGGATTTAGCGCAGCGATCAGAGTGATACCGATCGTCAGATATTCAGTTTCAGTGCCCCTCGAGGGACACGGGGCGAGGCTCGAGGCGCTCCGCGTCCCTCTTAGGGTGCTGAAACTGATTATCGCAGCACACCGTGCCGCAGCGCCACATGCTGCGGCACGGCACGCTGCGGTACTGCAGGCCTTCCTCCCACTGTTAAGGGGGAGGTGCCTGCAAAAGCGCGAGCCCCGATCGCAAGTGCCGGCAAATGAGCCCGGCACCAAGGAGAAGTGCCGGGCTCTCGGGAAACAGCCGGCAATGCCGCAGGGGGGAGGTTAGGAGGCCGGGGATGGAGGTGCTGGCAGGCGGCCGCCGAAAAAGCAGCCGCCCCGTACCTCCACCTTAACTTGCGCCGCTGCCGGCACAGTAAGGCCCCGTGAGCCGGGCGCGGGTAGCAAGCGGCGCAACTGCAGCGTTCGCTACCAAATATCGAGAACGGGGCACGAATGGGGCGCTGCGCACACCGATGACATCATCGGTGGCGGCGCAGCGCAAATGCCTAACGCCACCATTAGCGCCCCTACTGAATATCGCCGCAGACGCAGCCAGTTGCGCTACAGCCACTGACTGCCTCTTTAGGCGCTAACAGGTGGCGCTACTCACCCAATTTCTCCCCCTTTCTCTCTACTGTCTTTATCCCATCTTTTATTATCAGGGATACCCCTCCTCCTTTTCTATTTTGCCTAGCTCTGCTAAAAGTTAAGTATCCTGGAATATTAAGTTCCCAACCTTGGTCACTTTGCAACCACATCTCCATAATGGCTATTGGATCAAACCTATTAATTTCTATCTGCGCTATTAATTCATCTATTTTGTTGCGACTGCTTTGTGCATTCAGATATAGTGGCCCCGATTTTCGGCTTGTGTGGGAAATGGTCAGGTTTCCCCGAATGTGGGGTTTCTGACACACATAAAAAAGTGTCAGCCAGCGCCACGCAATTTTCCCTCAAGTGGCCAATTAATTCCCAGCATGTGGGAAGCCTTGCTAATTGTCCAATTCGAGTCAGAAATCCCCACAGTATGATGTCATCATTCGTGCTGCTTTCAAGGTCCATAGCAAGCACTGCATCCTCTGAAGGCTTCCAAACGAACCATACAGGATGGCAGAAGAGCCTGCAGCAGCTGTGGCCATTACCAGACCCCGAGCTGCCTCCAAATTCGACGAGGCTTCACTGCAGGCATTTTTGGATGGGGTTAGGACCCACAGGGAGGTCCTCTTCCCTAGGTCAGGGAGGAAGAGGCCTCCTACTGAGACTAATGCTGCATGAATGCAGGTGTCAGCAGACGCCAACTCGCTGGGAGTCACCAGAAGAACCTTGGCATTACATCTCTAACTCCCCCACAGTACCATCCAAAGCCCCCGTCCTCACTGTGGAGGAGAAAGAGGCTGTGCAGCCAGACTCCTCAGAGGAAGCTCCAACCTCTGAGCGCGCAGTGTCAGCAGAAGTAAGCGCACCCAGCACCAGCGCAGACACTCATACTTCGGGGGGACCTTCGGGACATAGAGTAGTGTTGTCACCTGGTGTTTCACAGCTCACAAGTGAGCCTCAGCAGATTCTGGAGACAGGGACAGCAGTGGAGAGTCCTCGTCAGAGGGCGCAGGACTCTGCCAGCTCAGCTCAGCTGCGCTGCATGTCGACCCTCTGCCTCTGGGTCCATCCGCAAGAGAAGAGGTGATGGATCTCCATGCACAGATGCAGGAGTCTCTGGCAGGTTTTGTCTCCAGGGTCGCTGCAAGTGTGGAGCGAATGGAGGAGTCCATAGCGACCATGAGCAGAGCCTTTGTGGAGTCATTGTCGCATGAATGCATCACCATGGAAAGGTTGGCAACCTCCATGGAGGAGATAACTCGCCAGGGTACGGAAAACATGGTGAGTGCTCATAAGAGAATGACATCTCTTGAGGAGCGTTGGCCATCTGTTGAACAGAGAAACCAGATCTTCATGGAAGTCCTTCTGAGTAGGACTGTGTAAGGGGTCGTTTTAACAAGCTTGTGGTGTGCGAGATCGGGTTTTGATTTCACACTGCTCGTGAGCGGTTCCGAAGCGCTCCCCCCTCACCGGTTCTAGACACTGGGCTTATTGCCAGACCACCTTGATGTGTTGACCCAACTTGTGACTCGGAAGACAAATGGATCAGGTGAGACAGGGTAAGTATTAAATCAAAGGTATCTTTATTTTTAAGGAGAATAAAACATAGAGAATGAAGAAACAATGCAGACAAAAATCATGAACACGCCTCTCAATGGGAACTCAAATTTAACACACAAGTGTTACCTTGACTATCATAATACATCAATTCTAGATCAGCGATATAATAAAACGGGGGTGGAGAAAGCGCACGGCACAACGAAGGATGAATAACACTCCCGAATTACAAAGCCCTTAATATTAAAAACCCTCCCGTCTCTAAAATATACCTCAACTAGATCAGCTAGGTGGAGTTGGGCCTCTATGCTCACCAGGGTTTAAAAAAACTGTCCTTGACCTTGGTGCTCCTGTATCGTCCGGGATCTCCAATCTTCCTTATGGGACCGGCTCCTGAACCTGCTCTCCTGCTCGAACTTGTAGGCCCTCTGTGCTCCTCGAACCGTAATCGAACCTCTCCACTCGCTCTGCCTTTTTTCCTCGTGTCTGTGTGAAACTGTCTTTTTGTCTCTTTTCCCCCAACAGTTATACTGTTTTCTTGCCCTTATCTTGGCACCAAATCAGGGGTTTTCTTTTGTTAAAGTAATGGGCAGGCTGCTTTGACAAAAGCGGGTACTTTATTTTAATGTCTTGTAAATGAAACTAATGGGATCTGTCCTGTGTCCCTCTGAGTTTGGTACAGATAATAGGTTTTGTCTATGCTCTGCGATTTCAGAGATGGGTTTGCGTTTTGCTAGCAATTAACACACCTTGAGGTGTAAATACTTTTGTTTTGACTTTGTTACTACTGTAACCATTTTACCATATCAATTGCAGTCAGTTCTGGAATCTTCTAATCGGTGGCGACTCAGGTTTCTTTAAGATACTTCAGTGGTATGTCCTTCTGAAATGAGTCATGTGATCTGCCAACTCCATCTTGTGTTCATAAAATGTGGCCATTTCAGGGGTTTTACAATATAGACTGTATTTTCCTGGATTTTTGCGAATCCTACAGTCCTCCCTGTGATACAATGGACATCTCAAATCGTCTTTTGTATCATGAATGTTTGAGGGTGAGCATAAATCCGTTCCCCCCCCCCCCAACTGACCTTCCCCGTAGTTTACCTGACTATGGAGTGTACCTCGCACATGCACTTTCCTCATCCCGAAAACGGAGTTGAGTAGATATCCCCTACCGGAGAAACATTTATGCTATGTACAGACTCACCTTAGAGTCATAACCCGACGCAACACAATCTTTGTTATAATACACCAAAAACAGATGGAATAAAAACATTTAGCCACACGGGCGAGTCCCCGTTTATGCTGACATAGTGGCCCCGCCAATTCCGCTGACTAGGGAACTCCCTGTCATGTCCCTTCCTTGTGGCCCTTGGTGTAGAGTTCGGTTCTATTGACCCCCGCGAAGTCAAATTCGAAAAACTTCTGCAGGGTCTCTTTCAGCAGGGCCTGATACAGCCTTGCCGTTTCTACGGGGCACCATTCCGGCAGGTGCACCTCGGTCAGGTTGAGGATGACCGAGGCCACCGCGTAATGGACCCCCTGATAGGCCATTTGGTCAGTGGGAACTAATACTAAACCGTTCCTTGGTCCCTTGGTGGTGGTGGGGCATCCCTCTGCTACCGTCGGTGGTGTCTGGGTCGTGGGCAGGGGCTGTCGGGGGCGGGTCACTAGCTCAGTGGCATTAACCGCGATTGGGGAGTAGGGGACCGCGCATGCGTCCAAGCGCGATTCCCAGTCCATCCCCCTCCCGTTATCTTGCCACTGGCTGTGGAAAATGATGGAAACACCTGTGGGGCAGACTTTCTCTGAACCCCACATACACACGTAAATCCCCTGATCGGGTTCCCACCATTTATCCCAGCACACTGTCAACCCTCCCTGGGTCCCTGTGATAGTCCGGTGAGTGTCGTTCCCTAACCTTTCCCACTTTACTCTGGGGTTCCCCATGTCCCTGCTCAGTTTCCTGAGCCACCACCACCTATCCAGGGGGACGTTCCCCCTGCAGGTTAGGCAAATACGTTTCCCCACAGTCACACTGATCCGCGTGGCCTGGATCTTGATCCGAGGACACGACAAAGAGACCTCCCCGTATGTGAAGCCAGTTTCGCTTGAATATTTCGTGGCGTTCGAGCCCAGCCATCCGGGTCAGTTGCCCTCGTGGGTGTACCCAGCGACTTCCTCTGCTTCGCGCAGGCCCTGCCCATCGTGGGCCAGAGGCGCAGTTTCCCCGGAGCATCCAAAGATACGGTGATCCTCCGTTTCTCCTCTCCAGGCGACGTTGAGGCCCACCAGGGCCGCGAGGATGATGCCTCCGACTGGCATCATCTTGTTATGATCTGGCGGGGAGATAAAAAAAAGGTTTCGAGCCGGGCTCCCTGGGCTCCTCGGCTTGGATGCGGGGTGAGTGGGTCCCGCGACCCTAGCTCACTTAAAACTTGCCACATTCTACCGCTCCAAAGTGCTACCATACTTCCAGAAGACCACATTACTTATTTTCTAAAATTACAATAAACTAAACCTTATTACCCAAAACTATATAAATATGTACATCTGCCGCCCGTCTCCGGACGGCCAGCTTATAATCTGCGGGGACCGTCGCAGGCCTCCCCCTGCTGCGTTCCCACATCGGTCTCAGCTGCTGGTCCCTGGCAGCCCGTGGCTGCTGGCTGTGGGCCGTTTAAACTTCTCGCAGCTTTCTTCCGGGGGGTCCCTCTTGTGAAAACCGGCGACCAAACCTTCTTTGGTTGCGGTTTTCTATTTGACCGTCTAAGGGTCACCACATATGAGGCTTCCTCGTAAGTCGGACCCTTGGCTGGAGTTTTGGCCCTGGCTGCAGTCCGTGGCTTCCCCACGACTGCCAGCTGTGGGCTTCCTCCCGCAGGCTCCGCCTCCCTAGGCTCTGGGTCAGCAGCAGGCACCTCTCCGCTACCTGGGACTCCAGGTTGAGAGTCTTCGCCCCCAGACGCCACCTTTCTAATGCTGCACTCAGGGGCAAGACCTAAGACCTCCGGCTCCTCCCCTTCACCGCAGTCGGGGGCGGGACCTTCGTCCTCCGACTCGGCTTCCTTGTGACCAGGGACAGGACCTAGGACCTCCGGCTCCTCCCCTTCTGGGTGATCAGGGACAGGACCTAGGACCTCCGGCTCCTCCCCTTCTGGGTCCCAGAACAATGGGGGAGTCTCCCGTGTGGACGGAACAACTCCTCCCCTCACGCAGGCTGCTCGTCCAGCCTGTGTGACCTGCGGCTGCAGCTCCCCTGCAGTTTTTAATTCTTTGCTGCCTTTTTCAGCCCCCGCTGCCTGCTTCCCTGCCTCCGGCTTAAACAGCTTACATTGATTGATGTGAAACCATTTTGTGCACCGGGGCAGTTTCACAGCATACACCATGGGGCTGGCCTGATCTACGATGCTGTAGGGACCCATGTAAAGTGGCTCAAAACTCCCCACACGGGCGAAGTTCCTTACCATCACTAGATCCTCTACCTCCCAGCGATGGGTTTTACTGGGCTCGAGCAGCATCCTATTTCCCTGGTGCTGCCTCCCCATGTTACCTGCGGCCCCCTCATAGATCCTTTGGAGGCGTTCAAGGAGCGTGCGGGCGAATTTGTCCCGATTCACCTCCCTTAGCTGCCCCTCCGTTAGGACTGGGGCCAGGACATGGGTGGGGGTTCTCATGACCCTCCCGGTCATGAGCTCATGCGGAGAGTACCCCGTACTCTTCGACTGGCTGGAGCGGATCCCCATGAGGACAAGAGGCAGGACTTCTGCCCACCTTTGGGGCGAACCCATTATCTCTTTCCTCATTTTTTCTTTTAAGGTGCGGTTCATCTGCTCCACAATCCCCGATGACTGTGGATTGTAGGCTATGTGCCATTTCCCCTGAATGCCCAGCAGCATCAGGGTGTTCTGCATTACTTGGCCAGTAAACTGGCTTCCCTGATCTCATTCCACGAACTGGGGCAGTCCCCATCTCGAGAACACCTCCCGCACCAAGATTCTTGCAGTCCCTAACGCTGTGGCTGTTCGGCAGGGGAAGTCTTCAACCCATTTAGAGAACACGTCCACCAGAACGAGGCAGTACTTATAGCCTCCCTGGGTGGCGGGTAAGGGTCCGATATAGTCAATTTGGATTGACTGCCATGGTCCCTCTACCCTCCTAACGTGTCCCATCGGCACCTTCCTCCTGTGAGGATCGGGGTTATTTGCCGCGCACACAAGACAGTTCGCGCAAAACTCCCGGACGTCCTCCCGGAGTCCTGGCCACCATCCTGCTTGTTCCACCCGCTGCCAGGTGACCTCAGGCCCGGGCTGCCCTGCTCCCGGTCCCTCATGGGCCAGTTGAAGGAATTCCCTCCGGTGCTGCTGAGGCACCACCCACTGCTCTTCTTTAAACAGCATCCCCTCTCTTATGGACAGGGATGCTGCACCATACGGGCCTTCCATTTTCTTCCCCTCGCTACGCGTTAAATACCCCTCTCAGGGCAGGGTCCTGAGATTGGACCGATTTTAGGTCCGGGGCTAGTGCTACCCCTACACTCTTCTGGATCCCATCCCTGCCTTTTACAACTGCCACCGGTCCGGACCCGTAGGGGTCCCAGAAAATGCCGGTCTGGGCACCCTCTCTCGCCAGTGCGTCAGCTCGCTGGTTCCCCTGACCGCGAGGTTCTGTGGAGGAGTGAGCCTTCACCTTGTGGATGAAGACCTCACCCTTCTCCCCCACGGCTGCCAGGATCTTCTCCAGCAGGGGCTTTACCACCAAGGGTCTCCCATCCGCGGAAGTGAATCCGCGACGGGACCAGATGGCCAGGTATTCGGTACATGAATTGCATGTAAACATGCTGTCTGAGCAAATCGTGTACGGGGTAGGGAAAACTTCAGGATGGGTAACCACATACGCCACAGCAGACAGTTCTCCCATACCCCTTCAACGGAACATTGATGGGCTGTCCCAGGGTAAGCCAGGTTGGCGGCTAATCTGGGCTCGCACAGGCCTCGTACCCGCAGATCCATTTGTGAGAGGAGTAGGGTCCAGTGCGCAATGCGGGCACTGCTTACTGTCCCATCCTTAATCCTCCCATCCAAAAGCATCTTGGTGGGCATGTGGTGTGTGAGGAGGGTGATGGGGAAGGTGCCTGTGAAGATGGCGGATCTTTTCACAGCCCAGTGTGTGGCCAAGAGGTGCCGCTCACAGACCGAGTAGCTCCTCTCCATGTCGGTGAGCACCCTGGAGGAGTAAACCACGGGTCTCAGCTTGCCATGTCGCTCCTGGAGCAACACAGCACTGAGACTGTCCCCGCTAGCCGCCACCTCCAGGAAGAACTCCCTTCCCCCATCTATCGCTCCCAGGGCCAGTGCGGTCTGCAGCTTCCTTTTTAGGAGCTCAAACGCGGCCTGGCATCCTTCATCCCACGACCACTCCACTCCCTTGTGCAGGAGTCGGAGTAGTGGGGCTGCCATGGCCGCATAGTCCTCCATGAAGTCTCGGCAGTAGCCGGTTAGCCCTAGAAACGACCTCACACACTTTATGGTGACGGGGACCGGTAACTCCTGTACCGCCTCCCTCCTAGCCCTATCGATGGCCCTTTCTCTGGCGCGGATGGTCAGCCCCAGGAACTTGACTTCCTTTTGACCGATCTGTGCTTTCTTTGGGTTGACTTTGAACCCCCTTCTGGTCAGTAATTCCAACAGTTCAGCCAGCAGTGGGCCATGCTCCCCGACCGTGTCGGTAAACAGGAGCAGGTCGTCCACGTACTGTACTAACTGAAGGGGCTGACTGAACTCCTTCAGGCTGTCCGCCATGCATTGGTGGAAAATGCTGGGACTATTGTGGAAGCCTTGTGGCAAGCAATTCCAGGTATACTGTTGCCCTTTGAAAGTAAAGGCAAATTTATACTGGTCCTCCCTCCGCACAGGGATCGACCAGAACCCATTGGAAATATCCAGCACCGTGAACGTATTCGCGGATGCGGGGATACTCCCAATGAGGTCGGCCACTGCTGCCACTGTGGGGGCACATGCGGGGATGTTGCTGTTCAACACCCAATAGTCCACCGTGGCTCTCCAGGAATTGTCCGGTTTCTTAACCGGCCAAAGCGGAGAGTTCACATGGGTGGCTATAGGCCTCAGCACCCCCTGCTGTACCAGCGCTGATATGGCCACCTCCATATCAGCCTCTGCTTCCTTTGGGAAGTTGTACTGCCTTTGGGGCCGGGCCATGGGATCCCCATCTATCCTAACCTCAAAGCTAGCAACCCTCCCACAGTCGTGTTTGTGCGTGGTGAACGCACCTAACTGAGCCTGCACCTCGGCTCTAAATACTTCTGGGATACCCTCCATCATTTCACCGAGGTCGTAACTTCCTTTCAGCTTCATGGTACACAGGGTTCCCTTCCCATCCTTTCCCGGGATTACTACCACTCCACTTTCCTTTCCGGTGTTGGCCCCCCAAAGGCAATGGTTCCTGAGGTCCACGAGGATCCCATGGCCCACGATGAAGTCGGCCCCTAGGATCCCCTTCCCTCCCTCCGCATCCCATCTCGCCAGGACACATGTCCACTTTGTCTGGAGTGTGCCCAGGCGGATCGAGAGCGGCCTGGAGAACGCACCTGTCTGCTCCGCCCCTGTGAACCCTGATAGGACGTATGGAACCTCGTTAGACAGAGGTGAGGTGGTGGGATTCTCCGTATGGATCACGGTGCATGAAGCTCCTGTATCCAACAGATAAGTCCCCGTTTCCTTCTCTACCTCCATCTGCACGAGCGGTCTCTTCCATCCGTCGTACTGGAGCGCACATAGATAGACGGGCTGCGCAGGCTCCAGTCATTGCGGGCCACTTTGGGAAGGGGTTGGGGGAACCGCTGGACCGGTGGTGGCTGCTATCTTTCCCTTAGTGAGGACCAATGACCTCACTGAAGCCAGCAGCACGTCCAGCAGCTCTGGAGGGACAGTTGGCTCCGTCTCTCTCTCTGGGGCAGAGGTCGGGGGTGCAGCCGGGGCTTGGGCTGGGGCTGTGGGGACCTTTTCCCTTGTGTCCTTCCAGGGATTCTTACAGTCCCTGCGCCAATGCCCCATCTTCCCGCAACCGTAGCACGTTTGTCGGCTTTGGTTGGGACGGCTCCCTTCCTGGCGCCACTCTTTACGGGGCTGGTCACCAGGCCTGACCTCACAAACCTTCCCGTTTTGCTGGGGTGTCTCACTATCCCCCCCGTTTCTAAAGGTGACGGTGAGTTGGCGGATCACCGTCGCCTCCGTGGTCAGAGGGTTTCGGGGGTCGAACCAGGCCATTGCCTGCGTTCGAACGCGGGGCAGGGAGTTATTCATCAGGCACCTGAGCCAATGGACTAACTGGTCCCCGTCCAGGTTCGCTCGCGCCGGCATTCCCGGGCACGCACCCTGGTAGACTGACCACAGCCTGTCCGCGAACGCCTGCGGGAATTCCCCGGGGAGCTGGACTGTTTTCTCCACCCGGGTGAACGGACTCCCCTCGTTCATCCCCATGGCCTCCAGGATCTCGTCCTTCAGCCTGCCATAATTTTCCTGACCCCTCTTACACCCATCGGGTAGCGCCTGGAGGAGATCGCTACCCAGGGAGAACAACATCATCTTGGCCTTCTCTGCCTCGTCGCAGTCGTTAACACAGGCCGCCTGCTCTATCTCCCTAAAGTGAAGAGAAGGGTCCCCCTTCATGGTGAGCTTGGGGATGTAGCTCACCATGGAGCGCAATTGTTGCGCACCGTGTGGCACCAGGAATTGGTTCTGGAGGTCCCCAGGTTCCCCGTCGTCACCGGGTGGTCCGTACCTCCGTTGTGTCACGGGGTACACCGGTCCCGGTCCCTGATTCTCTCTCGGGCTACCCTGGTCTACCTTGGATTCTTCATCCTCCACCCCCTCCTGGCCCTGGCCAATGCCAGATTCAGGCTTTCTATTTCCTGCCTACAGGGGCCGTGGTCTGTCTCCTCAAACCCTTGAGCGCAGGCCAGCTTATAGGCTGCTTTTACTTCGCCTACCTTTTCCTCCTGTGCCTTCAGTTCCCCTGTAAGGCGGCTAATCTCCGTTTTTAATCTCCTCTCTTTCTCCCTGGATTCTCTTGCCTGATACTCTATGTGTTCTACCCTGAACCTAGCGCTCCCCTCCAGCTCAGCTATCTTGCCCTCCAGCCTTTCTACCTTCCCCCGATGGTCCCGGACCATCGCTGCCCTCTCTTGGCTTATGGCCTCCAGAGCCACTAGCACCTTCCCTTCCGCTGCAACTTTTTCCTGCAGCTCCCGGGACAAATGCTTAATTTTGGTTTCCTTACTGGCCACCGCGTGGTCCAGTACCAGAACCTGCTTTTTATAGCACATAAGCCACACCGCTTTTTCAATGCCCTTGCGGTGCGCTTTACTAGCCGTCCACTGGGCGGCTGCCTTTAGGGGACGCTCGGCTCCTAAAAGGTCATATACCCATTTTTTTGCTACATTTACTTTGCCACACACGTAGGAGGATAACCTGTCCTCCTTAACATCTGTCTCACCCGAGTCTTTGTCCACCACACAAGGGTTCTGTAGCCAGTGTCCCATCTGGGTCGCCATTCTGTAAGGGGTCATTTTAACGAGCTTGTGGTGTGCGAGATCGGGTTTTGATTTCACACTGCTCGTGAGCGGTTCCGAAGCGCTCCCCCCTCACCGGTTCTAGACACTGGGCTTATTGCCAGACCACCTTGATGTGTTGGCCCAACTTGTGACTCGGAAGACAAATGGATCAGGTGAGACAGGGTAAGTTTTAAATCAAAGGTATCTTTATTTTTAAGGAGAATAAAACATAGAGAATGAAGAAACAATGCAGACAAAAATCATGAACAATTCTAGATCAGCGATATAATAAAACGGGGGTGGAGAAAGCGCACGGCACAACGAAGGATGAATAACACTCCCGAATTACAAAGCCCTTAATATTAAAAACCCTCCCGTCTCTAAAATATACCTCAACTAGATCAGCTAGGTGGAGTTGGGCCTCTATGCTCACCAGGGTTTAAAAAAACTGTCCTTGACCTTGGTGCTCCTGTATCGTCCGGGATCTCCAATCTTCCTTATGGGACCGGCTCCTGAACCTGCTCTCCTGCTCAAACTTGTAGGCCCTCCATGCTCCTCAAACCGTAATCGAACCTCTCCACTCGCTCTGCCTTTTTTCCTCGTGTCTGTGTGAAACTGTCTTTTTGTCTCTTTTCCCCCAACAGTTATACTGTTTTCTTGCCCTTATCTTGGTGCCAAATCAGGGGTTTTCTTTTGTTAAAGTAATGGGCAGGCTGCTTTGACAAAAGTGGGTACTTTATTTTAATGTCTTGTAAATGAAACTAATGGGATCTGTCCTGTGTCCCTCTGAGTTTGGTACAGATAATAGGTTTTGTCTATGCTCTGCGATTTCAGAGATGGGTTTGCGTTTTGCTAGCAATTAACACACCTTGAGGTGTAAATATTTTTGTTTTGACTTCGTTACTACTGTAACCATTTTACCATATCAATTGCAGTCAGTTCTGGAATCTTCTAATCGGTGGCGACTCAGGTTTCTTTAAGATACTTCAGTGGTATGTCCTTCTGAAATGAACAGGGAACCCCCAGCTTCTGTCGTGACACTACAGACTTCTTACAGAAGCTCAGCACCCACGGACCAGTTGAACCAGGAACACTCCTCGCCACGATGGACGTCTCGGCACTCTACACCAGTATCCCCCACGATGACGGCATCGCTGCGGCAGCCTCAGTACTCAACACCAACAACAGCCAATCTCCAGACGCCATCCTACAACTCATCCGCTTCATCCTTGACCACAATGTCTTCACCTTCGACAACCAGTTCTTTACCCAAACACACGGAACAGCCATGGGGACCAAATTCGCACCCCAATACACAAACATCTTCATGCACAAGTTCGAGCAAGACTTCTTCGCTGCACAGGATCTCCAACCAACGCTATACACCAGATACATCGACGACATTTTCTTCCTATGGACCCACGGCGAAGAATCACTGAAAAGACTACACGATAACATCAACAAGTTCCATCCCACCATCAAACTCACCATGGACTACTCCTCAGAATCAGTCTCATTCCTGGACACACGAATCTCCATCAAAGACGGACACCTCAGCACTTCACTCTACCGCAAGCCCACGGACAACCTCACGATGCTTCACTTCTCCAGCTTCCACCCTAACCACGTTAAAGAAGCCATCCCCTATGGACAAGCCCTGCGAATACACAGGATCTGCTCAGACGAGGAGGAACGCGATGGACACCTACAGACACTGAAAGACGCCCTTGTAAGAACGGGATATGACGCTCGACTCGTCGATCGACAGTTCCGACGGGCCACAGCGAAAAATCGCATAGACCTCCTCAGAAGACAAACACGGGACACAACCAACAGAGTACCTTTCGTCGTCCAGTACTTCCCCGGAGCGGAGAAACTACGCCATGTTCTTCGCAGCTTTCAACATGTCATCGATGACGACGAACACCTCGCTAAGGCCATCCCCACGCCTCCACTACTCGCTTTCAAACAGCCGCCTAACCTCAAACAGACCATCGTTCGCAGCAAATTACCCAGCTTTCAGGAGAACAGCGACCACGACACCACACAACCCTGCCACAGCAACCTCTGCAAGACATGCCAGATCATCAACACAGATACCATCATCACACGTGAGGACACCACCCACCAGGTACATGGTACATACTCATGTGACTCGGCCAACGTTGTCTACCTCATACGTTGCAGGAAAGGATGCCCCGGAGCATGGTACATCGGCGAGACCATGCAGACACTGCGACAACGGATGAACGGACACCGCGCAACAATCACCAGGCAGGAGTGTTCCCTCCCAGTCGGGGAACACTTCAGCAGTCAAGGACATTCAGCCTCCGATCTTCGGTAAGCATTCTCCAAGGTGGCCTTCGAGACACACGACAACGCAAAATCGTCGAGCAGAAACTGATAGCCAAGTTCCGCACTCATGAGGACGGCCTCAACCGAGATCTTGGGTTCATGTCACGCTACATGTAACCCCACCTGATGCAGGGTCATCCAGACTCGAGTCGACATTGGCTTGTTCTCTCGACACAGATGCGGCCAGACCTGCTGTGATTTCCAGCCAAAAAAAATGTTTTTTGTCTGTTTTTTTGTTTTTCATACAGACCCCAGCATCTGCAATATTTGACCCCTTGTGACCCCACCTCATTGTTCTTTGATGTAATGTTTCCCTGACTGACCTGTTTGGACACCATTCACACCTTTGACTGCTGTGGTTATCTCTCTGCCGAGGTGTGATAAATGGCAGTTGGAAAGGTTACCTGTAAACATCTGACATGATTCTCTGACTATATAAGCTGTGTCTTTATGCATTTCTCCACTTCACCTGAAGAAGGAGCAGCGCTCCGAAAGCTTGTGATTTCAAATAAAGCTGTTGGACTATAACCTGGTGTTGTGTGACTTCTTACATTTGTCCACCCCAGTCCAACTCCGGCATCTCCACACCTTCTGAAATGAGTCATGTGATCTGCCAACTCCATCTTGTGTTCATAAAATGTGGCCATTTCAAGGGTTTTACAATGTAGACTGTATTTTCCTGGATTTTTGCGAATCCTACAACTGCCAGTGCAGAAACGGGTCCCCATGGCCCCCTAAAGCGCAGCAAGGTGCTCTCAAGCCACTTCCAAGCGCTGGCCCCTTCTGGCCTGTGCAGCTTCAGGTGAGTGAGCAGCAGCCTGGTGCTACTGTTGCTGATCCTGCTGTTCCTGGTTCTGCGGCTGCCACCTCTGCTGCTGGAGATCCTCTAATGGCAAGAAGGGAAGGAAAAAAAGGCGTCCCATGCTTCTCGTAGATGCCTCCGCTGAGGAAGCGCTGAGTGAGGGTGGCGAGAGGGTCTTCCCAGGAGATCGCATTGGAGAAGTGTGTGAGGCTCTGATGCGCTATCAATAACTCAAAAGACTGAGATTAAGCGAGTAATTAACAGGCTTTTATTAACAAGAGAATGAAGGTGTGCCTCGAGTGGTCGACCGGTCCAGAATACAGAGGGACTGTGGAGCAGTCACCTTTATACCTGGACTCGTGGGAGGAGTCAGCCGAGACATGTACAGGCATGTACACAGTGGAATACAAACAGTGGTTTACCACATTCACCCCTTGTTTAAAAATGAGTCCGGCGGGGTGAAGTGTATTAAAAGTTAGTGTATTGGAGTCTCTCCGGAGGTCTTGTCTGCCGCTGTGATCGACGTGGCGACGGCAGGGGTAGTGAAGCTTCCGGCGTTGAGTCCCGCGTAGGCTGGGGCACTGGTGTGTAGTCCTCGTAGGTGTCGAGCGGGTCGCAGGGCCCAGGCCTGCCGTCTGCTGGGGCTGGATATCGGGTCGTGGGGGGGGTGGTTGTGGGTAGTGGGTTACTGCGGCCCCCGAGGGTGCGAGGTCTCGTATGGAGACTGTGTCCTCCCGCCCGTCCGGGTACGCAATGTAAGCATACTGGGGGTTGGCGTGGAGGAGGTCGATCCTTTCGACCAGGGGGTCCGTTTTATGGGTCCTCACGTGTCTTCTCAGTAGGACCGGCCCTGGGGACGTCAGCCATGGCGGTAGCGATGTCCCCGATGTGGACTTCCTTGGGAAGACAAACATTTTCTCATGAGGGGTGGCGTTAGTGGCAGTGCAGAGCAGTGACCGAATAGAGTGGAGCGCATCGGGGAGCACATCCTGCCAGCGGGAGGTCGGAAGGCCCCTAGACTTTAAGGCTAGCAGGGCGGCCTTCCAAACTGTCGCATTCTCGCTTTCCACCTGTCCGTTCCCCCGGGGGTTGTAACTGGTGGTCCTGCTTGTGGCAATACCCCTAGCGAGCAGGTACTGACGGAGTTCGTCGCTCATAAACGATGAGCCCCGGTCGCTATGGATATAGCTGGGGAAACTGAACAGGGTGAAGAGGTCGTTCAGACATTTAATGACCGTGGCACTGGTCATGTCCGGGCAGGGGATGGCGAACGGGAAACGGGAGTACTCATCAATAATGTTGAGGAAGTACACATTGCGGTCGGAGGAGGGGAGAGGCCCTTTAAAATCAACGCTCAGGCGCTCGAAGGGGCGAGTGGCTTTTATCAGGTGAGCCCTGTCTGGTCTATAAAAGTGCGGTTTGCACTCAGCGCAGACCTGGCAGTTCCTGGTCATGGTCTTGACCTCCTCAATGGAGTAAGGCAGGTTGCGGGCCTTGATGAAGTGGAAGAACCTGGTGACCCCCGGGTGGCAGAGGTCATTGTGAAGGGCCCGCAGTCTATCGATCTGCGCGCTGGCGCAGGTGCCACGCGATAGAGCATCCGGGGGTTCATTGAGCTTCCCGGGCCGGTACAAGATCTCGTAATTGTAGGTGGAAAGTTCGATTCTCCACCTCAAGATCTTGTCGTTTTTGATTTTGCCCCTCTGCTTGTTGTTAAACATAAACGCAACTGAACGCTGGTCAGTGAGCAGGGTAAATCGTTTTCCGGCCAGGTAGTGCCTCCAATGACGCACAGCCTCCACAATAGCCTGGGCCTCCTTCTCAACGGCGGAGTGTCTGGTCTCCGGGCCCTGGAGGGTTCGTGAAAAGAAGGCCACGGGTCTCCCCGCCTGATTAAGGGTAGCGGCCAGGGCAAAGTCGGACGCGTCGCTTTCCACCTGGAAGGGGATGGATTCATCCACTGTGTGCATGGTGGCTTTGGCAATGTCTTCCTTGATACGGTGGAAGGCTAAGCGGGCCTCTGCCATCACGGGAAAAGAGGTGGACTTGATCAGCGGACGGGCCTTGTCCGCATAGTAGGGGACCCACTGGGCATAATAAGAGAAAAACCCTAGGCACCTCTTCAGGGCCTTGAGGCAGTGGGGCAGTGGGAGTTCCATAAGGGGACGCATCCGGTCGGGGTCGGGACCGATGACTCCGTGTTCCACAACACAGCCAAGGATGGCGAGGCGGGTTGTGCGGAATATGCACTTCTCCTTGTTATACGTCAGGTTGAGGAGTTTGGCGGTGCAGAGGAATTTTTCGAGGTTTGCGTCATGGCCGCAGATGGTCACATTGTCCAGATATGGGAAGGTGGCCTGCAACGCATTTTGATCGACCATCCGGTCCATCTCCCTTTGGAAGACGGAGACCCCGTTGGTGACGCCAAAGGGAACCCTAAGGAAGTGATAGAGGCGGCCGTTTGCCTCAAAGGCAGTATACTGGCGGTCCTCAGGGCGGATAGGGAGCTGGTGGTACGCTGATTTCAGGTCAATGGTCGAGAAGACGCGGTACTGCGCGATCTGGTTGACCATATCAGCTATACGGGGGAGTGGGTAAGCGTCCAGCAGGGTGTAGCGATTTATTGTCTGGCTGTAGTCGATGACCAGGCACTGCTTCTCGCCGGTCTTAACGGCCACAACCTGGGCTCGCCAGGGTCTGGTGCTGCCCTCAATAATCCCCTCCTTCAGGAGCCGCTCCACTTCGGTTTTAATGAAAACCCTGTCCCCGGCACTGTATCGCCTGCTCTTTGTGGCGATGGGCTTACAGTCGGGGGTGAGAATAGCAAACAGTGGGGGGGGGGGGGGTGACTCTGAGTGTGGAGAGGTTGCACCTGGTGCGCGGCGGGCAATTTGGAAGCTGCTGGCTGCGGACTGTGAGTGGGGGGAGGGGTCCACCGTACGCCACCGTAACACTTTTAAGGTGGCACTGAAAATCTAACCCCAGTAGAACGGCAGCGCAGAGGTGGGGCAGGACCAGAAGTTTAAAATTATCGTACACAGTCCCGTCTACTACGAGTGTCACCACGCAGTAGCCGCCAATGTCCGCCGACTGGGACTCAGAGGCCATAGAAATCCGCTGGTGCGCAGGCAGGACTGGGAGAGAGCAACGCCGCACCGTGTCAGGGTGGATGAAGCTCTCCGTGCTCCCAGAGTCAAAAAGGCAGATTGTTTCGTGACCATTTACCTTAATGTCCATTGTGGACCGGGCCAGCTGGTGCGGTCTCGCTTGGTCCAGCGTAACGGAGGCCAGCGTAGGGGTCGGTGTGTCGCTGCGGGTAGCAGATGAGGCGGTGTTGGGGGCCTGCTGCGTCCCGGCTGTCGTCCAAGATGGCTGCGTCCATGATCCCCATGTGGCTGGAGGCGTCCAAAATGGCTGCTGTTCCGGTGGTTCGCACATGGCTGGGGAGGCCCAAGATGGCGGCCCGCACGGCCCACACGCGGCGCTGCTGAGGTTCGGGGTGGCTTTGGCCCTGCAGTCGCTGGCGTAGTGTCCGTTCTTCCCGCAGCCCAAGCACATCACATTTTTCGCCGGGCAGCGCACTCTGGGGTGTTTGGCCTGGCCACAGAAGTAGCATTTCTGGCCTTGGGGCACTGCTGTCTGGCCTTAGGACACTGCTGCGGTAGTTGGGCCGTTGCTGGGATGTGGCTGGGGTGGCACGGCACTATGAGACGGTCCTACCGTGTCCCAGGCTGTCGTTCCCCGCGGCGTCCACGGTGCAGAGGAGTAGGCGTCCATGCCCCGGTAGGCTGCGTCCAATGATAGTGCAAGTTCAGAGGCCTTGTTGAGATCGAGGTCACTCTGCTCCAACAGTCGCTGTCGGGTGTAATTGGACCTGTGGCCCGCTACAAAAGCGTCCCGGATAAGTTCCTCTGTGTACACGGTGGCCTTTACATCCTTACAACCACAGGCCCGGCCAAGCACAGACAGTGCCTGAAGGTATTCCTCGGTCGATTCCCCAGGTTGTTGTTTACGACCCCCCAGGAGGTGCCTAGCGTACACCTCGTTCACTGGGCGCGTGTACTGGTCCTTGAGGAGCTTGATAGCATCCGCGTACGAGGTCGCGTCCTGGATGACCGAGTACACTCGGTGGTTCACTTTGGAGGTCAGGACGTCCAGTTTGTCCTCGTCTGATTTGACCGTTTCAGCGGAGGCGATCAGAAATTTTTCAAAACACCTAAGCCAGTGAGTAAACTTGGTGGATGAGTCCGCCTCCTGATGATCTAAGTCCAGGCATGCTGGTGTGAGGATCTTCTCCATTATAAAAATCTTGTTAATAAAATTGATGCGCTATCAATAACTCAAAAGACTGAGATTAAGCGAGTGATTAACAGGCTTTTATTAACAAGAGAATGAAGGTGTGCCTCGAGTGGTCGACCGGTCCAGAATACAGAGGGACTGTGGAGCAGTCACCTTTATACCTGGACTCGTGGGAGGAGTCAGCCGAGACATGTACAGGCATGTACACAGTGGAATACAAACAGTGGTTTACCACAGGCTCCAACCTTCCACAGCTGTGCCTAAGCCTTGAAGAAGTAGCCCCAAACCTGCAACAACAAGGTCCTTCAACATACAAGTGCTGTCCCTTTAAATCGCAGCTTCTCCGATTGACCTGCAGCTGCAAGCAAGCAAGCCAACTGTTTTCATGCCAGGTCTCATCAGTTGGGTTCCCCGCAGGCGTGTTTCAGGTGGGGAAAGCCCCAAATTCGCAACGGCCCCGGAAAATCTACTTCAACAAGGTAATAATTTAATAATTGGTCATTAGTGCGCCGACGACCAGTCCCGCCAGCGGCGGCCAGGACTGAAGCGGGTCGCGGAGAAACGACGGTCTGAAAGTCGGACGGGGTGGGGAATCAGGCTGGGGGGGTCGCGACCCGCTTTTTCGGCGATTTTCGGCCCCCGGCCACCTGGAAAGCCGCCCGACGGTTGGCAGAAAATCGACCCCAGTGTCTTTAGCTTTGACTTTTTTCTATTTTTCCCTGATGTCACCTTAGTCACTAATGCTCTATTACCTTTGTTACTCTCTCTGTCCCTTCCTGACCCACTCTGCTTATTTTTACCCTAATCTCTGCTCTGCTCTAGAGCCTCTTGCTGCTTTTAAATTTACTCTTTCCTGAATCCACCGTCAACCCCCTTCATTAGTTTAAAGCCCTGTCTACTGCCCTAGTTATTCGATTCGCCAGGACACTGGTTCGAGCATGGTTTAAGTGGAGCCCATCCCAACAGAACAGCTCCCTCTTTCCCCAGTACAGGTGCCAGTGGCCTATGAAGTGAAACCCCTGCCTCCCACACCTCTCTTTCAGCCATGCATTTAACCTTCTCATCTGCTTATCCCTATGCCAATTGGTGCATGGCTCAGGTAGCAATCCAGAAATTATTACCTTTGAGGTTTTGCTTTTTAATTTGGACCCCAACTCCTCAAACTCTCTCAGCAAAACCTCGTTCCTAGTTCTACCTATGTGGTTGGTTCCTACGTGGACCACGACAACTGGATCCTCCCCTTCCCACTCCAAGTTCTTCTTTAGCCGTGAGGAGATATCTTTAACCCTGGAAACACAGTCTTTGATACTCCTTGTCGCGGCGGGAGGTAGGGAGGGGCGAGGTCATGGAGGGATTTGAAAACAATGTCTACTGCCCGTTTCATGCCTAATCTGACAAGTTGAGAGAGTTGATATAATCCAACACACTTCAGTCCCATTAACCAAATTATTCCAGCTAGGCGCAATTTGATGTTGCAGCTTCCTCCAAACCTCAAAGTACCATTGAACGTGAGGTAGAGCGGACAAAACTGTCTGGTGCTCAAAGGTTTAGGAAGAGACCAAAGCAGTGAGCATAACCAGTTGCGCACACTTTACGCTCACCTACCAATACATTGCTTACCAACCCAAAAGGTAGGAGCCACAGCAGTAACTGTGAAGTAAGGCATTTGTCAGTTCCCTGTGTTAGACTGGAACCAACACAGTAGTCCCTCCATTCTAAACAATCACTTGGATGGTTACAATAGATTCAACATAGTCACAGCTGTTTGGTCATCTCTACAGCATGATTTTTGCACTACATTTTCATCATTGCAAGCAGGAAAAAAAAGCATAGATGAAACAGACTCTAAATTGGCAAGTAGATGTTTGGCAAGGGATCCAGTAGTGTTAAGTGATACTGATTTACCACAGTGTACTGAGGACATCTGCTGGCATTTCCAGCACCACACACAGGCTGCAATTCTGTTCTATTCCAAGCAGGCTTTTCAGTAAACCAAAAGAGGTGCTTCAGGATTCTTCAGGACAAACACAGCATTATCAGATCAAAGTTAGAACGCGAAAAAAAAAATCACCAGATTCTCAGCATAAGCAACAAACAAATTGACAAAACCAATAAAACCAGCACAACCTTAGCAACCTGTTTAAACAATCAATCCAGTAATGGGAAATAATCCATTGATAATACAGAGATAACACTTCACAAATCAGATTTGCAAAAGCTTCTAGTTCAGTCAATCCTACACTGATGAAGTTTCCTGGCCAATAAAATGAGCACCTCTCACTATTAACCCTTTACCATCCTATCTTGACAAACTCTATGGTAATTTTTAATGATAAACTATCTGAAATTTAGGATAATGAGCAACGATGAGATAGATTAATACTTAATCCAGGAAATCTAGAGCTGGTTATGAACTTCCAATAACACACTGCTTAAAGGGGCATCATCTTTGTTAAAGAACTGGGCCTAGATTTTCAGTATAGACAGTTTTGGGGCGCTAACCTTAGCGCCCGCCCGAAGTTAGCGCCCGCCCCAAAGTAGCGCCCCGTTGCCGGAAATTCAGTGGCTTCGCCCTAAGAGGTTGGTGGAGCGCTAAAAGAGGCGTTCCACTACTATCTTTAGGCGCTAAGCCGGCGGTGCAGAGCGCAACACCCGAGCTCGGGCGCAGCGCACGGCAGACACTCTGGTGCCAGTGAGCACTTAAAGGGGAAGGGTGCATGTGCTTTTTTCAAAGGCAGAGTCTGGGGGCGAAAACAGGAGGAGGAGGAGGAGGAGGAGGAGGAGGAGGAGGAGGAGGAACATTAATACACCGTTCACAACAACACACTGGATCCTTCCACACAACAGATGCAGACTGCCTTCTATAGAGCAGGAGGAGGGCCCTTTAATTTGCGCTCCCCAGGGTGTGTTGCGTTCCATTTTACAAACGCTCTGGACGCCAGCCGCACAATGGGGCGATCCAACTGAAGTTTGGATTCGGGGCGGCCAAAGGGCGTTGCACGAGGATGTGACGTCATTTTCTGCGCGCGCATCCGGGCGGCCGCTAAACTTTGCGCCGGCGCTAACGGGCAACTTAATTTGGGGCGGGGCGCAAACTGCGCTGCGCCCGGCCGCTACACGCATAGCGCCCGAAAATCACTTCTCTTAAGGCGCTAACTGCTGGCGCAAGCAACTGAAAATCTAGCCCCTGGTTTGGTAAGCTCTTTTTAAATTTGTTCACAAATGGTTCCTGGAATGAGAGGATTGTCCTATGAGGAGAGGTTGAGTAGACTAGGCCTAGAGTTTAGAAGAATGAGAGGTGATCTCATTGAAACATATAAAATGCTTACAGGGCTTGACAGGGTAGATGCAGGGAGGATGTTTCCCCTGGCTGGAGAGTCTAGAACCAGGGGTCACAGTCTCAGAATAAGGGGTCAGCCATTTCGGACTGAGATGAGGAGAAATTTCTTCACTCAAAGGGTTGTGAATCTTTGGAATTACCTCCCTCAGAGGGCTGTGGATGCTCAGTCATTGAGTATATTCAAGATAGAGATCGATAGATTTTTGGATACTAAGGGAATCAAGGGATATGGGGATAGTGCGTGAAGATGGAGTCGAGGTAGAAGATCAGCCAAAATCTTATTGAATGGCGGAGTAGGTTCGAAGGGCTGAATGGCCTACTCTACTCCTATTTCTTATGCTCTTATACATGGTGCAATGATGTTGAAATGTATAATCATGTCACTTATGCATGAGATTATCATGATGGGAATGACACACAATGCTTTTCTCACCCCAAAGCTGCCAAAACATGTCTTAATGGAGAAGCTGTACCTTTAAAGCCACTGCCACTGCTTGCATTGTTGCACAGGTTTTCTTAATGGGAAGTATGCTAAATAAAGTGAGGAAGACAGTGAAAATGCACCATCAACATCCTGGGGCTCACCATTGACCAGAAACGTAACTAGACCAGCCACATAAATACTGTGGCAACAGGCGCAGGTCAGAGGCTGGGTATTCTGCGGTGAGTGACTCATCTGACTCCCCAAAGCCTTTCCACCATCTACAAGGCACAAGTAAGGAGTGTGATGGAATACTCTCCACTTGCCTGGATGAGTGCAGCTCCAACAATACTCAAGAAGCTCAACACCATCCATGACAAAGCAGCCCGCTTGATTGGCACCCCCTCTACCACCTTAAACATCCACTCCCTCCACCACCGGTGTACTGTGGCTGCAGTGTGTACCGTCTACAAGATGCACTGCAGCAACTCGCCAAGGCTTCTTCGGCAGCACCTCCCAAACCCGCAACCTCTTCTACCTAGAAGGACAAGGGCAGCAGACGCATGGGAAAACCATCACCTCCAAGTTCCCCTCCAAGTCACACATCATCCTGACTTAGAAGTACAGTATATCGCCGATCCTTCAACATCGTTGGGTAAAAATCCTGGAACTCCCTATCTAACAGCACTGTGGGAGTACCATCACCACACGGACTACAGCGGTTCATGAAGGCGGTTCACCACCACCTTCTCAAGGGCAATTAGGGATGGGCAATAAAAGCTGGCCTTGCCAGAGACGCCCACATCCCATAAAAACAAAAAAAAATTGTTGGTAAATGTGACAATGTTTTGAGTTAAGTATACAAGGTAATGAAGAACACACAAAGGCAGTTCAAGCCCACTCCATCCAGGGTCCATGTATGATTATCCTATTATGGAGTTCTCCTACACCACTGTCACTGTTCTTCCCTTACTTTAAGGAACAGTGTGTCCCTTCCTTGAAAGAAAATAAAGCAGTACTTTACTGTCTCCTTAACCTCTGAACATTTCAATCAATACGCAGGTTAATATTTTCCCCTCATTAAACTTTTATCTCAAAATTGCCCTTTCCAACAAGCAGCCATGCTACAAAAGTGCGCTCTTGATCTTCCTTCAGCTTTTTAAAATGTCTCTGGTCACCCTTTTTTCAGTAACTTCTAATTGCAGGATGATAATTGCAGGTTCTATAGAAATTACAGGTGATCATTTGTGCTGGGATATAAGGGATGACATTCCAAGGCTCCGATACAGCCTTACTATCATTGGGTTGGAGAATTGGGGCTAGTCCTATCCCAATCTGTATAGTGCTGCCTGTTCGCTATCGGACTAAGCTCCTGTTCCATTCCCCCTAGTCCCGTTTCCTTCTTCAATCCCAATTGGATCAAAAGAAGACATTAATGAGATTTGTGTGCTGCATTTGGTTTAAACATTGGCGTTTAACTTTGGGACCTGCGTTTAAATCCGACCCAGACCAATAATAGAAGAGTCTCCTCTGTCCCCTTGCTTAAGAGTTAGACGGCAAATGAGCTTAGGCAGTTTATGGGCCTACACCTTAACTCTAGTCTGACTGCAATCGACACTAAATAGGTGATCTCAGTCCACAAGCTGATTAGTGTGACAAAGAGAAAAGTGAAGGTTTCCTTTGGAGATTGGGGGAGTGTGGAGGGAGTTTTTGCTCTGCATCTACCAATGTCACACCTGACCTGGGAGTGGCTGAATAATTGCACTGGCTCGCTGAGATGAAAAATTGTTCCATTTCCCAAATGGGAACATCCCTCACCTTGATGAGCACAAGATGTTTTTTTAAGTTATGAAAAAGGATGCTATTATTGGAGAAAGAAGAGTTTGGGAGGGTGACATTGATAGGCGGAAGCTTACAAGTAGTTATTTGTAAGTAGCGAACAGTGGGTGAAAGAGTTACACAAAGCAAATTCATATTCATTTCAAGCCAAAACACAAAACTGTTTTCATAGTAACTATCACAGTGTAATGGTATTTTCCAAGATCTAGATTTTAATTTTCAGGCATTGAAGGCCTCTGCTCTCGAATGAAGGAAGTTTCCAGAACATTTCCTTATTTAGAGCATTCATTAATTAACCTGAAAGAAATGCAGGTCACTAAAGACTGGCCTCAAGGGTAAATTTATAAAAATGTTAAAAGGTAACATAAAGACCTTGTTTTGGTAACAACATTTAACACAGCAACTCTATAAAAATGCCATATAATTGCTTCCAGACAAGGAGTCCATATAAAATGGATTCCATGTTGTCAACTGCATGGGAACCAAAATGATTAAGAGGCCCAGACAATGATAACATTGAAGTCATCATTTCAATAGTGTTATACAAATAATATTGACCTATTTAGCACTTTGAGTGTATTTTGTCTTGGCAACTTATGAGCCTTGTGTTTCAATGTATTTTAAGCATTTTTCTGCGAAGCAGCTTGTTCTCCCCCACCGAAAAGCATTAATAAATCCTGGATATTCCCGCTAGCATCTCTTTAATCTTGGTCGGGGGTTTTGTTTTGCCAAGTCCAAGGCACCAGATCATGAGACTTGAGCGCTGGTGCTGGTGATGACAGCGTGAAGGATTAGCTGGCTAGTTGGTGTTTTGTTTCCAGCTGGAAGCCATTATTGTTGATTACCTTTCCTCTTTCGAGGAGACTGACCTCCGCTGTTTGCATGCACTGATTGTCTGCTGATCGCATGCACCAAACAAACCCTCCTGTGCTTTTAAGTTAGTAGCAATATAATAGAATTCACAGCAGCACTGAAGAACTCTGCATCAGACTGTAAGATAAAGAGGGTATTGTTATAATTCAGGTGCTCCCATAATTCAGGTACTTTCCAGATACCTTTTCTCATGCCCAACATAAAGAACCATTTCCAAATGCAAGCTTAGGATACAACAACAATTTGAATTTATATAGCGCCTTTAACGTCGGCACTTCACAGGAGCGTTATAAAACAAGACTTGACACCGAGCCACATAAGGAGATATGAGGGCAGATGACCAAAAGCTTGGTCAAAGAGGTAGGCTTTAAGGAGCGTCTTAAAGGAGGAAAGAGAGGTAGAGAGGCGGAGAGGTTTAGGGAGGGAATTCCAGAGCTGAGGGCTTAGGCAGCTGAAGGCACGGCCGCCAATGGTGGAGCGATTAAAATCAGGGGATGCTCAATAGGTCAGAATTAGAGGAGTGCAGATACCCCGGGGATTTGTAGGACTGGAGGAGATTACAGGGATAGGGAGGGGTGAGGCAATGCAGGGATTTAAAAAATAGGATGAGAATTTTAAAATTGAGGCTTATGCACTTAGGAACTGAAGCATAAATGTATGTGTGAAGTAATCTGGGAGGTAGTGGGAATGAGGCAAACAATCAGTAAGTTCAATGAATATAGCGCAAGCTCGCTCTGATTCTCTCAATAGGGAAAAAAATACTCTGACAGGCTGTATGTCTCAGGCTATAAACTATAAATCGGATTTATTAAGAAGTGTAAACTTAGCAATAAAATTAATAGTCAAATAATAGAAGAAAGATAAATTACAGTGGTTTACCTTACTTACAATCTTTGTCTACAAACACTTTGACAACTTCAGTAATTTCTCATAACTTGGAACATATAGCTATGCGGTAAGCAAGAAAGAACCAAGAACTTGCATTTATATAAGAACATAAGAAATAGGAGCAGGAGTAGGCCATTCGGCCCCTCGAGCCTGCTCCGCCATTCAACACGATCATGGCTGATCTGATCTTGGCATCAACTCCACTTTCCTGCCTGTTCCCTATAACCCTCGACTCCCCTGTAGCTCAAATATCTGTCCATTGGGAGGACTCATAAAAATCAACATTTCATTGTGCAGTACACACGTCTGCTGCATATATGACAAATAAAATTGAATTGAATTGAATTGAATCTCAGCCTTGAATATATTCAATGACCCAGCCTGCACAGCTCTCTGGGGTACAGAATTCCAAAGATTCACGACACTCTGAGAAGAAATTCCTCCTCATCTCTGTCTTAAATGGGCGAGCCCTTATCCTGAAACTATGCCCCTTAGTTCTAGATTCCTCCACGAGGGGAAACATCCTCTCTGCATCCACCCTGTCAACCCCCTCAGAATCTTTTTTGTTTCAATAAGATCACCTCTCATTCTTCTAAACTCCAATGGGTATAGGCCCAACCTGCTCAACCTTTCTTCATAAGACAACCCTTTCATCTCAGGAATCAACCTAGTGAACCTTCGCTGAACAGCCGCCAATGCAAGTATATCCCTCCTTAAATAAGGTGACCAAAGCTGTACGCATTACTCCAGGTGTGGTCTCACCAACGACCTATCGCGCCTTTCACGTCAGGACATCCCAAAGTGCCTTACCGCCAATTAAATACTTTGCTTGAGGTGTCGTCACTGTTGTAACATAATAAATGCGGCAGTCAATTTGAGCACGGCAAGGTCACACAGACAGCAATGTAAAGTAAAAAAATTAAAGTTTAAAGATTCTTGGAACACCAGCCCCAGCTCACACAGCGGCCAGGTGAGCAGAAGATCACTCCAGAGCCTACTTATGGGGCAAGACTAATTCCCACTCCTTTGCTTTGAAGCCCGAACAGAGACAAAGGAATATAAAAAAAACTACCATTGAATACAACTGTAACTCATAGTGGAGCTCAAAATATCAGGCTGGTTTCCCAGAAACTGGTTTCCAGGTATCCGCCCCTTCAGGATTAGGTGAAGCAGTGAGATGCCCTGACGTGAGAAACAATCACAGCTGATTAACTCTGTCTCCTGCAGCAAGATAAATAATATAAAGTGACAAATGACGCTTGTGAAATAGCCTAACTGTACAGAGATGTTTCCCTTCCTCCATTTGAAGTGCTTCCAACACCTGTAAAGTCTCACATGAGCTGTGACAAGGCACGTATTTTTTAAGAAAATCAAAATTCTTGCCCCGTCTTCTGCCAATTTCTCTCCTCCCTCCTTTAAAGAAAGAACTTGTATTTATATAACGTCTTTCACAACCTCAGAACCTCCTAAAGTGCTTTACAGCCAATTAAGTACTTTTGAAGTGTTATAATGTCGAAAATGCGGCAGCCAATTTGCACACAGCAAGATCCCATAAACAGGAATGTGATAATGATCAGATAATCTGTTTTAGTGATGTTGGTTGAGGGATAAATATTGGCCAGAACACCAGGGAAACTTTTTCTGCTCTCCTTCGAAATAGTAAGACATAGAGATTTCTTTAGCTTGCAAGTGTTTAGAGCCAAATCTATGTCCAGTGGCACCTCATTGGAAGAACCTCGCTCACCATTGACAGATCGCTTCTTCATCTCAACTGCAGCTGCCATCTATTCCAGCAACATTGGTGCCCTTGACAAAAATCACACCTTGGTCCTCTGAATCCTTCCACGATCAGCCCCAACACCAACATCACCAGTCCCACCAACATCACCACCAACATCACCACCAACAACACCAACCTTCTCTGCCATCACCTGATGCTGCACTGGACACGGGCCATCAGCACCTGACAACATTGCTGCCCAGGAGGCCAGTGATGGCATCACCATGGCCAGATTTACTTCACTTGATGCTGTACACACTGGCTGCCACATGATGCGCCAGGTTGACACCACCCCACACCAGCACCTTAAATCATCCCTATAACATCCAAGCCATTCCCCCGAATGGCCTACTCTTGCTCCTATTTTTTTTATGTTTATGTTTCACACTCATCACAATAGCGAGGGGGGGGTTATGTCTCAACATTCACTGGAAATCATGAAGACACTTCTCAAGGTGCGCACAGATCTGTCCAACAAGGTGAAGTGTTGAGAATATAGATTTCAATGTTTGACAACACATTAACAGAAACTTCACATGAACATTGGCTAAACCTCTCAAGTGCCTACCTTTGTGTGTTGTTAGTGGTATGCTTGCAGTAGGATGGCTAGTGAGATGGGGAAGTGATAATGTAGATAGAGAGGGTTAGGTGGAGGTGCAAGGTAAGTTGGTGGCAGAGTGATGGAGATGTGATGAGTGGCACAGCAGGGTGAGTTTGAGTGTGGCTTTGCAGTAACATTTCGTGATCTCCTGGGATCATTGAAAGGTTGGCGACACTGCCGCCTGGGACTCCTGACGACATCTCTGCTTGTGTCCTCCTGTGCATTGTGTTGGTCTCCTGGGGAGGTCTCTCTCACCCATGGGAAGGGAAGAGAACTTCCCTGTGTGCTGTGATTCCCTCCATAAGCATATGGAGGGACTCATGCGTGAGCCTGGGTGCAGATGTGCACCTTTGTGCAGTGCTTGTTAGTGTTTGCAGCACCTCAATGCTGCAGAACACTGACAGTACAACTGTCAAAATTAATGTGGACATGGTCCCTTTAAGGAAACCAGCTGATGACGTGTCATCAAATGACATCATCAGACCCGCTTCCTGTTAATTGACCAGGAACCCCGCAGGGCAGGCTTAACAAGACCAATCTATGGGAAATCAATTTCAGAGAGCGGCTGCAGACAGGAGCGGGACCGGAACCCACCAACCAGCTCTCCCACCACCATCCCGCCTCCGCAGGGAAAATCCAGCCATTAGTTTCCATTGTGACATCAGAAGTGAAATGATAACATTATGGCGATGATCAACTTATCCCTAGCTAGCACACGAAGCAGGATGCCAGTGCTCCTTCATGCATTGTCTGTTCTCCCCTTCAAATTAAACTCCACATCCAGTACTTCCTGAACAACATTTTAAAACCTCATCCGATTGTCTTCTATGTATTGTATAGAACCAAAGATACATGATTCTAAGCAGTAGCACATCAGATTTTTATGATGTTCCAAAGCCAATCAGCTTTAGCATTTCTTTAAATGTAGGCTGTCTTCTGGCTGTCTAACAGGCAGTCCCTTTAAGGTGCCTTCAAGGACCGCCTATTGGGCCGCATGTGGACCTGGTCTTCCTGAGTGCAGCTGGCATTGGCTGCCTCAGGGCAAACCAATCTTGTAGTGGGGCCTCAAAGTAGTGTTAGGCCCCTTATTTGGATCAGCAAAGGGCCTCATACCTGTTTCAGGCGTGGGCACTGCACGGTGAATTTTTGCCATTTACCAATATGGCGGGCAGCGCACTTCTGGCTCTTAATGAGCATGCGCTTCCTGATCATCATACTGGTGGATTTGGAATCCGTTTAGCGCCCAAAAAAACAGGCACTGCGCAGCCAAAATTCGAGGCCATACTTTCCAGCAACAAACACTGGAGAGTGATTAGGTGTGGAAACCCAGACTGAAGTTTACTCCTCCATAGTGCAGGAGTACTGAAAGTAATTGTACACTTTAATCCTGAGAGATTACATTGAAGATTTGAACACTTGAACACATGTATGCCACTTCACGGTACCAGATTTATACTGATTTATATTTATAGCAGAGCTTCGGGCCCATGGATGCCAGGGGAGCAAATAAAACCTGACAAATTGAAGCCTTCAAAAGTTCTGTATTAAATTACAGATCTCTGGTATATTTACAACGCCAGTTTAATGCTAGCTCTGACTCTGAATAGGCAGTGATTCTACTAGCTTCAGGAAAAAGGCGGGATCCACAATGCTAAGGATATACACAGGTGATGCCTTGGTACAGCCAGATATTCAAGGCCCAATCTCCCCCAATCTGATCATTCATGATGGGTCTCAATAATTACCTATCTTCAAACAACTGGTTAAGATAACGGACAGACTTTATTTGTTCACATTTTGAATTATATCTGCATTTGGTTGTGGGTCCATTCGGGCATAGTTTGTATAAGTTAAAACTGTTTACCTGTGTGGTAGATCATGTGTTGAGCTGTTTACCTTTGATGTAAAGTTTCTGTTCGTTATTTACAGTCTGCTAAATATTAAATGTGGAGAATGAATGCTCCCGTAACCATCATGCAAAAGGAACCCAATATTCTTTGAGTACCATACTATAACATATCTGTGTCAGGTGGTGGTACCACATGTGTAAAGAGAATAAAGACGTGGCCCAGATTTTGCAGTCAGTGGCAAAGGAACAGCGCTCACCTTTCACTACGCTGAAAGCTGCCCACAAACCTTTCACGACCTTTTGAGCGCAGACTTGCTGTCATCAGGGGTCTGATCTAGCACGGCGCCCTGTACAGTTTGGTAGTAACTATGATTTATCACGCCGTTAAAAATTCACTTACACCTGAATGCACCAGCCCTAACCTTTCCTGCCATGCTTAGTGGGTAACTGGTGGGTAAGTGCCATAACTCCATGTCCTTATGTGTATTTCAATGCCATGTCTAACAGCGAGGTACTGTTACAACGCAGCCTGTGGTGGAGCAGGGTAACTCGGACCGCAACTTCCGGTCTGAGCTGAGCTCAAGGCCGCGATCTTACCTCTGGAGACGTGCTGGAGGCGGGACTTCTGGTTTCCGGGTTTCAGTCCCTCCCCCAGCAACGTCTGATGAACCCACGGTATTTTCCCTTGATTGGCCTTGTTACCGGCCAATTAAGGGAAAGCCAGTGACAGATGACGTCTGTGTATGACGCTTCCTCTGTCGAAAAATTTTTGACAGATGAATTGTCAGCGTTTGACAGCTTTGAGAAGCTGTCAAACACTGACAATCTCTGTTTTAAGGTGAGCCCTTGCACAGAAGGCTCACCAAGACCTCTCTCCTCAGCAGAAAGCAGATGGCTGCTGCATCTGAGAATGCAGCAGCCATTCTGTCATCTCTGCCGTTGAGATGAGGCACCTCCGGATCCTCAAAGGCTGAAGCCTGCAGAAAGAAACAAAGTCAAGGAAACGGGGTTGGGACCCGCTCCCAATTTTTCCCATTTTCCCAGCAGTCCCGCCTCCAAACCCACCTCCTCAGGGCTGGACCCAAGTTTATGGAGGGTGGAAGATGGGAGGCTAGTTAGGAGAGCATTAGAATAGTTGAGTCTAGAGGTAACAAAAGCATGGATGAGGGTTTCGGAGATGGACGATATTACAGAGGTGGAGCTCGACGGTCCTGGTGATAGAGAGGATATGGGGTCAGAAGCTCAGCTCAGGGTCGAATAGGACACTGAGGTGGAACGCAATAATCTGCATTTGTGCTTGTAAGCAGCAGAGCCTGGTCATTAAAGCTGTCACTCCATTCTACAATATGCGAGACTACTAAGCCATAACGAACAATTCCGGGACGCTTAGGAAGATAATTTATATAGCAGACGGTCTCTCCCATTCACGGTATTACAGGTGTGTGCTTATTTCAAAAGAAAGGTGCACCTTTAGTTCTCTTAAAGAAATGTTAAAGGGAAAGCTCACACAAATCAGGCCCGTGACCCTTACATGAGCATGTGCCAGATCCCTATGGGGAAAATAAAATTGCCAAACTTGCCTGCTTTAAAGACTGTACTTTTTAATTTGCAAATAGCTGTTCCATGTCATTGGAATGATTGTAGCTATTACACTCATCTGGTGTTCATTTTCAAAGTCCTGCGGACTTGGAGTCCAGCACACCCCCAGATTCACTTCTGAATTGTGCCCATAACCGAAACGAACTGTTGTTCTATCCACACGATGCCATCCTGTGGCTTGGGATAATTATGGCCATTATATTGAGCAGACATTATATTCATCCAGCTTTCAGCGTCAAACACGAGATTGGCTGTTTTGCAGATTACTCCAATAAAATCTCGAACCTTTTTCTCTCTCAGAAGGAACTGGCAGATGGTCCGCTGTGGTTCACAAATAAAATTATTGTGATCCTTCGCTGAAATACTCTTCTTCCTTTAAAACTCAATTGAAAGTCCTCATCAAGGACTTTTGTCAGCTGATCAGGAAACCAACTTAAACCGCATGTCAACTTTAATTTAATATTAGCCAATATTAAAAAGGTTTAGCCGATTTTCTTTTGTTGCCTTTGCACCAGCTCTTCTTCTTCTAACCCTTTATTAACAAGTTTGCTGATGTGGAAAGGATCAGACTCTCCACCCTGCATTTATTGGTCCTTCAGCTTCTGCAGATGGCGAATCGTAAACTCCACAGTGATGGCAGAGGTGGTGTTCTGGCCCAGGCTTCTCCAGCCATCGTCTTCAATGCAGAATCCACAATGGCAGATACCGACCGACCGACCGACCCCCCTCTTCATCTTAGTCTGCCTGCAGAAGGAGCAGGTGTACTTGGCGTGTTGGCTGATTTCGATGTTCTTCACCATTTTGATCAGCGAATCTCTGTATTTCGCCACAATCCCCACCTTCTTGGATCCGGCAAAGAGGGTTGAAAAATCTTGCAATTGGAATCATTGTATAGTAATTAAAGTGTCATTGTCATAAATAATGCTTACATTTAACAATTCAGAGTACTAACTGGTGGCAGCCACGTAACTCCCTATAATTGTCAGCCTCATTTAGACAATGACAAAGACAAGGCTGAAGCGTTTGCAACCATCTTCAGCCAGAAGTGCCGAGCGGATGATCCATATCGGCCTCCTCC
Organism: Somniosus microcephalus; assembly: GCF_052327205.1. Taxonomy (NCBI): domain Eukaryota; kingdom Metazoa; phylum Chordata; class Chondrichthyes; order Squaliformes; family Somniosidae; genus Somniosus; species Somniosus microcephalus. The sequence goes on along the minus strand of NC_141012.1, from coordinate 20,653,969 downwards.
TGACGTCCCCACCATCACAGAAGCCAGTCGATTCACGCCACGTGATATCAAGAAACGGCTGAGCGCACTGGATACAGCAAAGACTATGGGCCCCGACAACATCCCGGCTGTCATGCTGAAAACTTGTGCTCCAGAACTAGCCGCAGCTCTAGCCAAGCTGTTCCAGTACAGCTACAACACTGGCATCGACCCGACAATGTGGAAAACTGCCCAGGTATGTCCTGTCCACAAAAAGCAGGACAAATCAAATCCAGCCCAATTACCGCCCCATCGGTCTACTCTCAATCATCAGCAAAGTGATGGAAGGTGTTGTCAACAGTGCTATCAAGCGGCACTTACTCACCAATAACCTGCTCACCAAAGCTCAGTTTGGGTTCTGCCAGGACCACTCAGCTCCAGGCCTCATTACAGCCTTGGTCCAAGCATGGACAGAAGAGCTGAATTTAAGAGGTGAGGTGAGGTGAGACAGCAAGGCAGCATTTGACCGAGCATGGAATCAAGGAGCCCTAGTAAAATTGAAGTCAATGGGAATCAGGAGGGAAACTCTCCACTGGCTGGAGTCATACCTAGCACAAAGGAAGACGGTTGTGGTTGTTGGAGGTCAATCATCACAGCCCCAGGACATCACTGCAGGAGTTCCTCAGGGCAGTGTTCTAGGCCCAACCATCTTCAGCTGCTTCATCAATGACCTTCCCTCCATCATAAGGTCAAACGTGGGGATGTTCGCTGATTACTGCACAGTGTTCAGTTCCATTCACAACTCCTCAGAAAATGACATTCAGGCTTGGGCCGATAAGTGGCAAGTAACATTCATGCCACACAAGTGCCAGGCAATGACTATCTCCAACAAGCGAGAGTCGAACCACCTCCCCTTGACATTCAATGGCATTACCATCACCGAATCCCCCACCATCAACATCTTGGGGATCACCATTGACCAGAAACTTAACTGGACCAGCCACATATACTATGGCAACAAGAACGGTTCAGAGGCTGGGTATTCTGCAGCAAGTGTCTCAGCTCCTGACTCCCCAAAGCTTTTCCACCATCTAAAAGGCACAAGTCAGGAGTGTGATGGAATACTCTCCACTTGCCTAAATGACTGCAGCTCCAACAACACTCAAGAAGCTTGACACCATCCGGGACAAAGCAGCCTGCTTGATTGGCACCCCATCTACCACCTTAAACATGCACTCCCTCCACCACCAGCATACCGTGGCTGCAGTGTGTACCATCTACAAGATGCACTGCAGCAAGTCGCCAAGGCTTCTTCGGCAGCACCTCCCAAACTTGTGACCTCTACCACCTAAAAGGACAAGGGCAGCATGGGAACACCATCACCTGCAAGTTCCCCTCCAAGTTACACACCATCCTGACTTGGAAATATATCGCCGTTCCTTCATCGTCGCTGAGTCAAAATCCTGGAACTCCCTCCCTAACAGCACTGTGGGAGTACCTTCACCACAAGGACTGCAGCGATTCAAAAAGGGGGCTCACCACCACCTTCTCAAGGGCAATTAGGGATGGACAATAAATGCTGGCCTTGCCAGTGACAGCCACATCTCGAAAAAAAAATGATATTCTGTGGGTAAAATTATGGAGAAACCACACATCTGTTGTGGGTTCAAGTCCCACTCCAGCGACTTAAGCACAAAGCTAGGCTGACACTTCAGTGCAGTGTTGAGGGAGTGCTGCACTGTCGGAGGTGCCGTCTTTCGGATGAGACGTTAAACCGAGGCCCCGTCTGCTTTCTCAGTTGGACGTAAAAGATCCAATTCGAAGAATAGCAGGGGAGTTATCCCCAGTGATCTGCGCCAATATTTATTCCTCAATCAACATCAGAAAAACAGATTATCTGGTCATTATCACATTGCTGTTTGTGAGTGCAAATTGGCTGCCGCATTTCCCACATTACAACAGAGACTCCACTTCAAAAGTACTTAATTGGCTGTAAAGCGCTTTGAGACGTCCGGTGGTCGTGAAAGGCGCTATATAAATGCCAGTCTTTCTTTCTTTCTTATTTTGTCCTGGTTTAAATGCATGAATGTTTGGCTTGCAAGCCAGGTTTTTTTTTTGAATGAAGACATCTGCAACATTGTGTGCCAGCACATTGCATCGTTTGTCTGGACATTTACATTTTAAAAGTTGCATTTGTCACAAAAAAACACTGGAGGTCATAGCCCAGTTGGTAGCCAGTGTACCTGCAATAGCCAGCAGTACTGCCATAGGACTCCAATGAGAGAGCTTCACTGACAACCTGTCAGCAATGTGTCCGCCATGGCTCTGTTAGTAGCACTCTTGCCTCTGAGTCAAAAGGTTATGGGTTTGAGTCCCACTCTAGAGCACAAAATCGAGGCTGACACTCCAGTGCAGTACTGAGGGAGTGCTGCACTATCAGATGTTCTGTCCTTCGGATGAGATGTCTGCTCTCTCAGGTGGACATAAAAGATCCCATGACACTACTTCAAAGAAGAGCAGGGGAGTTCTCCCCAGTGTCCTGGCCAATATTTATCCCTCAATCAACACAACTAAAACAGATTAGCTGGTCATTATCACATTGCTGGTTGTGGGAGTTTACTGTGCGCAGATGGGTTCCCAAGTTTCCTACATTACGACAGTAACAACACTTCAAAAGTATTTCACTGGATGTAAAATGCTTTGGGGCATCCTGAGGTTGTGAAAAGCACAATATAAATGCAAGTCTTTCTTTCCTGAACCAAACTACAGCATAAACTCTTCCCAGATGGCCTTTGGGAGAAGAGTGTGTTCCAGAATCTGCTGCAGGGGCATGTGTTTTCATTAGTTAGCTTCACACACTTTATATTTATTTGAAATATATTGCAACATTGACATTGGTCCGTAAAGGGATGTAAGTCACAGTGTGTTTTATCTTAAAGGTTTTTCAAGATATTGGCTTTTGTTTCTTTATTGAAGTGGTTGGGAGATACCATTCAATAAAAAGAGATCATTATTTTCATTGTTGAGTTTTGTAAAGATGTCCAGTCCATTACCCTACCTAATGTGATAGCTTGCTTCTGATACAGCATTATAAAGTTTAAAGTACTTGTGTTTACAACCATTAATTAACCACGTGGGTCTAGCTAGAACTGTGGCTAGCAGATCTTTTATGAAACTGGGCAAATAGATAGCAAATGCAGTTCAATGTGAATAAGTACAAAATAATTAATATGGGAGCAAGGAGCCAAAGAGTCATCTACATGTTAAATGGAAGAGTAGTAAAGCTTACTTATCACAAAAGAGACAATGCGATAGTGAATAAATCTAAGAAGCTATCAGCCCCATAGTTAGCTGCTGTAAAACAAAAGCAATAAAGGTGCTGGGCTTTATTATAGAGTTTTGGAATTAGGTTGCAGGAATGTCATTAAACTCAAGATTATAAATGGATTTAAAATGCAATAGTCTGACTTGTTAAGCATAATTTCCATTTCCTGTTCCTACAAATCCTTACATATCAGAGCCTGTTGTCAAGCTGTTTTGCACCCAGAAAAAAATTAAGTATCATCGTTATTATTCAATATAAAAATATCACCTCTTGAAACTAGACTCAGGTTTGATTCAGATAAACCTCTTCGTCACGTAGAGCAGTGTTGAACAGCCTGGAGGAAGAGCTGAATGGCCAGTGTTTGTTCCACCAATAGCACCTGGGACTGCAGACCGTGAAACAAATCTCTGAATTGGCCTGAGGCCACTCATAACCTCTAATTGACATAAAAAGAGAGAGTGAACAAGCTGAGACAACCAAAATCAGCTTGCACACAGGCCGGGGTCTACATTCCATTCAAAGCTAATCTGCGTCCAGAAGAAGGTAAAGGATAGCTGTCCAACCCATTCAGCCAGAAGCCCCTTGGCAATATTGGCCATCAAAATTTAAAATGACAAAAGAGAATCTAAACAATTGAACCACTTCAATCGTGCTTGACTTCTAAGAATCACAAATCAATCCCACATGAAAATTTTTAGAGTGTTGATTATTTCAATCAGCACCTGTTGATCAAAATGTGGCTTATGATCATTCATGAGCGCATAATTTACTAGAGAAATAAATCTGGATCAAGCCTTCTGTGGTCATGGTGTAGACATTTTATGGCTATTGTTTGAGCACTGCCCCAACGTCCTAAACAGCTGTGCTGATGGAGCACAAAGGAAGTGGTTCATTGCACCTCCAGACACAACATGGAAATTTCTCTGCCTTCTTGTTCAGAAAGTGTAGAAGGGAAAGGAGAGCCAGAGAATTCTTGTATTAACATCAAATACATAATTTCACTTAAATAAGGCGCTAAAGCAATTCCTTGTACTAACCCTTAAAGAGACCTGACCAACACGGCACACTAAAATCTTAAATAAAAACAGAAAATGCTGAAAGTACTCAGCAGGTCAGGCAGTATCTGTGGAGAGAGAAACAGAGTCAACGGGCTAGATTTTCGAGGAACCGTCGGGCAGGGTTTCAGGCATGTGGGGGGGGGAAATCCCGAATTCGGGGGTCCCGACACCATCCCACCCAAAACCCCGCCCCACGTAAGTTTCAGGGGCGGCGGGTACCCGCCCCGCACTGGGACCCGCCGAAACCAGGCGGGAAGGGATTACTGCCAATTAACTGCCCGTTAACAGGTAGTTAACAGGCAGTTTTTAGCCTAATCCCTATTTTGAGGGGTTTCGTGTGGGTTTCCCGACGGCTCCAAATCACGCCAGGTTGGAGCAGGCGGGCCATCAGGTTGAAGGAGTTGGAGGGGTCGCGATGTCGGCGCTCAGGTGAGTGATGGGTGCATGAGTGTAAAGGTAAGTGTGTTTGGTGTGTCTAAAGTGTGTAAAGAGCTTTTACTTACCGGTACTTACCTTAACAGCCTTTCTTCCTGTAGCTGTTGGGAGCTGCATCACTCAGCCAGCACTGAAAGCTGAACGGCTGCGATCTGTCAAAAGTGACAGCCTTCAGCTTTGAGTGCCGGTGAGAGTTCTAACTGAGTCTGCGTAGAAGGACTCATGTCAGAACTCAGAGTGTCAGTGTTTCACAGCTTCAAACAGCTGTGAGACACTGATATTTCATCTGTCAAGAACTCTTGACAGATGAAATTGCAGTCTGTGACGTCACCTGTTGCTGGGTGGCCCTTAATTGGCCTGCTGAGCCCGCTGGGCGAGATCAACAAGATCAATCAAGGGAAAATCGCGCGGATTGGCCGGACGTCGAAGTAGGCGGGTTAAAAACCCGAAAGGGGAAGTCTCGCCTCCTTCCCAACAGGTTCGGTAAAATCTACCCCAACGTTTCAGGTCGATGACCTTTCTTCAGAACTGATGAAAGGTCATCGACCTGAAACGTTAACTCTGTTTCTCTCTCCACAAGTGCTGCCTGACCTGCTGAGTATTTCCAGCATTTTCTGTTTTTATTTCAAATTTGCAGCATCCGTAGTATTTCACTTTTTTTTTTAAACACTAAAATCTTTATTCCCGTCACTGTATTATTCAGGCTTGTGAAGGAATAGACATATTCTGAAAAATACACCAAGCTATGAACAGAATTTTGACTTTATTAAAACATGACATACTGGGTCTGGAAGTCTGGAAGCCTTAACAATCAAAAAACTGTAAACAGCATACAGGCTTTTGAGATAGCGTCGGCACCTCATGTGTTGCTATTACTACTGCAGCTGTAATCTTATATACAGAGGAAAGGCAAGCAAGGTCATTCCACCACAGAATCCAATGCAAAAGTACGTCCAATTCAAATGGCCTTGTTAACCTTTATTTAGCAATGCAATGTCATACCCTGTGTAAAATAGATTGGTGCTTTGATGGAATGGAATATAATTTATTGATCCTAACAAAACACAAAAATGTGCCCTTGCCTCCACCGATCCTGCAGTTAGAGGGAAAAACATAAGAGTTAATGAAAACGAATGACTTAACTAGACATTTGCTGCTAATAGCTGATTCATTGCAAAACTGAGCTACTGTGACATCATAAAATATCCATGGGACAGTGACCTGTTCTGTAATTGAATTTCTTTCTGACCCTCCCCTCTATATCTATGAAGTATAGTGATAATGTGACGTTGGCTATCAGGAAAGAGTGCAAAAAAAAAAGATCCATTAAAAGTTGAGAGCAGTAGAAAATGTGACTCCGTGACTTCAGGAGCTTCCATTACAATCAGTTCCATGCATAGTCATCAAAGCCTGAAGTTTGGTGTTGAGAGCTTTGTAAACGCTTTTGATAAACGCACCAGTGTGGCACAGAGAGATTTTGTACCACCTCATGAGGAATGTATTAGTCGACAGATGCCTTTTGGGGAAAATGGCTTTATACCTGGTCCAAAAATTAATAAAGCAGCCTAGGGTAGAACAAATGAATTACTATTCAACCACTACTGCAAGCATGTGTGTTACTTTACTCTTTTAGTCAGCTTCTCGCCAGTAAATTGAAGTGCTTGTGTGGGAATGAGAAAAGAAGAGTGGAAATAAAGGTGTGAGAAAGAAAAATCAGGACAATAAATTTATTTGAAAAGGAAATTGGGATTTCAGATATAATACATCAGCTGATGTAACACAATCGGTACGTTAGAAATCTGTAATCTAGGTGAGAGTTTGAAGTCAGCTCAGAAACCTTGAGGGCAAAGTTGAATGTGGTCAGGTTCCTAAGATTGAATTACAGCACTTGGCTTACTCCTATAAATTTGTTTTTAATAATACCGTATCATTCCTCCCCCCCCATCCCATTGTGCTGGTGGCAGCCCTCTTGTAACTTGTCCAAGTGCCCATTCTTCATGTCTGCGCCCATACAGCAAACGTTGGCAAGCGATTTCACTATGAAAGGCATCACAGCTCAGCCCTGTCTGGTGCTCATCTGACATTTACACGTGCATGCTCTTTGGAGCAGGCATCACTGGAAGAATGGCCCATTTTATATAACGTGGATCACTCAGTCATACTCCCGCCTCCGAGCCTAAAGGTTTGTGGGCTGAAGCCTCCTCACAGGATTTTAGCTCGTGATTTAGAGTGGAACTCCAGTGCAGTACTGAGGAAGTGCTGCATTGTTTGAGGTGTTGTCCTTCAGATGAGACCTGTTTTGATGGTTCACATTGATGTTCAAGGTTCCTTGACATTTATTTGAACAAAAGCAGAGAGTTATACCAGTGTCCTGCCCACTATTCTTCCCTCAACCTACACCACCACCAAAAAAAACCCCACAAATGAACTGGTCATTTATCACATTACTTTTGATTGAATGAGCCTATCATGGCCCAGAAATTCGGGTCCCAACGCGTGAGTACGCACAGGGTACTCACGCGTAGGCCCAATGAAAGTGCCGGTTTCGTGCATGCACTGCGCATTGAACTTACATTTTTTTTGCAGGTTTCTCCGGGAGGGTAAGTCTTCAGCAGTTACACTTTTAAAAAGCAGGCGCAAGGCCTGCTTTTAACAAGGTAAGTGGTGAATTAATTAAAATTAAAACATTTTTTTCCACAGGTTTATTATTTTTAAATACTTTAAAGAAAGATAAGTTTATTTTTAGCCCCGTTAGAAAATGTAATTAATTTTTTCAAAAATTTAAATTATTGTTTAAAATAGTTATTTTATATAACTTATAGTTATTTTAAAAATGTGATTTAAAAATAAAAATTATTTGAAGTTTTAGTGATGTTTTGGCGCTTATAGTATTTATAGGTTGACAGCTCCTCCTGTCAAACTTATGAATGAAGCATTCCCTGCTACCATTGGCTCTCCATGGCCCACGTGATCCCAGGGGACGCATCGAACTAACTGCGCCCCTGGGATACGCAAGCACTGCGCGCTGACAGTTGGAGGAGGCCCAGGATCGGAATCCCACGTGGGCCCACAGCTCAACGGCCGGCGCGCAAGGTAAGTGCAGGTCGGGGGCTTGCACCCGCGGGTAGCCTCCGACCCGAATTTCTGGGCCATACTACCCAACAATCGTCACTGCACTCCAATGTTATTGATTGTGTGGGGATCTTTGGAGCACTGACAGGGTAAGGCAGTATATAAAAGCAAGCAATATTATTAAAAGAGATCAAGAGCAAGGATACAGACAGTATTTATTCTGCTCCTACCATTGTGAGATAACAGCGCAGACAAGGGATAAGAGCTGGGCCCTTCCTGGTCTCTATTATTCGGTATCACACAGAGCATTAGAGAGCTCAACCTTCTTATTTTCAAGCTGTATTTTGCACCAAGGTCTGGGAATTTAACTGTTTTTGAGCAGATAAGAACTGTTAATAAGTTTTTCCTGGCGTCGTCAATTTCCAAAGTCTCTCCAAGTTTTCACAGTAGAGGTCAGTTTCAGGATGGATATTTTGTGCTCAGATGGTCACTGCACTGTTAAAAATGATTTTATTTTTCTGATTTCCTGTGCCGTTCCATGCGGGCTGGCAACCCTTCAAGCACACCAAACAGCCATTTTTCACACTTGAGTCTGGACCATAATTATCATCCGGTTATTCAATCATGGGGGGAAATGAACTCTAATCCTATCCTCGCCCAGTGTCCACACAGGAGCACCTTTTCAACAGGATAGCAATCAGCAACAGGCTTTTTTTTTTAATGCTCCACAGGTCAGGGACACTGAGGCCAATTGTAATGGCTGCCTCAAATACTCTACCTGACGTGACACAGATCACTGCTCCTTATTAATCCTTCCTAGTTCTTTATGAGCCATCAGGGAGCCCAATCCCCACTTAAAAGGCTTAGGGAACAGGTCTACAATTGACCAAAACACAAGCCAAAGAATGGAAGTCACACAGAATTATTCTGTTTTATAGCCTTTGTGGTCCCCCTCCTTGGGCCAGAGCAGAAAAGTATTGGTTTTACTTCAGCAGCAAGGAATACTGCACCAAGGGGTTCCTGAGGGAGGTCTTCAGCTGTCACTTACCGAAGAGTTTTATGGATTGTTCAACAACAACAAAATTACTAACTTTTTAAGAACCCAAGCAGCAATTTTGCACCAAATGATTCCAAGACAAACGTGTGATGAGCAATCAAACAGGCTTATTACAAGCTCATGGGCACTGTCAAAGCCATTATTGTGGGTTCTCCCAGTTGAGATCTAGGCACCTCTGATAACTATAGCGGAGCTTCCACTGGGACCAAGATGAAAAGTTTGTGAGACTCGACTGCAGAAATGGTGAACTCTTTTGTGGTTCCACACATTTCCTCTATTTCCACTTCAATAGGCAGTAAGTATAAGTCAACTGTACCAAAAATTGTTTTGGCAGATGTTTATGATTGAAAGCATGCACATATCTTAAAAATTGTAAAAAGTCTGTCAGCGCTTGAAGGGCAAATTTCTCATTGATTACTGCCATTTCAAGTCTGTCCTTCTAGGATGTCCAAGTACCTTCATAACTGTGTTAGACTGCTATAGAAATTCCAATAAAAATGACAGCTTTTACCCTTGGCTCCTATTGAGTAAGTAATCGTAGCTGTATTTTAAATAAGTGCTCCAAAGCCTGTGTGGAAAAAAGTTCACAAAATTGCACTAATATAAGATAATGCACTGTTGGCAGAGGGATCCCTGCTTCGTTTAATGAGTGGAAAGACTCTAAGTCAATATTTCAGCTGCAGGGTTGCTTTGAACTAGTCCTTCAGTCTCCACCGCTAATGTTTTGCTGCCTACTGCTTGGTTTTATTACGTGTCTACTTCATGAACCAGTGAATTAGCACCAAGAGGGGCATAATGATGTCACCCATGAACTCTTCACTCCATTGTATTATTATCAATCTTCATTTCAAACTCGCAGAGACTGCAAAAGTAGCTCTTGCTGGAGCTTTATCGATTGAGGTTTGATTCCCTACTGCTGACTAAAATTGATGCTCCTCTATGATCAGGAAAAAGATGGCTTGAGAGGGTTGTGATAATGACATGTATGTAAAAAAAAAACTACTCCAGCTTTGACTAATATTGTGTACATTACAACTTTGGTTTTTAAAAATGTCGCTTTCTCCTTCAATAGTCATACAATGTTTCCAGTGAGTGGTTCCTGTCCATTACAAACTGATATTCCACTTTTGTTTTTGAAACAAGCTCTACTTGGCCTAGATCTAACCATCGATCCAACTGTGATAAATTGCATACTAAAATTTGCTGGTGCTTCCCACTGCGTCTTCAGTCTAGTAGGAAACAGAAATACTACATCCAGTATTAGGCTGGGTCAGATGGAAATTGCTATGATATTCATCTACAACATACTGTAATAAGTAAAATACAGAAGCTTACAAAGAGACAAATATATTAATGTCAAGGGAATATTGTTATACATACAACTCAGAAAATCTATTCAAGTCTCAGTCTGCTAAGCCTCCTCTGCTGGGAACCATTTGTAATCTTCAATAGATTCTCCAAAGCATCCTCCTGCATAAAAATTGGTTTCTTGGGCCATGATTTCCCCTACTGAGGCGGGTCCAGTACGGCTGGGGTTGGTGGTGGGGTGTGACCCCGCTGCTGGCTCCAGCCCGCTCTGTGAAATTATTTTACGCTGATTGGGCTTTTTAAGCCCCCCCAGCACTTTTCCCGGCCAATTGAAGGAAGCGGGTCTGATGGCGTCACTTGATGATGCGCCATCAGCCGGTTTCCTTAAAGGGACCATGCGCAAATTAATTTTAGCAGTTGTGCTGTCAGTGTTCTACAGCATTGAGGTGCTGCAATCACTGGCAATGACTGCACAGAGGTGCACGGCTGCACCCGTGTTCTCCCATGACTCCCTCCATATTCTTATGGAGGGAGACACAGCACACAGGGAGGTTCTCTTCCCTTCCAATGGGCGAAAGAGACCTCCCCAGGAGAACAATGCAGTCTGGTTCCACATTGCACAGGAGGGCACAAGCAGGGTTGTCATCAGGAGGACCTGGCTGCAGTGGCGCCAACCTTTCAATGATCTCAGTAAATCACGAAACGTTACTACAAAGCCACACTCAACCTCATCCTGCTGTGCCACTCATCACATCCCCATCACTCTGCCTTCCCTACCCTACTCCTGCACATACTTACTCACACCAACTTGCCTTGCACCTCCACCCTTCCCTCTCTATCTACATTATCACTTCCCCATCTCACTAGCCACCCCTCACACTCACCCTCATCCTAGTCCAATCATACCAAGTAACAACACACAAGGGTAGGCATTTGGGCCTAGAAATTCAGTATAGCCACATTTGGGGTGCTACAGCCGGGCGGCCGCTAAAGTTTGCGCCCGGCGCAACTTCACGCCACCTTCGCCAATATTCAGTGGCATCGCCCCAAGAGGTTGCTGCTGCGCTAAAACAGGCGATGCACAACTATCATTAGGCGCTAAGCTGGCGGCCCGGGGCGATACCCCCGAAGGCGGGCGCAGTGCAGGTTCGGCGAGTTGTTGATTGACGGCAGACACTCTGGCGCCGGTGAGCTATTAAAGGGGGAGGGTGGATTTGTTTGCCTGCCACGCCCTGCACACTGCAGCCCTGAAGCAAGGCCTGACCACTGCTGCTTGATCTGTACAACGCCCAGGACTATGGAGAAGGCCAACGTTTGCACCCATTGCAGCCCCCATTATATGTTTCCAATCAATGCTATGGCTCTGAAGTTAAAGACAAGTGCAAAGCTGTGGCCTGAAGCCACAAGTACCTGTGCGAGTGTTGAGCCAAACCAGAAAGCTCTCTACCTTTGTCTCTCTGCAAAGATCCGTCTCTCACAAAGAAGGAGTGTTGCAAAATGGCTGCCATTTCTACTGCAGGAGGAGTGCCCTTTAATTTGCGCCCCCCTCGCCCCGCAGTGACTGGGAACCGTTCCCCTCTACCAGTCGCTAGGGGCGCCAGGCGCACAATAGACCGGCACCACTGAATTTCCGGTTTGGGGCGCACAAAGGGCGTTGCACGATGAAATGACGTCAGGATCTGCGCGCGCAGCTGAGCGCGCGCAAAGGCTTTGCGCCGCCGCTAAATCTTTACTGAAGTTGGGGAGAGGCGCAGATCGCGCTGCGCCCAGCCGCTAGCCGCCTAGCACCCCACATCTCCGCCTCCTAAGGCGCTAGCGGCTGGCGCAAACAACTGAATTTCTAGGCCTTGGTGTTTTAACCAATGTTCATGTGAAGTTTCTGTTAATGTGCTGTCAAACATTGAAATCTTTATTTTCAACACTTTGCATTCTTGGACAGATCTGAGTGCACCTTTGGAAGTGGCTTAGTGAGTTCCAGTGAATGGTGAGACATAACAGTAGCCCCGCAATGGCGATGAGTGTGAAAGGAATGGCTTGGGCATTGTAGGGATGCTTTATGGTGTTGGTGTGGGGTGGTGCCAACCTGGTGCATCATGTGGCAGCCAGGTTGTACAGCATCAAGTGATATTAAGCTGCCTATGATGAGGCCATCCCTGGCGTCCCGGGCAGCAATGTGGTCGGGTGCTGATGCCGTGTCCTGTTCAGCATCAGTTGATTGTGGAGAAGGTTGGTATTGTTGGTGCTACTGGTGTGCCTGGTGCTGTTGGTGTTGGGGCTGATTGTGGTGGGATTCTGAGGACCAAGGTGAGATAGTTTCAAGGGCACTTGATAGAATAGATAGCAGGTGAACTTGAGATGATAGAAGCAATCTGTCAATGGTGAGAGAGGTTGTTCCAATGAGGTGACACTGGATAGAGAGTTTGCTCCAAACACTTGCAAGCTGCATAAAGCTGAATCTGTCTTCCAAATGCAGTAAGCAACAGCATCTAACCTTGGAAAGTGAACAGCTATGAAATGGGAGCTTTTATAGAAGATTTTAGAAATCATCCCATGCTGACACAACTCCCAACCTCCTTACCTGACATGACCCCGAGCAGTGGGGAAGCCATGGGCGAACTCTTAAAATCTAAAGGTGAGGTTAAAATAGTTTTTAAGTGCCTGTTAACAAGCTCTTAATAATCTAAAATGCCTCCCCCGCCGCTTGGTGTTGGGTCTGTTCTGCGCTGACAGACCCGACATCTGGGAGACTCACGTGGAGGTGGATTGACAGTGGGTCCCCTATTCGCTGTCAAAAAAAAACATTTCCCCACTCGACCCGCCACCAAACGCGTCCCCTGACCCCCTGAAAAATTCCCCCCTTGGAATCCATCAGAGCTCTGGCCTGCTTTCTTGCTTATTACTTCCTTGGGCTACGAAACAACCACTTTATTCTCAATTTTAGCTAGATGTCCAGTTTTCCACCAATCCTTGACAATAACAAAAACAAATAGAAATGGGGAAAAGTTACCCTAGTTTGCTTAAGTCAATGGGCCAAATTTTGCTGCAGCAGAGCATCTAACAGCATCTGCCATTAGTTAGACTTCCCCTTGCATGTTTAGGCTTTAAAATTTTGTGGCTGAAAGTGTGAACTGATAATGGTACAGCGAGGGAAACCAGGCATCTGGGACCTGAGTGAACAGGGAAAACAACTGTGCATCTCCGCAACCAATCAGAATGAAGGATTGTGAAATTAATAGCACAAGGACTAAGAAGGAAGTGTAAATTAGAGAGGGTGAATTCAATGTCAAATCAAGTACAGAAAGAGAAATAAAGAGAGCAAAACAAAGATTGGATTAACAAAGAGAAAGACAAAAAGGAAAAGTAAAGAAAAGTTACATTTTAAATTTTATATTTTTAACTTTTCCAACAATGATTAAAACCTGAAGATACGAAACTCCACTCTTGCAATAGTTAATTTTCAGTGCCAGAGGTTCATTGACAATAATTAACACTAATCACATCATTAAAAGGGTACTTAGACTTGAAATAACTTGACTTAACGTTCTGTGGCGAGTTTAGTTTGTAACTACCCTGCCAAAACAGCAACTTCACACCACGCAATGCATTTCAATGGTGAGGCTGACAGCGAGATGCCATTTTCACAAAACTAACGGCGAGGCGGTGCAACTCAGACAGCAACTTCTGGATTTTTGGACTTAATCGCAAATCCTCCCCTCGCCTGAAGTTGCTGTGCTATTTACGCATAAATAACGCCGAGCGCCATTAGCCTCATCGTTGCTTTGACAGTAAAATCTGGTCCAATATTGCAAAAATGTTGACAGAACACTTAAGAGAGACCTATAAGAGTGTTCATGTGTAGCTGTAACCTGGACATTCAGGGGTAGAAATTCGACGTGGGCGTTAGCGCAAAGCAGGCGGTGGCATATCGGCCCGGTATTGAAGTCAATGGAATTGATGGAGCGTAAAGCAGATGGTCAATGTGATAGTGGCCATTTTGCGCTACCAGTCAAGACGAGCTCTTACCCCTCAATTTCTTTGTATCAGCCAACAGTCACATGTGCTCAAACACTGTCTTGCAGGTTATGCATAAACTTTTTCATTACATGATCAAAGCAGACCATTTTATACTGGGCAATGTCTGAACTAATTTAGCATTCTCAGTTGAAGCTGAGAATGTAATGATAACAGGTTGGACTGGTGCAGCCTCCTGTACAGTTACAGCATCCAATCTTCTTTGACAGAGGGCAGATGGATATTATCAAAGCATTCTGAGAAACTGTACCCGGTAGCTCAACTTAAAAGGCCTTATCTTAATTAATCTTTGAGATTTATATAATGGCTATCACATTCCTCAGAAACATCTCAACGTGTTCATATGCAATTATTTATTTTCAATTGCAGTCATTATGCAGGGAAATGTGGCAGCCACTTTTGCTCACAAGATCTCACAAACAGAAATGAGAAGAATGTCCAGTTGTTGAAGGTCTTAATTTGAAAGAAGAACTTTAGACATAGAGACAACCCCCTGTTCATCCTTGAATAGTGCCATGGGATCTTTAACATCCACCAGAACAGATAGGCTCTTGATTTAACATTTCACTTTTGACCCAGAGGTGAGATTGCTACCACTCGAGCCAAACTGTATTGCATTGAGGGGCGGCAAGATTTTTACTTTTAAAGTGAGAAACTAGATCGTGAAAGCTTATGTGGAACCCTGCAGACTGCTCAAACATTTTTTCAAACAAACCTACCTCTAGGGTGTAATGAATACAGAATAATGCTTACCTGAGAGTGATTAGAAAGCAGTGGCCTAATGAAGAGGTTCAAATGTCGTTCTGTAATGGACGTGATTTATAGCACGTCACCCAAACCATAAGATTAAATTACAATCCTGAAACCACTTTGTGTTTTTTTTTAAATTTATAAATGATATAAGGCATGTTTAAAATCATTAAGCCTTTGGTCAGCTTTTCCTCTTACCAGCAGCTGCCTCTACAGATGGCAGTGGTCAGTGCACCCCAAGGCTGCGATTTTGCCGGTGCTCAAGAGGGCAGGTTCGGGGGCGGGTCAGGTGTTAAACTTGCAATGATTGACGGCGGGTCGGAAACCCGCCGCAAACCCGCCTCCGTGAGTATTTCACAACAGACCCAACACCAAGCGGCGGGTAAGGGATTTAAGGCACTTAACTCCTGGTTAAGTGCTTGTTAACTGCTATTTTGAGCGCTTTTTGCAATTATCCAACATTTGAGTCAGGTTTCACAACATTCGGAGATCACGCCAGGTAAGTGTGTAGGGAAGACCAATGAGCTGGAAACTTCACAGCTGCAAATGCAGTCTAAAAGCTGCACTCTCAAATCTGCTCAATTTCAAATGTCAGATGTTGCTGATTTCACGATTTGGGATACTGTCTTGAGGCTGTAAGTGTATGTTGTTAACTCTATATGCACTGTCACCTGCACTGCTGGACATAAAAGATGCCCTCACCCTTCACTGTGCCACCTCAAATTGCGATCACACAAATGGCAATGATGTCAAACGTTCATACAAGATGAATTTATTCCAACATAATAAAAGAACAGAAATTTAACACTGAATTCTATCAGGACACCCAAGTGAGTACCCTTGTGATCATTTGTGTGTCAGCTTTCTCTTATGCGTGCTCCTACGTTGTGCTACCCCTGTGGCTTCAGCAGATGTAGAGGCAGCCTGCTCACTTCCATGCTGCGTCTGCTTAGACGCCTTTGTCGGTCATCCTCTGGTTTTTGGAACCTTTGAAGGCCCCGCCAAAGGCTGCACAGAGGCAGACTCGGCCATCACTGCTCTGGCAGTCATCTGGGCCTCTGACCGAGGGGTTGGCAACGGAGTGGAAGCTGGAGCACTTGGTGAGGAGCCCCCACTTGCATGTCACCTTCCACATTCATCCCTCTCATGGGCCACCCGCACTTCGCTGCTAGCAAGTAGCTGGAGATCAGCTTGCTGCACATCAATGGGGCCATGTCATGTACTGACAGTCCTCATAACAGGGACCTCCATGTACCTCTGGTTCCTCCCAACGATAGATGCCCATCTATCCTCCATAGCTGGCCATCTATTTGGAAAAGTCACCATGTTCATTTGAGTCCGGCGATTTATGTCCTCCATGGAGGTTGCCATCCTTTCCATGGCAGGACCTACACTCGCCATTGCGTACACCATGGCATTGCTCATGTTTGACATGGATTCCTCCAGTCTCTGTACACTCACAGTCACCGTGGTTGCAAACCCTGTCAGAACCTCCTGCACTTGGTCCTGAAACACCAGCGCCGCTCTCTTTCTGGATTGCCCCTGAGGCTCAGCATCTACATGCAGCTGAGCAGAGAAGGGAGCATCCTGCGCCCTCCGACGAGGACTCTCCACTGCTGTCCCTGTCTCCACCATCTGCTCTTGCTCACTCGTGCATTGTGATACACCAGGTGACAACACTACTCTATCTCGCAAATGACCCACTGGGTATCTCTGCACTGGTGCTGGGTGCGCTCATTTCTGCTGATGCTGTGGAGTCCTCCGGCTCGTCCTTCTGGGCAGTAGGGAGGGGGACTCTTGATGGTCCTGTGGGAGAGTAAAGACATGGGGGAAAAATTGGGTATCGCCCATTTTGGGGCGCTAATATCGGCTGGGCTCAAGGTTTAGCGTCCGGCACTAATTATCGCCTCCGAGTGCAAAATTCACCTCTATCGCCCCTGGAGTTGATTTGAGCACTAAATCAGGCGCTACACACCTCTCTTAAGGCGCAAACGTCGGGGAGCGAGGCGCTACCTCAGAACGCTGCCGAAGCTCAGGCGATGTCAGTTACCATGGAAGCCAGACACACTGGTGCCAGCCACACCCTACTCATTGCAGCCTTGAATCTCGGCCTGGAGAGACCTCTAAAACAATTGTTGGAAGCACGAATGGATAGGCCCAGGGAAAGAGCTCGGTGCCTAGGAACCTCAAAAGTGGTGCTGAGGGCGTTAAATCTCTCCAGACGTCTCTCTCCCTCTCAACTTGTGTGTACCAGAAATGTTGCCGACAAGAAAAGGCAGGAAGCGCCCGCCTTTAAATAGTGCTCCCCCAGCCCCTTCCCGACTTGAAAATGTTCCCCTCTACCTGTCGTTCCTAACGCCAGGCGCTAAGGCAGGGGGCGTGACTCAATATCCGGTCCAGGGCGTTACCGGGGCATTGCACGTTTGACTGATGTCACGATCTGCGGGCGCAGGAGATCGTGGTGGTAGTGTTTAGCGCCGCTGCAAAACGACTGGTCAATTTCGCGAGTGGCGCTAAAATCGCCGCGCCTGGGCGCTAAGTTCCTACCGGCCCATTAGTGCCCCCAGGAGGCATTAACGGGAGGCGCTAACCAACCAAATTTCCCGCCCCACATATATGTAGATTGCAGACACATCCCATTGTGCACATGATGAACATTCAATTTCTAATGACATCAGATGCCATATGTGTCACTCATGAAAGCCAAATAAGATGGATGGAGAAGCATTCAGTTACCAGGTTGTTCAACTGAGTCCGTCTCTCCGTCCCCCACTTCGAGCTGTTCCACTAATCCCACAATTTCCAGAGTGGCCTGTTCAGCATTGGTCAGCTGTGATAAGGGTGGTGGTCCTCCTCCTGTTCGCTCCCTCTCCTTCTTATTGTGGCCTCTCTTTTCCTGCAATGAGAGAAAGAAGTGGAGTTTCAGTGAGAGTGATGGACTGAGTGTAAAGAATAGATAGGATAGATGTTTAGAGGGAGACTGTGAAGGAGCGGGTTCCCATAACAAAGTTCCCTCCTTTTGAGTTGTTAGTTGTTGTCAGTGCATAACCTTGAGGGTGGGTATGAGGGGTGCATAGTAAGATTGGGAAGTGAATCTGTGCAAAGGGAGAGAGGGATGGGGGATGGTGCAAGGGATGTTAGATTGAGTCAGTGTGGTATCTTGAGGTGACCATAGATGGAGACGGACACAGGTTAACTCCGTAACATGGTTTAATCAACACTTGCACATACAAGCTTCTGCCATGAGGCAGCAAAAACAAAGAGTACAACCAGTACAGACCAGACTTAACTCAGGAGACCAATTGCCACAGCACCACCTGGTGGATCAGGTTACTCATAACCTCCCAGGTTACTACACTCCTCCCCCCTTAAGATTGCCGTATGCAATTCTTAAACAATAACCCTTACTAGGTACTACATTTTAATTAACCAGTATGCTCTAACCATAATTAACCCCTGACTAATTTAACAGGTTTGTATAAGTCTTTCTGGTTGCTTGCGAATCCTTTGTGAACGTCTTAATTCCACTTGTGGTGGATTCTCAGATTCACTCGCACTTGAGATTGGGGTAGTCTCTGATGTTGGTTTTACTCTGTCCCGCTGCGGCCTGGCAGTACCAGTGTCCACTGGCACCTTATAAGCCGTGCTGGGTCCTCGAACAGCCTCCTCTACTGCCCTTTGTTCCATCTGAGGCAGTTCCCCCTGCTGCCGGCTGAAAAGCTGATCCACATGCCGACAAACCCCTCGACCATCCCCTAGTAACACGGAGTACGACACAGGTCCTGTAATGTCCTGGATTAGTCCTGGTATCCATTTAGGTCCATAGCCAAAGTTCCGGGTGTACACAGAGTCTCCTATGGCGAAATGGCGAGCTTTAGTATGTTTGTCATGGTACGCTTTTTGGTTTGTTTGTTTTGTCTCAACCTTGCTTTTGAGATCTGGGTGTATCAAGTCTAACGTGCACCGCAACTTTCTCCCCATCATCAACTCAGCCGGAGAAAGCCCCGTGGTAGTTTGGGGTGTTATACGATAACTAAACAAGGCTCTATTGAGCTTGGTCTCCAGGGTGTCACCTGAGCTCTTCCTCATGAGCTCCTTAAAAGTCTGCACGACTCGCTCGGCTAACCCATTTGAGGCTGGGTGATATGGAGCTGAGGTGACATGTGTGATTCCATTCCTTACCATGAATTCTTTGCTCCCGTCACTAACAAAACACTGTGCATTGTCGGATACAATCATTTCTGGAATACCATGCATGCTGAAGCTGTTCCTGAGACAATCCAGTGTGGCATCAGTCGTTGCAGATCTCACTGGATAAACGTCGATCCACTTTGAGTGAGCGTCTACCAGCACCAAAAACATTTTGCCCATAAAAGGTCTCGCATAGTCTATGTGAATTCTCCTCCAGGGTTTGCTGGGCCACTCCCAGGGATGGAGTGGTGCCCCGGCAGGTGCTTTCCTCTGTTCCTGACATATAGTGCATGACTTTACCTTTGACTCAATTTCAGCATCCAAGTTAGGCCACCATAGGTAACTCCTAGCCAGCCCTTTCATTCTAGTCATTCCTGGGTGCGATTGATGCAACTGTTCCATCAAAGTAGAGCGTCCCCGCTCTGGGACTATGATGCGTGCTCCCCATAGCACACATCCATCTTGGACACTGAGCTCGTGCTGTCTCTGTCTGTACGGCGCGAACTCCGGTCCCTCACAGTGATCTGGCCAGCCTTTCAACACATACTCACGGACCCTTGACAGAACGGGGTCCTTGGCTGTCCAGCCCTGGATTTGCGCCGAAGTCATCAGGGGACTGATCTCCTGATCCAGCATGAGGACATGCTCCTCAGGGGAAGTACTGCGAGGAGATTTTGAGAGGGGCAGGCGGCTGAGAGCATCAACGTTCCCGTTTTCCTTGCCGGCTCTGTACGTGATCACATATTCATAGGCTCTTAGTATTACTGCCCATCTCATTATTCTCTGTAATGCCATTTGAGGCACCACTTTCATCTCATTCAGTAAGTTAATAAGAGGCTTGTGGTCAGTACTGATGACAAACTTCCTCCCATATATGTACTTATGGAATTTTTTTACTCCAAATATAATGGCTAACCCCTCTTTATCAAGCTGTGAATAGTTCTTTTCCGCAGCTGTGAGCGTGTGTGAAACAAACCCGATGGGCCTTTCCGCTCCATCTGGCATGCGGTGGGCCAACACTGCCCCCACTTCATAGGGTGATGCGTCGCAGGACATTATCAGCTCCTTCTTCTCGTCGTAATGCACTAACACCCTGCTGGACTGAAGTAGCTCCTTTGACTGCTGAAACGCTTTCGCTTGCTCTGGCCCCCAACGTCATGGCTCTTCCTTTCTCAGCAGTTTGTGCAGGGGTGCCAGCAGCATCGGTAAGTTTGTAAGAAACCAGTTATAATAATTCAGGAGCCCTAGATAGGCTTTCAGTTCAGTCACTGAGGCGGGTGCAGGTGCATCCTGCACTGCCCGCACTTTCCCTGGTAATGGATGGAGGCCTGTGACATCCACCCGATGTCCCAGGAATGTAACTTCCTTCTCCATGAAACTACACTTACTCCATTTCAGGCATAGCCCCGCCTCTTCCAGCCGCTGTAGCACTTTGTCCAGTGTTTTTACGTGATCCTGATCGTCACTTCCTGTTAGCAGAATATCATCTAAGTACACGGCCACCTTTGGAATGCCCTGCAGAATGCCCTCCATAGTCCGTTGGAATATTGCTGGGCTAGAACTGACACCAAATGGTAACCTGGCATACGTGAACAGCCCCTTGGGCGTGTTCACCGTGACAAACTTTTTTGATTCTTCATCTAGCAATATCTGCTAATACGCATGACTCATGTCCAGTTTGCTGAATCTTTCTCCCCCAGCGAGCGATGTTAACATGTCCTCCATTCTCGGAATGGGGTACTGTTCCAGTGATGATACTCTGTTCACTGTTAACTTATAGTCACCACACACCCTTACGTTACCGTCGGGCTTCAATACCGGGACTATTGGTGCCGCCCAGTCTGAAAATTTCACTGGTTCTATTACTTTGTCCTTTAGCAGGCGATCTAGTTCCACCTCAACCTTGGTTTTCATTGCAAAAGGTACCGACCTTGGTTTAAAGAAACGAGGCGTGGCATCACTGGCTACATGAATCTTGGCTGTGGCTCCCCTTAAGGTGCCCAGTTCATCCTTGAACACTAACTCATGCTTCATCAGCACTTCTTGCAGTGCCTCTGTACTGTCCTCCATTTTATTCATTGCCTGCCAGTCCACACTCAACTCACTGATCCACCCTCGCCCTAACAGGTTTGGCCCTGACCCTGCTACCACTACCACCGTAAGCTCTTTGGTGACTCCCGCGGCCTAGCCTCGTGCTTTTCCGACTAGTTTGCTAACCAAGCCGAGCACCTCTTCCGAATACTCCATAACTATGACTGATCCACCAAAACTTTTCCGTCCTTTATTCTCGTCGCCATATGTGATATCTTGAGGTGGCCATAGATGGAGACAGACACAGGTTAACTCCGTAACATGGTTTAATCAACAGTTGCACATAAAAGCTTCTGCCATGAGGCAGCAAAAACAAAGAGTACAACCAGTACAGACCAGACTTAACTCAGGGGACCAATTGCCACAGCTCCACCTGGTGGATCAGGTTACTCATAACCTCCCAGGTTACTACAGTCAGGATGTGCAAGAGTAGGGTTAGCAATGCAGAGTGATGGGGATGCGATGACAGGCACAGCAGAATTAAGCTAAGTGAGCTTTTATACTCACTTTTTCAGAACACAGGAAATCATTGAACCTTTTCCTGCATTGGGCCCAGGTGCGTCTATACATGGACCTGGCATTGACCTCCTCAGCTATTCGCAAACAGGCTGCCTTTGTCTTCCATCAGATGGGTCAGGGCCTCCCGACGTCCTCTGACTCCCTCCACAAGAACATGGAGGGAGTCCTCGTTGAAGCGGGGACCAGCCTTTTGTTTCTCTGCAGACATTGTGGTGAGCAGCAGCAGTCAGAAGCACCAGTAAGCACCTGCGATCTAATGGGGAAATGGCCCCCTTAAATGCACTGGCTGCAAATGCGTCAGCGTATCAGCTGACCAGACCCGCAGCTTGTGATCAGGGTGGGTAACCCACACAGCGGGCTTAACTGAGCCAATCAACGAAAAATTGTGTCAGCAGGCCGGCAGCGGGACGGGAACCCGCCCATTACCATTCCTGATGCAAACCCGCCTCCAGGAAGAAAATCACAGCCCAAGGTCTTGATGTACAATGACACTCACACAAGAGGACAAACAATTTGTAATGCCACAACAGCAGGTTTAGTTAGATAATCCAGAATGGATTACAATGAAATTATACAATAAAATAAGAACTGCAATTTTCAGGTAAAATATTGGACTGAGTGGGAAAGGAACAGTGTGTGGTATGTGTAATGATATCAGCAAATAGTGATGTTATTTGCCTGTTCGATTATGATACCTACCAGCATGATTGCATGTATTGATTGCTTGTGCCTGACCAGCAGAGGTCATGTGACCGAGACAAGCAAGGCAGTCTAGTTTTTGTTTCAGTTTCATTCTAGATGCATCACTAGCATGATAGCTCCTGCAATGCTGTATAAAGAGTTGAACAGACTTTAGATTAAAACTCATTCTCTTTCATAAATGTCTCATCATTGAACCCACAAAGAAATCAATACATGGTGTCAGAAGTGGGATTGAAAGAGATGAAGAGAAAAAATCTGAAGTTAAATCAGCTCTCCACAAATTAGCAAGCCAAAAGAGAACATTGTTGCTTACCATTGGAGAATAGCTAATGAAGTGAAAAATGGAAGGTTTACTCCCACCGGCGACGCTTCAGTTGACAGGTAATGTGGCTGAAAATTGGAGGAGGTTCAAACAACGTGTGGGGTTGTATTTAGCGGCAATCGGAGCTGACGAGAAAAGTAATAAAAGGAAATAGTCACTGTTCTTACATGTCGTGGGTGATGAAGCGCTGGAGGTGTATAATAACTTCACATTCGCTGCTGATGGAGACAAAATGAAGCTAGATAAAATAATGGAACAGTTTGAGGCCTACTGCATACCTAAACGTAACGTGACGTTTGAGAGGCACAGATTTTTCACATGTGTACAGAAAACGGGTGAGACTATTGATCAGTATGTGACTGAACTGAAAAACCGAAGCAAAACATGTGAATTTGAGGGACTGACAGACGCGCTGATAAAAGACAGACTGGTGTGTGGTATTCCAGATAATGGTCTAAGGGAAAGACTGCTAAGAGAGCAAGATCTAGACCTGGGAAAAGCCATAGCACTGTGTAGGGCTACAGAGACTGTGAAGTCGCAGACAAAGGAGCTGTTCAGTGACAGTAGCTGCAACGTGGATGCAGTGAGTAAGAACGGACACAAACCGTTTAACAAAAAGAGCGCCAATGTGAAAAAAGAGGCGTGGCCAGCGAACGAAAATGAAAGGGACAATCGGAAGTCATGTAGTCGATGCGGTACACAGCATACACCAAGAAATGTCCAGCATATGGTAAAACATGCAATAGTTGCAACAAAAACAACCATTATGCCTGTTGCGGCAAGAACCAAGTGCAACAAAGCAAGGTCCATGCAGTAGATGAAAGCGAGATAGAGGAGTTCAATGTAGATGTTGTGTCTGAAAACAAAGAAGAAAAAAGAGACTGGATGTTGACACTAAAAGTGAATGACATACACATTCCATTTAAATTGGATACTGGAGCACAAGTTAATGTGATATCAGAAACTGATTTTAAGAAAATTAGACCCAGACCAAAGATACATGGAATCAAAGTGAAAGTGACAGGATACTCAGGTACTGATATACCAGTGAAAGGAAGATGCATTGTCAAAGTAACACACAAGGACAGAGAGCACACGCTAGCATTAATCGTGGTGCCAAAGGATGTGCAAGCCATACTAGGTTTAAAAGCCTGTGAGATACTGAACCTGGTAAAGAGAGTCCTCGTTGTGGAAAGCGAAGGAGAGACAGTCTATGATGAACTGAATGTTGCGTACACACCGGGTAAGCTGATGTATACAGCAGACACGTTGTCCAGAGCTGTTGACCCAGGAGAGCCCGCAAACACAGTGAAAAGACTGAGGTACAAGGCAAAAGACAGTGGAACTGACTTCTACCAAAGTATGCTTGTATACCGCACAACGCCGCTCGAGTGTGGTAAGTCACCAGCCCAACTCCTGATGGGACGTCGGCTAAGGTCAAACCTACCCATCCCGGAGAACCTCCTGAAAACAAAAGAGGGGGAGAAAGTGAGGAAGTTCAAAGAACAACAGAAAGAAAAGCAAAAGTACTACTATGACAGAGGAACACAAAACCTACCTGAACTCCACACTGGTGACCAAGTAAGGTTCAAAGACAAAACAAACACATGGACTCAGAAGGGAACTGTCCTGAGTGAAGTTCAACCAAGATCATACACCATTCAGACAGATGAGGGTGCTGTTCTGAGAAGAAATCGTCAAGATCTTCTCATGGGACCAGCCACAGCAGGTCAAGAGACTGATACTGTTGAACAACCTGATCACACAGCTGAGAAACCATCATCTGAGGCAACAACTCAGATTCAAGGACAATCAATCAGAAAATCCTCAAGACACGTGAAGCCTCCTGAGAGACTCATTGAGCAAATTTAAGGACTATTGTTATAGAAGGAAGTAATGTTATCTTATTCTTTCTTCAAGTTCTAGTGTAGTTACATATTTCATGTGAACACACAAAGCAAGGTTAAAAAACCTTGATCATGATAATGATAATGTAAGTTCATTAAGTGTTACAGTTAAAATGCAGATTAATACAAAGAAAACATGTTGTTAGTTAAAAGTAAAATACTTTTGTTTTAAGAAAAGGAGATGTAATGATATCAGCAAATCGTGATGTTATTTGCCTGTTCGATTATGATGCCTACCAGCATGATTGCATGTATTGATTGCTTGTGCCTGACCAGCAGAGGTCATGTGACCGAGACAAGCAAGGCAGTCTAGTTTTTGTTTCAGTTTCGTTCTAGATGCATCACTAGCATGATAGCTCCTGCAATGCTGTATAAAGAGTTGAATAGACTTTAGATTAAAACTCATTCTCTTTCATAAATGTCTCATCATTGAACCCACAAGGAAATCAATACAGTATGCAGCCATGCAAAGGCTGGGAATTGGATGGGGCAGGGAGCAGAGGAGAAGAGAACAGAGCAGGGGCTTGATGGGAAGAGACAGGAGGTAGGTCCGCTACGACAGTGGATAACAGTGGGGACTGTTAATTTATAATAATTTGTTCATTACGGTGTTCAATTTATTTATTGGCAGCAATGAAACACAGGCATTAAATAATGTTGTACCTGTTTAGCTTCAATAGTATGCACAGTGTTCTCTCTTCAGTGATACTAACCCAGAGAAATTGGTACAGTATAATTGGTATCTATAGTGCGATTTCTGATTGCTTCCCAGTTTCTACCGTTTGTGATTGGTTCAGTCAGAAAGCTCTTGTATGAGACTTCGGGCAGATAGATGGACAGGACAGACACAAAATTGGGGGCAATTTTAACCTTACTCGCTCAGCAGAAACCTGGAGGGTGTGCAGTTAAAATCACCCTGGCTCTTACCTGTCCGAAAGCCACCATGATCGCAACATCTGTAATTTTAACCCGCTCTCCTGAGCAGGCAGCAAGGACAGGTGCCCGGAGCCAACAGGGTCCTTCTTTATCTATGCATGTTGCGGCCCGATGACATCATTGAGACCCAACTGTAATTTTAACTCAGCCCTGAGCAGGGAATCCACCTGAAGTTAAAATCGGGGCCCATATGCACGTAATAATAGATAGATAGAGGTTTTGATTGCTATAGATAGAGCCAAAAGCTTTCACTACAGTATTGCATCAAACAGCCTGTTTTGGACAAGGAGTTAAAATATTCCACAGCCAGGCTATTGGGAAACAGTGCTGACACTACTTTGTCCATCTAATAATCTTCCTAAGCCAAGGTAAAACTTCAATTCTTTGCAATCAGCACATTATGGTCTGCATCACCCCAGCCACCTGGCTGCAATCTCCCTCCAGGACTCCAGCTGTGGCAAAGATCAAACGAGCTTTATCAAACGGTGACATTTTTCTCAGTCTTTCCTGTTGTACCAAAAATTTGTTCAAAATCACAGACTGCACTCTTTCTTCCTATTGCCAAATTTACAATCACTTCTGCCCAACTGGGTTGCTCAATCTTTTCACACTACAGCTGGAATACAGCCAACCAACACAAATTAATCCATTACAGTAAATGGTACTTGATGTTTTGTTTAGACACGATTTTCTCTTGTTCCTTAGTTTTTTTTCCCCCTCCTTTTATCTTTCCATTGTGCCCACCCACTTCTATTTTCGACATGTCATGCTTCACATTAATTGGAGGCATGAAGTCATCACGATACATTGCTCACCAACATCAAACACTGACCATCCTCAGTCAGATCTGCTTTACTTCTGGGATATGGCAACACGTCAATTCTATTTTTCCCACAACTAGAACCTGGTTCCATAAAGGGTCTTGCTTTGAGATCTTGTTGGAGATCGGACATAATTACAGAGTGGAGGACTCAGGAATTAACTGCAGTTATTGACTAACTTGAGTACCTTCCAAGGAATAGGTGGAAGGTAAGGAACTAAATTAAGCTTCAGGTTTGATTTTATGGGCATTATACATAACCAAAACTGGTTTGCCTTTTACTAGTTACAATATACAGGTACAATAATGCATGGTCCAATTCTTTAATCTTGTCTCATCCTCAGTGGGAGGTTTAGCTCCTGAAGTGATTCTCACAACCCAAATTTCCTGCAGAAGTTGGAAGCTCCACAGGCCCCAACACTCCTCCTCTTCCCTTCCATGCATTGAAAAGCTCTAATCCACAACTCAGTCCCTTTCCTTGTGGGACAGACTAAACTCACAATAAGGCCTTCCACTGATGCTTCCAGGAACAGAATGATTTTAAGGCTGGAGTAATCCTTTAAGTTTTTTTTGACCCAATGGCCTAGAAATTCACTTGCGTTTGTGCCCAATTAGGGGCGAAAGAGTGGGTTGCGCTGGAAGTTGCGTCGCGCCCGAAATTAGGTGGGCCCTAACATCGGCGTTAGCTGGTAGCGCTGCGCCGGCACCGATGACGTCATCGGTGTGCGCAGTGCCCCGGTACCGCCCGAAACCACGCCGATCCCCATCTTCAGTAGCGGCCGCCTCATCCGTGGTGGCCGCTAACAACATCGGGAGAACGGGTCCTTACTGCAGCCTTAGCGGCGCAAGTTAAGGTGGAGGTGCGGGGCGGCCGCTTTTTCGGCGGCCGCCTGCCCGCACCTCCTTCCCCGGCCTCCTCCGCGGTATTGCCGGCTGGTTTCCGTGGAGCCCGGCACTTCTCCGTTGTGCCGGGCTGTTTTGCCGGCACTTGCAATCGGGGCTCCGGCCGTTGCAGGCACCTCCCCCTTAAGAGAAGGGGGAGGCCTGCAGTACAGCAGCCTGCCGCACCGCATCGGGTGGCGCAGCGGGACCGGCAGCGCTGAAATTCACTTTCAGCGCCCCAAGCGGGGCGGCCAAACCCTGGAACAGCGCCCGGTTCCGCTTTGGGGCGCTGAAAGTGAATATGGGGCGGGCACAACTGGCTCCGCGGCGGGCGCAAAATTTACGGCGCAAACGAGCTGGCGGGGCTATACCCAATTTCTAGGCCAATATCTCTTAGCTCAGATAAAAGGAAAGAAAAGAAAGAACTTGCATTTATATAGCGCCTTTCACAACCTTAGGACATCCCAAAGTGCTTTACAGCCAATGAAGTACTTTTTTTTTTGAAGTGTAGTCACTGTTGTAAAGTAGGGAACATGGCAGCCATTTGTGCACAGCAAGGTCCCACAAACAGCAATGTGATGATAACCAGGTAATCTGTTTTTACGTCTTGGTTGAGGGATAAATATTGACCAGGATACTGGAGAGAACTCCTCTGCTCTTTTTCGACATAGTGCCATGGGATCTTTTACATCCATCTGAGAGAGCAGACAGGGCCTCATTTTAACGTCTCATCCAAAAGGAGATCCTGAAACAGCACCTGGATGGCTGTGTAAGAATACAATTGGATGGTTCTTTTTAGACTGAATGAATCATTTTCAATGCTCCTTGATGGTAACTACTGAATTTTCTGTAGGCTTTGCCTTATAAATAATAAGTAAAAGACTTGAAAGTGGGAGAATGCATTACTTTTTGTATTGCTCTCTGACATTCCAGAATATAACACAATAATGGGGGAGCACCCCTTGTTGCCCAATACACCTTGCACCTAATGGGCTTGCTATGTGTGATATAAGTTGGTGTATAATACTTCTCTTTGTTGATTCAAACACCATTGAAACTTTGCAAGGCTTTGCCAATAGTTATTTGCATGCAATTTGGGAACGGCAGCATAGTGGTTATTGTTATGTTCATTAATAACTAGACATTCTTATTATGAACACAGCTAGCTTCTAGCTAGCCATTTATTCAGTACACGTTCTCTAGGTACAGTATCTGTAGAGATGCCGCATGTGTGCTCCTGTGTGCAGGCTGCCATCTTGACTGTTGCCTTGTGGGTAGCCTAGTGCCTCATGGGTAATGTAGTCTTAATATCTATACAGCTGGGTAGTGTAGTCTTATATACATACAGCTATATACGGCTCCACCTAGTGTCCACTATAGAATGACATGCTATTGATCACTACAGTTATGTTACTGGGCTAATCCAGGGGCCTGGACAAATGATCCAAGAGACAGGAGTTCAAATCCCACCACAGCAGCTGGGGAATTAAATTCAGTTAATTAAATAAATCTGGAATAAAAAAAACTAGAATCAGTAATGGTGACCATGAAACTATCTGATTGTCGTAAAAACCCATTTGCTTCACTAATGTCCTTTAGATGAAGGAAATCTGGCATCCTTACCTGTTCTGGCCTATATGTGACTTCAGACCCACAGCAATGTGGTTGACTCTGAAATGGGCCCAGCAAGCCACTCAGTTGTAAAAAAAAAACCACTACAACAAAGTTAGCACAGTGGGAGTACCTTCACCACACGGACTGCAGTGGTTCAAGAAAGTGGCTCACCACCACCTTCTCAAGGGCGGTTAGGGATGGGCAATAAATGCTGGCCTTGCCAGTGACACCCACATCCTGTGAACGAATAAAGAAAAAAATATTTCACATCATTCAGTTATCTTATGGTCTGACTAAGAAAGTGATCTATTTTGTTCCTTTCATCAATAAAATATACTCATCTATGGATTACTTTTATTTCTAAAGGACAATGGTCTGGCATTAATAATGTAGGCAGGGCTGCAAGGAACAATCATTAATTACACTCCACTTAATGGCTAAACAGCAGCGGAGTTCTAAAATGTGGTTTGTTGCAAGTTGAGATTCTAATTCCTGTATAAAATTTAAAAGGAAAATTGGCCATTGTGGATAACATTCCCAGCCTCAACTTCAACACAGGTGAAAATTGTTACATGAGAAAGAGTGGAGAAGCAGTCGGAAGGTCAGGAAAGAATCCTATATTCTAAATGTGCCTCCTCATAACAATGCACAGCAGCAGCTCCAGTGGATTAAAGGGCTGAATATGCCGATATGCAAACCAGTAGAGGATTCTGTTTCAATTTTTTTTTAAATCAATCCGCTAATTATTCCAACTCCGTCCCTATTCCAGGCCTTCCGTTAGTGACATGCTCATCCCTGCCAGCCTCTCTACTGTTTATTCTGTTGTGAAAATTCTTTTCTCCTTTACAACTTATTTAGGTTGCCAATCCACATTCATTCCGTTCTTTAACCCCTTGGATATTTTTGGTGAACTATGAGAGCATCAGGAATTAGAACCTCTGCGAGCAAATTTCTCCTGCAGTTCTCCCCCATGCTGGGTAAGTGAGGAGAGACAAGCGATCTGCTAGAGTCGTTCTGTCAGGCCTGGGCCATGACAATAAACCCCCAAAAAAACAAAGTTCTTGTGTTCCAGCAAAGATCCAGACATCAGAGACCCAGAATAAATTTCACACTAGGAACAACTAAAATTGAACAAACTACAAACTTAGGCTTAGGCTTAAAAATCAGTTCTACGGGAAATTTCCAACTGGCTGTGAATGAACTGAAAGAGAAAGCAAAAAGGGCTTTCTATGCCATTAAAAAGTCAATCCAAATAGAAATCCCAATTGGCATTTGGGTCAAAATTTTTAAATCAGTAATTGAACCAATTGCACTCTATGGCAGTGAGGTGTAGGGTCCGCTAACACAACAAGAATTTGCAAAATGGGACAAACACCCAATTGAGATCCTACATGCAGAATTCTGTAAAAGTATCCTCCGGACTCAGAGGAAAACCGCAAACAATGCATGCAGGGCAGAACTAGGCCAATATCCACTACTAATTAATATCCAAAAAAGAGCCACCAAATTTTGGAAACACCTAAAAATGAGCAACCCCCACTGCTATCATTATGAAGCCCTGAAATGCCAAGAGAGGATCATAAAGAAGAGTCCCCTCAGTCAACTAGTCCTGGGACTCAGTGAAGAAACTACTAACACTACTAATAATAACCAGCTCCAGGACAGTGACATCGTAGCACAGAGAATTCGACCCAACACAATTGTCACTAAACAAAAGGAAAAATATCTGACCTATTGGACAGAAACAACAAAAACCCAAAACAAACTCGATTGCTACTTGGCCCTAAACAGACAATACACCATGGCTGAATACCTGACCACGGTAAAAGATAGCAAATTGAGAAAAACCTTGACTAGGTACAGACTTAGTGAGCATAGCCTGGCCATCGAAAAAGGCAGACACAGGCAGACCTGGCTGCCAAGAGAGGACAGGATATGCTCTCACTGCAGTCAGGGAGTGATGGAGACAGGGATGCACTTCCTCACAGCTTGTGGAAACTATCAGGGCATAAGGGGGAATTTCTACCCAAAATTCATAAAAATATGCCCTGAATTCAAAAATTTGAATGACGACCAAAAACTCCCATACCTATTAGGGGAACAGAGAAATTGCGTAACTTTAGCGACAAACTATGTTACAGCTTGCCATAAGCAGAGGGACAACCATTAAACCTAAGAAAAGATTATATGCATATTATATGAGTGTATGTTTATACACACAGGGATATATCTGTTTATACACTGTATGGATAGATCTGTGTTCAACCATAAATGTTTTTTCAGTGCTTTGGCAGCATAAGATGTACCTTGTCATCATGCCAATAAAGCAATTTGAATTGAATTGAATTGAATTGGATGCACAGTATTGTACCCATCTCGAAGCCAGCCTCAGCAAAGTGAAAGAGTGATATTTGACCCCATCACAATGGGAGCAAGTTGTCTTGTGGCCACTGAAGAAAGGGAATCTGGCAGGTAACAGGATTAATGATGATTGTACATCTAGAGCCATCCTTTATTCCTTGAATATCTCTTAATGTCTCTCAATGTCTCTCAATCTCTCCAGCTGTCTATCCTATCACTGACCTTCCCTTTTGTTCTTTCCTCCCCTCCCCCTTTTCCCAGCCCCCACTTGCTTTAAAATCTATCCCGTTTCCTGCTTTTTTTCCAGTTCTGACAAAGGGTCTTCGACCTGAAACGTTAACTCCATTTCTCTCTCCACGGATGCTGCCCTGGCCTGCTGAGTTTTTCCAATGTTTTCTGTTGTTGTTTCGGATTTCCAGCATCTGCAGTATTTTGCTATCGTATTAATGATGATTGTGTTAAATTTATAAAGTGCCTTTAACATAGTAAATTGTCCCCAGGCGCTTCACAGGAGCGTTATCAAACAAAATTTGACACGAGCCACATAAGGAGATATTAGGACAGATGACCAAAAGCTTGGGTCAAAGAAGTAGGTTTTAAGGAGTGTCTTAAAGGAAGAAAGAGAGGTGGAGAGGTTTAGGCAGGGAATTCCAGAGCTTAGGGCCTAGGCAACAGAAGGCACGGTTGCCAATGGTGGAGCGATTAAAATTGGGGATGCTCAAGAGGCCAGAATTGGAGGAGTGCAGATATCTCGGGGGGGTTGTAGGGCTGGAGAAGATTACAGAGAGAAGGAGGGGCGAGGCCATGGAGGGATTTGAAAACAAGGGTGAGAATTTTAAAAATGAGGCATTGCTCAAACAGGAGCCAAAGAATGAAGAGATGCAATATAAACGAAATGGTACAATTTTAAAGGTGGTGCAGGAACAGAGAGACCTGGGGATGTATGTACATAAGTCCTTGAAGGTGGCAGGACAAGTTGAGAAGGCTGGTAAAAAGGCATACAGGATTCCTGAGCTTTATAAATAGAGGCATAGATTAGAAAAGCAAGGAAGTTATGCTAAATCTTTATCAAACACTGATTCGGCCTCAGCTGGAGTATTGTGTTCAATTCTGGGCACCACACTTTAGGAAGGATGTCAAAGCCTTAGAGAGGGTGTAGAGGAGATTTACTAGAATGGTTCCAGGGATGAAAGACTTCAGTTACGTGGAGAGACTAGACAAATTGAGGTGGTTCGTCTTAGAGCAGAGAAGGTTAAGGAGAGATTTGATAGAGGTATTGAAAATCTTGAAGGGTTTTGATAGAGTAAATGAGGAGAAACTGTTTCCAGTGGCAGAGGATCGGTAACCAGAGGAAGACCAATTTAAGGTAATTATCAAAAGGCAACATGAGGGAAAAAAATGTTACGCTGCAAGTTATGATGATCTGGAATGCACTGCCTGAAAGGGCGGTGGAAGCAGATTCAATAATAACTTTCAAAAGGGAATTGGATAAATACTTGAAAAGGAAAAATTTGCAGGGCTTTGCAGAAAGATCAGGGGAGTGGGACTGATTGGAGAGCTGTTTGACTTTGATTTGCATTTCTATAGCGCCTTTCATGACCACCGGACGTCTCAAAGTGCTTTACAGCCAATGAAGTACTTTTGAAGTGGAGTCACTGTTGTAATGTGGGAAATGCGGCAGCCAATTTGCGCACAGCAAGGTCCCACAAACAGCAATGTGATAATGACCAGATAATCTGTTTTTGTTATGTTGGTTGAGTGATAAATATTGGCCCCAGGACACCGGGGATAAAGAATTGGCACAGGCACGATGGGCCACATGGCCTCCTTCTGTGCTGTATCATTCTATGATTCTAAAATCTTCCACATCTTTATTTTACCTTCCTATTGGATGTTTTTCTTCAATTATTTGTTAAGTTTCCGTATGGTATTTTTGCTGGTTTCGCTCTTTAGTTCCCTTGGGTCTATGTCTGCAAATTACCCGCAGAGACATCCCAGCCCTCCCCCACCTTCAGTCATTCTTTTACTGGAAAAGATGAACATGTGCTGGATCTGCACCACATGTTTAACCACAGGGGTTGTGCTCTCGAGAGCCTCGGCAGGTGACGCTGGCATTCTTCCTCTCATCTGATAACCTGGAAGAGGAATGCTCTAAATGAGGCACAGCCACCTGGAATGTCATTGAGGCTGGCTTGCGAACTCCTCTTGAAGCATTGCCTATTTAAAATCTGACCATTTTTTGTCATATAACCTCCTTAATGCCCTCATTTCAGCTGGCAAACTGGGTATGAGTTTGCCAACTTACAATATATTACACACAGTTTTGTTAAACAGCAACAATCTGGGAGTGATTACAAGCCAGTAAACCCATCTCAGGATTCATAGGCAATCAGAAAGCATAAGGCAAAAACTTGGATAGCCTGCAGCTATCATCTGCATCCCAGGATGATATTGCTGGCTCTTTATCCCTCCCATATAAACTGCGACGTTTCCCAGAACAGTTTAATTCAATTTTTACAGCTTTTTACGCCCTCTCTTTTGGCTTGTGGCATGCATCACATCAGGTATCATTCTATATCATGACTTCACTGTTTAGCTACA
Organism: Somniosus microcephalus; assembly: GCF_052327205.1. Lineage (NCBI taxonomy): Eukaryota > Metazoa > Chordata > Chondrichthyes > Squaliformes > Somniosidae > Somniosus > Somniosus microcephalus. The sequence continues at coordinate 20,620,028 of NC_141012.1, read as the reverse complement.
CAGAAGGATTAAGAACTGTGATGCAATCACTATGGGTTTACCAGGCGATAAGAGTCAGTCGATTACAGGAAGTAACACCATTGATTTATATTATAGTGAGTAATGGGATCACTACAGGAATTTGTTGCAGAGTAGCTCTTTCCTGCCACGTTTGAGGTCGAACACATTGGTCCAAGAACTGTAGGCTTATTACTTTTCGTTTTCCATACATTTCACATATTTACTCATGGAAACTTGTAACACCATTATTCATATTGTCTCCAGAAGAATGTATGATATGTTTACTCGGAGACAGGATTCCTACATTTCATGAAATATCAAACCATTAGAAGTAAAAAGTGTGTAAAAGTTCGAACATTTACTGATTGAGAAGAATGAATTAAATTGCAGTTTGGCACAACAGATGCTATTAAAGCAAAGCACGCATAAGGAAATGCTTAACAAGTAATTTTTTTTTAAATAGAGAGATTTACTGTAATCATGGATCACCGAGCAGCCCAGATACTGAGTGACCTGACTATTTATCCTTCTATTTCTCTCTTATTCAGCGCTAATTGCAAAGTATTTTCAACTCCGACGTGTCAGAAATTTCAATCAGTTTTTAAATTTGTTATTATCCATCTTCACACACACACCCCCACCCTGACTGGTGCTGTGCATGTAAGTCATCAATATGGGTTTACAGGTGGCAGATATATCTTGACAAATCTGCTTGAGTTCTTTCAAGATAAAATAGAACTAATTGATCAGGAGAACGCCATAGATTTGATATACATTCGCAGGAGGTCCTCCTGATCGACCACCATAACTTTGGCAGATGATCAGCAAATAAGCCACGTAAAAGGGGGAATTTTTTTTAAGCTCTCATCCCTCTTCAGACCTGTTAACATTAAACTTGTCTCCTCTAGTTTTGCGCTTACAGTCCATGTCAAGAGAGCTGCTTACATCTGTAATAATGTTCTCGGCATTTACAGAACTAGATCAAGTCTCCTTCCCCCCTAGCTAGGCTTTCATCTACAAGCCACCCTTTCAAGCTTCCATCCTGCTTAATCTTTTAAGAGAAGTTCTGGACACCAGAGTCATTTCATCCTCCATGATAATTAAGGACTACGAACCACTTTTAATCCCCAGTCTGTGTTGAGTTAGCCAGGGCTTGGGCACAGACAATAACATCAGCAAAGGGTGGAGGGGTGTGGGGGAGCAGAGTTCTTGTTCCTACTCACTGTCCAGCAATCTCTACTAGTTAGTGAATATATATGAACATTGGGTGAGGAGTTAGCTCACCATGGTTGAATAACCTACGAGCACTCAGACTGGGGTTTTATGGGTTTTGTGCTTACCATGCCAGGATTTTCTTCCCATTAAAGTGAATGAAGGAAAATTGTAGGCTGGCAAACGCAGAAGTGGATAACCTTGACATCTTTGTCTAAAGTCACCTCCCAAACCTGTCACACACCAGCCTGACTTGGAAATCTATCACCCGGTTCCTTCATCGTCGCTGGGTCAAAATCCTGGAACTCTCTCTCTAACAGCACTGTCAGAGTATCTTCACCACATGGACTGCAGTGGTTCAAGAAGGCAGCTCACCGCCACCTTCTCAAGAGCAACTAAGAATGGGCAATAAATGCTGGCCTTGCCAGCAACGCCCACATCCCATGAACGAATAAAAAAAAACAATGAACATAAACTACTTGCAAGGGAACACTCCAGATCTTAGAATGGCTGCGGGGCTGCAGTAAGTCATGTTACTTTATATGTATTCTGTATACTTATCTTGATCAACATTCAGTGTTCAAAGAAAGTAGAACCCCACCTCCCATCTGACGGTTTACAAGAATGTGGGTTTGCCCCACCCACTGGAAGGCAATTGGCACGCAAGGAAACAGCTGCGAGCGAGAATTGACTGGCTTTAGGAAAAATGAGAGGATAGAAACATAGGAGATAGGAGCAGGAGTAGGCCATTCAGCCCCGCCATTTAATGAGATCATGGCTGATCATCCAAATTCCGTACCCTGTCCCTGCTTTCTCCCCATATCCCTTGATCCCTTTAGCCTTAAGAAATATATCTAACTCCTTCTTGAATATATTTAATGAATTGGTCTCAACTGCCTTCTGTGGTAGAGAATTCCACAGGTTCACCACTCTCTGGGTGAAGAAATTCCTCCTCATCTCAGTCCTAAATGGCTTACCACTTATCCTTAGACTGTGACGCCTGGTTCTGGACTCCCCCGCCATCGGGAACATCCTTCCTGCATCTAGTCTGTCTAGTCCTGTTAGAATTTTATAACTTTCAATCAGATCCCCTCTCATTCTTCTAAACTCTAGCGAATACAAGCCCAATCGACCCAATCTCTCTTCATACGTCATTCCTGCCATCCCAGGTATCAGTCTGGTGAATCTTCGCTGCACTCCCTCCATGACGAGAACATTCTTCCTCAGATAAGGCAACCAAAACTGCACACAATACTCAAGGTGTGGTCTCACCAAGGCCCTGTACAACTGCAGCAAGACATCCTTGCTCCTGTACTTGAATCCTCTCACTATGAAGGCCAACATACCATTTGCCTTCTTAACCGCCTGCTGCACCTGCATGCTTACCTTCAGCGACTGGTGCACAAGGACACCCAGGTCTCATTGCATTTCCCTTTTCCCAATCTATTGCCGTTCAGATAATAATCTGCCTTCCTGTTTTTGCCACCAAAGTGGATAACCTCGCATTTATCCACATTATACTGCATCTGCCCAATCACCCAACCTGTCCAAATCATCCTGGAGTTTCTCTGCATCCTCCTCACAGCACACACGCCCACCCAGGTTTGTGTTGTCTGCAAACTTGGAGATATTACATCTAGTTCCCTCATCTAGCTGGGGTCCTAGCACCGATCCTACTGTACCCCATTAGTCACTGCCTGCCACTCAGAAAATGACCCATTTATTCCAACTCTTTGCTTCCTGTCTGCCAACCAGTTCTCTATCCAAGTCAGTACCTTACCCCCAATCCCATGTGCTTTAACTTTGCATGCTACTCTCTTATGCGGGACCTTATCGAAAGCCTTCTGGAAGTCCAAATACACCACATCCACTGGTTCTCCCTTATCTATTCTACCAGTTACATCCTCAAAAAATTCCAGTAGATTAGTCAAGCACAATTTACCTTTTGTAAATCCATGTTGACTTTGTCCGATCCAGTCACTGTTTTCCAAGTGCTCTGCTATTACATCTTTTATAATGGACTCTAGCATTTTCCCCACTACCAATGTCAGGCTTACCGGTCTATAATTCCCCGTTTTCTCTCTACCACCTTTTTTAAATAATGGGGTTACATTAGCTATCCTCCAGTCCATGGGAACTGTTCCAGAATCTATAGAATTTTGGAAGATGACCAGCAATGCATCTACTATTTCTAGGGCCACTTCCTTAAGCACCCTAGGATGTAAATTATCAGGCCCTGACGATTTATCGGCCTTCAATCCCGTCAATTTCCCTAACACCATTTCCCTACAAATATTGATTTCATTCAGTTCCTCCCTCTCATTAGACCCTATGTTCCCCGACATCTCTGGGAGGTTATTTGTGTCCTCCTTTGTAAAGACAGAACCAAAGTATGTATTTAATTGGTCAGCCATTTCTTTGTTCCCCATTATAAATTCCCCTGATTTTGACTGCAAGGGACCTACGCTTGACTTCACCAATCTTTTTCTCTTCACATATCTATAGAAGCTTTTACAATCAGTTTTTATGTTCCCTGCTATTATGTCCATGTGTAATTGAGACACGGACTGCAGGAGTTGGTTATAACAGGTCTTTACTGAGTGGAGACAAACTGGAACTAACTATGCAAAGTTATTACAAAGGCTTATATACAGGGGTGGTCACTACTGGTACTGCAGTATACAGGGGCTGCAGAATATAGTTCCTTCTGCAAAGTACATACACTACAATTCCTCCCCTTTTAGCTAAACAGTACATAACATTTGATTAATAATTAAATAACATATTTTCAATTACAGTTGTCATATACATTAGCTGAAGTTAAGCAATTATAAGTTCAGTCTTTGAGGAGGCTTCCTGATTCTGTCTGGATAACGCCTCTTTGGGGTATCAGGTTCTTCTGGCAGAGTTGATTCGGAATCAACGTCGTTGTTGGGTTCGTCTGCTTCCAATATTCCCGATTCTGAGGTAGATGCAATTGGTACTTCGGTTTCATCACCAGGTGTATCGGATCGTGGTGTGGAATTGACGTTTTCCAGTGACTCTAGAATCTGGTCAGCATGGCATCTTACAATGCTCTCTCCAACGTCCATGGTATACATTAGAGGTCCTTGCCGTGTACAGATCGTTCCTGGCTGCCATTTCTCTGTGCGGTAGTCCCGGGCCAAAACTGGTTGACCTATCTTAAAACTCCTGGTCGGCCTTTCATTCATATTCTGAAACTGCCTGTTCTCCACATCTCTTCTGATGTTTGGCTTAACCAAATCCAAGCGGCATCGTAGTCTTCGATTGAAGAACATCATGGCTGGAGTTTGGTTGGTAACCGCATGTGTCGCATTCCGGTAGGCAAACAAGAAGTTATCCACCTTGTGTTGTAGGGGTATGTCTTCATTACACATTGCCTTGATAGCCTTCTTGAATGTTTGAATGAACCTCTCGGCCAATCCATTGGTGGCCGGATGATATGGGGCGGGTGTGTAATGCTTAACACCATTGTTCTTTAAGAACCTCCGGAACTCTTCAGACACAAACTGTGGTCCATTGTCGGAGCAAATCTGTTCAGGCAGCCCATTTCTGGCGAATATGGTTCGTAAGACTGTGATAGTTTTTTCTGTGGTGGTTGAGGACATTTTTATTACCTCTGGCCACTTTGAATGTGCATCCACCGCAATTAAAAATATCGAGTCCATAAATGGACCAGCAAAATCAATGTGCACCCTTTGCCATGGAGATGAGAGCCACTCCCATGGATGTAGAGGGGCTTGTGGTGGGGCGTTTTGGACCTTCTGGCATCCTGTACAGCTCTTGGTCATCTCTTCGATTTCTCTATCGATTCCCGGCCACCACACAAACGCTCTGGCTAAGTTCTTCATTTTTACCCCTCCCAGATGACCCTCATGAAGCTCATTGAGCACTCTATCCTTCAATTTGGGTGGAATTACTACTCTGGATCCACACATCAAGGTTCCTCTGCACACTGACAGCTGTTCTCTTCTCGGCGAGAATGCTGGCAACAGTGGTTCGCCATGTGCTGGCCATCCCTTCACCGTTAAATCATAGACCCAAGAGAGTGTCGGGTCATTTCGTGTTTCCTTTTCTATGTTTGCATTCGTCACAGGTAGACATTCGACTATGGTCGAGTGGAATATCTCCACAGGATCCACTGCAGGTGCTTCTTCCACGGTCAGCAACGGTAGGCGCGACAATCCATCAGCATTCCCATGCTGTTTAGTTCCTTTGTACTCGATGTCATATTGGTGTGCCCCTAGGAAAAGGGACCACCTCTGTAGCCGTTGTGCCGTCATTATCAGGACGTCCTTCTGAGGGTTGAAAATGGAGACAAGAGGTTGATGATCAGTTAGTAGAGTAAATTTCTGGCCGTGCAGGCAGTGATTGAACTTCTTCACCCCCCACACCAGGCTGAGGGACTCTCTGTCAATCTGGGCGTAGTTACGCTCGGCTGAAGTTAACGAGCGTGACACAAAAGCTATCGGCCTCTCTGAACCATCAAGGAATTTATGTGACAGTACCGCTCCAATGCCATAGGGAGACGCATCACACGCCAGTCTTATCGGTAGTGATGGGTTGTAGTGAGCCAATACTTCTCTTGAAGTGATTAGGTCTTTACTCTTCTGAAAGGCCCGCTTACATTCATCGCTCCATTTCCATGCTACTCCAGTTTGTAGTAGGGCGTTCAGTGGGTGCAGAATTGTGGACAAATTCAGCAAAAACTTATGGTAGTAATTCACCAATCCGAGGAATGACCTCAGTTGCGACACATTTTCAGGCGCTGGAGCCTTAACTACCGCTTCAATTTTGTCAGGGGACTTATGTAACCCCTCTTCATCAATCACGTGGCCACAATACGATATCTGTTTCTTAAAAAAACTCGCACTTGGGGCGATTGGCTCGTAGCCCATGTTCTCTTAGTCTAGTGAGCACCTGCTCTAGGTTGGCAAGGTGTTCACTGTCATCTTCACCTGTCACTAGGATGTCGTCCAAGTAACACTGAGTCCCCGGAATCCCTTGCAGGACTTGTTCCATCGCTCTTTGCCATATCGCCGGAGCTGATGCTACTCCAAATACCAGTCGATTATACTGGTAAAGACCTTTGTGAGTGTTTATCGTGAGATACTACCTAGAGGATTCTTCAACCTCCATCTGCAAATATGCTTGTGCTAGGTCAATTTTTGTAAAACGCTTCCCTCCAGATAGTGAGGCGAAAATATCTTCTATCCTCGGGAGAGGATATTGTACTGTGTGAAGGATTGGGTTCACCGTCACCTTGAAGTCCCCACAGATGCGAACCTTCCTTGGCTCCTCAGACTTATTGTTTAACGTTTTCTTCATGATAGGAACGATGGGTGTCGCCCACTCGCTCCAGTCTACCTTAGATAACACGTCTGCATTCTCCAGATTCTCCAACTCTGCCTCGACGGCTGGGCGAATTGCATATGGTACCGGTCTTGCTTTGAAAAACTTGGGAATTGCATTCTCTTCTATTTTAATCGAGGCGGTTACGCCTTTAAGAGTTCCCAGTTCTTGTTGAAATACCTCTTTGGCGTTAGCTAAGATTTTTGACAATCGTCCAGGTGTGACGTCGTCATCCTTTTTACCAGCCACCGTCAGTGCCTGAATGGAGTGCCAGTCTAAACTTATCTTTCTGATCCATTCACATCCCAATAACGGTGGTCCACCATCTTGCAGTATGTACAGATACAATTTCTGTATTTCCTTGCCATTGTATTCGACAGGCACCCTTATTTTCCCTCTGGGGTATACTTTTTGCCCCGTATACGTCTTCAAGACAATGGATGTCTCTTTCAAGGGTATGTGTGAGAATAGCCGCTCATAGTCTCGTCGATTCATGACGGTCAGGGCTGATCCTGTATCCAATTCCATTTTGACTTGGGACCCTGCTATCGTGAGGGTGACCCAAATGGTTCGGTGATCCTCTTTTGCGATTACGTTGTGAAGTTTGAGACAGCTTGGTCTCTTGTTCCCGGATTCACTATCGCTCATCTGGTCTTCGGAACTACTGTCCGTCATCTTTTGTACTTTCCTGTACTGTTCCTTAGTAGCCTTTTTGTTGTCGTTAGTCTTCTTCCCAGACCTGCAAACTCGTGCAATGTGTCCCATCTTTCCGCATTGCCTGCATATTTTGTCCTTGGACCAGCAGTCCTTCTGGTCATGGGTTGTTCTGCCGCAGCGATAACATCTTTCAAATCCCCATGTCATTTTGTGGGTGCCGTATTCCTGTGGCTTTTGCTGTATTTCCGCAGCTCCCCTTGCTGTTACTTCATACGATACTGCCACGCTGAAAGCCTTATGTAGCGTCAGCTCTTTCTCTGAGAGTAACCTCTTCTGGGTTCCTTCACTCAGGAGTCCACAGACAAATTTGTCCCGTAGGGTATCTGCCAGTCCTGCTCCGAACAGGCAGTGCTTTGATAGCTTGCGTAGTTCCGTAAGGTAATCAGTATTGCTCTCATCTTTATGCTGATTTGTCCTGTGGAATTTAAATCTTTCTGCTATCAGCAGCGGTGTAGGATTTAGGTGTTCCTGTAGGATATCAACAATTTCATTAAAACTCTTCGCCATCGGTTTGGCTGGAGTAATCAGGTTCCGCAATAGGCCGTACGTTCTTGCGCCCATTAAGTTTAGTAGTACCAATGCCTTTTTCTCATCGACTACTTCGTTTGCCTCGCAATATACTTCGACTCTTTCCACATACGTGGTCCAGTCTTCTATTGCATTATCAAAGGCAGTGATATTGCCAGTCTTCGGCATCTTGGAAATCTAAGATGGCGCCTTCTTCCCCGATTTAACAAAATGGCGCCTCCCGCGACTTCCGTCTTCTCCGCTGCTGCTAGCGCTGTTGCTGGCATTTTATGCGTTGATGGCGATGCCCTATGGTCTTCGCGCACTTCCCCCCGCGCTGCTGCTAACGCCGCTCTCCGCGGTTCCCGTGGCAAACTGCAGCTCCTCGTGGCTTTCTGCGCTTCTAATTTCTTTTATTTCCCCGTCGTCGGAACAACCCTGCGGGACACTTTCCTCCCTCTTCTCGGGTCTGTATGCTGCCTGGCTTCGTAGCACCGGCCGCGCCCTGTGTGCTCCACCCTCTCTCTCTCTCTCCTCTTCCCGACAACACTGCTTGGCCCCGTTGAAAAGCCACCCGATCGAGCTCTAGCCCGCCACAGCCCAGGAAGGATCAGTGTACTACCTGCCACCAGCCCGATTAGCTGGAACACCATTGACAGGATAACCAAGCCCCGCTCTCAACAGCCTCTCCTGCAAATCTTTCACTCCGATGAATCAGAGGCGGTTACCCACGGTCGACGCCCGTTTCTTCTGATTGTTTTTTTTTCTTTCTTCCTTCTGGCCTCGACCTCTGACAACTTCGCTTCAGGGATGGATCCCCATGAGGTGGTGCAGACTGTAGGTAAGTTCGGATCTGCTCGTCACCAGTATTATGTCCATGTGTAATTGAGACACGGACTGCAGGAGTTGGTTATAACAGGTCTTTACTGAGTGGAGACAAACTGGAACTAACTATGCAAAGTTACTACACAGGCTTATATACAGGGGTGGTCACTACTGGTACTGCAGTATACAGGGACTGCAGAATATAGTTCCTTCTGCAAAGTACATACACTACACCTGCAAGCTTACTCTCATAATCTATTTTCCCCCTCTTAATTAATCCCTTTGTCCTCCTTTGCTGAATCCTAAACTACTCCCAATCCTCAGGTTTGCTGCTTTTTCTGGCCAATTTATATGTCGTCTCCTTGGATCTTATGCTATCCTTAATTTCCCTTGTTAGCCACGGTTGAGTCACCTTTTTTGTTTTATTTTTATGCCAAACTGGGATGAACAAATTCTGTAGTTCATCCATGCGATCTTTAAATGTTTGCCATTGCCTATCCACCATCAACCCTTTAAGTAATGTTCCCCAATCCATCCTAGCCAACTCGCGCCTCATACCATCATAGTTTCCTTTATTTAAATTCAAGACCCTAGTCTCTGAGTCAAATACTTCACTCTCCATCTTAATGAAGAATTCTATCATATTATGATCGCTCCTCTCCAAGGGGCCTCGCACAACAAGATTGCTAATTAATCCTTTCTCATTACATAATACCCAGTCTAAGATGGCCTGATCTCTAGTTGCTTCCTCGACATATTGGTCCAGGAAACCATCCCGTATACAGTCTAGGACTTCTTCCTCCACAGTATTGTTACTAATTTGGTTAGCCCAATCTATATGTAGATTAAAGTCACCCATGATAACTGCTGTGCCCTTATTGCACGCGTCTCTAATTTCCCATTTAATGCCATCTGTTTGAGAGGAGGGTGGCCACAGGGGACCCCTGCACTGCCTGCCTGCACCTACTGCTCTGCCTGGCGGTCACCCATTCCCTTCCTGTCTGTGCAGCCTTTACCTGTGGTGTGACCAACTGATTAAATGTGATATCCACGACGTCCTCAGCATCGCGAATGCTCCAGTGTGTATCCATTCGCAGCGCCAGCGCCGCAATGCGGTCTGCCAATAGCTGCAGCTGGATACACTTCCCACACACATGGTCATCAGGGACACAGGAAGTGTCCCTGATTTCCCACATAGTGCAGGAGGAGCATGCCACGGGGTAGAGCTGTGCTGCCATGACTTACCCTTTAATTAATTTAAGTTAAATTAAATCAAATGAATGCCACTAATTACACTACAATTAAATGATATACTCAAGGGCCCTTGTTTATTAGCACTCCCCGCTACACAACAGAGACCTTAGAAACTATAACCACAAAAATTAAGACCTTCCAAACTTTATAAACTATTAACCTTAACTGTCAAACTATAGAGTAGTATAAATACTCACCTGACCGTACTCACCCAATCAGCTGCTTCCTCTTGCCCACATCACTTTTTGAATCATGGCGTGTCTCTGTAACACCACCACCGGTCTGCAAGGTTGACCGGCCTTTGAAAAAAAGCCCGCAAAAGTGAGTTTAAATACTACTCTCCACTCACTATGCTCCCGACGCCGGCCTCTTCCTACAGGGTGAAAAGTTAGGAATAATAATTGGCTAAAAGGAAATTGAAGTTAAATTAAAAACCTAATCTAAATGATTGGTTTTACTTGGTTAGATACAGCACGTGATTCACAAGGCACCAGGCAACTGCAGCCTAACTCCTTGCCAAATTTTAAAATAAATAGAGCAATTTTCTTCTACAACTCCATTGCATAATGCTCTATAACCTTTAGCTATTCAATTATCCCAAGTTTCAGCCACCACAGTCAACGATTTCATAATCCCTTACACAGAAAAAATTATTTGCTCTTAGATAGGGACTACTTGTCCAAATATGAACAATTCATTCCAAAATAAAGAAATCAAGTTATAATTGGACACTGCTCATATATAAATATATTGGCCCAGAAATTCGGGTTGGGGGCTTCCCGCGGGTGCAAGCCCCCGATCTGCACTTACCTAGCGCGCCGGCCCTTGAGCTGTGGGCCCCCGTGGAATTCCGATCCGGGGCCTGGTCCAACTGCCGGCACGCAGTGCTTGCGTATCCCAGGGGCGCAGTTAGTTCGATGCGTCCCCTGGGATCACGTGGGCCATGGGGAGCCAATCGGAGCAGTGAATGCTCCATTCATAAGATTGACAGGAAGAGCTGTCAAGACTTATAAATACTACGGGCCCCAAAACAGCACTAAATCTTCAAATAATTTTTTTTTAAATCACATTTTTAAAATAAACTATAAATTACATGAAATAACTATTTTAAACAATAATTTAAATTTTTGAAAAAAATAATTACATTTTCTAACGGGGCTAAAAATAAACTTACCTTGCTTTAAAGTATTTAAAAATAATAAACCTGTGGAAAAAATATTTTAATTTTAATTAATTCACCACTTACCTTGTAAAAAGCAGGCCTTACGCCTGCTTTTTGCATGTCTAACTTCTGGAGACTTACCCTCCCGGGAAAACCTGCAAAAAAAAACAATGTTCGATGCGCACGCGCAGCCTCTCCCATGCACGCGTTCGACCTTTGAACCCCTTCGTTCAAGGGATTGGAAGTGCCGGTTTCCTGCACATGCGCAGTGCATGCAGGAAACTGGCACTTCCATTGGGCTTACGGGTGAGTACCCCGTGCGTACTCACCCGTGGAGACCCGAATTTCTGGGCCAATATATTTCTGATGATCACTTTGGGCCATTTCAAAAAATGTTGTTGTATAGGAAAACAATCCTGTATTGTGCAACTTCTGTTTGGTTATTTTTCAAAAACAATGGGATGGCAGATGTCAACAGTTATATCTTCAGGACAAATGAGGATAAGCCCTGTTTCCAGGTGGGCCATTTGATAACCATCCTATTTTCAGATCTTCATACAACACTTTCAGATCCATGCTTACTGCTCCTCTGTTGATGTAAATCGGGGTGGGCCACTGTTAATTATTAGTTGCTCCTGATTTTTTAATCTACAATTTAACTAAATCTTGAAGCTGCTCTGGCATTTGAGTTTTTTTCCCAGAAATATCTTCCCTGTAACGGGCTGAAGTCTGGTCACCAAGCGTGCCTGTTATTGGCAACCAGGGACTGGAGCCAATTTGTAACATTTCTCACCTACTATACCTTTGCTTTATTGTTGGGCAGGGTGATCCTCCATAAATATGTCACCGGTCACACTATTTCCTTTCAACTCCACCCCACCCACACACGTACTGAATGCTTGAACATTACCAGCGGAATCCCGTCATCATGTTTAAGCATCTCTGAACCAAACTATTGAAAAATCTACACCTGAAGAATTTCTGTTTGTAGGGTTCATGTTCATTTTCTCTTCCCATAAGGACATACTCCACTTAGTCAAGTAAGAGTTTAGGTCCAGGTTGGCAGAGGCAAGGCTCAGGGACCCCCAACTATGTGAAGTGGTACTGCTGGAGCTTAACCAGCTAAACCTGTGTAGCTTATCAATACCGAATGCTTGCAAACTCCCTGTTACTTGTCCAGCTAGGAACACCCTGCCCATTAGGGCATTGGCTTGCAGAATTATCTGATCCAAGTGGGAAGATTCACAATCCCCATGAGAGGTCTACCCTTTCAGGTTCCATTAGTGAGCCACACTGTCTGGTCAATTATTAACAGTGCCCGTGGTCAGCTATGGGATGTCCAGCTTGCTACAGAGGGTTCACTTGGTTCTGAAGGTAGGAGATCTTGGAGTCACCTAGACGCTAAAGAGACCTCGGCCTCCAAAGCACGATAGACACTAATTGTTCATTAGGCAACTGAAAAACGCATGTATGAACCTTCACTTAGTGAACGGCAGGTACCAGATGCTCATCACACGTGGCATAGTGAGCAACACAACTCACCATAAAGTCTGACGATGAATTGCTGCCATCCTCCTGACCACAGCTTGGACACACACCATATCCCATGGAGTAGGAGTTCCACCTGGAGGTGAAGAGTTTCAGCAACAACTGCTTGCCTTGCTACAAACAATCATGTTGGGCACCAGACCCTGGATATTTGGATGCATGTTCTCATACCTCTTCCACAGCTGACATCCTAAGTCTTAGAGCTTCCTCATTAGCAATATGATGGGTATAGTGGAAGGGAACTACACTTGCTTTGTGCTAGCCACCTTGGTGCTCCAGACATCCAAGTCCTGGTTTGTGTACCATGCTTACTGATTACTGTGAAGCCTTAAATTAAGGCTTTAATACTCTGATCAGA